>NC_137346.1:21289130-21889130 GCF_965287045.1 Carcharhinus amblyrhynchos | reverse complement strand
CCATATTTCATCTTTAAATCAAGTCATAATTGGGAGTTTCTATCTTTCTCACAGTATGGACAATTAAAGTCTCGTGATTGAACTTATCTTCAATGGTTAATATTATCAGATTCTCCCCCCATTTCCTCTCCCTTCCCTTTTCTCCTGAAGGTGCTGATGTGTCGGGTTGTTTCAACCCTCTAGTTTTTGATTTGCATGGCAATATAGTGAATATACTCACCTCACATTCACATGTACACACATTCCAAGGAGAATCTCTGGACAGCAATCAGGAAGGGATTCTTGGTGATTTTCCTCTTGTCCTTGTCCATGACTAGTCCACAGATCCTGGGATCAACTAGAGTACCTCTAATGCCATTTGGACTGGATACTGCAAGGCCTGGATAGAGTGGATGTGGAGAGGATGTTTCCAGTAGTAGGAGAAACCAGAACCAGAGGGCACGACCTCAGGCTAAAGGGACGATTCTTTAAAACAGAGAAGAGGAGGAATTTCTTCAGCCAAAAAAATGTGTGGAACTCTTTGCCACAGAAAGCTGTGGAGACCAGGTCATTGAGTGTCTTTAAGACAGAGATATATAGGTTCTTGATCAGGGGTTATGGGGAAAAGGCAGGAGAATGGGGTTGAGAAAAATAGCAGCCATGATTGAATGGCGGAGCAGGCTCCATGGGTTGTGTGGCCTAATTCTGCTCCTGTGTCTTATGGTCTTATGGACTAAGGAAACAGTCTAAACTGAGATTTGAACTTCGGACGCCCTTGTTTGGGTGGCTTAGCTCCATATTAGATAACAGCAGAACCATCTGGCAGTCAGAGTAGATGGTAAATGCTTCAATAATAGCTGTTTCCTGTATCTGCTTGTGAAGTTTCAGGCATTCGTTGGGAAATGGATGCAAATGCATTGAGAAAGGAGGAAAGGAAATGATAAGGATACTCATTTTTAATGGTTGTAGCGGCTAAACTGCATTGAAGCCAGTAACCAAAATATCCCACGAGAAGGGAAATAAAAACTGCATTATAAACTTCAGAAAGGAAGGATTTGTCAGAGTAAGCAGAACAGTTGAGTAATTGGGCAGATAATACAGCCACAAAAAGGCGATGAAACTTGAATGTCATTAAAAAGTGCTCACTAATAAAGATTACTCAGCAGTCCAGTGCTTGTAACGTTTCTTTCTGCCAATTTTTACTGCCGTCACATATCAACAGATGTCAGTCCGAGGAGACACTGGGTGAAGTCCCCAGACTGGCAAGGAGTGTGTAAATAATGCAGTAATGCAGGAGAATTGTCGGATACAGATAGGGGACATCATGAGCTGGGAATATTCACAATCTATGCAGCCCCACTCTTTATTCACGCATCCAACTTTATGATGCCAGAAAACTGACCCAACTCACTTTGTCACATCATTGTGATTTGCTGGGGAGGGATTGGGGGGGGGAGTAAAAACTGTGTCTTAAAAGTGTAGCAGGGCGCAGAGATGTAATAAATTTTCAAAAGAGACCCCCGCTGAGGCTTGAAAGTACCATTATGGGGTTTCCCTTGCATTTTTTTAAGACGGAACAATACATCATAAATGCAAATCCGTCACATCTCACTGTCGTATTAAAATGCACATTGCAAATATTTTAAAAGTCTGTTCCTTTGTCTTATTCGACAACTTGCATTTTTATAGCACCCTCGTGGAGGCGGAATGCACCAGAGGCTTGACAGGAAAGCAAGCAGAATACCGAGAAGGGTTAAGGGGGAGGCTCGATTGGAAAGTTGAAGAGAATGATTTACTGGAGGCTTTTTGAAGGAGCACAGAAAGAGAGCAGAGAGATTTTTTTCAGAGGAGTTCCAAAGAACAGGGGCCTTGCTACAGAAAGACTGACTACTAAAGATGGAGAAGCTGGAGTATGGAATGAGAAGCAAAGTGCTTAATATGAGGCGAGATGTGTTTATTTTTGATTTTACACATGTTCAACTGCAGATATTTTGAATACTAAGAAACATTGGCAACATTTGTTAAAAGGATAATACCTTGAACCCAATTCCATTATTTTTCCATTCACGTAACAGAAAATGGCCAAGAAAAAAATGATACAATATAACTAAAACAGAACAAGCCATTAAGAAAATCACAAAGGCTAACTTGCGTTCAGATGCAGCTATCATTTTGCAACTTGAAGCGGGATTGTTTTTCTAATTCAAGGGTACTTAATAAATTCCAGTCAGATGGTGTGGAACATTAAAATTCCTTTCAGTGACTTCACATCTTTCCCAAAGCTTGGCACCAGAACTGAACACAGTACCCCAGCTAAAACAGTGTTCCAAACTGTTACCTGGCAGGGGTGAAACCATGATCAAGCAGGTGGTTTGCCCAGGACGAGGCTAGCTCATTGTACTTCGGGTGTGCTGACGCTTGCAATGTCCCCAAATGTGGGAGACTCAAATGCAAAATTTGTCCTAACTGTTGTAGTCCATTCCGCTATTAATAAAGCTCAAGATACTCTGTGCTTTATTAACTGCTCTCTCAATCTGTCCTGCCACCTTCAATGATTGGTATGCATATGCAGCCAGGTCCCTTTACTCCTGTACCCTCTTTAGAATTGTACTCTTTACTTTGTTTCGTCTCTCTGCATTCTTCCTACCCAACTGAATCACTTCTCTGTTCCCTGCATTAATTTCCATCTGCCATTTGGTTCCCCGTTTCACTTATCTATGTCCTTTTGAAGTTCTACACCATCTTCTTCACAGTTCAGAATGTTTCCAAGTTCTGTATCATTCTCAAATCTTGAAATTGTGCCCTGTAAACTAAGGTCTAGGTCATTAATACAAATCAGAAAGAGCAGGAATCCCAACGCTGAATGCTGAGGAATTTCATTTGATTTGATTTATTATTGTCAGATGTATTAACATGCAGTGAAAAGTATTGTTTCTTGTGTGCTATGTAAACAAAACATACCATTCATAGAGAAGGAAACGAGGGAGTGTAGAATGTACTGTCACAGTCATAGCTAGGGTGTAGAGAAAGATCAATTTAATGCAAGGTAGGTCCTTTCAAAAGTCCAATGGCAGCAGGGAAGAAGCTGTTCTTGAGTTGGTTGGTGCGTGACTTCAGACTTTTGTATTCATTTCCTGATGGAAGAAGATGGAAGAGAGAATGCTGGGGGTGCGTGGGGATCCCTGATTATGCTGGCTGCTTTGCCATGGAAGTGGGAAGTGTAGACGGAATCAATGGATGGGAGACTGGTTTGCACGATGGACTGGCTTTCATTCATGACCCTTTGTAGTTTCCTGCGGTCTTGGACAGAGCAGGAGCCATACCAGGCTGTGGTGCCTTCCATGGTGCATTTGTAAAAGTTGGTGAGAGTCGTAGCAGATATGCCAAATTTCCTTAGCTTTCTGGGAAAGTAGAGGCATTGGTGGGATTTTTTAACTATAGTGTTGGCATAGAGAGGAACTAGGACATGTTGTTGGTGATCTAGATACCTAGAAACTTGAAGCTCTTGACCATTTCTACTTTATCTTCATTGATATAGACAGGGGCATGTCCTCGACTATATTTCCTGAAGCCTATGGCTATCTTCTTCATTTTGTTGCCATTAAGGGAGAGATTATTATTGTTGCAGCAGGTCACCAGATTCTCTATCTCTTTCCTGTACTCCAGCTCGTCATTGTTTGAGATCCGACCCACTATGGAACTTGAAAATTGAGTTGGAGGGGAATTTGGCTCCTCAGTCATACGTGTATAAAGAGCATAGTAAGGGGCTGAGGACACAGCCTTGTGGGGTATCAGACTTGAGGATAATACTGGAGGAAGTGTTGTTGCCTACCCTTACTGATTGCAGGCTGTGAGTTAGGAAGTTTCGGGTCCAGTCGCAGAGGGAAGTGCCAAGGCCCAGGCCATGGAGTTTGGAGGTGGGTTTTGTTGGAATAATTTTGAATGCTGAGCTGTAGTCAATAAATAGGATTCTGACATAGGTGTCTTTGTTATCTAGGTATTCCAGGTTGAGTGTAGAGCCAGGGAGATGGCATGTACTGTAGACCTGTTCTGGTGATAGGTGAACTGTAATGGATCCAGGCAATCTGGGAGGCTGGAATTGATTTGTGTTGTGACCAACCTTCCGAAACACTTCATAATCAATGCGTGCCTGACTTTATAAATCTATGGTCCAAAGAATATTCATAAAGCACTACTCTCTGTTTTCTGTCACTTAGCCAACTTCATCGAATCATAGCAACCCTACTGTGCCCATTTGGCCATCAAGTCTGCATCGACAACAATCCTGCATCAACAACAATCCTACCTAAACCCTAATCCCACATATATATCCCGCTAATCCCGCTAACCTATGCATCCCAGGGCACTAAGGGGCAATTTAGTATGGCCGATTCACCTAACCTGCACATCTTTGGACTGCGGAATGAAACCGGAGCACCCGGAGGAAACCCACGCAGACATGGAAGAATGTGCAAACTCCAGACAGGCAGCGACCCAAGCTAGGAATCGAACCCAGCTCCCTGGAACTTTGAGGCAGCAGAGACATCACACCACTCCATATCCATGGTGCTACTTTTCCTTTTATTCCAGGAGCTATATCATTGCCCACAAGTCTGTTGTACAGCACTTGCAATGCCTTTTGGAAGTTCACATCAGTGGTATTAGATAAAGTGCCAAAGTACGGGGAGGCAGTGGAGTAATGATATTGCCACTGGATAAGTACTCCAGAGGAAATGAGGTAATGCTCTAGGACCCCGGTTTGAATCCCACCTTGGAAAATATCTTTAATTCATTCATGGGATGTAGGTATTACTGGCTGGACCAGCATCTATTGTTCATCCCAGAGGGCATTTCAGAGTCAACCACATTGTTGTGGATCTGGAGTCACATGTAGGACAGACCAGATAAGGATGATGTTGTTTTCTAAAGAGCATGATTGAACCCAATGAGTTTTTACAACAACGGACAATGGTTTCAGGGCCATCATTAAACTTTTAATTCCAGATTTTTATTGAATTCAAATTTCCCATGGTGGGGTTTGAATCCTGGGTCTCTGGATTACTAGTCCAGTGCCAACATCATGCTGCCACTGCCTCCCCTCAGACGGTGCAATTTGAAGTGAATAAAAATCTGTAATTTTTAAAGTGTAACGATGACTGTCGTAAAAACCCATCTGGTCCTTTAAGGAAGGAAATCTGCTGTCCTTACCTGGTCTGGCCTACCTGTGACTCCAGACCCACAGCAATGTGGCTGATCGATTCTTCGTTGCCCCCACATGGGCAATTGGGGATGAACAAAAAATGCTGGTCCAGCCAAAGATGCCCATATTCCATCAAAACAAATCAAAAAAAAGGTTATACACCCAAAAGAATGGCACAAAGTTAGGTAGGAACATAAGCTGTGCGGAGTACATAAGGAGGCTATGAAAAGATGCATTTATTTATTTATTAGACACAAGTAAGGCTTACATTAACACTGCAATGAAGCTACTGTGAAATTCCCCTAGTCACCACACTCCGGTGCCTGTTCAGGTCAGTGCACCTAACCAGCACGCCTTTCAGACTGTGGGAGGAAACCAGAGCACCTGGAATAAACTCATGCAGACACATAGATGGTGATCTAAGCCAGGAATCAAACCTAGAATCCTGGCGCTGTGAGACAGCAGTGCTAACCACTGTGCCACCCCAGATAGCTTAAAGTGAGTGGAGTATAATTTGGGGAAAATATGAAATTGTCCATTTTGACAGGAAGAGTAAAGAAGAAGCATATTATCTAAATGGCGAGAGATTGCAGAACTCTGAAGTGCAGAGGGATTTGGCTATCCCCTGTGTATGAATCACAAAAGGTTACGATGCAAGTATAGCAAGTGATTAGGAAAGCTAATAGGATATTATCGTTTATTGTAAGGAGATTTGAACATAAAAGTGGGGAGGTTATGCTCCAGTTACACGGGGCATTCATGAGAACACATTTTTTGATTTGATTTATTATTGTCACATGTATTAGCATACAGTGAAAAGTAGTTTCCTGTGCACTGTACAGACAAAGCATACCATTCATAGAGAAGGAAACAAGAGAGTGCAGAATGTAGTGTTGCAGTTATAACTAAGGTATAGAGAAATATCAACTTAATGCAAGATAGATCCATTCAAAAGTCTGAAGGCAGTAGGGAAGAAGCTGTTCTTGAGTCAGTCGGAATGTGATCTCAGACTTTTATATCTTTTTCCTGATGGAAGAAGGTGGAAGAGAGAATGTCAAGGGTGTGTGGGTCCTTGATTATGCTGGCCGCTTTGCCGAGGCAATGGGAAATATAGACAGAATCTACGTTTTGAGGACTGTGTACAGTATTGGTCTCCTTATTTAAGGCAGGAGGTAAATGAGTTGGTAGCAGTTCACAGACATTTTACTAGACTGATATCTGGAAGAGGTGGATTGTCTTACGAAGAAAGCCTGGACAGGCTAGGTTTGCATCTGCTGGAGTTTGGAAGAATAAGAGGCAACTTGATTGAAACATATAAGATCCTGAGGGGTCTTGAGTGGGTGTTGTGGAGAAGACGCTTCCTCCTATAAGACAACATGGAACTAGGAGGTCACCTAGGAAAAAAAAGAAGTTGGCCATTTAAAACTGAGATAACGCAAACACTTTTCACTCAGAGGGTGGAGACGCTTTGGAATTCTCTTCCTGAAAATGTGGTGGAAGCAGAATCTTTGAATATTTTTAAGGCAGAGGTGGATAGATTTTTGGGAAGCAATGGCGTAAGTTTTCAAGGGCTGTTGGGATGCAGATTTGAGATTTATCAGATCAGTCACCATCTTATTAAATTGCAGATCAGACTCGAGGGGCTGAATGACCGATCCCTGCTCCTTGTTCATACATTCGTAACCCTCATCACCCATCTCTGTTGCCTCACCAAAAAGCTCTAGCAAGTTACTTAAACATGATTTGCCTTTAACAAATCTGTGCTGGCTTTCCTTAAGTAACCTGGATTTGCACAAGTGCCCACTCATTTTGTCCCAGATGATTGTGTCTAGATGCTTCCCAACCACTGAAGTTAAACTGACTGGCCTATCCTTCCTTTAAATGTTTCAACTAAAACAAAAGGCAACAGTTGCTGAGATGACCACCCAAGAGTGGTCTAAGGTGTTGATGTAACCAAACAGACAGGGGAGGTGGGTGGAACTCCATGTCTCCCTGGAGCCCTGGTTAACTTGGGTCTGCTGCTGGGAGACCACCATCAAGTAGATGCAATGCTGCTGGGCTTGTAGGTGGATGGTCGTTCCACTCCAGAGCCCACCTTACCTAAAATGGGGTGGGATGGTGCCAGCACACCCCAATCCCTGTGCTAAATTACCCGCCTGCCCACCTGCCTCTGATCCTATCTCCTTCAGCCCACGAGAATCCTGCTCCATCATCTCACACAAGCCTCTGTTGTTGTGAAAACTCTGGTGAATAATTGGACTCTTTAAAATCAATGTGCTGTTATTGCACGCTTACTGTACTAATGACATTTTAATAGTTCCACAGTTAAGATAATTACAGCCCTAAACATCTTTGGAAGAACTGTGCATGACACGGCAGGTGGACGCTCACTCAAATAAGAAAGTTTAACTTATGGAAAGACGTTAGTGCTCCTTCCAAAATTGGCACAAGCGGGGTTTCTCAAAGGCGAAGTATGTTTACTCTGGGTCTGTGCTCGATGGAGTTTAGAAGGATGAAGGGAGGGTCTCATTGAAACTGACAGAATACTGAAAGGCCTGAGTAGAGTGGATATGGGTAAGATATTTCCATTAGTAAGCGAGAAGAGGATCCGAGGGCATAGCTTCAGTAAAGAACTGAGATAAGGAGGAATTTCTTTAGCCAGAGGGTGGTGAATCTATGGAATTCAGTGCCACAGAAGGCTGTGGAGGCCAGATTATTGGGTATATTTAAGACAGAGATAGATAGGTTCTTGATTGGTAAGGGGATCAAAGGTTACGGGGAAAAAAGTGGGATTATGGTATTGTGAAACTTATCAGCCATGATTGAATAGTGGAGCAGACTGAACAGGCTGAATGGCTTAATTCCTCTCCTATATCTTACAGTTTTATAAATCATTTCTTAAACTTATGCTCCCAATGTTGGTCGATGGAAGATATAGGTTAATAAGAGGGCACTTCTTCACCAGTGAAAGATCTACAATTCATAATTAAATAATAAAAAATATAGCCCTGATTAAGTTAACAGATCTGAAGATGTGCGGGTTAGATGGATTGACTGTGCTAAATTGCCCCTTACTGTCAGGGGGATTAGCTGGGTAAATGCATGGGGTAATGAAGATTGGTCCTGGGTGGGATTGTGGTTGGTGCAGACTTGATGGGCCGAATAGCGTCCTTTTGCACTTAGGATTCTATGAAATCAATTTGTCTAATCTGTGTTATGAATGAATTAACCCCTTCCTCCCTCCCAGTATAATGAGTTACTAATGGAGGTACCTGGTCCTCATCTGTTTGTGTCATTCAAATCTATAGATTGATTAGATAGATAGATTACCCATATATAAAGTTTGAGTTGATGAATGGGTTTAAACAAGAACAACAACAACATCTGTTGACTTTGAATGAAACAAATCCCAATGTGATGTCGGTAACCTGGCAAATTATAGAGTGTTTTAATTCAAGCAATGATTTTCAGAGTGCAGTTCCACCCTGTTCGGGTATCTGCTTCCTGGAAGGGAATCATGGTGTTTTTACAAATATTATGAGTGTGTTCATTTTGCTTGGACAATAAATAGATCAAAGGACGGCTCTATAAAATCCCCCAGGAGAATTAATTGACTGGACACTTTTAAAGTGCGCCTTTACACCAAATTGGAGTTATGGTGCAATGTGTGTGAACTTTTGTGAGATGTGGTCTCCCCTCCTCTTCCCCTCCCCCCCCCCCCCACCCCCTCCAACGACCTCTCATTCCCGTGTACTCAGGAGTTAGATCTCTGGCCAGCTCTTGAGACATGCCAAATTTGCTTTGCGTTGGTGTGAAAGTGACAGTGCGACTGGAAGAGAAATCGCTGCAAAACTGAACACAGGGCCGCCTCTGAAAAGATCAGCATTGTGCAACTGAGGAGAGACAGATCGTAATTCCATTTCATTCCAGAAATGAATTCTCTGTGAAGTATTAAAACAGTTGGTTTAACAAAGACTTCTCGTTAATCTGAACTAACACAATATTTGTCCTGTTGGATTGATTCCCCCTACTGTTAAAAGCTGTAGGGGACACAAGTTCTAACTTTAAGAAATCATACAAATGCTTTATTAATCTGAGCAGTGGAAGAGAACATTCAAATGGCAGATTTAGATATTGTTAGGTTTGATTCAAACTCGCCCTGAGGCCTTTTGTTAACTAATTATAGAAAACAGAAGTCACACATCTTCTTGTCTTGCAGTCTTGATAGCACTGCAGTCATCAACCACTCTGTATTTAATTAGTGTTGATTGTTGTTAGCATGTTCAATAATTATTAATTAGGTTTGGGAAGGGCCTTAACATTCCAGCTGCATGCCTAGAGCAGTGTTGCATAGTTCATGTTTGTGATGAGGACACTGACATTTTGGTGAAGCGAGTGCATTATAAATGGGCACCTCAGGGGCGTGAGGCAATGAATTTGTCACTGCATCCCAGACAAACCTGGCAGAGTTCACCTGGAAACCCTTCACGAACAATTAAATTCAGTCAGAGGAAGGAATGAATGTTGGAAATCTGAAATAAAAATCCCAAAAGGCTGGGAATAGTTGGCTCACTTTTCAAAGCAAAGGTTTCTGGACTTGATTTACATCGGTCATATTTATAATCCCCCACAGGCAGGTTTTGGCCACTTCTCTGGTGAACCCACCCCGCCCCTGCAAATTCCAGTCCCTTCCATGAAACCTTTCTGGAGTACCCTCCATCATCCCCTCACCCCACATTTTCTTCTATCAGGTGGTAATGAACATTCGCCAAGTCTGCCAGCTTCTTCCAATCGCCTAGAAACGGTTGTGATAGCCCAGGGCCAATTTGTGGGTGGCACGGTAGTTAGCACTGCTGCCTCACGGTGCCAGGGACCCAGGTTCGATTCCCAGCTTGGGTCACTGCCTGTGCAGAATCTGCATGTTCTCCCCATGTCTACGTGGGTTGCCTCCGGGTGCTCCAGTTTCCTCCCATGGTCCGAAAGATGTGCTGGTTCGGTGCGTGGTTAATTTCTCCCTCAGTGTACCTGAACAGGCGCTGGAGTGTGGCAACTAGGGGATTTTCACAGTAACTTCATTGCAGCGTTAATGTAAGCCTACTTGTGACACTAATAAATAAATTTCAGCATCACTGGGTCAGTTTCCAATTCACCTTGACAGCACCTGCCCAAAACCTCCCCAGAGCCCACTGAGTTTCAAATGGGAATGGAGAACGTTGGTCATGGAGGTGATATTTCCAATTCACACAATGCCTCATTCCAACTGGGCTTCGGAGCTGGCCGTTGACAATGAACTCTGCCTCTGTGGGAGCTGCAACTCACAGCCCTAAATTTACAGTCAGATTATCCAACCTCAGAGAGCCATTAACAGTAACATAAGAACTAGGAGTAGGAGGAGGCCATCTGGCCCCTCGAGCATGCTCTGCCATTCGATAAGATCATGGCAGATGTTAACACTTCCATTCGCATTGTATCTTGTCCAGTTGGAACGCTTCAGAATACTTTACACAGTGGGTGGCTTATGAAGCACAGAGGCCTGCCATTCTGTACTGACAATCACCCACAAACAAGCAATTAGATGGATGACCATTGAATCCCTTCCAACATAGAGGCAACAGTTAAAATTCTATTCAGTTAAAGAAAACCAAAAGATAGATGGGTTGGAGGGTGTCAGTGAACCCTACCTTGGTCGAAGAACAAAATGGTGGTTGTGAACTGGTTTTCTGGGTACCTTGCCAGATTTTCCTCCTCGTTGACTTTGTATGGGGTTTATAATAGTCAATTGAGGTTAAATTCCATTGGAGTTCTTTCCTGGACACATGCATTGTGTATTCTGCTGCAGAGGCTGAGAAAGTACATCAATTGTTGGCACAATTTCAGTTGGAGTCAGCATCCCTGGATGCTATTAATGATTCCTGATGGAGAGAATAAGCCAGAATCTCCTGCCTTGCCCATAGCTGAGATTCTTCAGTCCCGCTGCAGTGAAACAAGACTTGACTGAGCACTAAATTCTCCTGTTTTCACTGGCAGCAGTGGCAGGGCATGAATGGAGAATTCCAGCAAATATATTATGGATCTGTTCCTATACACTGCAAATACTTGCAGTCTGATCTGAAGAATAGCAGCATAGGCAATAAACTGGAGCTGATTAATGAACAGCAGTGTACTCCAACATGAGAACTTCACTGTAAGACAGGGGAGATAAAGACAAAATATTTGGGAAAAGAGGACGAGTGGGATTTTCCAGCTGCGCTTGCCCCAAGACCAGAAAAACCAGCCTGAGGTTAATGGACCTTTGCATGGTCCATGTCCTGCCCCCTATGATTCCTGTGAGGGTGGGACGGGAAAATTTTGCCTGAGGTTTTTGGAATTCCCTACTGCACATCAAGCTGTACACAATATGGAATAAATGGTTAGCACTACTGCCTCACAGTGCCAGGGACCCAGGTTCGATTCCCAGCTTGGGTCACTGTCTGAACGGAGACCGCACGTTCCCCCATGTCTGCGTGGCTTTCCTCCCACAATCTGAAAGATGTGCTGGTTAGATGTATTGGCCATGCTAAACTCTCCCTCAGTGTACCCAAACAGCTGTCGGAGTGTGGCGACTAGGGGATTTTCACAGTAACTTCATTGCAGTGTTAATGTCAGCCTACTTGTGACATTAATAATTAAATAATACATAAATAAAGATGTTGGGCGGATAAACATTTCTCCAATAAATACCCATAATTTTGATATCAGTTCAGTCATGGCAGAACTGTGGGTGATCTAAGCATCCAGAGGCAGAATGACCTTTTTTTTGTTAACCACTGCTATGATATACTCTTTCAATGTTACTGCACCAAGCTGGTTGGAGATAGCTTTGATTTTCTGGGAGTTTTCAAGTCATATCAGTCCCTTCCTACAGTCCATAATTTCAGATTTCACCTGAATTTGAGAAGCTCTGAGGTAGCGGGGGGGTGGTGCGCTGTTTCTATCTGACGAAGTCTATCATTTGCAAGGTTGCCGTGGTGTCAATGTCAAGCAAATTTTAAAGATATGGATTGAAAAACGCTTTCGTCTGTTGAACAAATGATCACAGCACATTTCACATCTCGTGAAATTAACCTCTTATCAGCTCTATAGGGAAGGCCGTGGAAGTTACCACCCAGGTGATCATGTTGGTTCCAGTCGGGGGAACCACAGTCTGGGGGGGGGGGGTGGTGCGAGGCTGAGTAAGATTTGCACCGTTAGGAAAGGATATTACGCCGGTCCAAGGTGCTTCCTTCGCCAACCACCTCGGCGCACGTCAGAAGTGCTATGCGACAGAAATAATAAACTTTTCTCTCCGCTATACCGTGCCAGTTTGCCTTTTGTTGTGCCTAATGACAGCAATGATGGAATTGTCATGGTTAGGTGCCCACAGTCTCATAACCAAGCTGCTGCTCACTGAATCCAATCTCACACTCCATTGTATGGATATTCTATATATAACCTGCAGCCAAATGAAATGTGAAGGAAAAAAATCAAATCTAATTACACGGCATTGATTTCTCTCCAATTTTGCTTCTAATACACTTTTTGTCTCCTTGATTCTTTTTTCTCCTTGTTTCTCCCCCACCCCATCTGCCTCTTTGAAAATGACTTGTGATACCGCTATACCTAGATTAAACCACAGTAAGAGACAATAAGGTGCAGAATTATTTTTAACATAGAGAGAGAGGGAGAGAGAGAGAGAGGTACAGTACAAAGTACAAACAAAATGTGGTCTGCATCTGAGGAACAGGTAGGACCTGGCTTTATATTTCCCTTAGTTTTAACTTGTACCTGCAAGCAATCTTGGTGCAGTCTTATTCTGGGCATTCTGACCAAAGAGAAATAGCATTAAGTAGGCCTCATCCTCTTTTGTTGAGGTGTGTAATTGATCAGTGGAGAGTGTTTAGAGGGAATTGTTTGTTTTCATCTGTGGATTGCTGTTGTATAGACTGCCAAATCTATGTGCGCCAGGTACAGGAGGAATGGGGAGATGCTTGTTCTAGCTAAGACGAAGGCAGGATCCTGGCAACTAAAATTGCTACATTAATAGTGTGAAGGTCAGTACGTTGTTGTTTTTGAAGTGCTTGTGCATGTGTAAGATATGTCACCATGATGCTGCTCCGGATTCAATGGCAAATGTGTTTGCTAATGATCTGGCTACAATGTCTTTGTGCCTCGCAATATAAGTAAAGTTAGTTTTTGTATTTTTATGGCTCAGAAGTAGATATTCAGTGAGGGGCATGGAAGCTACATTCAGAATATTTGCTACCTGACTTATGCTTGGTTCGCAAGCAAGGCTGGGACCCACTGATGTCCGAAAATGCTTTAGTGTGCTGCCTCAAAAGATTTTAAATTGTTGGCACCAACACTGTTTATAGTGTCCACAAGCGAGTTACGGTCCACACAGCTCATATATGTTACCCGTCAGAAAATAAGAGGCTTCAGCACTACCAAGTCAAGGAATCACTCGAATTACTGTGAGGATGAATTGATTTGTGTAGAACTTGCGTGCAAAATATGAACCATTAAAAGTTGGATGGATGCATTTTCTTGTCGGTTGGGGAAACTGGTGCCTGTGCACTGGAATCCTGTTAGAATCCCGCAGGCAACATCTGTAGGATTTTACAGTCTATTGTGATACATGCCACAAACTAGAAGTACAACTGAATTGCTATAAGGTTATATGCAGCAGCATAAGAGTCTGAAATGTGATTAACCATATGCACGGGCTATATTGTTGCTTTGTAATGCATTCTATTACATTTTTAGTTCCTAGGTTTAATACCAGACTGGTTTTCGCTTTTCTTCCCCCAACCCCCCCCGCCCTTTGTACTAGTGCAGTTGCAGTTCAGAAATGACTGCATTCTGCTGGATTATTCATTATTCATTCTTGGACTTCACTGCTGATTTGAAAAGCAGTGTACTGTGACCAAAAATCTTTTTTTTTTTATCTTCCTTCCACTATTGTGATTAGTACTCCAGGTCATGTGCTTAGGGGCCTATAGTAATTTCCAACTGGGAATGGATATCAGGCTAGATTCCACAAAATGTTTGAAAATAAAGGATTATTTTGTGTGTGTGTATGGTGGGGGAGGGCAGCTGCCTTGGTTATGAGCTCCCCTGCTTAAAAATCGAGCAAGTTAAATCAGGACAGCAGCCAAAGCAATATAGTTTTGTGTGTTGCAAGTAGGAAGTTGTCCACGATAGCTATCAGATCAATAATTAATCCGGCCAGACATCCCATTCACTTTCACAATATATGTTAAACTTTACGGAGGGAGCAATCTCGAGTAACCAGTTGGGGGTGGGCACAAAAAAATATACAGCAGTGAAGATCAGAGAGGGACAATGTCTTCTTCATGGTAGGATCGACAAATTTAGTTAGCTCCCCGGGTGTACCTTTTCTGAGTTGTTTGTAAACTGTGAATGCCTGAAAGTATTTCCTTTAAAAGAAAATGACTTGGAGCGGATGCCACTTTCCACTTCTCTGACTGGCCAACTTCAAGCTAGCTTTTGTGATTCATTTTCCAACAATGATAAATCAATGGGAGATGGTGGGGGAACTCTTCAAATTAAGTATTTGGCTGGTTATTGTTGCAGGTGTTAAGAGTTGTTGTACGTATTAATATTCTCGCGTGCAATTTTTTCAGACTGGCTCGTCGTGCCGTTTAAAATGCTGTCTCTGCTGTACACAAAACGGCACATTTAGCTTTTTTAAATGGCAGGTCATGCAGTGAATTTTCTAATTGAGATTTTTGGTTTGAGAGCTTTCCAGCTTGTCGTCCCAGTTTCCTCGATTCTTGTGCTGTTTCCTCTACAATTACATCCCACCGTAAAATAATGAGCTGACACTCCTTGTCACTTGCTAGTTAATCTCCTGCGGTGTTCCTCGCAGTAAGCTGAATGATACTTTTGTTTTGTCAGGACAAGGCTTTATAAGGACAGGAGCTGTAACTCCAAGTGTGTTATTCTGCTGCGAAAGTGACACAACTGTCCTTTTTGAGGTTCCCGAGTTTACTTAGGACGAGGTCAGTCAGAGTTTAATTGCAGCCTGTTGAAGGATGTTTGCAGGTCGCAAGGTTTTTCCAACGTTTGAGATTCAGGATGAAACGCCTATCTTTCCCTTCTGTTTTGTTTTGAAATTATTTTGCATCTGTAACAGCCTGTGGCATCTGGAAAGTAATGTCTGGATGCATTAGACATGTCATTTTTTAATGCACTATATTACAGATGGTAGATGTATATCATTGCTTAATTAGCATTCAACATACCTCCAGCTTTCTTTCCAGCTCTCTGTTCCTGAGGATGCTGACTCTCACTCAAGATACAAGTTCCACATACATTCCACATATTCTTCGCCACTATTTAATTCATTCAAATAGACCATTCTTTATTGTGAACCTATTTGGACATTTTGCCATGAAGACTCTTGCATTCAAGCTGAATCCTATTCTCACAGGTGCCCATGAGCACATGCACATTCCAGCAGGGCCACAGCTGGGAAAGGGCATGATGGCTTTATTTTGCCCCTCTGCCCCTTGACAATCTGAAAGACGTACTGGTTAGATGGATTGGCCATGCTAAATTCTCCCACAGTGTTTCCAAACAGAGTTCGGAGTGTAATGACTAGGGGATTTTCACAGTAACTTCATTTCAGTGTTAATGTAAGCCTACTTGTGGTTAATAAATAAGCTTTACTTTAAGTGGAGATCAGACCAAGGATCCTTCAACTGTTTGAGATCAACTTATTCAACGCTGACCCATATGACACCAGGACCCTTCTGGATTCGATTCCTCTATAAAGACATTTGGAGAGCTCATCTGATTATGTCTTTAACCTGCCAAAATACTCTTCTGCAAGATCTCGGTATCCAAGCCTTCTACAAGCTCTCAGTGACCCAGTTTATGTTGCACCAGTAGAATGAATGGTCACCTGTCATTATTGCCAACGGTCCGGTTTTTGAACGCGAGTAAGAAAAACGACTCAGATGTGGGTTGTCCCAGCTCTGTTCACCTGATGATTGACATCATATAAGGCCGCAGCCTTCCTCAGATAGGGAAGCATGTTTATTAATAAAAATAATGGGAGGAAAGTTAACTCTGCAGTGACTTAACAAATGCCATTTGGAATGGAATGTAAACAATTGCTGGAAAAACCTCAGTAAATCTGGCAGCATCTGTGGAGCGAGAAACAGAGTTGATGTTTTGAATCTGTACATACAGACTCAAAACGCTAACTCTGTTTTTTCTCTACAGATGCTGCCAGAAAGCAGGAGCATTTTGAAAATGAAAAAAAATTGAATAGTTAAAAAAATGCATTGAAGTGGTGCTGAAGTTATTTTCTAAATGACACATTTGTGCACATGGAAGCCAAGCTTTCGTACTTGCTTCAAAATTCTAGAGAAACTTTGGAGGAATTCTAAGCAATGATATCTTTCATTTCAAATACCTTAACGGAATTAACATTTCAAAACCAATGCATCTCTTTTTCAGAACCAATTTGGATGGGTTCAGTGGAAGGATCATTAGTCCTACATATTCTACCTGCTAGTTAACCATTCAAATTTGTTTCAATAAAATTTCCTACTGCCACAGCGGAATCAGGGTGCATCTTTGATGTATCTTCAAGAATGGGTTAGACAGATTTTTAATCAGAGAGGGAATCAAGGGTTATAGTGATAAGGTGGGTAAGTGGATCAGGTCAGTCGTGGTCTTATGGCAGAGCAGACTCAATGGGCTGAATGGCCTATTTCTGCTACTAAGTCTTATGGTCTTATTATGGTTTTGTGGGACCCCCAGCTTTCCAGAGCCTGGTTGGATATTCTTATTTTGCTGTCCTTGAAACCCTTCTTGGCAACACAGCTGTCGACAGCTAGTGACATCCACTACCTCTGCCAGTACTATACTGGAGGCAGGAATAAAGGTGTGCAAAAGAAGTTCTGAGGGTGCACCTCTGCTATTTCCTCTTCTTCCCGTCAACGTTAGCTTGATCTCACTCGGTACTCTGCAGGCTTTGACTGGCAACTTATCAGCTGGAAACAGCCAACTTCAGAGTGGAGTTAGAAGCCACAGTGATCCAAGGTAAAAATGGAGCTGGAAATAATGAATGTACCTTGTCAATACGCCTAAATAATATAATTAACCATTCCTGTTTTTAAGCAGTTGCCAGACAATAAGCAGTTTGTCATGAACTGCTGTGAGGTGCTTAGCTGCCAATCATTTTAATTGTAATTTCAACATGTGCTGCGTTCATTGTGAATACTTCAAGTTGTTCACATGTTTTACAGTGCAGTTGTTCATTTCTCCAGGACAGCAGTATTTTCTTGGGAGTTTTTCTTTGCAGCCTTGGCTTCTGAAGTTTTCCACCACAAATGAGCACTTTGCATCCTCCACAAACTCAGCCGTGTGACAAAAAGGCGAGGAATGAATACAAATGGTAGAGGTGGCATGAGGATAAGGTAGTGCGCTAGCATGAAATCTGGACCAAGGTTGTCACCTTATCAGATAATATTTTGGAAGTTCTGGGAGCTGGTGAGATACTGGGAGCAATTCCAACCTGAAAAAACTCCTGGGATGGATTTTGGCCTGGGCTTATTTTTGAGACCAGCCTCACCATGTGTTAACTAAGAGGCCCATGGGTTTCTGGAACTAATCTTCAGGTCTTATTTACGTATTTGGGGCAAGCTGCCTGCTGCCACTGATAATTGTACCTCCACACAATGAAATGAATCAACATTGCCGTGAATGTTGAACTTTTCAAGACGGTTATGTTTTGAAATGGGCCTTTAAATCAAAGTAAAATATAGCATTCAAGATAAAGGCCATCACTTGGAAACATGCCTGTGTGATCCAGTTCCCATGGGGAGAAGAACTCAAATCAAAAACTCATTGAAGTGTTGGGTGCCAATTTTAGCAGCTTTCCACTGTATATCACAGAAAAATGACAGCTGCTGTTGGTGATGCTGAAGGATCAAGATGCTACTGCTGTATGCAAGCAGATGGAGTGTTTTGTGCCCCAAGCAGGATGCTGGTGAGAGTTTTCTTTCTGTTCAAAAGGAAATAGGACAGATGGAGGTCTTGAAGTTTTAAGCAATGCAGAGTTGCCAAGGTGCGCCTTGCTGGTGGGAAAACCCAGGCTGAGTGGAATGTTTCCAATTCAATTCCACTTCTCTTCTCGCACCTAGGGGTGTACTAAGGCAAACAGTCATATATTTCCGTTGTTAGTAATTCCTGGAACAGGTGGCTAGTCTATCACCAGGGGCTTACAGCTTGAGGAGTGCCACTCCACATCAAGCGTAGCTGACCAGGAGTCTCTCCCACTCTTACCGCTAGCCATTGATGTGTTGGAAAGATCTGCAGTTTGACAAGCTCAACCTGTTTGACCGCATTATGAATGCACCTTCCTTGGCCTTCAAGCCCTGAGGTGGGACTTGAACCCGGAGCTTCTGGTTCAGACATAGGGATGCTACCATTGCACCACAAGGCCGCGAGTGGAATGATTGCTGAAAGATATTTTATGTGGTGGAGAGAAGTGAGTTGGGAGTGATTACATGAGTGAAACATGGCGCACAGCAAAAAGGATTTCATAAGACATATTTCTGTTGCCTTGGTTAGTTAATGTAAAACTTACCTTTGTTGTGTTAATGTATTAGTAGCCTGTTAATTATTATTTGATCTAAGTTAACTTTTGTTTTTTTGTTACAGTAAAAGTCTTAAAATATGAAATCTTTTCATTAGGTTCTTTTTGTTGGTTGCTTGTTCCCTACCGGGATTGTAACAGTATTGGGATATCTACTTCATCAGAGGGAATTCTTGGGTTTCTCCCAGGAAAGACAGAATTTTAGGGGAGGAGGGAAGTGAGGTCCTATCTTGACACTTTTGCCACACAAAAGATTTAAAAATGGTTATGAACTTGCCTGTCATTGTTTGTCTGAATGATTTTACCCATTTATAACATGGCACTGATTTGCCATCTTTTTGTAAGTATTCTAAAAGGTGTGAATTCACTACTTATTCTAAGACCTACACCACACGTGCTTCAAAGAATCATAGAAACCCTACGTGCAGAAAGAGGCCATTTGGCCCATTGAGTCTGCACCGACCACAATCCCACCCATTCCCTACCCCATATCCCTATATATACACCCGCTAATCCCTCTAACGTACACATTTCAGAACACTAAGGGGCAATTTTAGCATGGCCAATCAACCTAACCCGCACATCTTTGGACTGTGGAAGGAAACCAGAGCACCCGGAGGAAACCCACGCAGACACGAGGATAATGTGCAAACTCCACACAGACAGTGACCCAAGCCGGGAATCGAACCCAGGTCCCTGGAGCTGTGAAGCAGCAGTGCTAACCACTGTGCTACTGTGCCGCCCCTCTGTGGCATTATGCTCAGTGAACACCATGCTGAGATGTAGGGGTTTTTGTGATATTTGAGTTGTGATCACTGGAATTATGAAATATAACATTGTAAAAAATGATGCCATTTTAAAGTGGGAGGAAATTCCATGACAGCAAAGTAAGGAATCCCTAACAATAACTAAAATATACAACTGCAATTCCACCAATACTAGACCAAAATACTGTGGATGCTGGAAATCTGAAATAAGAAACTGAAAAAGCTGGAAATATGTGGCAGGCCAGATAGCATCTGAAACAGAGTTAATGCTTCAGCATGTTGAAACTGCATCAGAACCGATCTGCTGAGTATTTCCATTACTTTCTGTTTTCATTTTTCAATTCTGCTCCTATGATCAACGACAATAACACTTTCATCGTTAAAACATTTTTACATATTGTCTCAAGTCATTTCATGGATTGAATTACTATAGAATCCTTGGGTGGCAACACTGGTTAGAACTGCTGCCTCACAGCACCAGGTTCAGTTCCCGGGTTGGGTCACCGTCTGTGTAGAGTTTGCATGTTCTCCCCGTGTCTGCGTGGGTTTCCTCCCACAGTCCAAAGATGTGCAGGTTGGATTGATTGGCCAGGGTAAATTTCCCCTTAGTGTCAGGGGGGATTAGCAGGATAAAATACGTGGTGTTATGGGGATAGGGCCTGGGTGGGATTGTTGTCAGAGCAGGCTTAATGGGCTGAATGGCCTCCTTCTGCATTCTATGAATCTATGCTATGATTCTATGAAGTACACTGGCTGTTACAAACATGACAATTATTCTGCATCAGTGACATCGTTTAAACCATGATGAGATGAATGACTTCTTAATCTGTTTTTATTTTGGTGCTGCTGATTGAGAAAGGAATGTTGGCAAGGACACTGGTGGAACAATAACAGTATTTTTGGTATAGGAGCTAAAGGGGAGAATAGTCTTCCACATTCTGGGAACCAATGACACTGTGGATTATGGATCTCGAAACGGGTTATCAGAATTAGGAGGCCCGTTGTGGTGAAGTGAACAGGAGCTAATTTATTGCATCATCACTAACTCTGTAGTTGGATCTCCACATTCTGCAGTGGAGCTTTATACTGAGCTTCGCCTAAATGTAAAAACAATAGGGTGAATGGTTTAAACAAGAGTTCACAAAGATTTCCTTAAATCTTTAGGACCAAGTAATTGTTTTGCCAATTTTCTTCCCAAGCTTGACTTTGGCTATTGTTGAGGTTGCTGTTAGTACATAGAATAGAATCCCTACAGTGCAGATGGAGGCCATTTGGCCCATCGAGTCTTCACCCACCACAAGCCCACCCAGGCCCTACTCCCATAACCCCACATATATATCCTGCTAATCCCCCTGACATTAGGATCACTGTAGCATGGCCAATCAAACTAACCCACAAATCTTTGGAATGTGGGAGAAAACAGGAGTGCCCAGAGGAAATCCACGCAGACACAGGAAGAATGTGCAAACCCCACACAGACAATAACAGAGGCTGGAATTGAACCTGGGTCCTTGGTGCTGTGAGGCAGCAATGCTAATCACTGTGCCACCATTGCTCTGTTCTTTTTATCGCAGTGGCTGTTCTTTATATTTGACTCTCAGCCTGTTGACAGGCTGTTCCACTGGAGACAGCATCACAACTGAGTCTAACATCCATATCCGCATGCTTTCCAATAGGGCTGCAGTGTACTGATCAGGGCTGAAAGTCAGGACTGACTATCTACTCCCGACACTCAGAGCTCTGAGGACATTGGTGCATTCCTACCTTTAATCAGGTTGTGATCGTAGCACAGTCTGGGGAATTCAATCCTGGAACCTTCCATCTGTATGACACCACTACTTTTACATAAGAACATAAGAACTATGAGCAGAAGGAGGCAATTCAGTCCCCTGAGCCTGGTCCACCATTCAGTATGATCATGGCTGATCTCATCTCGGCCTCATCTCCAACTTCTTGCCCACTCTCTATAACCCTTCATCCCTTTATTAATTTAAAACATACCTATCTCCTCAAATTTGTTTAGTGTTCTGGTGTCCACTGCACTCTGGGGTAGAGAATTCCACAAATTTCCTGCTCATTTTTGTTTTAAATCTGCCACCCATTACTCTAAGACTATGGCCTCTCATTCTAGAATGTCCAACAAGTGGAAATATCCACTCCACATCTACCCTGTCAATACCTTTTATAATCTTATATACCTTAATTAGATCTCCTCTCATTCTTCTAAACTCCAGCCTATATAGGCCTAAACTGTTCAAACTCCCTTTGTAAGCAAATCCTTCATCTCTGGAATCAATCTGATAAATCTTCTCTGAACCGCCTCCTATGCACTTACATCTTTCCTCAAATAAGAGAACCAAAACTGTGCACAGTACTCCAGATGTGGTCTCACCAATGCTGTACACAGTTGCAACAGCACCTCCCTATGTTATACTCTATTCCATTAGCAATGAATGCCAAAATTTAATTTGCCTTCCATAATTTAAAACATTTTTTTAACTACATTCTTAAAGTGACAAAGCCAACGTGCAGAATGGACCTGTCAAACAAGAAACCATCTCCACGCCTGCTCCAAAAACCAAGTTCAAATTTAATCCAATTCTTGGTCCTCTTAAGAGAGACAAACAAGATCCAAGCTAACGAGATAAAGCATCGCACCCCATCTTGGGCTTGATCTGACATTGATCTTAGCCAAAGGCTGAGAAGCGATGACCTACTGCACCTGCATACTGTGATTCATGTATGAGGACACCCAGATCCCTCTGCACGGAAGCATTTTCAAGTTTCTCACTATTTAAGTAATAAGTTGCCTTTTTATTCCTTTGACCAAAATGGATAACCTCACACTTATCAACGTTAAATACCATCTGCCAAATTTTGGCCCACTCACCTAACCTATTCACATCCATTTGTAAATTTATTTGCTCATTGCAATGTGCTTTCTCACCTATTATAATGTCATCTGCAAATCTGGCTATAACACAGTCTATCCCTGCATCCAAATCAATAATATAGATTGGGGCCTGAGCACCAAACCCTGTGGCACCCCACTTGTTATAGTCATTATCTCTACTCTCTGCTTTACTGTTTGTGAGCCAATCCTCTACCCAACTAATATATTACCCGCAACCTGGTGAGGCCTTATCTTGCGCATTAATCTTTTGTGTGGCACCTTATCAAATGCCTCCTGGAAGTCCAGATACACATCTACAGGATCTGCATTATCCACTTTGCTCGTTATATCTTCAAAGAACCTGAGCGAATTAGTTAAACGTGATTTACCCATCATTAAACCATGCTGACTCTGGTAGATTGCATTTGGCTTTTCTCATGTCCATTGGTCCTGTTACCATTTCCTCAGTAGTTGATTCCATCTGAGCAGAGAGTAATGACTTCAAAGTCCAGGAAAATGACTACCTTGCCTGGTATACTCCACTTAACTGTGAATTGGAAGACATGCATTGCTCGCTCACGGGTAGCTTCATTAAGAAGGCCAACTTAATTCTGGCTTTTCATTGTACATGCACGATGGGAAAATACATGCACAATGGCTTCTTGACGCCTGCCATCAGGAAGCTTGGCTCGGTGTTGAAGCTCTGAGAACTCCATTCCAAACTTCAGATTTTTGGGCCTGCCATGCAATTCCGTTCCCCCCTGTACCTTCCTGCTCCCAGCAGCAGCAGCAGAGGAAGCTGCCCTTCATCTCAGATTGCATTTCTGCCCAACAGCATTATATTAGAGTCTAGCAATAGGAGTATATATACACACACAGCAGCTGGACTGGAAGCTATAAAAGGAGGCTTGCAGTGATTCACTGCTCTTTACATACATATTGATTTTAGTCCCATAACTGCTACAAATCTTGATTTGTTTGCTTAGAAATTGCTTAGGCTTCCATGCCAGCCACAAGGTTGGTGGTGATAACTTATCACTTATGCTTTCCTCAAGACCGGATTCAATCCTGGCCACAAAGACCCAAAAGCACAAGGGCAGTTGATCTATAATATGAATAAATCCCTCTCCAGTCTATGAGAATGTTAATTTATGCATTACAAGGAATCTGGAATTTTCAAATGTTTCTCCAGAAGATTAGCCCTTCTCATCATACATAGGTGAACACCTTTTTCTTTTATTTAGACAGGAGGTGGCTCAAGCAGGGGTCATTTTGATTATGACGCAAGGTTTGAAACAGAATTATGAAATTGCAGAGGGAAATTTAAGGTCTATTTCCCATGGTACTGCCCATGGATGGGACAAGGTCAAGGCAGTGGGTGGGTCAAGAAGTGTTTTGGAGCAGGGGAGATAAGGCAGGGGAAGGAAAATGGGGAGGGATGAAGAGGCAGATGGGAGGGGGATTGGGGAAAGCAGACACATAGGGAGATGAGAGAAAGAAGTTCAGGGCGGAAAAAGGGAGTAGTGTCAGGGAAATGGAGAGAGAGGAAGAAGAGGGCAGCAAAAGAGAGAACAGGGTCGCGAGGAGAGGGAGGGTGAGGAAGGAAATAGGTGGAAGACAAAGGGAATAGATGAGGAAGGAAAGGGAATAAGAGGAGGAGAAGGGGAGCAGAGGTTGGGGAGAGGGCATGAATGATATTGGATGCCTTTGTGATGGAAATGAGTGAGCTATAAGACTAAAAAGTCTCTGGCAGGGGCAGGGGTGATCATGAACAGCTAAATGGTAAAAGCAGGGCAATTTGAAATTGTTTTTTGGGAGGAAAGAGATAGCAATGCAAGTTTATACATCTAAGTCAGTGGTTGCATGCGGTACATTTTGGGTACAGCGATCTGTGCGGGAGTTAAGAGAGAGAAATCACTATTGAGTAGTGGAGTCAAGCATGCCTGACCTGTTCCTTGGGAGTTTCATGGGGTTTTAATTAAAGGTGAGCTTCAAAGTTAATGATGCAGTGTTGGTTAGAGCGCTCACACCGGTGTGATGCAACAAATAGGCTGTTATCTTCAAAGAAAATGCTGAATTGGCAAGAAAAACAAAGGCTGTGATCCTAAATACCCTTCCCCCTCCAAGCTGTGTATCATATGTCAAACAAACCATTCCAATATGGAAGAAAAGGGGAGTTCAAAAGCAGTACAGCAAAGCTGTCACATCATGTTGGTGGAGCCCCATTGTATCTAATGGATCAAGGGACCTACTTACAGGCACATTACCTAAAGCGTGCCCTCTCACCTCTAATTTTGTTACACAGTTATATCATCAACGTCTTCTGCCTGAACTTGTACATCTACTAGAAGTTTTAATAACACCCCTCATGCTTCTTAAGATCTATAACAAGCTCATGAATTGATATGTCAAGGATTGACATTTAGACATTGTCCACTTTGATAATTTATTGTGTTTCCTTCATTTGCCACGTTTCACCCATTGCTTGTAGAAATGATTTAATGTGAATCTTTGGAATTCTCTACTATAGATAAAGTTAAGGAAGAGTTCATTTATTAGTCACAAGTAAGACTTACGTTAGCACTGCAATGAAGTTACTGTGAAATTCCCCGTAGTCAACACACTCCAGCACCTGTTCGGGTCAACGCACCGAACCAGTGCATCTTTCAGACTGCGGGAGGAAGCTAGAGCACCCAGAGGAAACCCACGGGGAGAACATGCCTGACTCTGCACAGACAGTGACCCAAGCCGGGAATCGAATCCGGGTCCCTAGCGCTATGAGGCAGCAGTGCTGAGCACTGTGGCACCGTGCCATCCCATACATGTGGGTGCCTTATCATTGAATATGTTTAAGGCTGAGGTTGACAGGTTTTTGTATGCCAAAATAAGGGAGCCAGTAGGAATGAGGAATTGACGGAGATGATCAGTAATGACTGTCGTGAACAGTGGAGCAGCTTCGACAGGCTGCTCGGCGTACCCCAGCTCCTATTTCTCATGCTTCGCTGGTCATAGGGAACCTTGTTTCAGCGAGGCTTTAGTCTGTGAGGAATAATGTCTTACCATTTACAGCTGAAATACGCTGACCACTTTATATATTGATGCAATGTGCTACAGCTGGGGAAGTGACTTTCTATTGAGACTGTACATGGTTTTCAATGTTTTTGAGATCTAAATGTAAAAAAGAATATCCAGAGTACATGTACAGTTGATTGAAATATAAGGTGGCTTAATCTAGGCACAGCAAGCCTTAGTAGAAGGCACAAGCTGAAAGTGCCAAAATAGCAAAAACAACAGAAAGCTGAGGAAAGATGAGTAATAAATTTGGCCAACCTACTGTTTAGAGAAATTAGTATTACACAAATTGGATCCAGATGGGGCGTGAGAAATGATAACTTAATTGCTGCACTAAAAATATCTCAAGAAAGCATTCGTAACGGAAAACAAAGATTAATTATTTTAAACTACATAATTAGCTACCATTTTATAAACCACCAACTGACTTTCATCTTATTGAAATAAAGACTGCTTTGGTTATTGAGTTTTTTTTTGTATGTTTTTTTTTCTCTGCTAAACAGAACATAGCTGTAGAAGAATAATAGAATCCTGACAGTGCAGAAAGAGGCCATTTGGCCCATCAAGTCTGCACCGACAACAATTCCACCGAGGCCCTATCCCCGTAACCGCACATATTTACCCTGCTAAACCCCCTGTCACTAAGAAGCAATTTAGCATGGCCAATCAACCTAACCCGCACAGCTTTGGAATATGGGAGAAAGACGGAGCATCCAGAGGAAACCCATGCAGACACGAGGAGAATGAGCAAACTTGGGCAAACAGTCATCCAAGGGTGGAATTGGACCCAAGTCCCTGGCACTGTGCACCAGCAGTGTTAAACACTGTGCCATCAGTGCTTGTAGAAAAACAGAAAATACTCAAAATCCTAAACTGGTGAAATGTCATCAGCTTGAAATATTAACCCTCACTATAGATGTTACCCAATTTGTTAAGCATTTCCGGCAGGTTCTATTCATGCTTCAGATTTTCAGCATCTGCAGTATTTTGCATTGGCTGAAGGAATTAAAATGACAGAATTGTAGACAGATGACAGTGCAGAAGGAAGCTATCAGTCCATCTTACAGAGAGTGAGGGAGGGCTAGCAGTTTAGCAAGTACCATTTCAGCATCCTTTTTCCAGGAATCCAGCCTTCTTTCTCTTCAGTGGCTTTGACAAACCATGATCTGCCTCCAACTGAGATCACAGCCACTCGCTCGCCTAAAAAACATTCTCCACTTTGGTTAAGCAACTGAAGGGCACTTACTCACTCCAAAAATGTAAATATAATGGATTTCTTGCGATTGTTGTTATTTAGGGGCAGCATGATGGCACAGTTAGCGCTGCTGCCTCACAGAGCCAGGGAACCAGGTTTGATTCTCGGCTTGGGTCACTGTCTGTGTGGAGTCTGCGCATTCTCCCCAAGTCTGTGTGGGTTTCCTCTGGTGCTCCAGTTTCCTCCCACGATCCAGATGTGTGGGTTACGTGGATTGGCCATGCTAAATTGCCCCTCAGTGTCAGGGGGACTAACTTGGGTAAATGCTTGGGGTTAATGAGAATACGGCCTGGGTGGGATTGTGGTCAGTGCAGACTTGATGGGCCAAATGATCTCCTTCTGCATTGTAGGATTCTATGATTTCCCTCTCATTGCCTTTGATCCTATTGTCAATTAAAGAACAAAGAAAATTACAGCAAAGGAACAGGCCCTTTGGCCCTCCAAGTCTGCACCGACCATGCTGCCCGACTGAACTAAAACCCCCTACCCTTCTGGGGACCATATCCCTCTATTCCCATCCTATTCATGTGTTTGTCAAGACGTCCCTTAAAAGTCACTATTGTATCTGCTTCCACTACCTTCCCAGGGAACAGGTTCCAGGCACCCACCACCCTCTGTATAAAAAATCTGCCTCGTACATCTCCTTTAAACCCTGCCCCTCGCACTTTAAACCTCTGCCCTCTAGTAATTGACTCTTCCACCCTGGGAAAAAGCTTCTGACTATCCACTCTGTCCATGCGTCTCATAATCTTGTAGACTTCTATCAGGTCGCCCTTCAACCTCCATCGTTCCAGTGAGAACAAACCAAGTTTCTCCAAGCTCTCCTCATAGCTAGTGCCCTCCATTCCAGGCAACATCCTGATAAATCTTTTCTGTAGCCTCTCCAAAGCTTCCACATCCTTCTGGTAGTGTGGCGACCAGAATTGAACACTACATTCCAAGTGCAGTCTAAGTAAGGCTCTATAAAGCTGCAACATGACTTGCCAATTTTTAAACTTTTCCGGTCGATGAAAGCAAGCATATCATATGCCTTCTTGACTACCTTCTCCACCAGCATTGCCACTTTCAGTGACCTGTGTACCTGTACCTCAAGATCCTTTGCCAATCAATACTTTTAAGGGTTCTGCCATTTACTGTATATTTCCTTTACACTTCAAATCAGTGAACTTTGGTTATTCCACTAACAGGAACATTTTCTCTCTGTCTATATGTCCAGACTCCTTATAAATTTGAACACTTATATCAAATCTCTTCTCAATCTCGGTTTTCTCCAATCTATCCAGTTAAGTCTCTCATCTCTGGAACCATTCTTGTGAATCTTTTCTGCAGCCTGTTTACAGCTTTTACATGCTTCTCCAAGTGTGTGCCTTTTACTGCACTTATGTAAATATTTTTAATGTGTGAGGAAACCGGATTGTTGGCAGCTCATGAAGTAGATCACATTCAAGTCGTGCGTGGGCTGCTCTTGGAGGTTTCGAGAGTGGCCTAGTACTTCGTGTGGTCGTGCGTGGGCTGCTCTTGGAGGTTTCGAGAGTGGCCTAGTACTTCGTGTCATTGTGTGTGCTTAATCCTGGACCAGCAGACGGGAACCATAACAGCTCAATGACTATCACTGCTAGTTGTGCAGATACATGGATTTGGGCCTGTGTCTGTGGGAGTTTGTGCATTCTCCCTGTGGTTGCGTGGGTTTCCTCCGGGTGCTCCGGTGTCCTCCCACACCCCAAAGATGTGTTTTTAGGCTGATTGGTGTACCAAATTGACCCTACACTATTCTCCCCTGAATCTGGCTACAATAGGGGTACCATTCACATACACTCAGGGCAGGGTAGGTGTAGGAAAAGGCTCTGTTGAAATGGCAGCACGGGCTCGTTGGGCCGAAGGGCCTGTTTCCCGTTCTTTGTTAAGTCAACCCTATCTCTATGTGGAGTCTACATACATGCACTTCCGTGTGACCAAGAGGGAAACAGAGGAGGCATCGAATAGAGGAGCAGGGATGCAGCTGGTGGGATCATCCAGTCCCAAAAAAGGCAACACCTTGCCCCATCATGGGTTCCCCAGTGGCGTGAAACACAAATGGCCATTCAGTGGGACCAGAAGATCCTACTGGTGGCCAATGGTGAGCTGCCACTGGAAAACCTGCCATGGGGGGGAGGAGAGGTGTTGTTGGGGGAAGGGGCTGGAAAATCCTGGCCATTATTGGGGCTGAGGGGAGCTTTACTCCTTATTCTCAGTCTAGAGTCATACAACACAAAAAACTGGCCATTCAGCCCACCTTGTCTGTGCCAATCACCAAAAACCAATCTATACTAATCCCATTTACCAGCACTTGGTCCATAGCCTACTATTCGTTGGCAATCTAAATGCTTGTCCAGTTGCCTCTTAAACGTTGTGGGAGTACCTGCTTCCACCACCCTCTCAGGCAGCGCATTCCATATTTCCATCCCCCTCTGGGTGAAAAAGCTTTTCCTCAGATCCCCTCTAAACCACTTACTCCTCACCTTAAACCTGTGCCCTCTGGTCTTAAGACACCTCTGCCACGGGGAAAAGATTCTTACTAACCACTCTATCTATGCCATTTCTATCAGATGCCCCTCAGCTTCCTCTGCTCTAGGGAAAACAAACCCAGCCTATCCAACCTCACCTCGTATCTGAAACTTTTCAACCCAAGCAACATCCCAGTGAATCTCTTCTCCCGTGCAATCACATCCTTCTGATAATGTGGTAACCAAAACTGCACACAATCTGTGGCCTAGCCAGTGTTTAATGAGGTTGTATCAAGACCTCCCTGCTCCTATATTCTGTGCCCCGGCTAATGAAGGCAAGCATTCCGTATGCCTTCTTCACCACTCTATCTACCTGTGCTGCCACCTTCAGGGATCAATTACCCTTTGTTCCTCCATATTCTCCAGGGACCTACCATTCATCCTTTATATCCTACACTTATTGGACTTCCCAAAACGCATCACCTCACACTTATCTGGTTTAAAATTATTCTGCCATTGCTCTGCCCAATTTACCAGCTGACTGATATCAGTCTGTAACCGGAGACTATCTTCCTCACTATCAACAAGACCAATTTTCATTAACTTGGTCAAAAAAGTGCTGAGTGTTGACATTAGATGCCTCTAGTTCCATTTTTCAACTCCAACATCTCTCACTCAGCTGATACCAAAAAAAAACACAATGAGGCATCTTTCCAATTGCAAAATGTAAAAGCTTTGTTAGGTCTGAGCTGTCAACTCCCATTTAAACACATAAGGAAGTGTGTAGAGTTTGGTTTGACAGATACTCAGCAAGCCTGTTTAGAATCAGAAAGTATCTCCCCCCTCCTTCAGGCACCATTCCCTAAGAGGGCAGTTAATCACCATGGACTTCCATTGGATTGGTCCATGATTATGCTTGACAAAGCACTACACTGGTGTGCCATTGCCCTTTGCAGTATGGCTGACAGGAAATTCTCCCGCTTTTACAGTCTGCCTAAAGATCTATTGGAACGATTTACAGATTGATATCAACCTGTCGGGTCATGGTATGAAAGCACCAGGGTCCTTAACTGAGCAAGCCCATCTTTTTACTTCCGACCTTGGCTCCTCTCCCTCCTTCTATGAGCGCAGGGGCCTCTTTATCTGTACCATCCACTCCACTTGCCTCTTTCTGGCATTTACAACACCATGCACACTAAAATGTGCCATCCCTCTTGGTCTCCCTTCTGCGGAAGAACCATTCCTTCTGGCTATCTTTAATTATTCTTCAACTTCTAGCTGTATCTTTCAATGCAACCACAGCTGATGTAATATCTCCATCGCTCCCCACGCCATTGTCTTGTGTATTGACAGATCAAATGCAGATTGGGTGACCATCATTCCAAGCACCTTGACTTCACCTGCTCTGACCTCCCTATAAGTTTCTGATTCTTCTCCCCTTTTCGTTTCCACTCAGGCTTTTGACCTCCTATATTATTCCAACCATGCTGGGCACAACGTTAATGAGTGTTATCTCATCTAACCCCTGTAACTGACCGCTCGAGACAATTCTTAATTTCAGATCAGGTAAAAGCAACAGAAAGGCGAGTCCAAAGATGTGCAGGTTAGGGGAACTGGCCATTGCTACACTGCCTCTTACTGTCTCAAGATATGTAAATTAGGGGGATATCCCATGCTAAATTGCCCCTTAGTTTCTCAAAATGTGTAGGTTAGAGAGATTAATGGGGTAAATCCACAGGATTATGGGGATAGGGCCTGGGTAAAACAAAAAGGTGGGTTGGTGCAGACTCAATGGGCCAAATGGCCTCCTTCTGCACTGGGTGGCACTGCTGCTTTACAGCATCAGGGACCAATTTCAGGCTTAGGTTACCATCTGTGCAAGGTTTGCATACATTCTCCCCGTGTCTGCATGGGTTTCCTCCGGGTGCTCCAGTTTCCTCCCACAGTCTGAAAGACATGCAGGTTAGGTGCAGTGACCATGCTAAAATTCTCCCTCAGTGTACCCGGACAGGCACCGGAGTGTGGCGACTTGGGGATTTTCACAGTAACTTCACAGCCTACTTGTGACTAATAAATAAATTGTAGGGATTCAATGAAACAAGTCTCGTAAAGCATGTCTGAATTGTGGTTCTGTGAGCTTCAATAGAGATTGGGTACGGTATAAATTGAGTTGCTGGGAATGAACTTCTTTGGTTTTGCAAGCATGTACCAATTTTGCCCACAGCATGTTTGGGGTGTCACCCCCTCCTCAGCACAGACCCTACTTGAACTGCTGAGAGCTTCCTGTTTTTGTTTCAGATTTCCAGCATCTGCAGAATATTTTGCTTTTGTGGTCAAATGTCTAAGAATAAAAACACACATGACAAGACATTCAATTTATTGTCTTGGTTTCTGAATCCTCCTGTCTGTCACTCTCATCCTCAGCCATCTCCTGTCCACTTTATTATAGAATTCCTACAGTGCCATTTGGCCCATCGAGCCTGCACCAACAGCAATCTCACCTAGGTCCTATCCCCATAACCTCACATATTTACCCTTCTAATCTCCCTGACTCAATCGAGCATGGCCAATCCACCCAACCCGCATATCTTTGGACTATGGGAGCAAACCCACGCAGACACGGGGAGAACGTGCAAACTTCACACAGACAGTAGCCTGAGGCCAGAATTGAACCCAGGCCCCTGGCGTTGTGAGGCAGCAGTGCTAGCCACCATGCCATTCCATTTCTGTTTTATCCTACTTAGGGATGTGCTTGGTTTCACTGAAAGAGTTGCACCTCGCCTTGTCTCTGCTTTACAGATGCTGACAGGCTTGTTACGTATTTCCAGCATTATCTGCTTCTGTTAATGCCATTCTTGGGGTTCCTGCAGCCTATCTAATGTGTGATACCCTCATTGCTTTTGTCTCACTTGGGTGGGTTAAAATGGTTTGGAAAACGCACACAGCAGGCAGTGTCGCTCTCGTCTTAGGAGATAGTACCAAACTGACCCAAACAAGGCGAGGAAGTTCTGAGTCTTCCTGCACAGCCTTCAACGTCCCTGCTCTCTGGCAGGGAAGAAGTGCACATGTCAGTCCTAATACCATTTTCTAAAGGAATGATTTGAACTTGTGCTGGGGAACAAACCTGTCACCATCTGGAGAATGAACACTGCTTAACTGCCATGGCAACGCTGGCCAGACACCAGAGCTGCTCTCCAATGTTGCGGTCTTGCTGACCTCGTGTGTTCGAATTATTAGCTTTAGCCAAATAATATAATTTGTGTTAACATACACTGTTTCCTTCCAGCAAAAGCTCCCCCCCCACCACCCCCAGAAGGAGGAATGGGCTGCCTTAATTACACTTTGTGCATAAATTGATTAATGCGCAGTATATTATACACTTTTGTTTAAATACCCCATTTATTAACACCCTAAATGTATTTTAATTTTCCTCAGCTATCAAATTAGCATACTGCTTCCCAGTCCTGTGCCTTTCACAGAAGTCTGCACGGCTTCTGCTGTGTTTCAGTGGTACCAGAAGATGGAGCTCACATGTAAACGTTGCAGACATTGCCTTTCTGTACAATGAAAATGGGGTTTGATTACTTGGTACAGAGCCTTCTTTCCCCTTTCCCATCTCTGCACGAATTCAGGTCTTTTGCTTCAATTAATTTTGTTTTGGGGGGGTTGGATTCATCTACTTCTAAATTTCAGTCAGGGTGCAATCAGATTTTCATTTGGGGATTCTTCTTTAGCCAGTCCCTTGGCTTAATATGTATTAACTCAGTAAACGTGTTAGGGGCTATATAGTGTGGCGCGGATCCGCCTTAATAAGATGTGACAGCGTGTTTAAGAAAGAATAAAACACCTTTAAAAATAAGAAGCCATCCGAGTTAACATTTCCAGGTGCTTGCTAATTTCTGTCCTTGAATTACACATTAATTTGCAATGAATTTCCCTGTTGTCAGCGCCGGGTAATTTATGTCTGACCTAATAGCTACTTTTTAACCCCACATTTAGTCCGAGGGATGAGAAGACCTCAGCAAGCAAGCGAACAACAGGGTCCTTTATTTATCCACCAATTTCAGCCCAGTTGAAATTAACTCGATACCATGGAGCACTAGAGAGAGAGGGGTTTGTAGCAGATTATTACCAATCTTTAATTCTTGTGATCAAAAGGGCAGGTGGGGGGAGGACGCCTTTTACACTGATCAATTTCCCAATACGCCTTCTCATATATGTTTGGCCGGCTGGGGTCCTGTAGATTTGAGTGAATCTGCCTTCAAAATAAAAACAAAGAGGCGTCAATTCAACCTGAATGAGACGTGGTGTGTGTGTGTGTGTGTGTGTAAAAAAAAGGCTTGCTTCCCCCTATTTACCGAACACCGCTTTAACATCAGCATCTCCCAAACTGTCGCTCCAAAAGGTGTCTTGCACTCTGGTGGAGCTGATTAAAGGTGCAACTGACGCGAGGGGCACACAGAAGGGGAGAGACGTGTGTGGAGAGGGACGGCTCCCTTCACCGCAGTCAAGCTCCTTGCTGGTAAAAATACTCCAGAAAATCCTTTCTCCATCTACCAAAAGCTCAGAAACTGGATGGTGGGAGAAATCCCCTCCACCTCCCCCCCAAATCCATCCCCAAAGCATGTGTGCTGATTTTGTTTTTCAGCTGTTAAGTTTTTTAAGGGGTTACCAACACTAGATTTCACGCTTGCAGCGCAGTTGCTCTGACTCCATTGGCTCTGCTGACGCCTCCAGTGGCCCCCATGTGATTGACATTTACAAATTACCCAGCAGAAAGTGTTCAATCTTTGACCCCTGTGTTTCTATTCAGGAATGAGTGAGATTTGCAAGCATTTTGTCATATAATTACTGCAAATCCCTTGAAAATTTCCCCAACATCGCTTATATGAATTGTAATTTTTGCAGACAACGACGGGCGGGATTGCATTAGGATGCAAAAAAAATCAAAAAATGATCAATTCGGTTTAACAAGATTCTTTACACACTGTGGATTATGCAACGCGCCTGCTGGAAAATATCTAATCTGTAGTATTTCCACACATCGGAATGCTTTTTAAAAGCCCCCATTTTGTTTCATTTGCTTACCACCCCTAATATCAATTTGGCTTGGTGTCAATTTTTGTCTTACCATATTCTGTAAAATGATCCGGGGGTGTTATTCTGTGTTAAAGATATTCCTTAACAGCAAGTTGTTATGTGGCATTGCAGGCGTTTTGTGGTTTTATCTTAATTTGTGCTTTTGGAACATTGTTCTGGCTGAAAAGCGAATTGGATGTGGGCATAAGTCATTATTCCCACCAGGGTTGGGTAGGAGAGGCAGAGAAGGAGGTGGGGCAGCACAGTAGTTAGCACTGCTGCCTCACAGCGCCAGGGACCCAGGTTCAAGTCTGGCCTTGGGTCACTGTGTGGAGTCTGCGTGTTCTCCCCATGTCTGCGTGGGTTTCCTCTGGGTGCTCCAGTTTTCTCTCTCAGTCCAAAGATGGGCAGGTTAGGTTGATTGGGCATCATAAATTGTCTCTTAGTGTCGGGGAGAGGGGTTGCGGGGGGAGAGTGTGTTTGTCAGGGTGGATGCATGGGTTGCGGGAATAGTGTGGGAATGTTGGCAGTGCAGGCTCAGTGGGCCAAGTAGCCTCCTTCTGTACGGCGGGGGATCTATGAAAAGGAGAAGGAAACAGAAGTGGGGGAGAGAGAGGACCAGGGAATGTGGAAGAAGAGAAGATGGAGGAGATTGTGGTGAAAGCAGCCAGAAGTGCCTTCTGCAAGAAACCAAGAATTGTTTCAATAAGCTATGCGAAGGAGGAGAAAAAAGGATATTAGGAATGGAACTGATCGGATTGCTCTTCCGATGAGTTTGCATCAGCTCTATGGGCCAAATGGCTTTTAGTTTTTCACCCCTTTTTCTCTTCGCTGTGGGGAAGAGAAATGGAGGAAGGGTCAAGGATTAAGGCAGGTGGAGGTTAGAAAGATGGTGTGAGATGGAGAAAAGAAAAGAATTAGTGTGGGGAGAAGCGATCTGATGAAAACATTTTTCATTGTAACTCAGCCCGTGTATACACGATGCATTTCGAGATCTTCAGCTCAAAGAAGTTCCTCGAATATTTGAAGGGAAATGTGGATTAGAAAAAGATAGCATTGTCCTTTCATATTGATCTGCATTAACCTGCTCTGCAATGCAAAGATATAACTTTAAAAAGTCTGAAAAATATAGGACATACCTATTATTTTTTAATTATTAATGTTGGCGGTGTATTTGGAGTTTGATTTAGAATAGGTTTTTCACTGCCATTCAGTGCATTTGCTGGCAGTGATTGAATCAGTTTTTTTCATGCCAATGCACTTTATCACTTTAAAATATCATACACATGATCCATGATTACTCTCCATTATCCCATCTGGTGCCGCATTGTTTCCATTGATAAATTTGGATGGAAAGGCAAAATCCAGAGTCCTGAATAACATCAGGGCTCTTGGAGTCTTGTTCTACCATCTCTTTTAAAAGACAACACGTCTGATAATGGAGCACTCCCTTAATACTGCACACATAAAATCTGTGGCCTCACCCTTCTCTTCCCAGCTCTGCATCTCTTGCAGACCTGTAACCCCCTGAGATATCTGTGCTCTTCCATTTCTGGCTCCAGCCCATCTCCTACTTTAATTCATCTGTCATTGCCTGGAACTCAGTACAATTGCGGAGGAGCTAAGCTCCACCTTTCCTCCTTCAAGACACTCCTTGAAATCTGCTCATTTGACCAAGCTTTTGGTCATCTGGCTTAATTTTTTTTTATTTGACTAGGTGTCAAATTTTGATTGATAATGTTCCTGTGGAATACTTTGGGACACTTTGTTACCTTGACAGCACTATACAAATGCAACTATATGTTGTCGTAGGACTGTAAGTCTAAACATTCCTCTCAACACTTTGGAGTTTGACTTGAAGTCTCAAATTCTGACTCAGACTAGAGGACTATTACTGAGCTCATGGCTGACACCACCTGAGGAAATAATGTATAGACTGATATTGTGTTGCACTGGGGTGGCACGGTAGCACAGTGCTTCTGCTGCTTCCCAGTGCCAGGGACCCAGGTTTGATTCTTGGCTTGGGTCACTGTCTGTGTGGAGTCTGCACATTCTTCCCTTGCCTGCATGGATTTCCTCCATGTGCTCGAGTTTCCTCCCACAGTCCGAAAGACGTGCTGGTTAGATGCATTGGCCATGCTAAATTCTCCCTCATAGGTGCCGGAGCGTGGCAACTAGGGGATTTTCACAGTAACTTCATTGCAGTATTATTATAAGCCTACTTGTGACACTAATGAACTTTAAACTTAACATTTGTGAAGCATACTAATGGCGTGATGGACAAGAAGCACCTTGCATTGGCTATTTTTGTGCCTGTCCCTGTAGTGATGAAGCAGCCACTTTAAGCAGACTGTTACAAACGCTTCTCTGTGACCGTGAAGGAACATGGACTCTAACGTAACACCAATTGATCTGCTGCATATAAACATACTAAGTGTGAATTATGGTGTGGAGTTCAATACAATTACTATATGCCACAGTATAATGAAGCAAAATGTAATTTTGCTCATAGTTTAATAAAGAGTACTAAAATATCGCCATAAGGGTTACAGAGGTGATCGATAGATGTTTTCCGTTTTAGGGATTATTATAGACAAGAGGTCACTTTGTAACCCAAGATCAAAATATACAGTGCAATTGCCTTTGCTTCCGTCCGCTGTTTGTTTTATTGTGCCCTAGGGTTACAGTGATTTACCTGTCCATAGTCAAGGGTCAGCAAACATAATGAGAATATCAGCAATCAATAATATTTTCTGTGTGCCATCATAGGGCAATAAGCTTTTGTATTACTGCACTGTAATGTTGGTTGTAGGTGAGCACTGCACAGTAAAGGGGAGTTGCCAAAATAATGGAAATGGCCATTTGGTTAACATTGATCCTGTTCAGTCTAGTGACTAACCTAAGAATGTATTAATGAGGAATGGTTAAATGTACACCCTAGGGTTCCCAAACAATATGGTGACAATGTAGGAAATAGCTGAGAGTTGATATGCAAGGAAATGAAAAGTGATCAAATTCTCCACTTATATTATACTCTTGAGATAAAACAATAGTGACAATATGTACACATCTCAATTCATACTACAAAGAAAGGAACGACAACTGCGATGCCTGCTTTTCACCAGGCAGCTTTCAAGATGTGCCGCTCTGTATGATTATTCCGTGTAAATGAATGAATTAAACGGGAAGCAATATTTAATAAAAACAAGAGAATCTCTGGCTCTTTGCGGCTGAACTAATCTTCAGCCATTGCATCGGTGATATCATCTGCAACAGAAGCCGTATTCTGGGTTCCTTTGAAATGCATAATACTCCTTCCTGTAAATTGGAGCTTATGTGATGAAACTGTAGGATGACATATTGTGGCATGACCCTCTCCACTGATTGCAGGTGGAATCTGCAAAGGTAAATCTGCGAGTGTGTGCACATCAGACAATTTAATTTTCATCACTGAACGAAACTGTGCGCAATGGAACCTTTTCAAATGATAATGCGCACTTTGAGCAGCATAATTTCTGCTGGTAGGTTTGTACTTTTAGGCTGCACAATGTGGCTGGAGAGCAGCGAGGAGCGATTCCTGCAAGTGTACCGTTTCCCCTTTCCCTGGTTATCTCTCCCATTCCCCGAACATGTATGAGTTTGTCAGTTCTGCCTAGTGTGATTGTCATTTTCTGTGTGCAAAACAGAGGATCGAAATTAATGGAGAAAAGGTCAGGAAAGGCTGGTCACCTTCCTCACTCCCCTAAATTACTTTCCTCTCCAAAGCAAAATCGGAAAGGACAGATCCACTTGCTGTAATGGATACCCATAGAGTCAACAAAGTCACTTAAGTTGGATAAAATGCAAATGGAAGTAAACCCAACAGATTCATTTAAGGGGAAGAAAAAAAAGAGAGATGTTTACAGTTTTTGCACATTGTGACATTCCCCTCTACAATATCTATACCAGCATCGTTAATGACAGGACTTGCTACATTGTGGTTTTCAACTGCAAGTCATCTTCGATAGCTGAAATCACTGGATGGCTCATTACATTGAGCTATTTTTCATACTAGCTCCTCTAATATCCTGTAATCCTATGCGTTTCAAATGACCTCAGGCTAGGGAAAAAAGTTAAGACATAAAGCATATTAGTGGGTTAATTGCCCTGTTGTAGCCTCTAGTAGATTCTTGTAGAATTTTACTGCATTAATTGTAAATTGCTTTGTACTTAATATGGGCATGTGTTCAGATTAATTCCTCTAAATTGCTAAATTGTCACCTGCTGGCCTGAATATTTTTTTGGGCGGGGGAGTCTTCGATTTTTTTTTCCTGTGACATTTATGATCTGTTTTTTGCTTAAATCGACCATTTTGTTCCTGATAACTGCTCGTTACGTCAAATATGGAACAAATCCCAGAAAGCTTCAAGCCATTATCAAGGCTTTGAACAAAAAATAGTGAGAAGCACATTTGAAATGTTCCATTAAGGGGATGCCCTTCCAGGTATTCCTTATTAAGGTGCATATTAATATATTATCTTTGGTCATGTCGTTAACAAAGAGTGATTCTTTTCATCGTAAAATAAAATTAATTGAGTCACTCTTTATTTGAGAGAACCTTTCACCATATAAAGGAAAAACACATATATTTTCATACCAAAAAGTTTCAAAGCAATTTCTGGTGAAATATTGTACTAAAAGCGCAGGGGTGAATTCAAACAAGGGAAAAACATTTTTTGTTGAAATAGAATAAGTAATGTTCTATCTTCCATGTAATATGAAAGACTGTCCACTTTCCTGGAACAACAGGTTGTGCTTTTGTTTGCACTTTTCTAACAAAGTGCGAAAAAAAAACAATAAATGTATCGCTGAGAAATAAAATCTAGTGTTGGAATGCTTCCTGCAAGTCGTTGGATTAGATTTTCCTGTTACAATAATAGTGGCTAATGGTGCTTGCCATTATTTATGCACAAGTGGTAAAACAACTTCAGGCAAGATGAGACAGATACATGTTCCAACTAAATATCCTGAAGTTAGCTTTGTGAAAATGGTTCCAATATTCACCATTGAAATGCATTGGCTGGTGCCAAATCACTCTATTTGATTCGATTTGATTTGATTTATTATTGTCACATGTATTAGTGTACAGTGAAAAGTATTGATTCCTGTGCATTATACAGACAAAGCATACCATTCATAGTGAAGGAAAGGACAGAGTGCAGAATGTAGTGTTACAGTCATAGCTAGGGTGTAGAGAAAGATTGACTTAATGCAAGATAGGTCCATTCAAAAGTCTGATGGCAGCAGGGCAGAAGATGTTTTTGAGTCAGTTGATACGTGATCTCAGACTTTTGTATCTTTTTCCCAATGGAAGACGGTGGAAGAGAGAATGTCTGGGGTGCGTGGGGTCCTTAATTCTGCTGGCTGCTTTTCCAAGGCAGCAGGAAGAGTAGACAGCGTCAATAGGTGGAAGGCTGGTTTGAGTGATGACCCTTTGTTCACAACCCTTTGTAGTTTCTTGCAGTCTTGGATAGAGCAGGAGCCTAACCAAGCTATGATACAACCAGAAAGAATAATTTACACAAGCATTTACACAATTATCACGAACTAAACCTTCCATAGCAAATTAAGTACTTTTTAAACAACAGGATACATATTAATTACAGCCAAACAACCTCTCAGGCACTGAAAAACATAACTAATACCAGTGTGGTGTTTCATTCCTTCAGGTTTTAATTGCTGTAAGAGATTTTAAAAACGTCAAATTTAAAATTTCTCCATTTTGGGTGGCAGAGTGCAGAGTGGTTAACACTGCTGCCTTACAGTGCCAGGGACCCGGGTTCAATTCTGGCCTCTTGTCACTGTCTGTGTGGAGTTTGTACTTTCTCCCTGTGGCTGAGTGGGTTTCCTCCGGCTGCTCCAGTTTCGTCCCACAGTCCAAAGACGTGCAGGTTAGGTGGATTGGCCATGCTGAATTGCCCTTTAGTGTCCCAAAATGTGTGGATTAGGGGGATTAGTGGGGTAAATAAGTGGGGTTACGTGAAAAGGGCCTGGATGGGATCCTCTGTCAGAGAGTTGGTACAGATTTGATGGGCTGAATGGCCTCCTACTGCACTGTTGGGATTTTATGATTCAATCTTTCTCTCCCTTTATTTTTCTTTCTGGACCAGATGTGATATTGAGTTGATGCACGCTACATTGTCTTCTTAACCCTTGCACCATTAATTCCACAATCCTTCGATTTGATTGGTACAGGAGACGAGCAGTGGCTTGTCCTATTCACCCTCAGTTCCAGATGTTCTGTTTCTCTGGCGATGCTATTATCAGCTTGCGCTTTTGGCAACATGACACAGGGAAAATTTAAAACAAAACCAAAATTAACAAGTGTAACCATCGGATGCTGTAAGTTGCTCTGCCCATTGTCATTGTTTGCCCAAATACAAAAACAAGGCCAGCGGGAGAAGCAACATCCCGTATAATATTTCCTTAGATTGATCATACATTGTGAGCGCAAATGGGACATTTGCTTCTGTACAAATTTGCTTTAAAGTCCATCATTTATGAAGTGAAAAGCAAAAGCCGACTATTTTTAGTCATACACAGGTAAATCCCATTTTTACGTAGCACCAGTTTATCGGAAATGCCGGTTTCACGGAATGAAAGTGATTGGGGTTGTAAACTGACAGCTACACATAGTGTGGCTGCATTCCCTCAAACACATGAAATCACATCAACACACACACACCTCTCTGTTCAATAATCAGCATAGTTATTTCCCATAGCCTCCACTGTTGTTAATATCTTTGTGTATTTTACTATAATTCTCAGGGTGAACTTCTGCACAATGTCGGATTTAAAGAAAATCCCTTTTTAGGGAATTAACTTGGCCCAGACCCATTTCCTAAAAACAGGATTTACCTGTAATTAAATCTATACTTCTGCATTTTATGGAATTTTCAGTACCATTTCTGAGTGCAGTAACTGGATAACATCCATCAGATTTATTTATAGAGCAAAGCGTGATTATACTGCAGAGCTAAATACAGATCAACATTTCCAAACTCATGCCCTGACTGCTTCAGAGTTGGATATCAGTAGCAAAATGACCATTGCTGTATTAGAAATATAGAAGATAGGAGCAGGAGGAGGCCATTCGGCCCTTTGAGCCTGCTCCGTCATTCACCATGATCACGGGCTGATTGTCCAACTTGATAGCCTAATCCTGCTTTCTCCCTATAAACTTTAATCCTGTTTACCCGAAGTGCTATATCCAGCTGCCTCTTGAATACATTCAACTACTTCCTGTGGTAATGAATTCCACAGGCTCACCGCTCTTTGGGTGAAGAAATGTCTCCTCATCTCCATCCTAAATGGTCTACCCTGAATCCTCAGACTGTGATCCCTGGTTCTGGACTCCCCCATCATCGGGAATATTCTTCTTGCATCTACCCTGTCTAATCCTGTTACAATTTTAAAAGTCTCTATGCAGTCCCCCCTCATTTGTCTGAAAACCAGCAAAAACAATTCTAACCTCATCAATCCTTCCTCATACATCAGTCTTGTCATCCCTGGAATCAGCCTAGTAAACCTTCGCTACACTCCCTTGAGAGCAAGAACATTCTTCCTCAGAAAAGGAGACCAAAACTGCCCACAATATTCTAGGTGTGGCCTCAGCAAAGCCCTGAGTAACTGCAACAACATATCGCTGCTCCTGTACTCAAAATCTCCCCCAGTGAAGTCCAACATGCCATTTGCCTGCTTGGTTCATGGATCACTGGATCCTCCTGGGGCCTATCAGCACCAAGTGCGCTAAATGGAATAGTTTAGGTTAGAGGGTCATTAGATTGGTTCCAGTGGTCGGCGCAACATCGAGGGCCGAAGGGCCTGTACTGCACTGTAATGTTCTATGTTCTAACCATCACCTATCAAATGTTAGGTCATGGTTCCTGGTAGACGGAGACCTTTAGTGTGAAGCTGGGAGTCGGTGGAACTGGGCCTGTACCTGCTTTGAGTTTATTGTATATAGTTTAATCTTTCCTTTGGTATATCACTGCTGTGATGCAAGGCTTCCTCATGATACACTGGCGATGAGAATAAATTGGCCTACAGTCACTAACACACCAACATCTGGAGGGGGAAGGTGAGTCCCTGAGAGAAAAGCCCGCAAGTAAGATAAAAAGTTGTTGTGCTAACCACGGTTGAGTAGCTATGCCCCTATTTGGGAAAATTAATCTGGAGGTTCAAAGTTGGGATCAGTACACCAAAAAGCTTTGATGCTTTTTTGCAGCCAATGAAATAATGTCTGAAAAAAGGTAGAAAGTTATTTTACTCATGGTTTGTGGGCCTTAAGTTATGGGCCTTGGGAGAAACTTCACATCTCCGAGGGCATTGGATATGAAATCCCTTGACCAGCTCGTGACTCTAATGAGGGAGCACTATAACCGCGATTACTATGCAGATACATAAATTCCACTCAGTTATTAGAGACCCGGGGGAAACAGTTTCTGCTTTTGTCACTAAACTTCACAAAAGGCCAAATGCTGAATTTGGTCCATCCTGAAATGATATGTGTCGGGGCCATACATTCCCATAAGCTGGAAGGTGACACGGAAGGGGCCTGTCAGCTTTGCTTCCAGGAGTTTGTCTGATGCCTGAAGAAGGTATTTACAGATTGAAAAAGACAGCCTAGCAGTTATATTCACTGTCAAGAAGTTACATCAGTATGTGTACAGCCGCCATTTCACCATGGATCATTACCATTGCAAGGGTTATTCTGTGAAGATGAATGGGTCCAGCCAATTGCATCGCTCTGAGTTCAAAGATGGACCTTAGCTGAGCCCAGCTACACTTTCTCTACACAGGCCAGGGACACAAGTTTCTAATGCCGATACTCTCAGTCGGCTCCCACTTCCACAGGCGGTATCCCTGCTGCCCGTTCCATAGGAGATAGTCCTTGCTTTGAATTTTTGGACACTTTGCCCATTCCGCCAGCCCACATTAAGACATGGATCCAGGGGCACCCCGTCCTTTTGAAAGTGAAGAGAATGGTTTCAACAGGCTGGCATTTTGACAAATCTGAATAAGTCCTGTCCCACTTGCAGCGTAGGGGTGAAATCAGCTCTGAAGAATGGGTGTTTTGTGGGGAGGTGAGTTATAGTACCGCCCCAGGGTGACTGCCACCCCTCCAGGTGTTACACAGGGCACAATCTGGGCAGGCCCAGGATGAAGATATTGGCCAGGAGCTACACTTGGTGACCAGGAATTGACAAGGTGATAGGGGGCGTGGTCAACTCTTGCCAATGTTGTCAAATGGAGTAGACCATTCAGCCCGCACCAAGTTTACACACCTGGGAGTCACCTGGGCACCCCTGGATGGGACTCCACTTTGATTTCATTGGTCCTTTTATCAGGATGATGTTTTTGATCCTGTTGGATGCCCACTCAGTGTGGCTGGATGTGCAAGTCATGCGCTCCACCACCTCGTCAACCACCCTAGACAAACTGCCATACTTTGGCCGAACAAACAGTATCCAACAAATAGACATGGCCTCATTCCACCCTGCTTCCAATGGATTGGCTGAAAGGGCAGTGCAGACATTCAAAGCATTGATGAGGAAACAGTGCAAAAGACCACTGCCCTCGGCTTATCCAATTTCCTACTCTCCGTTTTACATCACCCCCTCGTGCTACCTACAGGGATAATGCTGACTGATGGGTCAATGCCTGAGAACCTACCTTAACCTCTTTCCCCAAATCTGATGGGGAGCATGGACACTCCACAAAGCCTTGCAGAAGGACTGTCATCGTTCTGTTAGGGGAGACAGGTCATTTGACCAGAACAATGTAATTTTTGTCCAGGACATGACCCAGTGGTTAGCACTGCTGCCTCACAGCGCCAGGGACCCGGGTTCAATTCCAGCCTCGGTTCACTGTCTGTGTGGAGTTTTCACTTTCTCCCTGTGTCCACATGGGTTTCCTCTGAGTGCTCCGGTTTCCTCCCACAACCCAAAGATGTGGGGGCTAGGTAGATTGGCCATGCCAAATTGACCCTAATACCTGTGGAATTAACAGTGTAAATGAGGGTTAGAGGAATAGGACCTGGGTGGGATTGTGGTGGGTACAGCCTTGATGGGCCAAATGGCTGCCTCTGTACTGTAGGGATTCTATGAACTTTGGGATGGGGAGAAGCTTGGGCACCTGGAAAGATAATTTGAAAGACTGGCCCAGTATTTTATCGAGCTGCAGAGCTGTGAAGGAGGAAATCTGCGGCCCTACACCCAGTTATCAGGACTCTGCAATAGAGTCTAGTGTGTCAACAGCCGAATCGGTGCTAGCGGATCCTAATGTTCTCCAGGACAAACCTTGATTCTCAGCTGGAGCAAAAGAAGGGGGCGCCAGCCTTAGCTCAACATCAGAATCTCTTGACCCACCTTCCACTATTGTAGTCTCAGTTACCCCTAGTTCAGGGAACCTGGGTGCAGAGTTCTGCCACTCCACAAGAGTTCTGAAGACCCCAGAGCGACTGACTTTGTGAACTTTGCTGAATGGCCCCTCTGGCAAATTTAATTTTGACTGTATATATCTGCCCGTAAGAGTTTTTGTTTGTATTGTAATAAAATAAGTTAAGGGGGAAGGAACATGGTGAAGTTAATCCTTTTAAGGGGCGAGTGTTTGTGGGTCACAGGATCCTCCAGGGGCCCTGTGAAGAGGAAGCGTGCGAAATATCACCTATCAGATAGCCGGGCATGCATCCCTGTAGGAGGGAACGTCTAGTGTGAACCTGGGAGTCGATGGAACTAGACCTGTACCTTATTGTATATAGTTTAATCTTTTCTTCGATAAATCATTGCTGTGATTCAAGGCTTCCTCATCATGATACCTTGCACTCCAACAATTGTCTATTAGCATCATTTGGTTAACACTCGTCAAGTGTCTGTTGAAGCTATCACTGATTTTGTACTGGCCCATGTGTATGGTGGCACGGCGGCACAGTGGTTAGCTCTGCTGCTTCACAGTGCCAGGGACCTGGGTTCAATTCCCGCTTGGGTCACTGTATGTGCAGACTCTGACATTTTCCTTGTGTCTGCGTGGATTTCCTCCTGAAAGACATGCTGGTTAGGTGTACTGACCATGCTAAATTCTCCCTCAGTGTACCCAAACAGGTGCCGGAGTGTGGCGAGTAGGGGATTTTCACAGTAACTTCATTGCAGTGTTAATGTAAGCCTACTTGTGACACTAATAAATGAACTTAATTATGATGACACTTTTGAATTGTGAACCCACTGCTGTTTGTTCATATGTTCATTGACTCGTCATTGATCTCATTACTGTTTGTATGTCCTTGCTGTCTGCACAATGACTACAGCTTTTGCCTACTCAGATCAAGTGGCTGGATTTCAAAGCAATCTATCTAAAGGAAAGACCTTGGAATATCCTGAGAGACCTGATACAGCACTATGAAAAGGCAAAGTTGGTTACTAATTATGTTGACCATACCAAGTGGGTTTAATTTTCTGTAGGGACTATCTGGGGGCTCGCATTTTCTCTTCCCAGTCTATATCTGTTGTGGATTATCAGAAAAGTAAATAATGTTTAGTATTTTTATCATACCTATTAACATACTTACACAAATTCCTACGAATGCAGACCTGTTGATGTAAAATTTATTACAATTATAGCACTCCAAGGAAATTATATCCAATGTGTGGGGCTTCTACACATGGAATTCAAAGGCACCATTTTCTTTTTATTAAGCATAGCCTGTGGAGGGTGATAGTTATTTATGACACTTAGAAAAGCCTTGAAACTCTCTAATCTGCTCTTAACGTCTAACTGCACAATGTAGCTCACTATAAATACACTATCCATATATAGTACTGGAGCTGGAATTGAAGTCTCATAAAGTATACTTGAAGGGAATCCTCTTCATAGCCACCATAGAAATATTGACCATAATGGGAGGGAGAGGAACTTGCCACCTTCAATTAGTTTAAAGATCTCATCCTGCTGAATCAAATAGCTGTTATCCAAGCACAGTTTAGTGAAATCTCCCTCTACGGTCCAGATGAAGGTAGTCATGATGAATATGTTCTCCAGGTAGATTTTTACCAACATTCTCGGAGGTCTAGTTCCACGCATGCACTTCCAACTCTGCTTGCTAGATTTATCCACCTTGGCCTAAATGTGTGAACACTGAATGTGTTAAATCAGATGTGCCCCAGTTAAGATCAGCTAATTTAGGGTCTTGGACTTGGGACGATTTTTTATCCTGTATGTTTTGGCTACTTATACTCTCAAATTCTCTGCGTATCTGGGGGGCCGGAGGTTTTTGTGGGTCTCCAAGCAATCAGCAAGGCAAATGATATGTTAATTTTCACAAAACTTGAATTCCAGTAAAAGTATAGAAACATTACTACAATTATATAGGGCTATGATGAGATCACACCAGGAGTACTCTGTATAGTTTTAGCTTCCTGAACTTTGAAAGGATACATTTGCCTTCAAGTGAATGCAACAAAAGTGCACTAAGCCAATTCCTGGGATGAGATTGTTCGCCTGTGAGGAAAATGAATTTAGAAGAATGGGAGTTTATCTAATTGGAAAATATAAAATTCTTAATGGGCTTGACAGTGTAGGTGCTGGGATGATATTTCTCCTGGTTAGAGAATCTTGAATTGGGGCAATAAGCCAGGATTATTGGCATGACAGAGAGGCTCTTTGTCATGGCGAAAATCCCTGAAATGGCCAATAATGGGAAGTCCTATCCCTCAGCCCGATACTTCTGTATTCATGGGGTTGGGACTGGAATCTGGCCAGTGTTCACGCATGTGTGATTTATGGAGACAGCTGGCCATTTAAATCTCTGGCTGCCTCCAATTGAAGTAGGATTTTGGAAAACCAGGAGTGTAGAATCCAAGTGTGCAGATTAGAACATGTAAGAGAAAGTCAAAACTTGGTGGATTCATTTGAAAAGCCAAGGTATCCCACTGGATAGAATCCAAGGACACCTTTGGGAGAGATAAAACACCTAATGGGATTGTTAAAAATAAACATGATTACATACTATTTTTGCACAACACATTGGAACTGTTAAAGAGCTTGCAAGGAACCGTCCAGGAAGTGTCAAATCCGTCCAGGAAGTGTCAAATCTATCAAACTACCCAAGATTTGTCAAATCTGTGAAACATGTCAAGGAAGTGCGAAAGCCATCCAGCAAGTGTCAGAGCTGTCCAGGAAGTTTCAAAGCTATGCAGGAAGTATCAAAGCTGTCAAAACTGTCCAGGAACTGTCAAAGGTGTCCAGGAATTGTCAAACTTGCGCAGGTGGTGGTGTCAAAGCTGAGAAGAAACAGTCTAAAGCTATCTGGTGAGTCAGCATGGAGGAGCTAAGAACAAAGAGTGATGGGCGGGGGAGTACAAGTTGTCAAGAAGTTGACATGGGAAAAAATGGGGACAGGCAGAGCTGCAATAAATTATCATGGAAGGTGAGGGCAGGGGGAGGAATGGGTTAGCATAGTTTCACATGAGTCTGTCATAGAGAGTCTGGGAGTGGTGGTGAAAGGATTTTTTTTAAATTATGATTAATAACTGATTTAGGCACAGTTCCAGAGCACAGAGGCAGGTCTTACTCACAGCCCACCTCTGCACCTAGCAGTCTGCACATATCCTCTGGGGTTGCCCACTCAGACTCATTTTTCAGCCCACTCCCCCAACCAAAAATCTGACCTACAGGCGGCCATTTTTAATGGTCAGGTATGCCGGGCTGGGGAAGTCTCCCAGCTCAGTGATGCTGACATTGGGATTAGAATCTGGATCGCAGTCTTTGAGTCAGGGGTCATCCTTTTAGGTCCGAGATAAGGAGAAATGTCTTCACTCAAAGGATTGTGAATCTTTGTGGGATTCACTGCCTTCAAGCTCCGTGGATGTTCAGTCACTGGGTCCACCCAAGACAGAGACTGATGGGCACCAAGGGAAATAAAGAGATATGGGGATAGTGTGTGAAGGTGGAGCTGGGATTGGAGATCAAAGGTGATCTTACTGAATGGCAAAACAACCTGGAATACCGAATAACGTACACCTGCCTTGATTCCTTAAGTTGTTACATTCTTAACCTAATCATGTTTTGATTCTTGTGCATTTTGGGTGGCAAGGTGGCACAGTGATTAGCACTGCTGTCTCACAGCGCCAAGGACCCAGATTCAATCCCGGCCTTGGGTCACTGCCTGTGCGGAGTCTGCATATTCTCCCTGTGTCTGTGTGGGTATCCTCCTGGTGCTCCGGTTTCATCCTACAGACCAAAGGTGTGTAGATTTGGTTGATTGGCCATGCTAAATTGACCAGTATTATTGGGGGGATTAGCAAGGTAAATATGTGGGGTTATGGGGATAGGGCCTAAGTGGTATTATTGTTGGTGCAGGCTCGAATGGCCTCCTTCTGCACTGCAGGGATTCTATTCAATTCTGGTTTGTAGAAAGCTATATTTAGCGGCAACCCTTTCACTGCAGACCAATTCAGGTTGCGTACCATGGACTCAGGGTTTGAAGGATGGGCTGCAGATATCCCCAGTAGAATGTGCCAGCATCAAGCTGGTGCAAGCAGCTGGTATAGATGCTGAAGTACAAATCAGAGCTGCCAGCTAAACTGCCTTCTGTGGGCCAGCTACCTGATCTGGGGTCATGCTGAGCCTGCATGGACCAGCTGATGTCTACAGCTCACCATCTGGGGGAAGCCATAGGGTCAGCGTCAGTTGAAATCCCAACCAGTTTCCATCGCGGTCACCCCAATGGAATTCCTGGTGTGAGTCAAGAATTTGTCATTAAAATGGCACATCCTGCTTTCAGAATCCTCACCAGTGTAGGAACATGCCCAGTATCCGGACCAACGGGTTTGTTCTGAGCCTCACTTAGTTTAGAATTGGCATTGGGAATTTGGCTAGTGGTCAGAGTAGCCACTGTGGGCTGCTTACCTCGAGTCTCAATGGGTACATTTAGACTACAAGCATTATATTAATACAATGTGACTTTGGCGACACACTGGTGATCCAGCTATGGTGTAAATGCAGTCTGAATCCCAAGTAAATGACAGTAGAAGGATAAAGTGAGGCTGTCTGGAGGATGGAAACTTAACCCACTTTGACCCAAGCCCAGTCAAGTTTTGTGCTCCAATTATCCCCTCCAAGTTTAACGACTTGGACTAACACTAAATGCCTGCCCATGTCTGTTTTCCTACGCTGCATGGGATATCATTTTTACATTTCCTATGTTACAATCGCAACTCATCTTCAAAAGTTACAAAATTGGCAGTGGAGAGCTTTGGCATGCTCTGAGGTAGTGAAAGGTGCTACATAAATGCAAGTCCCTTTACTATCTTTTACTGGTAGCCCTCAGGTACTTTTCCCAAGTGACTGTTCCTCAATTGCAAACCTAGACAGTAAACAGCCTTAAAAATCAACAGAATCAAGTCCAATCCTGCACAAACTCAGCACTTCAATGCTTAGGCATACTCGTGCACACTCATGTATGGGTTGTGCAGTGCTTAGCATTGCTCCTTCACAATATCAGGGATCTGGGTTTAATTCTAATCTAGGGTGACTGTGTGGAGATTGCACATTCCCCAGTATCTGCGTGTGTTTCCTTCAGGTGCTCCGGTTTCCTCGCACAGTCCAAAAATTTGCAGGTTAAGTGGATTGACCATGCTAAATTGCCCCATCGGGTCCAAAGATGTGTAGGTTTAATGTGTTAACCATGGTAAATGCACAGGGTCATAGGGATAGACCGGATGGTGGGCCTAGATAAGAAGCTGTTTCAGAGAGTTGGTGCAGACTTGTTGGGCTGAATGGCTTCCTTCTGCACTGTAGGGATTATATGGTTCTATGACTCACAATCCAGCAGGTATGACTGAACAGAAATCAGGATCTGAGATCCCAAATATTTTTTCACCATCCCTTGATTAAGAGCACAAGGCCTATTGCACTGTCCCAACTGTAGCCTAACTGAGTTGAGCTAGATCAGCACAGACCATGAGACCAAATCTGGTCTGCGTAGGCTGAGGCATTGTGTTTTCTGAATCAGAACCATTAGGTGGTGCAATTTGTACCTTGAATGTGTAACATTAGTCTTCTAAATCTGTGAATTTATAGTATTTGAAAAATTGTTGATGAACATGAAAGATTCTTCGGCCTGTTACAGTAAATTTGAGTCTTGCTTCCAAAATAAGGTGGATGCTATTTAGGACTGAGATGAGGAAGAATTTCTTTACTCAGAGGGTTCTGAATCTTTGAAATTCTCTACCCCAGAGGGTTGTGGGAACTCTGTCATTGAGTTTGTTTGAGATGGAGATTGATAGGTTTCTGATTAACAGTAAAAGGTTATGGAGATACTGTGTGTAAAAGGCATTGAAATGTCTGATCCGCCATGATTGTACTGAATGGCACAGCAAGCTCGATGGGCTGAACGGCCTTATCCTGATTCTGTGTTCCAATACTTAAGCTGTGAAGGATGGAAATAATTAAACTTCTCATGTTTTGAAACAATAACTTTGGGAATCAGGTGGGACATAATGCCAGGGATAGCGCGATGGAAACTTCCATTTATATTGGAAAGCTTCAGACATGGAAAACTCAAAAATTGATAGTTGAATTCAGAACATGTGGGCGAAGGCCGTACAAATCCAGTCAGAAGAGGAACTCTCAATAACAGTTTGTTTCATCTTAGAATTTTTGCATCAAGTTTATCCCCATAACAGTGGTTGTATAGAGCATCCAGGTTGGCGTTTGATTCAGCTTCACTGAAAGCCACTCAAAAAAAAACGCAGAGACGAGCAACAAAAAGTTATTGCACTTGTGAAAGGATATCCATAAGGAAAGGTTGCAGCAATTCAAATTCTACAATATAGGAGCAAATTTACATTTATGTAGCAATTTATTTAATTCCCCCATCCCAAAATGCTGTACAGTCATCAAAATACCCTGGAAGGTGCAGCCACCATTATTGAGCGGGCGAATGAATCCACCAGCAGTTAAGTAAAGAAAATCTGTTTTTTGGCAGTGTTTGTTGAGAGGATTGACCCTAGGGGGCGATCTTACCATTGCGCCCCGCTGGCCAGGGACAGGTCCAAATGATAGGGGTGGGCTGCTTGGTGGGGCGTCTGCTGTGCATTTGTGGGTGGGGGGGGCGGGGTGTCATGATCGTTGTAGTTGGGGGTAGATAGCAATCGGTCTGGGCCAAAGGGGTGGCAACCAGCTGCGGAGCCCTAAGGTGCTGTGGAGGAGGTGGGTGGGGAGGAGGGTTGCTGGTAATAGGCTATGAAGGCTGGTTTATTATAATTCAGGCAGTGACAGATTTCTGTGCTCTCACGCGCATTTGCGCCCTCTGCTGCTATCAGTCGATTTTTGGGCAAATCTGGCCCCTTCCACTCTGCCGACTGGCGGATTTCAAGCTTTGCCTCATTTTTTTGACTAAGTCACGTGAGATTCAACTTTTAAATTACCCAAAAAATAGAACTGGCTTCTCTTGTTTTCACACTCACTTGACAGTTAAACTTTTTCTGGTAAGATCGCCCCCCTCGAAGGATACCTTGATCCTCTTCAAATAAACCCATCCCCAATGCCCATCTGAACTGACAGTCAGGGCCTTGTTTAACCACCTCTGTTGAAAGAACAACATAGCACTCCCTGAGGTCTGAAGTGTCAAATCAGATTATGTTGTCCAGTGCGATCACTGCAGATGTTGGAAATCTGAACTAAACACAAAATGCTAGGAAACTCAGCAGGTATTCAAAACTGTTCTGTTAAAAGGCCATCTCAACCTGTAATGTCGACTCTGTTTCTCTCCACAGATACTGCTTGACCTGCTAAATGTTTCCTAGTACTTTTTTGTTTTTATATATTTTCAAGTGCTGGTGAAGGATCTGATCCTACAGCCTTCTGATGGAGCAGAGATTGCTACCATAAACTGAGTCATATTGCTTCTTTTATTCATTCGTGGCACATGGGCATCGCAGGCTGGCTAGCATTTGTTGCCCATCTGTAGTTGTCTGAGGGCAATTGAGAGTCAACCACATTGCTGTGGCTCTGGAGTCACATGTAGGCCAGACCAGATAAGGATGGCAGATTTCCCTCCCTAAACCAGGTGAGTTTTTCTGACAATCAACAACGGTTTCATGGTCATCAGTAGATTTTTAATTCCAGATAATTTTTATTAAATTCAAATTCCACCGACTGCTGTGGTGGGATTCAAACCCAGATCCACCAGAGCATTAGCTGAGTTTCGGGCATTAATAACTTAGCAATATCACCACCAGGCCATCACTGAGAGGCATACCTTGGTAATATATTTAAAGCATTAAGGATCTCAATGCACCCCAGGCATACTCTTTTCCACTTTTTACCGTCAGGAAAAGATACAGAAGTAAGAGATCATGTAGCAACCGACTCAAGAACAGCTTCTTCCCTGCTGCCATCAGACTTGAATGGACCTAACTTGCACTAAGTTGGTCTTTCTCAACACCTTAGCTTTGACTGTAACATTACATTCTGCACTCTATGGCAGCATCTGTAAGGAGAGAAAAGAGCTGATGTTTCGAATCCAGGTGACCCTTTGTCAAAGGAGCTTTGACAAAGGGTTGCCTGGACTCGAAACGTCAGCCCTTTTCTCTCCTTACAGATGCTGCCAGACCTGCTGAGATTTTCCAGCGTTTTCTCTTTTGGTGTCAGATTCCAGCATCCGCTTTTATTCTGCACTCTCTCCTTTCCTTCTCTATGAATGGTATGCTTTGTCTGTATAGCGCACAAGAAACAATACTTTTCACTGTATACTAAGACATGTAACAATAATAAGTCAAATCAAACCAAGGATAGAAGAGCGAATGTGGAATATTAATTTAACATTTAGCTACTTGACAACAGGACTTAAAATTTGCAAAAATAAATGTAAAATAGATTTTAGGAAAAAATGTTTGTTCATCAAATGGTTTGAGCATTCTACCAGTAAGAAAGTGGAATCAGAGGTATTAAGGGAGTTCAGTATGCAGTTGGATGCTTGGCTGCATGAGTTTGCATTGAAGTGGAATGAGTTCAGTGAATTATTTGGACCTTTCTTGCCTCATACTTATATTTTTAATAGGGTAATCTTCACATAACATAGTACTGTGTCAACTTCCATGTAACAATGCAATGCACTGCATCCAAAACCGGTGTATGTTCTGATACCATGGCTGACACCTGGCAGCTGAATTTCAATACAGCAAAACATGAGGTGAAGCATTTTGGTGGAAGAAACATGGGGAGACAATACAGGCTCAATGGTACAACTTTGAGGGGAGTACAGGAGCAGAGGGACCTCGGGGTTTAAGTGCATAATTCTCCGAAGATGGCAAGGCAAGTTGATAAGAAGATTTATAGGATCCTTGGGTGTAAAAATAGAGGCGAGAGAATAAAAGCAACGAAGTGATGCTACACATCATTGGTCAGATCACATTTGGAGCGTTGTGTTCAGTTCTGGGCAAATTATTTAAGAGAGGATGTTAAAGCCCCAGAGAGAAAGAGAGAGTGCAAAGGAGATTTACTAGAATGATAGCAGGAATGAGAAATATTAGATACAAGGAAAAATACAAGGAGATACAAGGAGAAATTGAGCTTATTCTCATGGTGAATTTAGAGGGCTACGGAGATGGGGCTGGTGAATGGCATTAGCTGGGTAGCGCTTTTGGGAGCCGGTGCAGACGCGATGGGCTGAATGACCTCCTTCTGTGCTGTAAAATTCTAACATTCTATTATTTCTAAGTGTGAAATCAGTGCTTCTGTTATTTCCGAATGAATCCAGTCATGCTTTTCAACTCAGTAATTTCCATAGGAAACCAAACTTACACAAGACTGTTTCCTCTGAAACTCACACCATTGCTCACACGGCATTTATGCATGACACAGTATGCTGTAGCACTTGGAGGAAGAGAGGATGAAGCAGCACTGTTTGATTGTCCCCCTTGTACCTACATCTAAAGTATATCGAGAGGGCATAACAATAGCACCATACTCCCCACCAGTAATCTGGCAGGTGGATCTGTGCTGTTTTAAACACAGCAAACTGTGTTGTCATCAGCATGCTTTGTATCTTGATAACATACTGCAAATTGAGATTTAAATTTTTTTGACGTATGCACAGAGGATTTTCTTGAAAGATTCCGTCGCAACATAAATAAATTGTTACCCTGTCTTGAGATCTAAAGGAGTTTAGAGCTGCGCGAAACACAGAGAGAGAGAAAGGGGCCCCATTACTGATAGACAGGATCCCAGTTTATTTATCCATTCACCTATAAGTAGCTTGAGGTGTGAGCTATACCCTTCAGTTACACAGTTTTCGCACCATTTGGAAAAGTGACTGACACATGCCAAGGCTAGCATTTATTTTCCACCCTTGGTTGTGTTGACAAGGACATAGTGGTAGGTTGTCTTCTTGAACCACTGCATGTAGTAAAGTAAAAATTGAACTCAGAATGTGGAAACACCATCTTTTGCACTAATCTTGATTCCTTTTGTTATCTTTGCCAATGGTTTTACAGATCCATACCTGCAGTGTACAATGGGATGGCACAGTAATACTGCTGCCCTCTCACAGCGCCAGGGACCTGGGTTTGATTCCAACCTTGGGTGACTGTCTGTGCAGAGTTTGCACATTTTCCCTGTGTCTGCTGTGGTTTCCAGCCACTGTCCAAAGATGTGCGGTTAGATGGATTGGCCATACTAAATTGTTCCTTAGTGTCCCAAAGATGTGTATGTCAGGTGGATTGGCCATATTTAGTTGCCGCCATGTATCTCAAGATATAGGATGGGTGGATTACTGGGGTAAATATCTGGGGTTATAGGAATAGGGCCTGGGTGGGATGACCTGTCAGGGAGTCCCTGCAGACTCGAATGGCCTCCTTCTGCACTGTAGACTTTCTACGATTCTATGAATGTAGACCTGTTAAAACCTTTTATTTTGACTTGGGCCTCTTATTATTTTATAGTTGAATTAGCACACTTCTGTGCACCTCCTTCCTAACCCAAACAAAATGAAGAAATGCGTGTTCTCCATTTGAGTGTGTTCTGTCCTAATGGGTTTCTCATAAAGTCTCATTGTTGGCAATTGTTAGGATTGGAACTGTTGGTGATAATTTAACTCATTTCAGCACTGTTGCTGGTATAAGTAAAACTGCGGACACTTTGCCATCTTTTGAGAGCAGCCTCTCGAAAGAAGAATCCAGAAATCCGTTTTATGTTCAACATGAGGGCGCTGTAGGTTAGCGTGCGTTTTGGTCATCTTTCTATTTGTGACTAAAATTGGGTCGTATAATATTGTGGCCTTTGTGTGTTATATAATCAAATATACATGAGGACCTCAGAATGAAACAAAGCACGATCTCTGTCTTTAGAAATCGATAGAACTGGTGTAGGGAGGGGGTGGGGGGGTGGTGGTGTGAATGAACACTCCGTCAGCTCCACGAGATGCATTTACATCACTTCATCATGTCAGCATTGAAGTCATACATGTTGGTTGTGCTCCTGATGCCTTACAGGCGACTGACTGCACTAGCAATTTGAATTAAGTGCTTACAAGCCAAATTATCATGTTTTAAGTAAATTTGGCAAGTTCGAGGTCCCTTCCAATGAGCATCTGCAAACGTATATCAAATTATGACCCACTTACATTATTCTTTAATCTGTTTAGTGGGTGAAAAACCTTAATCACTTCCTTTAACCTTCCAGGTCCTATTTATTTAGCAGGGGAAGGGTTAATATAAATTCAGGACTTCCTTGTTGACTACACACAAAACAAATTGCATAGCAAATAAGATCATGTTGTTCCTCAGATTGGGATTTTTTTATGCTGTTAAAAGCGCTCCACTGGCATTAAGTCACTAGTATTTCTTGTTTCACTGATTTGACGGGGAAACTCCCCCGAGGTTTGTTGCATTAATCTGTTTAATATGCTACAGAAATACTGTGTGTTATCAAAGGCACCACAAGTAATAGGATCTCAGCAGGAAAACCAGTTTGCATGCAGGTGTACATCAATGGCATTGTCTATGCTTTTATCATTCTTAGATGGGGCTGTGCTTTAGAATGTAAATGAACCATTTCATTGGCATAAATCTACATATAGGTTTGAGCAAAATGTCTCCGGGATGGCTTTAGTCTATAGTGGGTTTATGCTCTAACGTAATTCAGCGCCATCAAAACAAATCTTTTTCTAACACTTATCCCTGGTGAATTTCTGTGTGGAAGTCCTATATACAATCAAAGCGTAGACAATCATACCCAGAATAATTCTGTCATTGCAAACCCCTGTGTGCCTCAGGATAAAGATCTGAATGACTTTTCCAGTTTAAATTCCATATACAAGGGGCTAGCTGAGATAAGACAAACACTGTTGGGCACTGGGTAATAAACTGGGTTGAGCAAACTGTTCATTTGCCTGAAGGGCCTAACTTGATGTGAAAAAAAAACAAAATTATTCCTTTCTCAGAGTTACAAAGCCAACACGCGGAGTGGACAGGGCAAGTCCCGAATCCATCCCCTTGCTTGCTCCAGAAACCAATTCAAATTCAATCCAATTCATGGTCCCCCCATCACTAGATCCAAGCTGACAAGTACAGGAAAGGTGTTTGGGCATTCTTAACCCTTTGAATTACAGCCGAGCTCTCTTGAATTGTGTCCACTGACCAGTATTGATTCACGTGTTCCCAGACAATTGGAGAGTATTTCCTTTTAAAACCAAAAAATGTGTTTTTTCCAGTTTTCCTTTGTAACTGGAAAGAAAAAAGGGATCTCTATCAATCCTTCTGAAAGCAGTCATCTCTCTTGCAGCACCATAATGGTGAGAGGGTTATTATTGTGCTGTAAGGCCAGAGCCTATTGAACAGTAATTTCATATTAAAATATAATCTTGAACCCGGGTCTACCACCAGTGTGCTTATTTTACTGCAATCACTCTTTCAACGCTATGTTAAAGCCCCACGTGCCTCAAAGCTGTGTGGTGTATGTAAATAGTATTGCTTTAATAATCTTTGATTTTACTGATGCCGATGACTTTTGCTTCAGTCGTTAAATCTATTACACTCTGGTCTGAACTTGGTCCTCTGGATGCTGTAATAATAATCTGGGTGGCTGTCACACCAACCCCTTTCCGAGCTCGCCACCCCCAGATTTGCCTTACTGTTGGTTCACTGTCCTCTTTTTTTGTTTGTTCATGGGATGTGGGTGTCACAGGCTGGGCCAGCACGGTAGCACAGTGGTTAGCACTGCTGCCTCACAGCACCAGGGACCTGGGTTCGATTCCCAGCTTGGGCCACTGCCTGTGTGGAGTCTGCAGGTTCTCCCCGTGTCTGCGTGGGTTCCCTCTGGGTGCTCCAGTTTCTGAAGGATGTGCTGGTGAGGAACATTGGCCCTGCTAAATTCTCCCTCATGCACCCAAACTAGGAGTGTGCCAACTAGGGGATTTTTCACAGTAACTTCATTTCAACGTTAATGTCAGCCTACTGTGACACAAGTAAATATATGTTAAATTTAAATTGCCTAAACCTCCATTTCAGAGGACATTTAAGAGTCAACCGCATTGCCGTGGGTCTGGAGATACATGTAGGGTAGGCCAGGCAAGGACAGCAGATTTCCTTCCCTACAGTCCCTTTGTGAACCAAATGGACTTTTACAACAATTAACAATGGTTTCATGTTCAGCCAAATTCCAGGTTTTTATTGTATTCAAATTTTACCATCTGCCGTGATGGGATTTGAACCTGGGTCCCCAGACCATTACCCTGGGTCTCTGGATTGTTATTCCAGTGACAATACCACGAGGCCACTGCCTCCCCTCAGTGTCCAATGTGGAGCCATCCGCAATCTAGCAAGCTGCTTTGTCATACCTGTTTTGGCACCACAGCTGCATGGTCAGCTCCATTTTCTTTGAAGCATGGGACTCAAAATGGCCCCAGCCTCCTCTCCCACTCTCCTGTTTCCACCTCCCCCCCCCGAAGCCCAGAACATGCAGTCCACCTCTTCCTTCTCCTCCCCTGAAAAGTTAAAATAATCCTGATGGACTGAAATCCATTTTATTTTATTTCTCTCTCTAAAGTTTTTGTAAATTTCCTGATCCCTCAAAATTAATTGGGTGGAATCTCTGCATATATATGGGCGGCATGATGGCATAGTGCTTAACACTGCTGCCTCACAGTGCCAGGGACCCAGGTTCGATTCTTGGTTTGGGTCTGTACAGAGACTACACGTTCTCCTTGTGTCTGCGTGTATTTGCTCCAGTTTCCTCCCACAGTCCAAAGATGTGCTGTTTAGGTGCATTGGCCATGCTAAATTCTCCCTCAGTGTACCCGAACAAGTGCCAAAGTGTGGTGACTAGGGGATTTTCACAGTAACTTCATTGCTGTGTTAATATAAGCCCACTTGTAACTGTCAGACTGCTCCCCACATGTAATGCTCACTGTCCTCAAACTGGGGAAATGAAATGTTTTACCAGCTCAGCTCACATACAAAACCTATTACCAAGCCCAATGAAAGTTTGTGGCAAGCGCATTATGCTGTGGACCTATCTATTCTGCGGCAGGCCTAGCCAGTCTCTCTGGCACATTACTCAGTGCTCCAGACTTAATGTTACATTAAAAAAATGTAATTGCAATTTTATTGAAAAAAAACACACTCTTAAAAACAAACGTTAACTCAACTATAATTACAGTCAGACATTAACTGAAGCATTATTGCAATCAAATATTAATAGCTTTGAAAAAACGTAAGTAGCAATTTTAATTTAAATATTCAGCCACTTTTACAAAAACTATTTAAGCACAAATTGTCTTGTGCAGATACAAATATGAAAAATAAATACATTAGATTCAATGTAATACAACAATGATTTGCGTTTGTGTTGATCTTTAAAATAGGAAAATAGCCCAAGGTACTTCACAGGGGTATAGATGAATAATGGATAGCCACAGGAGATAGTAGAAAGGTGGCATACTGGTTAGCATTGCTGCATACAGCATCAGGGACCTAGGTTCAATTCCTGCCTTGGGTGACTGTGTGGAGTTTGCATATTCTCCCCATGTCTGCGTGGGTTTCCTCTGGGTGCTGCGGTATCCTTCCACAGTCCAAAGATGTGTAGGTTAAGTGGATTTGTCATGCTAAATTGCCCCTCAGTATCCAAGATGTGTCAGTTAAGGGGGATTAACCATGGTAAACGAGACGTTACAAGGATAGGGAGGGGAAGAGGGCCTGGTTAAGATACTCTGTCAGTGAGTTAATGTAGAATTGATGGGCTGAATGGCATCCTTCTACTCTGCAGAGATTCTATGATTCCATAAAGGATTCTATAATAACTAAAGAGACTAAGAGATGAGCTTTAGTGCATTTTTAGGGGGGAGCAGGAAAAAGAGGGGTTTAGTGAGGGGATCCAGAAAATGGCTGATGGTACGAACACCAATGATAAAGCTGAGGGAGGGGATGCACATCACGAGGTCAGAGTTACAGGAATGTCAAGCTGGAGGAGGCCACAGGCATAGCTACGCGCAAGACCGTGAAGGGATTTAAGCACATCGACCGGAACTCTATCACCTTGCCCGCCATGGAATCGGCGCTAGCGAGAATCTGACAACGGAACTCTCTGTTGACCTCGGGTGAGAATTTCCGATCTTGCCCGAGTGAGGCTGTAAGATCCCACCCATAATGAGAATTTCCAATTTGTGGCTTTGGCAGACTGGCCCATAAGAACAGGGTGAAAAGTGATGGAGACTTGGTGCAGGGCAGAATGGAGGCTGCATCATTTTCCATCAGCTAAAGTTAGAGTTAGGGTTAGGAGAAGTTTGGAATAGTTTGTGAGAAAGTAATGGATGAGAGATTTTAAAACAGATGTGTTGAAACAGAAATGGAGAGTTGGAATGCCATGGAGGAGGAAGTAACTAGCCTTTGTAATGGAGGGGGAATGGAACCAGAAACTTTTCAACAACGAGATTCACCCCATTGTTTGTCAGCTTCTCAATGGATGAGTCCACACCACCCAATTATCTGCACATTTTCACTGACTGGCAACAAGACATGACTAATAAGACACCAAAAAAAAAGATTTGCTTTCTAACATTCAAAAATAGGAAGAGTTGAGGAGACTTCAGTGTAGTCATTGGTTGAAGAAGACAAAAAATATTCAATTTTCCAACATTAATAATCTTCAGATAAAGGCAAAATACTGCGGATGTTGGAATCTGAAACAGAAAGAGAAAATGCTGGAAAATCTCAGCCGGTCTAACAGTATCTGTGGAGAGTGAATAGAGCCAATGTTTCAAATCAGGATGAGGGTCATCCAGACTCGAAACGTTGGCTCTATTCTTTCTCCATTAATAATCCTCACTTGATTGTGGCCAATTGGTGCACAGACTGGATCACACTCTCATTATTGCTGGTGTTAAGTACTGAGCTGCTTTCTGCCTGCTGTGCACAAAAGCCATTGTGCAGCCAATATTTGTCGCAGGCATAAATCTCCTCCCAAAAGAATGCTAACCAGACTGTTCAGCAACAGATCTGTTAAAGGACCCCACTTTGCTCACTTCAGATTGGATAAAATGAGGTACAGCAAGGATATTTTGGCCTTGGAGGGAGTGCAGAGGAGGTTTACTAGGCTGATACCGGAGTTGAGGGGATTGAGCTATGAGGAGAGGCTGAATAAACTAGGCTTGTACTCGTTAGAGTTTAGAAGAATGAGGGGAGATCTCATTGAGACGTATAAGATGATGCATGGGATGGATAGGATAGAGGTGGAGAGACTCTTCCCGCTCAGAAAGGATAGTAGGACTAGGGGGCATAGCCTCAAGATAAAGGGGGGGCGGTTTAGAATGGAGTTGAGGAGGAACTTCTTCACTCAAAGGGTGGTGAATCTCTGGAATTCTCTGCCCATTGAGGTGGTGGAGGCTACCTCGCTAAATATTTTTAAGACGCGGGTTGATGGGTTTTCGATGAGAGAGGGGATTAAGGGTTATGGGGAGAGGGCGGGAATGTGGAACTGAGCCACGACAGATCAGCCATGATCTTATTGAATGGCGGGGCAGGCTCGAAGGGCTAGTTGGCCTACTCCTGCTCCTATTTCTTATGTTCTTATGTAAAACCTGAAATATCAACCTCAGTTAGGATTGCCAACTATGCTTAAATGTATTCATCACATGACTTGCCCCCTCCTGCTCCAGCCATCAGTGAGCTGTTACATGTATATGGTGGGGGTGGGTGTCATAAATGTACATTGGACATTTGGGGTGCATGCTGTCCCTTTAAGGGTGCAGATCATGTGACCCCTGAGGTGGGGCTGGCTTCTCCCAGGTTGGAACCTGATTGTGCAGTAAAGTGTTCCCAGTTTTCAAGGTAAGAAACCTACTTTTTGGTTCTTCTGCACCTTATCTCAATAAGTACATCCATAATATCAGCCAACACATCCATCCTCGTGATGTGCTGCCTATTTATGCCAATAGGAAACCAAAAGCCATGGCGGCACAGTGGTTAGCACTAATGCCTCGTAGCGCCAAGGACCTGGGTTCAATTCTGGCCACAGGTCATCATCTCTGCAGAGTTTGCATGTTCTCCCCATGTCTGCATGGGTTTCCTCCATGTGCCCAGGTTTCCTCCCATGCTCCAAAGATGTGCGGGTTAGGTTGATTGGCCATGCTAAATTGACCCTAGTGTCAGGAGGATTAGCAGAATAAAGATGTGAGGTTAAGGGAAGAGGGCCTGGGTGGGATTGTGGTTGGTGCAGACTCGATGGGCTAAATGGCCTCCTTCTGCACATTAGGGATTCTATGATTCTATGACTATTGGATGATGCTTGACTGTTAGCCTATTTCTTTTACCCCGTGTTCAATATTTTTAAGAGAGTGTTAAAGAAAATGACAAAAAAAAATCTTTATTTTAATATATTGAGAGTCTTTCTCCAGGATTGCACACAGCAATGTTCTGGAGACTGGTCTTCATCCTTCAGAGTCCAAGCCAATCCTGGAAGATGGACAACCTTAACCTCAATATGAACCCCTCCCTTGGTGATTGGGATTAAATATAAGGATCGCAACCTCAACATACAGCATTCATTGCCTTTTTCAGTGGTGGTGATATTGAATGTCCCGCTATGGAGAGGGTGGGCACTTCATTAACATATTTATATCTGTTCGTCAAGTTGGGAGGCTTGTTTAAAGCTGACCATTGCTGCATGGCTTACCTGGTTGTCTGGAAGCTCGGCAGTGCAAAGGAGGCAGGAACTGCCGGCACCACAAGGCTAGAGTCTTTTTTAGCTGTTCTGCTGTGCCAGGGAGAGCCATGAGGAGGGCTGTTGAGGAAGCCTTTGGCCTTCCCCAGCCTCAGTTGCCACCTCCCTCCCAATCCCTCCCTCCCGATAACAACTTGACAAATGCCGGAAGTACTCCCCCCATTCCCCCACTGCCCCCCCCCCCTCGCACCACAAAGGACCCCTTGTTGAGGCCTCCTGGCTGCGAGCCTTTTGCCTGGCTGGTAGGCAAGAAATAGAGCAAGAAAATGTCAGAGGTTCTGATGCTTGAGTCCCCGGACTGGCTGGGCTCTTTGTTCATTTTCGGCCTCACCCGTTCACTTCCTGCCTCCCTCAGATGGCATTGCCCGGGCACGTGCAATCACGTGAGAAGACATTGGGCCTACATTCTGACGTCACTGTGCATATGTGCGATATTTCAGTTGGCAGGTGCACACAGGAGTCGGAAGCACACCCCTTAACAATTAAACAGGCAATGAAGCCCATTAAGGAGTCAATTAAAAGTGATTTAATGTGGTCCGTCCACTTTTACAGTTAGTGGGAGAGCCAGTGAGCTCAGTGGCCTAGCCTAGAAGTGTGGGAGGGGTTGTGCTGGACGGCCAGAGTGGAGGGGTGTTGGATAGTGGGTCAGAGCAGGGATGCGGGGTAGGGAGTGCTGTGGATCTCCAGTGGGAGTTGTGCGAGACTGGGTCTAGGTGCTTAAGTAGTTATTCTGGAATTAGAAGTGTTTTTTCCCTTCTACCTCTCAGAGTAACTATCAGGGTAAAATTGTGTTGGATTGTTCCCACCCCAGCGCAGTTACCCAGGGGATGTTAACTCTTCTGGGCAATTGCCGGGTAAACCCATACATGGGAACTTCCAAGAGGGATTCTCCAGCCCCTCAACTGCGACGATGGAGAAAGTTATAATATATTTCTAATTAGTTAATCCTATGACAAAATAAATCTAACCATTGTCCAGTAGAATTCAATGAGTATATTGAAACCATTTGTGTATGAAATTTGAAGATGTGTAAATTTCCCATTGAATTGCCCTGAAGCTCCGGTTTGTTTGCTGACAGTGAATATGCAGAATACACGAAGGGACAGTTGTTTACAGGCGGGCTGGATGGAGGGGAAGGGAACGGGTTGCATACGGAGCAGAAAGAGGCTGGGTGCACAGCTCATAAGCTTCAATGATTCAGGCCTTTGTTCATATTTAATGCCATTTGAAGGCAATTTAACATTGTGAAAGAGTGCTGCATTATTCATTCAGGCTGTTGGATATTTGAAGTCTGTAGAATGTTTAAATATGAATCGGGTTTCAGTGGAGCTGGTGAACTTCCTTATAACAATTTGTATAGCACCTTCTATAGAAATACAGAATAGTTACAACACAGGGAGAGACCATTCAGCCTTTTGCGTCTGTCCCTATCTCTCTGCAATTCAACTCATCTCACTCCCCTTTCCCTGTAACACTGCGAAATTGTAAAATCCCACCCATAGCTTGTATTACCCTCAAGGTTATTGGAGATTTCCATTCTGTGAGTCTCACCCACCCTGAGTCAAGTGCAAGTCAGTAAAATTTCAGCCTGCGTATCCTTTCTCTGAAATTCCCTTTTGATTTGATTTATTATTGTCACATATATTAGTATACAGTGAAAAGTATTGCTTCTTGCGCGCTGTACAAAGCATACCGTACACAGAGAAGGAAAGGAGAGGGTGCAGAATGTAATGTTAGAGTCACAATTGAATTTGCTTCCACCACCTCCACAGGCACTGCGTTCCAGTCCTAATCATTTCAGATTGCCTTGAGCTTTTTCTGTCGATCGCTTTAATTTTGTATCCTCTGGCTCTCAACCCCACCAGCAAAAGGAAACCGTTTCGCTTGATCTACAGACCCCACTCTTGATTCTGAATATCTCACTCAAATCTCCTCTCAACCTTCTTTTGCTGTAAGGACAATTTCTTTAATCTATCCCTGTAACCAAAATGTCACCTAGGAACCAGTCACGTAAATCCTCCCTGCACTCTTTCTAAAGCCTTCCCATCCTTCATAACGTGCAGAGCCCGGAATTGGGCACAATATTCTCACTGAAGCCAAAGCTGCGTCTTATAAATGTTTATCAGAACTCTCTCCATTTCTCACTTTATCAAGTCCAGGATCCCGTATGTCTTTGCAACCACTTTCTCAATCTGTCCTGCCACCTTCAACAATTTGTGTACATCCATATCCCCCAAAATCCCTCCTGTCCTTGCACCCTCTTTGCAAAAGCGCTCCTTAATTTATATTGCCTCTCCTACCAATTTTGTATCATTTCAATTCTCTCCATTGAAATTCATCTGCCATGTGTCTGCCCATTCCACAGACCTGTCAATATCCTCTAGAGATCTATCGCTATGTTCCTTACACTTCACAATACTTCCAGGTTTTGAGTCATCTGCAAAGTTTGCCGTGTACATGCAGGTCTAAACTCAAGAGAAAAAACAGTGGTCCCAGTTGCTGGGGAATATCTCTGTTTACCCTCCTCCAACTTATTCTCTGTTTACTAATAATCAATCGACTTTGTGTCCATGCCACCACTGTTCCTTTTATTTCATAGCGTTCATCTTTGCAGACAAACGCTTTATCAAATGCATTTTAGATGTCTATATGCATCAACTGTATTACCCTCATCGATACTCCCTGTTATCTCCTTAAAACCTCTATCAGGTTAATTGAACATGATTTGTCTTTAATAAATCTGTGCTGGCTTTTCTTAATTACTCCAAGTGATTTAATTTTTATCCTGGATTATTGTTTCTAAGAGCTTTCCTATCACACAGTGTAAATTAACTTGCCTGTAATTGCTTGGTTTATCTTTGCAGCCATTTTGGAACAAAGGTGTAACGTTTGCAATTCTGCGCTCCCCTGGCACTGTCCTTGTATCCAAGGGGGCTTGGAATATTTTGAGCAGTACTTCCGTATTTGACAGTACTTTCTGCTCTCAGCATCCCTGGATGCATCCCATCTGGTTCAGGTGATGTATCAATTTTAAACACAACCAGCCTTTCTAATGCCTCCTTTGATTTTTAGCCCATCCAGTATTTCAAATATAATAATCTAACACCAATCACAGGTGTCCCACTCCCATGAATGTTCACGATTGGGGAGAGGATGGCCTAAAGGTATTATTGCTGGACTATTAAACCAGAAACTCAGTTAATGTTCTGGGGACCTAGGTTCGAATCCTACCACAGCAGATGGTGGAAATTTCATTCAATAAAAATATCTGGAATTAAGAATCTACTGAAGCCATTGTCAATTGTTGGATAAACCCACCTAGTTCACTAATGTCCTTTAAGGAAGGAAATCTGCTGTCCTTACCTGGTCTGACTTATATGTGACTTCAGAGCCACAGCAATGTGGTTGACTATCAACTGTTTTTGAAATGGCCTAACAAGCTACTCAATTCAAGGGCAACTAGGGATAGGCAATAAATGCTGACCCAGCAGCGATGTCCATGTCCCCACAGATGAATATAAAAAAAATTTGCAAAATCGCAAACAGTGAACTTGTGCATGCAGTGCATGCTTTCTCTATGAGAATGATGTGGGAACCGCATTTAAGTGTTGGATAAGTGAATCTGCGGAGCTGTGAGCCGCGATTATGTGTCACAATACTTTCTTATGGGTAAACAACTTGGTGATTGAGGGGGTCATGGACAATGAGAGTGCACTGTTCCTTCTCATTCACTATGACTTTGGTAACATTTTTTTCCTCTGTGGACACAGGTGCAAAGTACTCATTTAGTATCTTGGTAATCTTGGAACATTCCAAACTGCTTTATAATCAATGACTTTCGAAGTCATTGTTGCAATGTAGAAAACCTGGCAGTCAATGTATGCATTGTAAGTTCCCACAGACATCACTGGGATAATGATCAGATATTTTGTTCTTCTTGTGATGTTGGTTGAGGGATAAATGTTCACCAGTACACAGGGGAGAACTCCGCTGTTCTTCTTCGAGTAATGCCACGGCATCTCTCTGGTTTACCTGAGAGGATAGGCAGGGTTTTGATTTAACATCTCATGATAAAGGGCAGGTCTGACAGTGTAGAACTTTCTCAGTACTGCACTGAGATGTCTGCCTGGGTTACGTTCTTAAGGGACCTGTGTATGTGTAGCCCTGTTTGTTTCAGTCTATGGAAAGACTTCATTTTAAGATATTTCTTCCTATGCACAATTACAGTTAAACGCTAGACTGTAGTGGTTAACTAACACTGCTAAGCTGAATGATTGTAGCTAACTTGACTGTGTATAGAATCAGAAGGCATGATGGGTTAGCTAAAAATTGACCACATTCCTGAAGGGTACGCAATGCAGGCAAACAACAGTTTCTCATAACAGCAGCTGTGTGAATCGTTTTTCTAGATGGAGACAGCATGTAAAAAACTCTTCCGGAACAAGATAAAGATTGAAATATATTTTGGTTTTAGAATGTTCAAGTTCAGTTCCATTCTGAGATTAGAGGACCAAAGCAAGAAGCCAGTAGCAAGTTCACCTTTTTGCTTCTATCATGTTAATTCTTTAAGTTCTGTTCAATAAAAGAAAACCATTTTAGAACTTGTACCAGTGCCCATCTCCTGAAAGGAATGAATGGAGCCAACAGTTCTCAGGTCACAGGAGTGGAACTTGGACCCACGTGCTTCTGTGACTCAGAGGAGAGAGACTACTGACTGAGACACAGCTGACATTGTGTACCTACTTTGTCCAGTTTGTGTCTCCACCAGCCAGATTAATGTTGGTAAATTTCACTAATATATTTGCCGTGAAATATATTACATGAGCAGTCTCTATAGGGATCTGGTTTTGCAGGGGATCATAGGAAATGATTACATGCAGGACCTCTCCCATCAAGGGCCAGAACCCAGGGCAAAATCAACTGCCTTGACCTCGAGCCTGCCATGTACCCAGTACGAACAGTCTGATGTGACAATATATCCTTTCTGTCTGTGCTGTGAAATCATAGACTGTGTATGGGGGTGTCCACTGTAACTGTGCAATCTTACACCCAAATGTACAATTATTTTTACAAAACATAAATAGGAATATATCTTTTCAACACACACTGGGGCTTCGTATCTTCTGACTGCGACCTAAACTTTTCTTTTTCTGAGCTCGATCCACATGTCTGCTTCCTGACTAGCCAGTGATTTGTACCTCAGTTCAAACTCTCTTTTTCCACCCCATTAAACAAAGTTCATATTTTTTTTTAACAATTCGAGCTTGGGGAAGTGATTTTCTTTTAAAATATTTTCGTACTATCTGCCGACCGCTTCCTCGTGACCTTTCCTGCGCTAGCATTTATTAAAATTGATGTATGCGTGTGGTCTTAGCAGTGGACAGCTGGAGGAAAGTCTTCCTGGTTTCTTGTGGAGTAAAAATTCTGCATGTTGCCTTTGTGTGAGAGCAGTCTGAAGGATTATTGAAGATGTATAATTGAGCTGTATGATTCATCTCAGCTCGTACTGCATGAAACAATTGCAATCTCAACACCGTGTGGTTATATTATACAAAAGAGGAATGAAATAGGAGATAAAGGATGCAGGATTTGGGGATGCGGGGGGGTGTTGATAGGGGCATGGGGTTTGATTTATATCCCACAAGTGGGAAGACCTGATAACTTGCGAATGATGATGGGATATTTATCACATCACAAGCTTCACGTTGTGTTCTGTTCTTCTTGAATATTAGGTGAGCAACTATAAGTAAAACAGTGAATGTTGGATGGGGAGCTTAATTTTTAAACGCAAACCATGATGGATGGATTGTGAGTGAGCTTCAGTGATACTGTTGTGGAAATGTTATTCCCTGTACCCCCCTGTTTTAGGAGATGGTGTTTTCTCATGTTATGTAAATATAGAAGCATAACAACAAAGAAAAGTACAGCACAGGAACAGGCTCTTTGGCCCTCCAAACCTGTGCCGATCATGATGCTCTAACTAAGCTAAATGAAAACCTTCACCCTTAGTCAGTCCATACCCCTCTATTCCCTCCCTATCCATCTACCCAACCAGATGCCTCTTAAATGTCGGTAATGTACTTGCTTCCAATCTACTGATCACCATGAAACCATTGCTGATTGTTGGAAAAACCCATCTGGTTCACTAATATCTTTTAAGAAAGGAAATCTGCTGTCCTTACCTGGTCTGACCTACATGTGACTCTAGACCCACAGCAATGTGGTTGACTGTTCAGCAACTAGGGATGGGCAATAAATGCTGGCCAGCCAGCAAACCCCATGCCCCATGAATGAATAAGTAAAACCTCCTCTGAGAGCGCATTCCAGGCGCCCATCATTTTCTATGTTAAAAAATCACCCTGCATTTTCCCTTAAACTTTCTCCCTCTCACCTTGAACCTGTGCCCCTTTCTAATTGACACTTCCACCCTGGAAAAAGGCCTCTGACTATCCACCCTGACTTTCTCCCTCTCACAACTTTGTAGACCTCTATCAGGTCTCCCCTCAGTCTCCATCTTTCCGGTGAAAACCACCCTAATTTACTCAACCTCTCCTCATAGTCAACACTCCTGAGACCAGGCAGCATCCTGGTGAACAGTATGCAATACTCCAAATTTGCTTTATGAAGTAAGCAAGATATCATCTTCTGTGTTTGTATGGAGTAATTTCAAGAGTCAGAGTGGAATTCTGCCAAACTTTTACCAAGTTAATAACCAACTTATTTTAACCAGGTGATCACCTTTGCTCAGGCAATAGAGAAAGGAGTTTTAGATCAACCTTGTAATGTCAAGGTACACTTCTAAGCGTGTTATAGCCGGCCTCTTAAGTAAAAATATTAAAACCATGCAATGCTCTGTTTATACAGCACCTGCTTGATTACTTTTGTTTAAGCAGGACTGCCTTTATCAAATAAGAAGGAGAACAGTCAGAAGAACTCTGTGTCATGTTACTTCGGTTGCAGTCACATCACGTTTGATTTGATTTGATTTATTATTGTCACAGGTATTGGTATGCAGCAAAAAGTATTGTGTTTTGTGACTATACAGACAAAGCATACCATACATAGAGTACACAGGGGAAAAGGAAAGGATAGGGTGCAGAATGAAGTATTACAGTCATAGCCAGCGTAGAGAACGGTCGACTTAATTCGAGGTAGGCCCATTCAAAAGTCTGATGGCAGCAGGGAAGAACTGTTCTTGAGTCAGTTGGTAAGTGATCTCAGACCTTTGTATCTTTTTACCGACGGAAGAAGGTGGAAGAGAGAATGTCCGGGGTACGTGGAACCATTAATTATGCTGGCTGCTTTTCCAAGGCGACAGGAAATGTAGACAGTATGTGCAATGCAGTGACATTTTCACAATGCACGCAATTATTCCTTGTGACTAAAATAGACTAAATATTAAATTCAATTTCTAAAGAAAAGTATGATGGAGTTAGTGCAAAGTTGTGATGTAACTGCAGTAGAAGTTGATGAAAGTTTTCAATAAATGTGGTAAAAATGGCTACCAACTTGCCACCTGATTTGTGGCGTGACATAATGTTGAGATTCACTATCCTGCCCTCCCCTTGAGTTTAATTCCCACTGCTGATGTGCTTGTTAGCCTGCTGCTGCAAAATCCCTTCTGTGAACTACGCTGAACTATTTAAACGGAGCAGTGTAACAATTAGTTAAGAGGGCAGCACGTTGGCACAGTGGTTAGCATTGCTGCCTCACAACGCCAGGGAGCCGGCTTCAGTTCCCGGCTTGGGTCAGTGTCTGTGTGGAGTCTGCATGTTCTCCCATGTACGTTTCCTCCGCAGTCCAAAAGATGGGCTGTTTAGGTGCATTGGCTATGCTAAATTCACCCTCGGTGTACCCGAACAGGCACCGCAATGTGGCAACTAAGGGATTTTCACAGTAATTTCATTGCAGTGTTCATGGAAGCCTATTTGTACAATAATAAATAAACTTTAAAAAGGAATAGTGCATAAATATGCATTAGTAGAGGAAATCAAATCCAGTTTCACCAGACTTTAATCGACCTATAGCAGCTCTGATGAAGGATCATCCTGACTCAAAACATTGGCTTTATTCTCTGTCCACAGATGCTGTCAGACCCACTGAGGTTATCCAGCATTTTCTGATTTTGTTTCAGATTCCAGTATCCGCGTATATGGCTTTGATTTTATTACGGACCAGTGAATAGTAATGTTGTTTTTAATGTGACTTCATCAAATTCTTTCTCGGCACCCCAAAAATAAAATTCACTGACCCTGTTTATATTGAGCTGTGTTTTGATAAATGATTTAATTGCCAATAATCTCATTGTTTTAATGGTTTTTGATTATATTGTATGAACCTTTCCAAGGTGTTATGAAGATTGATCTATTCTCTAACTTATCGCAAACATTTGAAGGCAATTCATAAAGTAATTTTTTTCTTAATAAAGAAAGGATTGCTATGTGTTGAGAGGATTGAGTAATTTATTAATAATTTTTGTAAGATTTATCAATGTAACTGTGGCACTGATTAACAATAGTGACTTGTGGTTCTCAAAATACACGTTATAAATATGTTAACAAATAGCCTTTATTCAATTTATTAGTCACAAGCAGGCTTACATTAACACTGCAATGAAGTTACTGAAAATCATCACACTCCAGTAATTGTTTGGGTAAAGTGGGGGAGAATTTAATATGGCCAATGCACCTAGCCAGCACATCTTTGGATTGTGGGAGGAAACCGGAGCACCTGAAGGAAACCCACACAGATACAGGGAGAATGTGCAAACTCCACACAGACAGTGACCCAAGCTGAGAATCAAACCTGATCCTTGGCACTGTGAGGCAGCAGTGCTAACCACTGTGCCGCCCCACATCCAATTTAGAAAACTGCAAATATATAAGATTTCAGATGTAATAATATGTCTTGAAACTTATCAATGCAGCATTGCCAAAAATGTTCTCTTCGGTAAATGTTAGCTAATAGACCTGGGTTACAAGATTTTGAGTAAAATCACACTTTGGTTCAAATATAACAAGATCAAACTTTGTTCTGGAACGTCACTGCTTTTGCAGTCTGATCAAATTCCTCTATGGAATATTTTATCGTGATCAGTAAACTCTTTTGTTTTAAACAATATTGAATAATTAGATACCACATAAATTGGTGAGCTGCAGGAAGAAATCAAGCCCCTTGTTTCTGTAACTGCATAACAATTACGGTGATACTGCTATGGTGGCACGGTGACACAGTTAGCACTGCTGCCTCACAACAGCAGGGACCTGGGTTCAATTCCGGCCTTGGGTCACTGACTGTGTGGAGTTTGCACATTTTACCTTTATCTGCGTGGGTTTCCTCTGGGTGCTCCGGTTTCCTCCTACGATCTGAGGATGTGCAGATTCATAGAATCCCTACAGTGCTGAAGCAGTCCATTCGACCTATCGAGTCTGCACCGACCGACAGAACATTCACATATTTACCCTGCTAATCGCCCTAACCTACATATCTTTGGAAAGTAAGAGGCCATTTAGCATGGCCAATCAACCTAAAGGTTATGTAGATTGGCCATGGTACATTGACCCTTAGTGTCCCAAGATGTGTTAGAGGTAAAGTCGCCATAATCCCAGGTGACCATAGGTTGTGAATGGCGGTAATTTAACCTGAGGATCACTACACCTCAGGCAAAGGGCAAGATTGAGAAGGTGGGGCCTTCATGAATATCCTCAGCCTGTATGGGAATTGAACCCTTGCTGTTGGCATCACTCTGCGTCACTAACCAGTTGTTCAGCCAACTGAGCTAAACACTGAGAACTCTGTGAGCAGATCAATTCTCATCATCCATCTATGCATCTCCCTCCAGAATGTCAGTTCACTTGTGGATAAGGTCCTTATCATCCAGGAGTTTATTCTGGATGATTTCATCAGCGTCATGGCCTTTCAATGGAAACCTGATTGGAGGAGTGATGATGTCACGCCACTTAATGAAACCTCTCCAACTTGTTACATCTTCCACCACTCACCAGGTCACATATAGGCTTGAGCCCCTCCTTCTCCTTTGAACATCTCACCTTGTTCCATTCCTCTCACCTCTCTTTCAAAATCATCGTTCACTGCCAAGCATGATAAAGATTTTACCACTGAGATATCTTCACTGCTTACCCTCTGCAGTGAACAACTGTTCATCCTAGGTGATTTAAACTTCCAGCTTAACTCAGTCATGTTCTCTCCTCTGAGTTCACTGCTCTCTTATCCTCTCTAAATCTCTCCCTCTATGCGTACTCCACAATTCTTATTCACAGCAATTCCCTTGACCTTAACATCTCTTTTGATTTCATTTGATTTGATATATTATTGGCACGTGTATTGAGATGCAGTGAAAAGTATTGTTTCTTGCATGCGATACAGAAAAATTAAAACCATTCATAGAGAAGGAAAAGGGAGAGTGCAAAAATGTAGTTTACAATTACGGCTAGGGTGTAGAGAAAGATCAACTTAATGCAAGGTAGGTCCATTTAAAAGCCTGATGGCGGCAGGGAAGAAGCTGTTTTTGTGTTGGTTTCGTGAACTCAGACTTTTGTATTTTTTTCCCAATGGAAGAAAGCATAAGAGAAAATGTCTGGGGTGCGTGGGGTCCTTAATTATGCTGGCTGCTTTTCCGAAGCAGCGGGAAGTCTAGGCAGACTCAATGGATGGGAGGTTGGTTTGTTTGATGGATTGGGCTACATTCATGACCTTTTGTAGCTTCTTGTGGCCTTGGGCAGAAGAGGAGCCATACCAAGCTGTGGTACAACCAGAAAGAATGCTTTCTGTGGTGCATCTGTAAAAGTTGGTGAGAGTCGTAGCTGACATGCCAAATGTCCTTAGTCTCCTGAGAAAGTAGAGGCATTGGTGGGCTTTCTTAACTATAGTGTCGGCATGGGGGGACTAGGACAGATTGTTGGTGATCTGGACACCTAAAAACTTGAAGCTCTTGATCCTTTCTATTTCTTCCCCATTAATGTAGACGGGGGCATGTTCTCCTTTACGCTTCCTGAAGTCGATGACAATCTCCTTCGTTTTGTTGACATTGAGGGAGAGATTATTGTCGCCATACCAGTTCACCAGATTCTCTGTCTCATTCCTGTACTCCGTGTCATCATTGTTTGAGATCCGGCCCAATATGGTGGTGTCATCAGCAGGCTTGAAAATCGAGTTGGAGGGGAATTTGGCCACACAGTCGTAGGTATATGAGGAGTATAATAGGGGGCTGAGAACACAGCCTTGTGGGGACACTTGTGTTGAGGATGATTGTGGAGGAGGTGTTGTTGCCTTTCCTTACTGACTGTGGTCTGTGAGTTAGAAAGTTCAGGGTCCAGTCACAGAGGGAGGTGCCGAGGCCCAGGCCATAGAGTTTGGAGCTGAGTTTTGTAGCAATAGCGGTGTTGAAGGCTGGGCTGTAGTCAATAAATAGGAGTCTGACATAGGTGTCCTTGTTATCTAAGTGTTCTGGGGTTGAGTGCAGGGCCAGGGATATGGCATCTGCCGTGGACCCTAAATTGCTCCTTAGTGTCAGTGGTATTAGCCAAGTAAATATGTGGGATTACGGGGATGGGAGTGTGGTCTGTGCAGTCTTTATGGGCCGAATGGCTCCCTTCTCCACTGTAGGGATTCTATGATTCTATCCTATTATTCTAGTCTCACTGTATTAATTACAAATAAAGGGCATTTTCATTCACTTCCTTTTGTCACTCACCTTTCCAGCCCCAGCCATGCAGACACAGAGAGAATGTGTGCAGACTTCGCACAGGAAATGAACTCGGGTCCCTGGCGCTGTGATGCAACAGTGCTAACCACTGTGCTACAGTGCCACCATCCTGGAATAATAAATGTATCCATCTCTGGAAAAGCTGCCCCTTAATTCACTTAAAACTGCATTTTCAGCATTCCAACTATCTATCCTTTAATCTTCCATTCACCACAACTTTCTAGAGCTACTAATTTGCTCAAACAGACTTGCAACTCCTCCTTTGATACCTTCATATGCAGTGAAACCATTACTATTCTCCAGGTACAGCTCTGATCTCCGCTCCCTTAAGTCTGAGGGACACAGGTTTGAATGGATATGTCGGGCAACTGGTTTAGACATCTGACTGGATCATTTAAAAGCACAATCAGGCCCTGTTCTCATCTGCTAAAACCACTCGCTATCCCAGGATGGTGGCACCGCAGCACAGTGGATAGCACTTGTCTCACAGCGCCAGGGACCCGAGTTCATTTCCTGGGTTGGATCACTGCGCACATTCTCCCCGTGTCTGCGTGGGTTTCCTCCAGGTTCACGGGTTTGCTGCCACAGTCTGAAAGACGTGCTGATTAGGTGCATAGGCCAGGCTAGATTGTCCCTCAGTGTATCCAAACAAGCGCCGAAGTGGGGCGACTAGGGGATTTTCACTAACTTCATTGCAGAGTTAATGTAAACTGATTTATGACACTAATAAATAAACTTAAACTTAAAGGGTGAGTAATGGAGGCCAATTGGCCTCTGGCTTTCTGGTGTGACTTGGGTAGGCCAGTGACTGCTTAGAAGCAGGCACCAGGAGGCAGGCTGTGGTGAAAGTGCTTCTGGTAGGCCTACAGGCCTCTCTGCTCCCTGCCTGGGTGCAGGGAAAGCCCCCCTGTAGAGGGATCACACACAAAAGAGAAAATTCAGCCCTGTCTATGCAGCTTTGTCCTGTACACATCAATACCTTTACACATTAAGCCATCTAACAGTCTCCAGATGACGAATGAAAGGCCCAACTGAAAACATTAACCAATCTTTCCCATTCAAGAACTGATTGACCTACTGGCCTATTTCCAGCTTTTCTGTTTCCATTTACAAAAAGAGACAATATATTTCAACTTGAATTATTAGGTCCTGGCTCACTTGTGGAAATAAATTTCATATCCTATTGCCTTTCTATAGAGATATGCTATTTATCTTGAAGTTTCGAAGCCCACTTGAGTTTACTGATTTCAGAAGCCTACTGCCCAATTGAGAAAAGTACAGTAAAAAGTCTGACAACACCAGGTTTAAGTCCAACCGATTTACTTGTTTACTGTGTTTACCCCAGTCCAACGCCGGCATATCCACAATTGAGAAAAGGCAGCCCAGAGGACTGTAAAAATTACTAAGTGATTGGATATTCAGACAACATTAATTTCATACAGTGTATCATTAACCATTGGGATTAAACCACAAATATAGAGAGCTTTGTAAAATATTACCAATCAAATGGGTATTTAATTTGCACTAGTGTTATTAAACCAACATAAAACATTCTCCATTTTATATTGAACCGTTCCTCTCTCCTGCTTTTGTATTCTTTATTCTAGTTTTGTGGCAGACTTCTGCAGTGTCCGGTTCTTATTAAAGTAGTTTGGGTGGTTGTTGTCACCAGTGCCCTGACCAGATCTCCTAAGGGAAGTGCCAAACCCATAATCTAATGCTGTCTCTTTGCCCAATTCATTGGCTTACACAACAGTGTGGCTTCACATTCATGAATACATTTCTCAGCCAAATTGAAATTTTGACCTTAAGAAGGCCAAAAACAAAGGTTGGAATTCTCCGGCCAGAATTCTGGCCTCTGTTTTTGACCTTAAGTGCAGAAGGAGGCCATTTGGCCCATCTGGTCTGCACTGACAATCATCCCACCCAAGCCCTATCCCTGTAACACCACATATTTATCTTGCTAGTCCCCCTGACACTAACAGATAATTTATCATGACCAATTCACCTAACCCGCACTTCTTTGGACTGTGGGAGGAAACTGGAGCACATGGAGGAAACCCACGCAGACACGGGGAGAATGTGCAAACTCCACAGAGACAGTCACCCAAGGCAGGAATCGAATCTGGGTTCCTGGCACTGTGAAACAGCAGTGCTAATCACAGTGCCACCGTGCTGTCTTCTTAAGGGCAATGGGATTTTCCATTGACAGTGGCGGGATCAGAGAATCCCACCACTAGCAAACAATGTGCCATGTCCCACTGGTGGGAAACATGCGGCAGGGAGGCCAGGGAATTTTGCCCAAAATTGCTGCTCTGGAGATTGTTATGTATGTTGGGGCATAGCCCCTTTAAGGGAATATGTCGGGTGACCCAGGGTATGAGGTGATCTGGCCGGGCACTACCCTTAGAGGGCAGTTATCGTTTGGAGTGTGGATAAATAAAACTGGCAACAAATAGCTGACTTTCCTGATCCTGGATGTGGGATGAGTTCATAAAATCATAGAATCCTACAGTGCAGAAGGATGCCATTCAGCCCGTCGAGTCTGCATCAACCACAATCTCACCTGGCCCTGTTCCCATAACCTCACATACTTACCTTGCCAATCCGCCTGACACTAGGGTCAATTCAGCGTGGTCAATCAACCTAACCCGCACATCTTTGGACCGTGGAAGTAAACTGGAGCACCTGGTGGAAATGCATGCAGACATGGGGAGAATGTGCAAACTCCACACAGTTCTTGAGGATACTCCTCAGTGCTAAAGAATTTAGCAAAGATGTAAAATTGCAATACATACAAGTAATTTCTATACCCGTCTAAGTCGCTCATCAGGTGAGTGGGATTTCAGTTCACAAACAGGACATATAAAGACACGCACTCAATTTACAAAATAATGCTTGGAATGCGAGTCTTTACAATTAATCAAGTCTTAAAGGTGCAGAAAATGTGAGTGGAGAGAGGGTTAAGCGCAAGTTAAGGAATGTGTATTGTTTCCAGACAGGACAGTTAGGGAGATTTTGCAAGTCCAGGCAAGTCGTGGGGGTTCCAGATAGTGTGACATGAACCCAAGATCCCAGTTGAGGTCGTCCTCATGTGTGCGGAACTTGGCCATCAGTCTCTGCTCAGCAACTCTGCATTGTCGTGTGTCGTGAAGGCTGCCTTGGAGAACACTGAAATCCCACTCACCTGATGAAGGATCAGCACTCCGGAAGCTAGTGGTTTGTGCAACCAAATAAACGTGTTGGACTTTAATCTTGTGTTGTGAGACTGTGCTTACCCCAATCCAACGCTGGCATCTCCACAAATGTAATTGTAGGCATGGATAAAACAGCGTCTGTGACCTCAGGAATATATTTTTGCATGAAAGCTGGAGAGATCCCACAGAGGTCCCCACTGGAGCCCTGGAAGGAATAACTCATGTAGAAGTTCAGTGTGGCAGTTGCATTCACAGCCAGTGGCAATGGATGTCCTCTAACTTCCTGAGGTGCCAGTTCCCAGAGAATGTGGCAAATGTTAGTCCCCAGATTCCTAGACATGCAATGGTCTTAGTGACACTGTCTCTTACTCATCTGCAAATTCTGTACATCCTCAGTTTGGTTGGCTGCCCATGCACAACTTCTCTGTGAGCCTCATCTTCTGCATCCAGTGGGAGCCCTGCTGCCCCTTGTACTTAAGGGTTTAGCTCTTCTCTCTGGTGAGCAGGAAGGGTGGCCCCCTGGCACGGATAATCTTGGACTTTATTATGATGGCAGTAAACTGAATTTTTCTGATCTCATATGGGTGGCACGGTAGCACGGTGGTTAGCACTGCTGTTTCACAGTGCCAGGGACCCGGGTTCGATTCCCGGCTTGGGTCACTGTCTGTGAGCAGTCTGCACATTTTCTCCGTGTCTGCGTGGGTTTCCTCCAGCTTCCTCCCACAGTCCGAAAGATGTGCTGGTTAGGTGAAGTGGCCATGCTAAATTCTCCCTCAGTGTACCTGATCAGGCGCTGGAGTGTGGTGACTAGGAGATTTTCACATTAATGTCAGTGCAGTGTTAATGTAAGCCTACTTGTGACTCTAATAAATAAATTTACTTTCCATTCTCACCCACCATGACAGCAGGCTGGGCTGGAAAATTGTGCCACATGTGTCATGACTTCCATTCCATAAATGTGGAATTTCATTTTCGTTTTCTTCCATTGTGCTGCACTTGTTTAAAAAAATGTCTTTTTTACAACCTCTCCCTAATGTGATTTGTACCCGGATTATTTTGAATTAACCACCAGGAGATTTTCAAGAAGCCTGCTGTGAAGCTGCCGTATCAAAACCCCATGAACCCTGAATGGTGTGCATACAGAATTGGAAAGGGACAGTGTGTGGATAGGTAGCTAAGGGAGCTTCTCGCCAAGCTGGTGAAAATCCCAGTGTCATCTTGCATTCATTCATCAGTCGCTGACCCTGCAAACATTCGAGTGGCCTTCAGCAAGATGCAAAAGAGGGCAGGATGAAATGACCAGAGAATCACACGTTAGCATAAGCGTCCCATTACTCAGGCACTAGCACCTTCCACCAGGAAATATGATGGGCTGGCAGTACAATACTTTCATATGAGCCATTAAAGCATCACTCTCTCTTGAAAGACAAAACAGAGATGCCAACCAGTATCATAATATGGCACAATGCAAAATGAATCAACTTTTGATTAAATCCATAGATATTTATTGATTTGTAAGATTGGGTTGCATTTTGCATTGTTAATGTTAGATGTATTAACTTCACACTAAGGCATCAGCATGACGTTGACTTGTTTCACATGAAAACTTTGGCAGTCTTTTAAGCTTAGCATCAAAAGAAATGGATCGCTCAGTGTGTAAATGGAGAAAGAAAGTAAAGACCTGCATTGATACAGCACCCCGGGATCCAAAAAGCATTTGACATCTGGTGAGACAAATTTTGTTGTCAAGTCTTTCTCAGGAGCGGGGACAGTTAGTACACAGCCAAAAACCTTGAACAAACAGTGACGTGATAATGACCAGATAATCTTTGATTTAATTTATTATTGTCACATGTATCGGGATACAGTGAAAAATATCATTTCTTGGGACAAACATTGTTCATAGATTACACAGGAGAGAAGGAAAGGAGAGAATACAGAACGTAGGGTGTAGAGAAAGGTCATCTTAATATAAGAACATAAGAACATAAGAAATAGGAGCAGGAGTAGGCCATCTAGCCCTTCAAGCCTGCTCCGCCATTCAATAAGATCATGGCTGATCTGAAGTGGATCAGTTCCACTTTCCTGCTTTCTCACCATAACCCTTAATTTCCTTGTCTGTCAAAAACCTACCTACCCGTGACTTAAATATATTTAGCGAGGTAGCCTCCACCACTTCAACGGGCAGAGAATTTCAGAGATTCACCACCCTTTGAGTGGAGAAGTTCCTCCTCAACTCTGATCTAAACTGCCCCCCCTTATTTTGAGGCTGTGCCCTCTAGTCCTGCCATCCTTTCTGAGCGGGAAGAATCTCTTTACCTCTACCCTATCCATCCCCTTCATTATCTTATACGTCTCTATAAGATCCCCCCTCATCCTTCTAAACTCCAACCAAAAATTCTAAGTGAAAAATTCTAAGGACGAGCTTGAAAATGGGACAGATTTACACCCTTTTTTGGCAAGCTCTTTGGCAGAATCGTATGGCTCTTAGTCCAAGAAAAGAGGCAAAGTGTGATTTACACGAGTGGAGGGAGTCTGTTCTCACTGGAAACCAGCCACTGACAGCTAGAGATCGCCATTGTGCAGGTGCAGACAGTAGACTGAGAGCTCTCTCACTCTCCCGCCCCCTCAGATATCGCACGCCCACAACCCCAACACATTACCACCCTGATGGCTGATCTTCACCTCCCTCCCAATTGCCACCCCGATTACACCTGCCCTCCAATCCCCCCAGATGATCGTGACCCCCATTCCCCATCCCCCCACCCCCCTCCCAACCCTGGACGATCCCAGTGGGCAATGCCTGGCTGGCAGTGCCCCCAGTGAGCAGTGCCAAGATGCCAGGCTGGGTCGCCAGGTGGTTAGAGGTAATGTTTCCGTTCCCTCGACCACCCAGGAAGCCTCACAGGCCTCCAGTTCCATGGTGAGGCCAGCACATCAGGTTCCTGCTGATGGGGACCATACATGATCCTCGCTGGTGTATGTCTCCCATTAAGGCAAGTGAGCCCGAACGATTGCATCCCAGTCTTACTTGTAATATTTAAGTACAAATTTCCCGGATGTGAGTCTGCTCACATTGGCCATTCAGAGCCTGCACCAACAAAAATCCCACCCAGGCCCTATCCCCATATATTCACCCTGCTAATCCCCCTGACAATTTGGCATAGCTAATCAGCCCACCTGCACTTCTTTGGACTGTGGGAGGAAACCAGAGCACCTGGAGGAAACCCATGCAGACACTGGTAGAATGTGCAAACTCTACATAGACAGTGACCCGAGGGCGGAATCGAACTCGGGTTCCTGGCACTGTGAGGCAGCTATGCTAACCACTGTGCCACTATGCTAGCCTTGCTGCCCTGATAATCTCCCGGCAATCCATGGGATGATCTGAAGAGTTGTTGGTGCCTTGAAGAATTTACTAATTTTTTTCTAGCCCTTTGATTCTAATCAATGAACTTAGTAGAAAAGCAGATATACAATGAAGGGAAACAGGGCATTAGAAAGATCTTCCCTGTTTACCACGACATTTAGCAAAGTGAAAAAGTATTTCTGTTGAAAAGTTTGGACGATTTAACTGATGAAAGTTTTGTTGAAAGTCAGTCATGAAGAATGCATGAAGAAATATGCAGTTATTACACACCATCAGGAAAGGAACATTTCTTATCACACCTAGAAACTCACTCAAAGTTGCGAAAATGAAGAGTATATAACAGAAAATCTGAGAATATGCTTATAATCTGTATTGGTAAGTACATCGTAAATGAAGAGGAGAAATGGGAGACTATAGGCATTGCAAGTATGTAAGATACAAGGCAATGCATCAATTGCTAACCTGGGTTTGCGAGAGAATTAGTGAGTAAGAGAACTCAGACAGGCACAGCAGTGAGTCACTACTGACCTTAGCTTTTATGTGTGGGTATCTACATGAGACATTTCATTCAGACATATGGTACTGTATCAATCACAGAATCCCTACAGGGCAGAAGAAGGCCATTTGGCCAATCAAGCTTGCACCAACAATAATCCCATCCAGGCACTATCATCGTATCCCCGCATATTTACCCTTCTCATCTTCCTGATACCAAGGGGCTATTGAGCATGGCCAATCAGCCTAATCTGCACATTGTTGGACTGTAGGAGGGAACTGGAGCACCCGGAGGAAATCCACGCAGACACGAGGAGAACATGCAAACTCCACACAGACAGTGAACCCGGGTCCCTGAGGCTGTGAGACAATAGTGTTAATCTCTGTACAACTGTGCCACACAATGAAAGTCCTTTTGCTTTTTTCTTATTTTAAGTTGAAAGTTTTAGGCTCTTTTATTTTGAAAAAAAAACCTTCTGACCCTGACAAAAGCCCTGATGGGGTAGTCGAGAATGCAGGGTTGCCAAAGCGTTGTGGTCCAGTCCTGTGAGAGATTGCGTCTGAAAATGAGGTGATCATATTACTGAGGGGGGCTGGAGTCGACTCAGATGGCTTCAGCTTCCACGGAACCGTGAGCGCCTTGTGGAACTTTGTACTCTGCGGCACTGGAATCATGAAGAAACTGTCTTGGCGATGATATTCTGCAGGTGTTAAAGCGTGGCCCACACAGACAGACATATGATTCATTGTTTAAAGGTTAGGTGATGGCTGCCCGCTTTCCTGCTGTAACTGTTTGCCAGCGTCACCTTGTCTAAAAAAAAAGACTACCTCTACGCTTGCTGATCTGCATCCTTCTCACCCTGAAAGCATCAGGGTTGACACCAGATCGGCCGTAAATCTCACGATTGTAAATTTTCCACAGAGCTACTTCTCCACCGTCTCCTCCCCTTCCCCTCCACCGCCCACCCCCCTCCCTTCTCTCTCTCTCTCTCTCTCTCTCTCTTGTTGGACACTGATTAGCTGCAGCAAAGATTAACGTTTGAACAGATCCAAGGAAACCATCCTGGCCTAGACACCGAATTATTCGCCTTAGGCCTGAATGCTCCTCAGTGCACTGCAAAGAGGTTCGGATGGCGGCTTTTTCTCTCCTGCGAGGAGGAGGGCGAGAAATAAAATCTGTCAGCGAATGATGTCGCAAACCTGTTCTGACAAGGCTCGTTGTATATTTACAGTTGGTGAGAGCGAAGGCTTCATCAATCATGTGGTTTGAAAGGGACAGGCCTGCTCCCATGAGTACCTGCTCCTCGAGAGCAGCTGAACTGTGACTTTGCAGGGAGGCGCTGTAAATTTTAGCCTCCTGCTGCCCACGTAGGTTAACCTTCAAAACCTCGCAGGAGCCTCAGCGATCCATACAGTCAGAGACCGGACCTGCAACCTTTCATCCCCCATCTCAGGTACAAGTTGCTCACTTTGGACGGACAATAAAAATAAATTGTCTTATGAGGCGGCACATAAAAATAATCCAGAGAGCGCATGCTGGAAGAAAAAAGTATCTTGTCAAAAACAAAAGTCTCTTGCATATGTCCTGCCATAGAGTCATAGAGGTTTACAGCATGGTAGCAGGCCCTTCGGCCCAACTAGTACATGCCATCCTTTTTTACAAATCTTGAAGCTGGTCCCAATTGCCCACATTGGCCCATATCCCTCTATACCCATCTTACCCATGTAACTGTCTAAATGCTTTACAAAAGACAAAATTGTACCCGCTTCCACTACTACCTCTGGCAGCTTGTTCCAAACACTCACCACCCTCTGTGTGAAAAAATTGCCCCTCTGGATACATTTGTATCTCTCCCTTCTCACCTTAAACCTATGCCCTCTAGCTCTAGACTCCCCTACCTTTGGGAAAAGATATTGACTATCTAGCTGATCTATGCCCCCCATTATTTTATAGACCTCTATAAGATCACCCCTCAGGATAAGTCAGCATAACTGGATTGAAAGCCAGTTAAAGCTTCTGAATGACAGGGCTGTGGACCCACTGTCAGAGCTGCAATCGGTTGACTTGACTTTCTGGGCTCCTTCCAACCAGTAAGAAACAGCAGCACAAATAGGCCTCTCCACCAGCAATTGAGGTGGTGGTGCAGTGGTATTGTTACTTGACGAGTGGGGTGGCACTGTGGTTAACACTGCTGCCTCACAGCTTCAGGGACCTGGGTTCGATCCCCGACTTGTGTAGAGTTTGCACATTCTTTCTGTGTCTGCATTGGTTTCCTCCGAGTACTCCGGTTTCCTCCCACAATCCAAAGATGTACGGGTTAGGTGCATTGGCCATGCTAAATTGTCCCTTGGTGTCCTGGGATGCATAGGTTAGAAGGATTACCAGGGTAAATATGTGGGGATAGGGCCTGGGTGGGATTGTTGTCAGTGCAGGGCCCCTTCAACACTATAGGGTTTCTATGATTCTATGAATACTCCCAATGCTCTGGGGAACTGGGTTCAAATCCCCCCATGGCAGATGATGAAATTTGAATTCAACAAAATGATCTGAAATTCAGTGTCTAACGATGAGCATGAAACCATTGTCGGTTGTTGGAAAAACCCGTCTGGTTCATTAACGTTCTTTACCTGGTCCGGCCTACACATGACTCCAGATCCACACCAATGTGGTTGACTCTCAAATGTTCTGTGAAAGGGGGGGTTAAGGATGGGTAATAAATGCCAGCCCAGCAGTGATGTTCATGTCCTGTAAAAAAAGAGTGAAAGTCACTACAAGACAGAATGGGACTGACCAAGGCCCAGGCTCCCCCAGTTCTCTCATTCAAAATGGACTCTTTCGAAGAACCAATTTGACCAAATCAACAGATTAAGGGACAAAATTAAAAAAGGCAGGTCCTTAAAGGGACACTGCATCATCAAAAACCAAATCTCAAAGGAAGCTTAAAACGTCAAACCAAAAAATGATTTGAAGAGTTGGCCAACTTGAAGATCATTTGCGCTAATACAAATGGAGACAACAATTTAATAGCCAATTTGTAACTGCACGATTGCATCCACTCATTGGTAGTAACAATGGAGAACACAAATGGCTCCCACAAAGACAGAAAATGCTGGAAAAACCTCAGCAGGTCTGACAGCATCACAGACTGGAAATGTTGGTTCTATTCTCTCTCCACAGATGCTGTCAGACCTGCTGAGTTTTTTTGCAAACATTTTCTGTTTTTGTTTCAGATTCCAGCATCTGCAGTATTGTGTCTTTACATATGGCTCCCTTGTAGGGAAGTGTAAGATCCTTTGTTTCATTGTGTCAACAAATATTGCATGTGCAGGTAGGAATGTAAGGTTAGAATGAAGAAAGGTCATTCCACTGACATCCACACTGCTCTCATGTCTGCACAAACCAAATGTAAGAATTCATAGAATCATTGAATCCTACAGTGCAGAAGGAGGCCATTCAGCCCATCGAGTCTGCTCCGACCACAATCCCACCCAGGCCCTATCCCTATTACCCCATGCATTTACCCTAGCTGTTCCCCCCAACACTAAGGGACAATTCAGCATGGTGAATCCACCTAACCTGCACATCTTTGGACTGTGGGAGGAAACCGGAGCACCCGGAGAAAACCCACGCTAACACAGGGAGAATGTGCAAACTCCACACAGACAGTGACCAAGCCAGGAATTGAACTCGGGTCCCTAGCGCTGTGAGGCAGTAGTGCTAACTGTGCACTTTAGGGTTAATTCCCTAACAACTTTTCAAACCAGGGTGTCCTGTTCCAAGTCCAGCGATGAGAGATCCCCACTTTAATCATGTATGTGCAGATCATATCTGTCATTGACCTCGATGTGACCCTTAGTCAGCAGTAGTGTTGCAGTCTGCTGAGTACATATTGTCCTCCATAGGTATTAGTCTGACATTATCGACCACAGTCCTGGTTTCCAAGCCCCATGCAAAAAGCTCAGATCATTCTCAAGGCTATCTGAATATGAAGAGATAAATACATTCAGTGTCCACTACATTAATAGTCAGCTAGTGATTGGGGTTGGTGGGGGGTGAGAGGAAAGGGGGTAAAATGTTGCAGGGGGAGGGGAAAAAGGGAGGGAATAAAGGAAAAAAATGGCCCTGGAAAGACACTGAATGGTGCCTAATCCCTTTCAAAGCAGAATAATTTATTGATTTCCTGTAAGAAATGATTGACATTGCTACTTGTCTGATTTTGAATTTGAGCCTTGTCATTGAGCTACTCTCTGGAAATTTATGATATGTAAGCCATAAAACATTGCTTCTAAGCTTCACAATGTGGAAGTCTTTATATATGAATGTTACCAGGGTTTCATCTTTTCTCATTGCAGCAAAACGCAAAGCCAACTTCAGAACAGAAACCTTGCAAGGCTGGCATGGTGGCACAGTGGTTAGCACTGCTGCCTCACAACACCAGCGACCCGGGTTCAATTCCTGCCTTGGGTCATTGTCTGTGTGGAGTCTGCACATTCTACCTGTGTGTGTGTGGGTTTCCTCTGGGTGCTCGGGTCTTCTCCCAAACTCCAAAGATGTGCAGGTTAGATGGATTGGCCAAGCTAATTTGCCCCCTGGTGTCAGGGAGACTAACAGAGTAAATACATGGGTCACTGGGTGCGATGGGGCCTGGATGGGATTGTTGTTGATGCAGGCTGAATGGGCCGAATGGCCTCTTTCTGCACTGTAGGTATTCTATGATGTGGGTCTCATCTGAGATTTCATTAAGCATTCTGAATTGAGCGAACTGGAGCAAGCATAGTTCATACCCCACTCTAACCCTGCAAACATGTATGACTGATTAACATAATACTGGAATCAGGAAAAGGGGAAATTAGAACAATGCATGTCAGGATATTGAATCTAATCAATTATGCATAAACATCCTTCAACTTTCCAAATCTTACCAGAAAGATTTCACCTTCCCCAACTCTAATTTAATTCTGGTGTCACTATAGTGGGTTCTCTGGCATTTTGCAATAATGATATTGATGGCACAGTAGTTACCGCTGTTGCCTCACAGTGCCAGGGAACCAGGTTCAATTTTGGCCTTGGGTGACTGTCTGGGTGGACAGTCTCCTTGTGTCTATGTGGGTTTCCTTCAGATGCTTCAGTTTTCTCCCACAGTCCAAAAATGTGCTGGTTAGGTGGAATGGCCATCCTAAACTGCCCTTTAATGTTAGGGAGATTAAGAGGGTAAACACATGGGCTTACAGAGAAAAGGCCTGCGTGGGATTGTCGGCATAGGCTTAATGGACTAAATGGCCTCCTTCTGCACTGTAAGGATTCTGTGATTCTGTGATATCATCAAGTAAGCTAAGAAAGCCAATCATATTGAAGAATTCTCATAGACAGCAAACCTGGAAGTAATAAGTAGGTTTTATCACTCATTTTTTATAATTTTATAGGAAGTGAAATGAAGATTCGGTTTAAGGGTAGGAGCTGAAACATCACAAAGAAACTTAAAAACTGTTTGGAATTTTTAATCTTTGAATGAAGAAGTTAACAAATATTAAGGGAAATTTTCAGGGCTGAGGTTTTGTTTTGATCATTATGGCTTAGTATACCACTGAAAACACAATTTTACCTTATTCAACAATGCTTAACTTTGTCAAGGATTTTTAAAACAGGAATAGAGCATAAATAGTGGAAGCTTATATCAATTCAGTGATTTCTAATTGATTTCAATCTAAGAGGGCTCTTGGTTTCCATATAATCATAGCTAGATAGTCACTGCCAATGGCTTGTCTTCTCATTTCCAATAAATTTCTAAGGATTTATTCTTTGACACCCCTATTTTTTATCTACGCATTATCCCTTGATAACACACGTAAGCTGACTGCACCCAGCTCTATTTCACCACTACCCTTCTCAACCCCTCAACTCTCTCTGTGTTGTCGGACTGCTTATCCCACAAGCAGCAATGGATGAGCAGAAATTTCCTCCAATTAAATACAGGGAAGTTTAAAGCCGTTGGCCATTCACACCATGCTCCCGTTGCAGTGAGGTTGGAGAATTTGGCAGTCAGCCAAATCTCCATTCATTGCAGTGGGATAGGAAAAACCCACCCTGCGTGAACGGTGGTAAGATTTCGACTGTTGTCTTTGGTCCCTGCCCCAAACTGTTATCCTTTGCCATCAACTCCACCTCTCTCCCTGGCAACTGTCTAACTCTCAGCAAAATTGTTTGCAACCTCTGTGCCATTTTTGATGAGGTGAGCTTACAACTACATACCTGCACTGTCACTAAGACTGACTAACATCCGTAACATTGCTCTTCTCTTCCCCAGCCTCAATTCTACTGCTACTGAACCCCTCATCCATGTCTTTGTTATCACCAAACCTGACCACACAAATGCACCACTGACTGGCCCCTCCATATTCAACCCTCCGTGAACCTTAAGTCAACAAAATTCTTCTGCCTGTGTCTTGTCTCGCAGCAAATGCCATTCACCCGTGTGCTTGCCACACCATCTCCTATATAAAAAATCATAACTTTAAAATTCCCTTCCTTGATTTCAGATCTCTCCAAAGTCTGGCCTTCCCTATCTCTTTAACCTCCTCCAGCCCAATGAACATCAAAGGAACCTGCACTCCTCTGATTCTGGCCTCTTGAACATTCCTGATTTGAATTGCCCCATCATTTGTGGCTGGGCCTTCACCTCTCCAGGCTCTAAGCTCCGAAACCCCCTCTCTAAACTTCTCTGCCTCTCAACAATACTTTTCTCTGTTAAGTCGCTCCTTAAAATTTTCTTTTACCAAACCTTTGGATGGCACAGTGACACAATAGTTAGCACCACTGCCTCACAGTGCCAAGGATCCAGGTTCAATTCTGGCCTTGGGTGCTGTCTGTGTGGAGTTTGCACATCTTTCCCATGTCTTCATGGGTTTCCTGGGTGCTCTGGTTTCCTCCCACAAACCAAAGATGTGCAGGTTAGGTTAATTGGCCATGCTAAATTGCCCCTTAGTGTCACGGGGGTTAGCATGACTAGCGATTGTTGTCAGGGCAGGTTTGATGGGCTGAATGGTCTCTTTCTGCACTGTAGATATTCTATGATTCTATGTTTCTGTGATCATCCCTAATCTAATATCTCCTTATGTGGCTCTGCATCATATTTTGGTTAATTTCACTTTGGTGAATGAAGTGTCTTGTGATGTTTTATATTAAAGGCACTATATAAATACATGATTTTATTGTTGTTGTTGGAGTGTCAGCCTGGGTTTTCTGCTCAAGTCTCTCAATTGAGGCTTGAACTCATAGCCTTCTGTAATTGAGAACTGTAGATTTAGCACATGACCCACAACTCAAAGATAAATGTTCATGACAAGGGTATAAGCTGGCAGTGGCTAAGTAGCCAGATCCAGTGTTGTAATTTGTTTAGACAACAGTTTCTTTCTATTTTGGCAACCTGCCATCCCAGAAGGCAGAATAAATGATAAAAGTACCAGCATCAACTCAAATCATTCTTTGGATTATACAATCCGATGAAACACGTGTCTCAATTAATTTCCACTCAAAAATGTAACCCAGATATTCGGGGTCAGAAAGTAAAATCATTGTATAATTAATACTAAGCTGGCAGTTGTTAGGAACCTTTCTCGAAGTATTCTAATATATAGCAAGTTTTAATCATAGAATCCCTACACTGCAGAAGAAGAACATTCAGTCTATCAAAACTACACCTGCACTGGCAACAATCTAGGGGATTTCACAGTAACTTCATTGCAGTGTTAATTTAAACCTACTTGTGACACTAATAAATTAAAACTTAATATCCCACCCAGGCCCTATCACCATAAGTCCATGTATTTATCCTGCTAATCCCCCTGACACTAAGGCACAATTTAGCATGGCCAATCAACCTAACCCACACATCTTTGGACTATGGGAGGAAACCCACAGAAACATGGAGAGAAGGTGCAAACTCGCCACAGCTAGTGACCTGAGGCTGGAATTAAATTTGGAGCTCTGGTGCCGTGAGGCAATAGTGCTCACTAGTGTGCCATTGTTCTGTTGAAAATTCTATATCCTTTGAGATACAACAGATTAACTGGCCAATGATAGTATCTTGCATTGTAAATTAGTCTCTATATAAATGAATGCAGCATGACTTAGCTTCTCTTCCTGAACATCTATGAATGGCAACAATAGCTTGAAGTATTTTAATAGAAAAATGCTCTCTTTCATGTAACTACTAAACAGTGTAAAACTATGACATGTTTTAATCAAATATAAACAATGTATGAATAAACTAAATTTAGAGGATACCGTAAACGGGAGAGAATCCAGTGGAGATGCAGGTAGACATTTCTACTGTTCTGATAATGGGGCAGAATAAGTGTGGAAGATTGGCAAATCAAGGGGTACAAGTAACTATCAAGAAAATACACAATGGTTTTCTTTTTGACAAGATTAATGAACTGTGAGTGAAATTGTGAGAGTGCATGTTCTTGAAATATGTGACTTCTAAAAGTTGAATATCAGCAGCAACAAAAAAAAGTAAAGTCAATCCATCACAATGCACCCACAACAATCATCTCTTAACCGTTCTGTAGCATAGCAAACTGGTAGAAACAGCAAGGTTTGTTGATCCAGCTGTGAGGAGTGATTCATCCAGTTGTGCATCATGTCAGCTGTGACCTGGAGTAAAATGTTCATTTTTTTGATTTGAGGGTACAGCGCTGAATTAAACGCACTGTAGGGATTCTATGATTATTTCTCCTGCTCTATTTTTGACAGTTTTTATAACTTCACATGAAGAGAAGGAAGAAAGAAGTGGCTATACTTGTTTCACATTTGGTAATATCTAAGTGGGACAAGACAACATTATTTCCTTAATCTTAGAAAATGCAGGAAACACCCTTCTGCATTTAGGTTGTGATTAGCTTACCTTCCTCGCAGAGGTGGTGGTGCTCCTTGGGGTGGGTTTCTGTAGATACTACACTCAGTGCACCCAAGTGGTCAATCTTGAGCCTAGCCAGAGAACATTGGCAAGCTAGTCATCTGTGAAGGGCTTCACAATCAATGTGCATTTGCAGGCAAGTGGTTGGTGGGAGGGAAGGGGAGGGGAGAGGAGGATGGGGGAGGTTCACTAGATCTCGATCAGGACTGAAATTTTGTCTGCTGCCTCCCCTCCCCCCCCACTCCCACACCCCCTCCCCCCACCCCCACACCCCACCCTCCCATTATTCCAACCCAGGAGCAAACATGGCACCTCAATTCCTGCTCTGGCTGATGTCAGCTTGCTCAGCCATGAATAAGGATTGAACCTGACCTGTTTAGCTTAGCGCGATACCAGGCAGTGCCATAACGTCGATAGTCCGAGGCAGCTTGGAAGACAAAGGTTACTAAATTAGAGACTAACACAAGGAGAACACAAAAACATCTGTCTGAATGTTGCACTCTATTCAGTCCGATGGACTTCAGAATATAGGTCTATGGCTTCTGGCTGTTGGGGGGGGGTTGGGGGGGAGGGGGGTAATGTTGGTGGAGCACAGCAAGTCGCTTTCTCCTCTTTATGCTTTAGGTGCTATGCTTTAGAAAGCAAAACAGGTGCCTATTTTGGAACGGGTTGAAGCATATTTGTTCTGTTGTAGAAAGTAACTGCTTCCGATGGCAGAATCTTAATGCGCAGTGAGAGGGAAATGAATGTTTGCAATCTCTGGACATGTAGTGCCTGTGCAGATTTCACACAGGGGCCTGAATAATATATAGCAAGGTGCTTATACACATGTAAGCAAATATCTGTCCAAATTATCTGTTATCGCCAAATGGCGTGGAATGGTTGTTATTCAAGAGAGGAGCCTGGCTTTCAATATATGGGCCGGCCTGACGCCAAAAACAAACAACATAAGCCAGTGCGTTTGTCGCAAGGGGCAGAGAGAACTTGTCAGGGAAAGTGTGTGAGCTGGAGAGATGATAATGTGGCATGACACTTCTGAAATGAGACACCCGTTGCCATGGCGAAGAGTCAGGAGGGACCGTCTCTCCAGAGGCTGAAATAAAACACGGTTTAAATGATGTTTGATTAGAATTTAGATCATGTAACTGAGCAGACAGGCCTTTTGTCAGCTGCTGGGAAGGCTTGGTTTCAAGAAGTACTCAGTGGAAACACTGTGTCCCGTAACCCCTATCAGTTAGGGGTCACAGATAGCTGCCCAGTTCATTTTCTCTCCCACCAAGTTCTGCTCTCTATTTTCTCCACCGTATTTTCATATCTGCTTCCCCGGCAAAGAAATTTTAAATGTAAAATCTTTATCATTTCTTCATTCAAATAAGGAAGGGATCTATCTTTTGTCTGCACGCAATTAAATTTTGACCAATCACATTAAAATCCAAGTCAGGAAAACAGACACATAATTAGCAGGCTAGAGTATGTGGAGAAGTGGTTGCCATCGCTTCTCACGATTTTGAGTTTTAAAATAAGAAGATATTCAATATCGAACTTATAAAGCAGAAAAATGTGTTTTAAACATGAGGGGACGAGATATTCCGGCCTCATTTGGGCGAGAATGGAATTTCCCGCCCGAGGTCAGCGGACATTTCCGTTGTCGGTTCCGATTTCACGGTTGGATGAGGCGGTAAAGTTCCAACAACAGGGCGAGCTTCTCCGGCCTCACCAGCGTTGTTTGCTGGTGGCGAGATTCCCTGGTCCCACCGCTGTCAGTGAGAATTCCCTTTGATGTCACCTCACGCTGGTGGGCGGGCTACGCTGCCGGCGTGACTGGAGAATCCCACTGGCGTGAACGGCTGGAGTCCAAAGATATGTGGGTTAGGTTGATTGGCCATGCTAAAATTGCCCCTTAGTGTCCTGAGATGCATTGGTCAGATGGATTAGCGGGTAAAATATGTCGGGATATGAGGATAGGGCCTGGGTGGGATTGTGATCGGTGCAGATCTGATGGGCTGAATGGCCTCTTTCTGCACTGTATGGTTTCTATGATTCTATGAATTCCAGCACTCTTTTGAGGTGAAGCACGTCAAAATCTGCTTGTTAGAGGTAGCTGAGTGAAACTTTCCTCCACAAAAAGCAGTGGATGCTGCCTCAATTAATAATTTTAAACTTAAGATCAATCAATTTTTGTTGCCTCCTATGGAGAAAGGGTGATATGGAGACATGGTGAGTGGATTGAGTTAGGATTCTGATTTCACTGAATGTTGGAACAGTCTTGATGGACTGAATGGCCTGCCCCTATTCCTCTGTCCCATCTTTAGTTGTCATGCCAACGTTCGTGTACAGAAATCAGCTGGGTGGGAGTCTCCAATCTCGTCCATGGCTGGCCCCACTGCAAGGGAGAACGGAGAATTTGATATTCCAACCAAAACTCCATTTCAGCGGAACCGGAGAATCCCTGCCGCGAATGAGGGCAGAGAATTTCCCCGCCTCCCAATCTGGCTCTCATTCTGGCTTGCCCCAACCAGGGCAGTAATCCATAATTTAGCAATAATGACTCACGCCAGCACCCCAATTAGGTGACAATCCATTCTCCGTGACAGTGCATGGTGGAGGTTGAACATAGGGGCGGCACAGTGACACAGTGGTTGGCATTGTTACCTCACAGCGCCAGGGATCCAGGTTTGATTCCCGGCTTGGGTCACTCTCTGTGTGGAGTCTGCGCATCCTCCCCATGTCCACGTGGGTTTCCTCCGGGTGCTATGTGGGTTAGGTGGATTGGGCATGCTAAATTGTCCCTTGGTGTCAAGGGGGACGAGCCAGGGTAAATGTATGGGGTTATGGGGATAGGGCCTGGGTGGAATTGTGGTCGGTGCAGACTCGATGGGCTGAATGGCCTCCTTCTGCACTGTAGGGATTCTATAATTCCATATTGTGACAGCCGCTGGTCTCCTCCAGCAAAAATAGCCACTTTACATACATTATGCCCTGCACCAATGCTATAGTTAAGAAAGCCCACCAATGCCCCTAGTTTCTCAGAAGACCAAGGAAATTTGGCATATCCATGGTGACTCTTACCAACTTTAACAGATGCCCCACAGAAAGCATCCTATCTGGTTGCATCACAGCCTGGTACGGTTCCTGCTGTAACCAAGACTGCAAGAAGCTACAAAGAATTGTGAACGTAGCCCAGCCCATCACGTAAACCCAGCCTCCCATGTAGCCTCTGTCTACACTTCCCTTGGAAAATCAGCCAGCATAATCCCACCACCCTGCACTTACTCTCTTCCACCTTCTTCCATTGGGAAAATTATATAAAAATCTGAAAACATGTACCAGCTGACTCAAGAACAGCTTCTTCCCTGCTGCCATCAGACTTTTGGATTTTCCTTCCATATATTAAGGTGCTCCTTCTCTACACCCTAGCTATGACAGTAACACCACATTCTGCACCCTCTCCTTTCCTTCTCACCTACATACTTTATGAGCGGTATGCAAGGAACAATTATCGGGATTTTCCCGCCCCGCCCACCACGGGAATCGTAGTGGGCAGGACACAGACCATGCAAAGGTCTGTTGACCTCGGATGGGATTTTCCGATGTTGGAGGCGAGGACAGCTGGAAAATTCCGCCGAATAGTTTTCACTGTATCCCAGTATGTGTGACATTTAAAGTTTATTCATTAGTCGCAAGTAGGCTTCCATTAACACTGCAATGAAGTTACTGTGAAAAATCCCCTATAAATCAAATCAAATAAATCACATTTTTATAAATCAAATCAAAATCAAATCACCCAGCTCTCATCCACCCTTTGACTGAAACATTTTCTCAGACGATTTATATTTCCGGTTTTCCGGTTCCCTCTCTTTGTGCCGTTCAAACTAATTATTCTTCAGCTGGGAAGGCTGGACGGATTCTCTCACCATCCTGCGACCAACCATTAGGTGGCAGAAATTAAACAGAGCATGATGCACAAAGCTGGGTTTCTCTTCCGCTCTCACCCCACCCCCATACTCACCCAAACCGAATAAAATTTCTTCAGTTCCCGCATCTCGAACCAACTACTGTCCCAACCCACACCTATGGAAATGTACCCAACTGGCACAAGATAAATACAGATGAGGCAGACCATTTTATCAACCACTGTTCATCCTCCTGAAAAAAAGGAAAGAATGTACATCACATCATCTGACTGTACTATGGATAAAGCTCTCCTGCAGTGTTTTCCCAGCATAGAAATCATAGAATGTCTACAGTGCATAAAAAGGCCATTCAGCCCATCAAGTCTGTACTGATTCTCTGATAGAGCAGCTTATGGGGAGATGGTGACCCAGTACTTTTGTCATTAGATTAGAATCCAGAGATCCATGGTAATGCTCTGACAACCTGGGCTCAAATCCAACCTCGGCAAATCTTGACATTTGAATTCACTAAAAATCTGGAATTAAAAGCCTACCGATAACCATGAAACCATTGTTGATTGTCATAAAAACCCACCTGGTTCACTAATGTCTTTTAGGGAAGGAAATCTGCTGTCCTTATCCGATCTGGCCTACATATTACTCCAGAGCCACATCCGTGTGGTTTACTCTCAAATGCCCCCTGAAATGAAGGGCAATTTGAGATGGGCAATAAATACTGGGCCCAGCCAGCGACACCCCACATCCTGTAAAATGCATAAATAAATAAATTACCCAGTGCCTCACCCTATCCCTCCAGCCTCACACATTTTACCATGGCTAATACATCTAACCTACACATATTGGAGAGATAAAAAGCAATTGAGCATGGCCAATTCACCTAATCTGCACATCTTTGGAATGTGGCAGGAAACGGGAGCACCTGGAGGAAACCAACGCCGATACTGGAGAATGTGCAAACTCCACACAGACAAGGTCGGAGTCGAACTTGGTTGCCTGGCGCTGCGAGGCAGCAATGTTCTCCACTGTGCCACCGTGCCGCCCTTTGCAAACTGACATTGCAGATGTTAAACAGCTTTTGTGTGACATATATTCTTAATTTCCCTTTCACCCCTTTTAATCCACAATCCCTCATTCTAGTGTTCATGCGTATCTTTGATTTCTGCTGTGGACTAGTCTTATCTCATTTCATTTATTATCTTGCCCACTTCAATAAGGTTGCCCTCTCAAGTACCTCATTCGATAGGGAGAGTTTTGAATGGGAAATACACTTGCAGAACTGTATCTGATGATGCAACAAAGATTCTTTCATTTACTGTTAAATGTTCAAATGTCATGTCCTCATTGCTTTATCCACCAACATATTAAATTGAAGTATATTTTAAACGGGTATATTTGATTATATGAAAAAGTAACCCCAATTGGAATGTGGCAAACCCCCCAGTTGTCCTAGGAATTTTATGCCTTTGAGATCCTCCCAAGTCCCTTTTTAGATTAGGTGAGTCAAGATTGAACCTTAACACATGTCCTCCAAAAGTGTAATGCTTTCCCTCTTAGGATTGAGGCAGTGGGCCTAGCAAAGATGGTGGGTGCCATGTGAAGCTCCAGCTTTGATGGGCTCTTTCTCATCTGGCTTTTTAGTGGGTCCCACCTCAATTTCAGCTGAGGGGAGCCAAAGTGAAATACTGCAGATTCCGGAATTCTGGAATGAAAAACAGAAAATGCTGGAAAAGCACAACATTTCTGGAAGCACTTGTGGAGAGAGAGGCAGAGTTAACCTCACAGGTCTGTGATCTTTGATCAGAACTGAGAAAAGGTGGAATTGTACTAGGTGTTGGGATATGAGGGTGGGTTGCGGGGGGTTGGTGTTGCGGGTGGGTGGATGCTTTGAAGAGCAAAAAGGAAACCTGTGATAGGCAGGAGAGATTAAATGACAAAAGGCTCCATGGGACAAAATCAAAGGGATAGGTAACGGGGCAAGTAATATATCTCTCTGTCTGAGTTAAACTGGGAAGGCCGCTCTGCCTTTATTTTTTCACTTTTACTTCTTCACAAGGTCTGCCTGTCGTAAAGTTTCAGTTGTTTTGTTTAAACCTTTACTTTTTAAAATTTCTTTTATTCATTCTTGGGACACAGGCGTCACTTTCTGGCCAGTATTTATTGCCCATTCTTAGTTGCCCTTTAGAAGGTGATGGTGAGCTGCCATCTTGAATTGCTGCACTCCATGTGCTGTGGGTTGACCCACAATGCCATTAGGAAGTAAATTCCAAGATTTTGACCCAGTGACTGTGAAGGAATGGCGATATATTTCCAAGTTAGGATGGTGAGTGTCCTGGAGGCGAACATGCAAGTGGTGGTGTTCCCATTTATCTGCTACCCTTGTCCTTCTAGATGGAAGTGGTCATGTGTTTGGAAGGTGCTGTCTAAAGATCTTTGGTGATTTGCAGCAATGCGTCTTGTGGATAGCGTACACTACTGCGACTGAGCATCAGCGGTGATGGGAATGGATGTTTGTGGATGTGATGCCAATCAAGCGGGCTGCTTTGTCCTGGATGGTGTCAAGCTTCTTAATGTAGTTGGACAACAGCACAGGAAGTAAAGAGCAACATTAATATACCTGTTTCCCTAAAAAATGAAGTAATTGTTCTGTAGTGGAGCCCTGTAAAACCAAATATCCTTTTGTTTCCCATAATGTGTTAATACACATGTGGATTTGATCATATTGATCAAGACAGATATCCAAATTATAAGCATATAAATATACGCTTTAAGTGAATGAATTGGAATGAGTGTGTGATGTTAGTACATCATTAAAATTTTTTTGAATCATGGTCTCTGCAGTTCTAAGCTGATCTTTTTGATTTTTTCCTCATTGTAAGGCCATCTGCTAGAAGTCCTTTTATTGCTACTTCAATGGCTCAAATGGAGTTTTGTTTATTTTTACTCTGAGATCTTTTATGACCGTGCATTGTGAGGGGGGAGATTAGTTGACAAGTCAAAATCAGGTGGTTCCTTCCCAGGAAAATATCTAAGGATTCATTTTTTTCAGTTTTGATTTAGAAAGGGGTGGGCATGAAGCTAGAAAGCAATGTTTCTATCCATCTCCCTGGTGTTGGAAGTTCTGCTGTTAACTGGAAGCAAGGTTCCTGGCCTTCCTGGAGTAGAAATTTTGCTGTTGGTGGTTGGCTTGACTAGAGTCTCCCAAGCATTTTGGGAAGCTGTTCTGACTCCAAGCTTGTCTGTGTGCACCTCAAGAGAACTCCAGCCTTCAACCAAAGGACTAAATTCCAGTATCACGTGAGCATTAGTTTTTGTTGTGTTAAACCTGTGGCAAAGGCTTTGTTTATGAAATTTGTTTCATTGGAACGGTGTTTAGCTGTTAATGCTCGCACAATATCATGGTTGTTTTGTTTATGTTTGTAATTGGTAAAAGTTATTGCTAATTCCTTTCTATGCATGTTAACTGTATACTTAAATAAACATTCTTTGATGAAAGCTCCCTAGTGGGTCAGTTGAATCATACCTGAAGTGAAATATCTCAGCTAAATTCAAAATGCAAAACAGACAGACTTCACAGAACATTGTGGAGTTTCTGACCTGAATTATAACAAGTGCCAATTTGAAGTGAAAACTTGTGATGGCTAAACAACATGTTTCTCCACTGTGTCCACTGCCACTATCTCAGTTCCTGTCAGCAACATGATCTCAATGTGCTACCAACCTCCTACATGAACCCAACTACCACAGCCATACCACGAGAGCGTCCCTGCCGTTTTTTATCAGTGCACCATTTCTCCATTTTATCCACATGATCTCTGGGCACTGAATTCCAAGCTCCAAGATAGGTTTTAACTAGAATCCACTCTTCTGTAGCCAGACCGCGCTTTATAAACAGAAAGGCCTTTTAAAGTGTCAGTCACTTTTATCGTATTAACCAGGTGTTTGTTCAGCAGGGTAAGGATTAAAGTATATTCGTGGCATGTGCTATTTAAACAATACATTAATTTTTATCATTGGATTAACAATAACTTCTGTTTATTATCTCCCTCTAATCAAATAGATTTAAATCTGCTATCTACAAACGGAACAGAATAGGGTTTAACTATTATTATTGGTGGGAGACCACAAATAAGAAAGGGTTGGAAAAACACAGTGCTTGATGTTACGCTTCAAGATTAGTGGGGCTGAGTAGATTTAGGGCATTTTTCATCTGGAATTAGAATGATTTACTGCCAGTGTTTATTCATGCATTTTACAAATTTTTAATTTAAAACTTCCATAAGTTATCTTCAGCATCACTTCCATGACCTTAACCTTTGGCTTTATGTTTCTCTGCCGAATATTTTATTACCCAGCCAGTAAGAAAGTCCTCCTCGTGTTTGACAGTTAAGCGTCGAATAGGGGATTTGAGAATTTCCACATCTTGAATACCACTTTTTTTTGTTAAATTTTGTCAGTTTGCACTAATTATTTCTGGTGAGCAAATCCTGTCCGTCAGCAATTTATTTTAACACAGTCTTCAGTGCTTAAAGGGTAAAAGGGAATTGACTCTTATTGCGATTCTTCTGTTTTCCCACCTGTTTGCCTAATCAATGTTGAACATCCTTACGAGTGCTAATTTGGCTGCCTTCCTACTTCAGGACTGTATTAAGTGGTTTGATTATGCAGTGGATATGAAGTATCTAATGTGCTACTGCGATGAAAACACAAAATGAAAATGTCACAAATCGACCACTCATTCTACTGTTTATAAAACAGTCAAAAAGGCTTTCTAAAATGCTAATGGCTTAACTTCTACCCAAGGTGGAATCACTCTGTTTGCTGGTTTAAACATCTTTTCTTGGGGAGATGAGAAAGAAAATAGTCAGTGCTGTAAATAGGTAGTTTAAAAAAAAACTCCAGTACTTTAACCATACACAGGTCAGTCAGATGTGTTAAAACATTTAATATAGAATTGCTGCAAGTGTGATGATGACTCCAATCTTAAGAAGTAGTCCATCATTCTTTATTTATTTATTCTTTTATTATTTATTAGTCACTAGTAGGCTGACACTAACACCACATTGAAGATGATGTGCAAATCTCCTAGTCGCCATACTCCGGAGATGCTGACTGAATTGCTGAGTATTGACAATGTTATCTTTGTTGCACAGTTAATAATAATTCCTACTGAGGATCTTTTAAATATAAGATCCTGGAAATGTAAAGTCAATCACCGTAGTCCCAGGTGACTCCTACTCTCCCCTGTGAGATATTTAACCTGAGGATCGCCACACCTCAGGTGAAGGGCAAGGTTGAGAAGGCCATGAATAACCTCAGCCAGTACAGGAATTGAACCTGTGCTGTTGATGTCGCTCTGCAGCACGAACCAGCCATCCAGTCAACTGAACAAACCAACTTCCCAAGAAAATGTGTAGAGATAGCCGTAGAATACAGAATTTAGTTCACCGTTCGGGGCGGCATGGTGGCACGGTGGTTAGCACTGCTCTCTCACAGCACCAGGCACCCGGGTACAATTCCGTCCTCTGTCAGTGCGGCGTTTGCACGTTCTCCTCATGTTTGCATGGGTTTCCTCTGGACGTTGCAGTTTCCTCCCACAGCCCAAAGATGTGTGGGTTCAGTGGATTGGCCATGCTAAATTGCCTTTCTAGCAGGGGATGGGGCCTGGGTGGGATTGTGGTCGGTGCAGGCTCAATGGGCCAAATGGCCTCCTTTCACAATGTAGGGATTCTATGATCTATGTCTATTGACAAAGATCTGTGACTAGCAATGCCATTAAATGTAAACCAATCTTTACTCCAGTTATCCATTTAAATAAATTAGATGGGAGTATGAAATCATTTTTATCCTTATTAATAAAAAGGAGTCTGTTTATATTTCAAATTCTGTATTCCATTCCCTTCTTGAAAAAACAAAGCCGATTCCCTTCCCTCTTTACCTAACATTTTCCCAGCTGACATGATCTGCTCTCCGTGATCCTTTACCTATGTTAGCTGCTCTGTAACCATGGCAACTGTCCTAGTTTAGTTTAGCGATTCCTCGTGACAGGATTGTGTACTTTTCATTGTGGAATTGTAACTATTGATTCGAATTGGAAGTTTGGAATTGGATAATTCATTGCATTAATTCACGTTTGCTACATTGTCAGAATAACTTAACAAATATAAATGTCCCATAATTCATGGGTAGCGAAGGGAAATTTAAGTCCAAGTGAAACTAACCCTATAATGCCCTGAAATATTCCTTTATATCCTTTACAGCTTATTACTGTATCCATGCAAAAACATTTTTTGTAATTCAAAATGTGAAGATGTTAATCTTTTGCCTAAAGCTAAAATATATTTTCCTTCTTATTTGTGTATCACATCCAAATAAAGGCGAACAGTGGGCTTTATTCAATAATGTTGTTGAGTCCCCTGGATGTACCTGCATGAGCTTGGCCACATCCAGATTACCCTGCTTTCCCTTGTGCAGAATCATAGAATCTCTACAATGCAGAAAGAGGGCATTTGGCCCATTGAGTCTGCACTGAGCACAGTCCCACACAGGCCCTATCCCCTTAACCCTACTTATTTGTAATCGGATGTGATGCAGCAGAGAAGATCATAGAATTACAGAATCCCATTAGTGCAGTAAGGTGCCACTCAGCTCATCTAGCCTGCACCGACAACAATCCCATCCAGGCCCTATCCCTGTAACCCCACATATTTACATTGCTAATCCCTCCAACACTAAGGGCAATTTGGCATGGCCAATCAATCTAACTTTGCTTCGGACTGTGGGAGCAAACTGGAGCACTCGGAGAAAACCCACTCAGACATAGGGAGAAGGTACAAACTCCACATAGTGACCCAAGGCCGGATTTGAACCCAGGTCCCTGGCGCTGTGAGGCAGCACTGCTGTCAACTGTGCCACCATGCTGCCCTTCAGTTAGACTTGAGTTCAGGCCCCGAAAACCCTAATTCAGATCAGGCAAAAAGTGAACCACTTTGTACTAAGCCCTGCCAGATCAGGAGCCCTCTGCACTATAATCACAAATGGTTCAATCTAACACCAAGGGCAAATCACATGCCAGTTTGGCTCAGTTAGCAGGGCTGTCAGCTGGTTCATGGCCCACTATGGTCAGTGTTTGACTTCAGCTGATCATCTGAGACCACATCTACCTGCTCTGATGGATCTAAAACAAAATGGTGATGCTAAGAAGAGCAAGAAATTCTCCCAGCGTCCGGGACATCATTGCCAAGAAGAAATTACCTATCTCTTTATTTACTTGTGGACGCTTTTGTCCACAGGTGAATTCCCATGTTACTCCAGATTACAGAGTAACTGCATTTAACAAAGTAATCTGTTGATTGTTAAGTGCTCTGGGACATTGTGGATGGGATAAGAAACATCAGTAACTATATATAACCTTATTATAAATTTAATGGCTGTGCATACGTTCTGCCTGTTCCAACTGACTTTCCGTCGTCACATTTTTGTCATGCTTTTTGAGTTGACGTTTTTCCTGATCCCCATTTATGGCGGACTTTGCCTATCTAATTGCTTTATCACACACTGGATTCTTGCCATGTTTCCTGAATTTTACCTTTCCCCACCCCCCCATTTTATTTTCGTTGTGCATATTTCTAATAAAGATTTAAACAATATTTTGAAATTTTGCATGCTTTATAATAACACAAAATTAGGAATTGAATTACCTTGTTATCTCTTTAAAGTCATTTATTTGAAGGTCTCGACCTCTCCCAAAAGCCTGAGCTACGAGCTAATATTTTTGGCCAGGCCAATGTTTTTTAAAATTTATTTTATTAGTGTCACAAGTAGGCTTACATTAACACTGCAATGAAGTAACTGTGAAGATCCCCTAGTTGCCACATTCTGGCGCCTGTTCAGGCACTCTGAGGGGGAATTTAGCATGGCCAATGCACCTAACCAGTGCGTCTTTCGGACTGTGGGAGGAAATCGGAGCACTATAAGCTTAATTTGGATTGTGCCACCCGAACATTGAACCATAGAAAGATTTCGGCACAGAAAGATGCCATTCAGCCCATTATGTCGGTGCCACCCATTTTAATCCCACCCTCCAGCGTCCACACCGTAGCTTCACAGGCCACAGCACTTCAGGTGTCAATCTAGTTATTTTTAAAATGAGTTGAGGGTTTCTGCCTTAGCCACCAATCTGGGTAATGAATTCCAGGAACCTACAATCCTCTGGGTGAAAAAGCTTTTCCTAGTATCCTCTCTAATCCTTATATCTGTGCCCCTTGAAAATTAACCCCTCAGTTAGGGGAAACAAGTCTTTCCTGTCCACTCTATCTAGCATGTGCCAGGGTGCATCAATCCTCAGAGTGGTAGCAATATTTTGGAGCTGAAAAGAGGTATGGATCATTCAATGAATCCCCCGCATGATCTCATTGATTGATGGAACAGGCTTTTGCGGCTCAATGGAATTCTTTTAAACCTTAATCTCTTTATGAAATTCCGAACATATTTAAAATGCCAATCTGCCTCTTGACAGCAGGTTGACTGTCCACTCTTTGTTATGCTTGTGTAAAAGTTAGCGGTCTGGAGGTGGATTCCCGACTGCTTGCAATTTTTGTCCGTTGTCACATAGGTAGGAACATAGGAATTAGGAGCGGAAGTAGGCCAATCAGCCCTTTGAGTCCGCTCTGCTATTTAACCTGATCGCAGCTGATCTTATACTGGTCTCAGCTCCATTTTCCTGCCTGCTTCCCAAAGCCCTTTATTCTGCTTTTCATCAGAAACATACCTATCTCTTTTTCGAATCTGTTGATTGATTCTGCCTCCACCGCACTCTGGGGCAGTGATTTCCATAGATTCACAACTCTCTGAGAGAAGTAATTTCTTCTCATCGTCGTGTTGAGCTTACCTCCTCTCTCTCTATATATCTATGACCTCTTGTTCTTGACTGTCCCACAAGGGGTAACATCTGTTCAATGTCCACCTTATCAATCCCCTTTAGCATTTTATATACACATTCAGACCTGCACAACCATGTTAAAATTCCTCTCACTGGGTCAGCTCTATTTATGGCATTTTATAAAATTAGCTCGAGATACTCTCTGATCAAATGTTTTTCAACAAATAATGTTGAAAACCAAGGAGAGAAATTTCAGGAGGTTTATTGAGATAATATTCCATCAAGGGTTTATTTCAAAATGGAGAAGGCAAGCTCTGGATATATGTTAATGTATGTACCTCTGTCCACGTGTGTGATTTGAGTCACAGGTTTACAGCATGGAAACAGGCCCTTTGGCCCAACTTGTCCATGTCATCCAGTTTTTATTATTAAAGCTAATCTCAATTGCCTGCATTTGTCCCATTTCCCTCTGTACCCATCCTACTCATGTAACTGTCTAAATGCCTTTTAAAAGACAAAATCGTACCACTACTCATTCCAGGCACTCGCCACTCTCTTTGTAAAAAAACTGTCCTTCTGGGCCGTTTTGTATCTTTCCCCTCGTACCTTAAACATATGCCCTCTAGTTTTAGATTTCCCTACCTTTGGGAAAAGATGTTGACTATCTACTTGCTCTCTGGCCCTCATTATTTTATAGACCTCTATAAGATCACCCCTAAGCCTACTACGCTCCATGGAAGAAAGTCCCAGTCTATCCAACCTCTCCTTATAACTCAAATTATCAAGTCCTGCTAGCAAGCTAGTAAATCTTTTTTGCATTCCTTCTAGTTTAATAATATATTTTCTATAATAAGGTGAACAGAATTTTACACAGTATTCCAAGTGTGGTCTTACCAATGTCTTGTATAACTTCAACAAGACGTCCCAACTCCTGTATTCAATGTTCTGACTAATGACACCAAGCATGCCAAATGTCTTCTTCACCACTCTGTCCACCTGTGACTCCATTTTCAAGGAGCTATGAACCTGTACGCCTAGATCACTTTGTTCCATAATACTTCCCAACGCCCTACCTTTAACTGAGTCAATTCTGCCTGGTCTGATCTACCAAAATGCACCACCTTGCATTTACCTACATCAAACTCCATCTGCCATTCATCACCCTACTGCCCAATTGATCAAAACCTCATTGCAATTCTAGATAACCCTCTTCATTGTTCACTATGCCACCATTCTTGGTGTCATGTACAAACTTACTATCCATGCCTCCTAAATTCTCATCCAAATCATTAATATAAACGATAAATAACAGTGGACCCAGCACTGATCCCTGAGGCACACTGCTGGTCACAGGTCTCCAGTTCGAAAAAGAGAAAAAATGGCTATGTAGCTATTGTAACTTTTGTGTTCTATAAAGTTTAGGAAGTATATTAAGTTAAATGAGAGGAAAGAAAGAGAATATTTTTATTCAGTTTATGTTCATTTGGATGTGTAATAATTGTACAGTTATGTTATTGGACAAGTGTCCAGACAAGAGTTCAAATCCCACCGTGGCAATTTGAGAATTTGAAATCAGTTTGGCAAAATCTGGTAAGAGATAAGGCCATAAGATGTAGGAGCAGAAGTAGAACATTCGGCCCATCGAGTCTGCTCCACCGTTCAATGAGATCATGACTGATCTAATATAATCCTTAACTCCGCTTTCTCACCTTATACCCATAACCTTTGATTCCTTTACTGATGAAAAATCTGTCTATCTCAACCTTGAACATACTAATGGCCCAGATTCGACAGTCCTCTGCAGTAAAGAGTCTCACAGATTCACTACTCTCTGGGAGAAGAAATTCTTCCTCATCTTTGTCTTAAATAGGTGACCCCTTACTCTAAGATTGTGCCCTGTGGTTCTAGATTCTCCCACAAGGGGAAACAACCTCTCGGCATCTACCCTGTCAAGCCGCTTGAGAATCTTGTGTCTCAATAAAGTCACCTGTCATTCTTCTGAACTCCAATCAGTGCAGGCCCAACCTACTCAACATCTCCTCATAAGAAAATCCCTCTATTTCCTGGATCAACCTTGTGAGCCTTCCCCGGACTGTCTCCAATGTAAACTTATCTTTCTTTAGAAAAGGGAACCAAAACTATTCACAGTATTCCAGGTGTGGTCTGGCTAGTGCCTTGTGTAGTTTTAGCAATACTTCCCTATTTTTATGTTTCATTCCCTTTGAAATAAAGGCCAACATTCCATTTGCCTTCCCCATGATCTGCTGGACTTGCATACTCACTTTTCACAATTTTTGCACAAGGACCCCCAAATCCCTCCGTGCTGCAGCTTTCTGCAGTTCTTCTCCATTTAAATAACCTTCAGCTCCTTTATTCTTCTACTAAAGTGCATAGCTTCACATTTTCCTTCATTGTATTCCATCTGTCAAGTTTAACCCATTCACCTAACCTGTCTATATCTCTCTGTAGACTTTGTGTCATTCTCACCATTTGCCGTCCCATCTATTTTTGTGTCATCCGCAAACTTGGCAATAGTACATTCACTTCCCTAGTCCAAGTCATTAATATATATAGTAAATAATTGTGGCCCAGCACTGATCCCTGTGGATCTCCACTCGTTATAGGTTGCTATCCTGAAAATATTCTTATCCTAACTCTCTGTATTCTATCAATTAGCCAATTCTCTATCCTTGCTAATATACTAAACCCAACACCATGAACTCTTATCTTACTAAGCAGCCTTTTGTGTGATACCTTATCAAACAATAAATATCAGGTGTCACTAAATGTGACCATGAAACTGACAGATCATGATTAAAAATCCAACTGGTTTGTATATATCTGATGTAAACTCCATTCTCTAAAGTGGCCTATCAGGCCACAGCTCTATCAGATTGCAACAAAATCCTCTCAGGCCAACGTTGGGATGGACAATAAATACTGATCTTGCCAGCAATGCCCACACTATGAAAATTTAGAATGTTGAATATTGATGCCCACATTATTAGCTTAACAGTTACTGATAACTGTTAAACATACCAGTGTTAACCACTTGCATCATAATACAGGAGTCTAACTTCTAATGTCTATCCCATTGAATCCCTACAGTGCATAAAGAGGCCATTCAGCCCGTTGAGTCTGCACCGACTCTCCAAAAGATCATCTTCCCCAGACCCCCTCAACCGGCACCCTATTCCTGCAATCCTGGTTAATCCATCTAATTTATACATCCTTAGACGCTATTGGGCAATTTAGCATGGCCAATCCACCTAATCTGCATTAGTACTGGTAAGAACTGCCTTCATAATGTTACCATTCATTCTGAGCTCTCGAGTGTACAAACATGCACCGAATCATATTCAAATATGAAAAGTAGATCCATGGTGAACCCATTAGTAGTCTAAGTGAGCTGTTCACTCTCACACACTCCTATGAAGTGCCTATTGCCACGGAGGAGGCGGAGGCAGGCTGCTCAATTCTTTCTCGAAAAGGCATTGAGAAGTGTGGTGGCTGGTCTGGCCCTGCAGGCACCCATTGGGTGACCTTCTTTAGACTGAGGTTTCAGCATCTCTACATGGGTAGCCGCAGTCGCTGGCACATGAACAGCAGAAAAGGGCTCTGAGAGGTGAAGGAAGACGATTATCCCCAATGGTCGGGGAATCCAGAACTATGGGCCATAGTTTGAGGATAAGGGGTAAACATTTTAGAACTCAGTTGAGGAGAAATTTCTTCATCTCAGAGGGTGGTGAATATGTGGAATTCATTACCACCCAATGTAGTCGAGGCCAAAACATCGTCTGATTTCAAGAAGAAATTAGATATAGCTCTTGGGGCTAAAGGGATCAAGGGATATGAGGAGGGGGGTGTATCAGGATATTGGATTTGATGATCAGCCATGGTCAAAATGAATGGTGGAGCAGGCTTGAAGGGCTGAATGGCCTACTCCTGCTTCTAGTTTCTACGTTTCTGTGAGATTGCTGAGGAGTTCTCGGTACCTTCACCTTCCTCAGTGACCTCCATGGCCCTGGGTCGGCCTTCAGGTGGGGTTGATGGGACTGGCCGCTGGTGTGCAGAAATTGTCCATTCCAGCAACCATTCTGCCGAAGCGCAACTGTCGTGTTAAGAGCATGTAGCCCCTCATGTATTCTATAGATGTGCGTTCCCATACTCTGAGCAGATTGCTACAGGCTACTGAGAGAATCTTAACCATTTCTTATTCGTGATGTTGCTCGTGCATCAACAATGAGTGCTGCTGTATGTGGCCCTTCATGATATTGGTCAATCTCTCATGGGCTGAGATCATGTGGTTGAGCCCCCAGGAGAATGTGGAGCTCATGTCCCAGCAATGGACTCCTTCATTCGCAGTCCTAGAGCTCCTATTGTCTCACGGAACACAAGCAAATATCCACACATCTGTTACTAACTGGACAAACATAGTACCCAAAAAGGTGACTCCTGGGATTCCATGTCCTTGGCTCCTGCAGCAACATTGTGACTTTCCTCCACTGTGAGGCACACTGGTTAGCACTGCTGCTTCACAGCGCCAAGGACCCGGATTCGATTCCCGGATTGGGTCACTGATTTCCCAAAGATGTGCAGGTTAGATTGATTGGCCTTGCTAAAATTGCCCCTCAGTGTCAGGGGTTTGTAGGGCTATGGAGATAGGACCTGGGTGGGATTGTGGTTGGTGCAGACTAGATGGGCCAAGTGGCCTCCTTCTGTCCTGTAGGGATTCTATGATTCTATTCAGTGATTCTCCGAGGGGGACATGCACAGATGTCTCTGACTCTGGTATCTCCTCCTGCACTCTGGTACGGTCACCCTCATCCTGTGCCAGCAACTCTACACTCAAATTACATCCCTCCAAAGTACCTGTATCTATGTCGGTATATTTCGATGCTGCCTCCTTGAACATCTCTTCCTTCTCTTGACACCCGAAAGATGATCTGGCCCAGTGAGGTTAAGGCGCAGAGCTGGGATCTGTTCTGAGGCACAACAGTAGTCATTTAAGTAGATGCCATCTCATTCTCTGTTGCACGCCGTCCAACCCCTCTCTGGACCAAAAATTGAATGTTCTGGTGGCCATTTTTAAAGGTTGGGAACCTGGAATTCCCCAACCTTGTGATCTTGACCAGGGAGTTAAAATCTGGGCCTTACTGTGTGAAATTGTGGGAATTAATTAGTAATGGAATAAAGAACTTACTTCTCTGTGAACTTCTTGTCATTATAAATTCTTACAGGACCGCACATCTGATGGAAATGACTTATTGCAGCATAATTATTCCATCCTACCAGTGAGGACACTGCAATACCACCACTGATGAGAGGATGCACTACTAGTTTATACTGACAAGTCCCATTATAAATTTGGATATCAACATTTATAATGAAAATATAAAAATGAGGACATATATATGACTTTAAATTGGAGAGTAAATTATGTCTGCATGCCCTAGTCCAATTATTTCTCATCTTTCTAACCTTGCTTCACCTCAAGACTATACTTGGTCTTGATTTCCCATGTGGAACGCCGTGGCAGATAAACTAATAATTAAAATAAAACACTAATTATTCTCTGCCCCAGTGGAACAAAATATTATTAGATAAATAATAATAAGGAAGATAAAATCTTATCAAAAGAAAGCAGCTTATAGGCAATCAAAACTTTTTCTTAAAAGTCAAGGAAAAGTAAACTTTGGAATAAATTGGCCAGGGCTGTCATCGTTCAAATTGCATTTTGGTGATTTTTGTTTCTATTAATTTCTGTAATTTCTTTAATAGAAATAATTGGTGTTAACAGTCCTCTGTGACAGGCCATTCAATCAGCGCGTGTTATGCTGGCTAGCCATGTTTAAGTTATTTGGATAACAGCAGTACAGAAGATTGTTGTAGTTATTGCTTACATCTACCCTCTCATATTTTACACGAACTAAATTTGATTAGCATTGGCCTCATCTGATGGAATCCCAATAGTATGGAAGGAGGCCACTCTGCCCATTGAGTCAGTACCAACCACAATCCCACCCAGACCCTGTTCCCATAACCCTTTAAATCTGCTGATATTAGGGTCAATTTAGCATGGCCATTCAACCGAACCCAGTCATCTTTGGACTGTAGGAGGAAACCAGAACACCTTGAGGAAATCCACGCAGGCATGGGGAGAATTTGAAAATTCCACTTACAGACAGGATTTGAACCCAGGTCCCTAGAGCTGTGAAGCAGGAGTGCTAACCACTGTGCCACCATGTCGCTCAACTTCTCTCTGAGCTCATTACTGGTTATTAAATGAATATGGTATATCTTTTACTCAAGATTATCCGGTCGCTATAGACCACAAAGCATTTTCTGCCCATTGAATCATAGAATCCCTGCAGTGCCAAGAGAGGCCATTTGGCCCATTGAGCCTGTACTGACCCAGACCCTATCCCCTACGCATTTACCTCACAAACGCCTGAATTTACATACCTTGGGATATTAAGGAGCAATTTAGCATGGCCAATTTCACACAGAAAGGCCCAGATTTTCATTCCCGAGCCAGGTGCATGAAGATGGGAGAATTCCAGGCTCTGATAACCCAATCTTTAAAAATGACTGCCGAAACTGGCAATTTTTGGTATGGAGAGGGGGTGCGTCAAAGAATGCTTCTGCAATAAGATGAGCTACACTTAAATAAGTACTCTTTGGAGTGTGGGAGGAAACCAGAGCACCTGGCAGACATGGGGAGAATGTGCAAATGTCACACAGACAGTCAGCTGGAATTGAACGCAGGTCCCTGGGGCTGCGAGGCAGTAGTGCTAACCATCGTGCCACCGTATCGTTTAGGTGTTTTGACAAAAATGATCTTTACATACCGCATAAACATTTCAATGTGTCACCTTTCTGCCCATTCTCCGCTGGCAGAGATGCTTTTTCTCTTATTATTAATTTAGCTGTTTATATATTTAATCTGAGCATATTTTTTTCCTAACAAAATGTCAAAGTAAATAAAAGCAGGCAAGATATTGCAATGTGTACTCAGTGACTAGCCATGGATAATATAGATGTATAGAGCTTATCTAGTTTGGATGTGGTTGCAGAACTATATGTCACGAGTTTAAAATTAACAAGCCTCAAGCAAGACTGGATGTTAGAATTTATTAGTTGGAGATATGCGGGATAGACTCCAGCAAGAGCTGCTAATGCTGTGTCTATTAACTCCTTTATAACAAAGCTGAACAAATATCTGGTTAAGAATGGGATTGAGGGCTGTAAGGATAAGTATAGACAGGGCTAATCAGATACTCTTTCGAACATGATGGTTCCTGAACTGTTGGGACCAAGTAGATGTCAACTGTGGAATGAAAGTGGTCAGAGATGAATAATGTAGGTTGTAATGCTAGATTAAAAGGGCCCGAAGTTCCTCTTTTAACACACAATATGTTGTTCTCCATAATAAGCTGCTAACGAGTTGATAACCTACAAACGAAATGATAGAATATGCGGTTCCATAAACACGCTGTCATTCCTGAGAATTCGATTTCACCAGTGGATTGCAGGTTACGCACAAACGCAGATAATTGTCTGAGAGCCAAGCTTGTTAACATTGGAGGTCAGGGTGAAATCTCACTGAGCTTTAGCATCTTTGATATTTTGCTTCTGGCTTAGCTACCTCCCTTGGAAAGCAAATGGGTTTGAGTGCCTGAGCAGGGCATGTCAAACTTGGCCTGCTGAAGAAATTGGCTGGTTGGGCTGAGCTACCATCACACATTTTCCTTTGGTTCTCCTCCGGTCCAAGACCTCCTGAAAACTCTGCTTTCCTCCCATTCAGGCCTCGCCTACACCCTTGGTTTCCTTTACCCCAAAATTGACGACCAGGCCTTCAGCTATCTGGATCTTAAGCTCTGTGCTGCCCTGCCTACCTTTCTCTGCCTCTCTCATTCTCATTCCTCCTTTAAGATATTTCTTCAAACCTCTCTCTTCGACCAAGCTGTCCTACCTCTCTTTCTCAGGCTAAAGGGACGATCCTTTAAAATGGAGATGAGGAGGAATTTCTTCAGCCAGAGAGTGGTGAATCTGTGGAACTCTTTGCTGCAGAAGGCTGTGGAGGTCAGGTCATTGAGAGTCTTAAAGCAGAGATAGATAGGTTCTTGATCAATAAGGGGATCAGGGGTTATGGGGAAAAGGCAGGAGATTGGGAATGAGAAAAGAAATCAGGCATGATTGAATGATGGAGCAGACTCGATGGGCCAACTAGCCTAATTCTGCTCCTATGTCTTATGGTCTCATATGTGGCTGGGTGTCATTTTATTGAGAATTCAAAGCAAATTGGGGCATTTATTCTAAATTAAAGATGTTTTCTAAATGTGAATTCTTATTGCTATATACCATTCATCTCCCACCCTTTACTGAGGGTGTTGTAACATGCTAGGTTACCAGCCAGTGCTGCACAGAGAAGGGATTGTACAATGGCCTTTCTAGGCCCACATGACCCAGAATCACACTAAAACAGTGTCTTTGTTCATTAAGATATTGGAGCAGCTATTGTATTTTCAGCTCAGGGATTGCTGTGATTTTTTAATGTTCATTAAACTAAACACATTCTTATGCATATTATCCAGGTTATGGGGAGAAAGCAGGAGTAGGCTATTGACCTGATGTGGAATATTGCTTGCTGTCTACTGCACTAAATTTTGAGGATTTATTGTGTTTTATGGCAAATGGAAAATAGATCATGATGAATGTCTGAGCAGGCTTGAAGGGCCAAATGGCATTGTCCTGCACCTTTCTTCTATGTTTCTATGTAATCCTTAAGCCATTGACAAGCCAAGTTCATTATCTATACCATCCTATCTTAATACCGTCATAATGTGTTGTACTTGCCAGTAGGGGAATCCAGTTGATAGTGTGTTAGCCTTAGCTGACCTTGTGAATCAAGATCGAGGGGGGGAAATTCTCCTGCTCTACCCACCACAGGAATCATAGCAGGTGGGGAGCAGACCGTGCAAAGATCCATTGACCTCCAATTTTGGAGCATGCGTAGCTGGAGAATCCCACTCCCGATTATTGCACTGGAATGTTGCTGCTGGGAATGGTGCAGTTGAAGAAGACAAATACATTTTCCAATAAACATGAAAGAAAGTTATTTCAAGAATGTCCCAAGTGCAGGAATATTCGGCCTCAGTTATTTACTCTCCATCGGCCTTACATTTAGCCTGTCTCTCAATGAATGGATTTGACTGGGGCAATAACGGAATTGTTCCAGCACAGAGGGAGGCCATTTTGTCCATCATATCTATGCCGCCTCTCCATAAGAGCAATTTGTTTACTACCACAGCCTGCCTTTTGCCCTTAGCCCTGCAAAATTCTTCCTTTCAGATAACAATCCAATTCCCTCTTATATATCCCAACTGAACCTGTCTCCACCACACCATATCCTATGTTGCCATTGCTTATTCAATTATCTTAAAACTGTGTCCTACACTTCCTGCTGCCTCGGCAAAGCAGCCAGCATAATTAAGGACGCACGCACCCCAGATATTCTCTCTTCCACCTTCTTCCGTTGGGAAAAAGATACAAAAATCTGAGGTCATGTACCAACTGACTCAAGAGCAGCTTCTTCCCTGCTGCTGTCAGACTTTTGAATGGACCGACCTTGCATTAAGTTGACCTTTCTCTACACCTTAGCTATTACTGTAACAGTACATTCTGCACTCTCTCCTTTCCTTCTCTATGAATGGTATGTTTTGTCTGAATAGCGGGGAAGAAACAATACTTTTCACTGTATGTTAATACATGTGACAATAATAAATCAAATCAAATCAAAACAAACCCTCGGTTCTTCCAATGAGAACAGCTTTTCCCTAACCCAAAGAGAGGAAATGCTGGAAAATCTCAGCAGGTCTGGCAGCATCTGTAAGGAGAGAAAAGAGCTGATGTTTCGAGTCCAGGTGACCCTTTGTCACAGCTTTTCCCTATCTACTCTGTCTCAACCTCTCATGATTTTGTACACCTCCATCAAATCTCCTCACAAATTTATTTTCTCCATGGAAAACATTCCTAACATCTCCTGTCTATCTACATAACTGAAATCTCCATTCCTGGGGTCATCCTCTTGAATCTTTCCTGCGCTTGCTATAATGTCTGTACATCTGTCTTGAACTGGAACACAATACTTTAGTTGAGGTCAAACTAGTATTCGATGCATAACTTCCTTGCTTTTATCTCTATATCCCAATAAATGAATGTTCGTTGGTGTTTCTCCATGTTTGTGTGGAATATTGATCACTCTGTACAACACTAGATTTTGGGGGTTTGTTGTGTCTTGTGGCAAATGTGAAATGGAAATCTTATCATAAAAAATAAATTTTAAAAAATTGATGTTTAGAATAATCACATTGCAATGCCTGCTTTTCACCCTCCGCTCAGCTAGCTGCTAAAGGAAATATGTTACATGTTGCAGTTCATTGAATAAATGTAAATGAGACTTGGCCACATAAGTTGCTCCTTCAAGTGGAAATGGTGTATCTAGCAGGTGTTCAAAATTAAAATTTCTTCCCATGGATTTCTATGGTATTATAAGAAGTATTCTATATGCATAGAATCATAGAATCATACAGTGCTGAAAAGGCCCTTTGGCCCATTGAGTCTGCACCGACATGCATGAAATACCTGACCTCCCACCTAATCCCATTTACCAGCACGTGGCCTATAGCCTTGGCCCATAGCTGCCTCTGTGGCGTAAGTACTGATTCATGTAGTTCGGAGGGGGAGGTTTGTCTTTGGGTAGCACAGTGGTTAACACTGCTGCCTCACAGCACCCAGAGACCCGGGTTCGATTGCTGGCTTGGATCACTGTCTGTGTGGAATCTGCACATTCTCCCTATGTCTGCGTGGGTTTCCTCCTACAGTCCGAAAGACGCGCTGGTTAGGTACATTGGCCATACTAACTTCTCCCTCGGTGATCTGAACAGGTGCTGGAGTGTGGCCAGTAGGGTATTTTCACAGTAATTTCATTGCAGTGCCTACTTGTGACACTAATAAATAAATTTTAAAAACTTCAAACTCCCCGTGTTCATTGTATTTCTCATGAGAGTCTGCCCTAAGAGAGGTCACTACTGCTTGACACCAAAAACCCAAACATAAAAGAGGTTTAAATGTAAGGTGAAATAATCAGCAAGCCATCTGATAAAGGAGAGAAAAAGAATATTGCAAATGTGAGTTTTCTAAGGGCATCAAACGAAACAGAAAGTCTTCACTGCTTTAGTGGTGATTGAGTAAAAATAATTGAAAGGCGGCATTAATAATAATCCTTAGATTTAAGTTGAACAAAGAAATAGACAGGCTCATAAATGTGGATTGGGTTAAAGACAAGTCAGGGTCATTGCTTCAAATGCCAGCATTCAAATAGACAAGTCAAGCCAGCAGTAGTGTGTTAGAATAAAGAGTACTGCGGATGTCAAGCTTTGTAACACAGTCACATGAGCGATTGGGAAGTCTTAACTCTTGCTTCCTGTAAACCCAGTTTCTTTTGATTGTCATTTGAACATCCATTTTAAGATGACCCTCTTGTTTAAGTACCTCCAGAGAGATACTTATCCTATTTAAATAAAACTCCAGAGGAAAATGTAGATTTTCTTTTCTATTTGTCCTCAAGCCTCCAGCTGTCTTATTCAGAGTAATTAACCTTATTTTGCCCAAAATTTAAAAAAAACGACATTTTAACTTCAGAAACTGACAGTGGAAAGTCATATCCCTGGGCTTGTAATGGATCACAATTTAATCAAAATTCAGCCATCAGATTCCAGAGTCAAATCATCTTTTAATTGGGAACTATATTCTGTTTAATAGTTTTGTAATTCACAGACTCTTAATCGCTTTACCACAGGGATCTAGTCTATTTTTTCCCTCATTCTGTTATTCCCCTGAGCTTTGCAGGGACATTGTCAAACCTCTTTTACCCTTCTCATATGTTCTACCTCTGGTTCAGCTTGTTGCTATTTGAAGGGGATTTGTATATATATTCCTGCTCTCACCCTTTCTATGTATCATAGATGCTGTAGGAAGTGGCAACAATTTCTTTCTGACATCCATACGATATCAGGTATGCATTGATTGGGATTTCTCGATATATATAATCTTCCATCAAGTTTTAATTATGGTACTGGACTGGAGATTTTAGATCCTTGGTTCTACTACTTTGTCTGTTCTCAAAGCTGTAGCATTGTAAAAATTCCTTTGCCACCTTCATTGCTCAGTGGGGTAACTTGTGAGTGTACGGCACCACAGATGTTGCAATCTATCCAACTGGGTAGTTCAAGCCAAACATAAGCTTTAACTGTTTCCACCCCCCCCACAACCCTACCCAAGGCATTATTTGGCCAGATAGCAACCTTTCCAACAATCTACCATCATTTTTCCCACTCTTCCCACAGCCTGTTCCTTTATTCTCCTGAAAGATGCTGTGAAAGAAACCCAATATCCAATGGTTAACACTGCTAGCTCACAAGATCAGGGTCCTGGATTCAATCCCGACCTCGGGTGACTGTGCGGAGTTTGCACATTCACCCTGTGTCTGTATGGGTTTCTTCCTGGTGCTCCGGTTTCCTCCCACACTCCAAAGATTTGATTTGATTTATTATGTCATATGTATTATAATACAATGAAAAGTATTGTTTCCTGTGTGCTCTACAGACAAAACATACCATTCATAGAGAAGGAAATGAGAGAGTGCAGAATGTAGTGTTACAATCATAGTGAGGATGTAGAGGAAGGCCAAGTTAATGTGAGGTAGGCCCATTCAAAAGTCTGATGGGTTTGGTCATGATAAATTGCATCTTAGTATCCCAAGGTGTGTAGGTTAGGTGGATTGGCCATGGTAAATGCATGGGATGGCTTGCCTAGCCTCCACCCTCCCCACTAAATTGATGTCCAATCATATTGTTAAACGATGTCCCCCATCAGTAACTTGGCTGGTGTGATCCTTGTGGTCACATCTGGAGTAGTGTTATAAGACAGTAAAAAAACTGGCTATACGTAAAGAAAAAAGCCTATTTACTTTTTTTTATTGGTGAACTGAATGTTTGTGCCGCAGGCTCCGGCAGCCCATTTATAGCTAGGTGCTGACCTCACACAGTGAATGCCATTGGACTTGAGAAATGTTTGGAATTCTTCCACCCTGTATGACTTGCCACTGTCTGACACCACCACTTATGGAATGCCATGGATCTTCCTTAACTTGTCAGTGCTTTGCCATGGCTGTTGTGGACTTCACCAACTGTGTATCAAACTACTGTGACTCTCACTCCCATTCACACCATGGCTCTCACTGTGACTCACTCCCATTCACACTGTGACTCACACTGTGACACTCACTCCCACTCACACTGTGACTCATGCTCCCATTCACACTGTGACTCACACTGTGACACTCACTCCCACTCACACTGTGACTCACGCTCCCATTCACACTGTGACTCACACTCCCATTCACACTGTGACTCACACTGTGACACTCACTCCCACTCACACTGTGACTCACACTCCCATTCACACTGTGACTCACACTCCCATTCACACTGTGACACTCACTCCCACTCACACTGTGACTCACACTCCCACTCACACTGTGACTCACACTCCCACTCACACTGTGACTCACACTCCCATTCACACTGTGACTCACACTGTGACACTCACTCCCACTCACACTGTGACTCACACTCCCATTCACACTGTGACTCACACTGTGACACTCACTCCCACTCACACTGTGACTCACACTCCCACTCACACTGTGACTCACACTCCCATTCACACTGTGACTCACACTTCCATTCACACTGTGACACTCACTCCCACTCACACTGTGACTCTCACTCCCACTCACACTGTGACTCACACTCCCATTCACACCATGACTCACACTGTGACTCTCACTCCCACTCACACTGTGACTCACACTTCCATTCACACTGTGACACTCACTCCCACTCACACTGTGACTCTCACTCCCATTCACACTGTGACTCACACTCCCATTCACACCATGACTCACACTGTGACTCTCACTCCCATTCACACTGTGACTGTCACTCCCATTCACACTGTGACTCACACTGTGACTCTCACTCCCATTCACACTGTGACCCGCATTCTCATTCACACTGTGACTCACTTCCATTCACACTCTGACTCTCATTCCCATTCACACTGTGACTCGCGCTCCCATTCACACTGTGACTCGCACTCCCACTCACACTGTGACTCACACATTCACACCGTAACTCTCACTCCCATTCACACTGTAACTCACACTGTGACTCTCACTTCCATTCACACTGTGACTGTCACTCCCATTCACACTGTGATTCACACTGTGAATCGTACTCCCATTGTTACATGTATTAACATATGGTGAAAAGTATTGTTTCTTGCACACTATACAGACAAAACATACGTTCTTGAGAAGGAAATGAGAGAGTGCAGTATACAGATTTACAGTCATAGCTAGGGTGTAGAGAAAGATCAATTTAATGCAAGGTAGGTCCTTTCAAAAGTCTGACAGCAGCAGGGAAGAAGCTGTTCTTGAGTCAGTTGGTATGTGACCTCAGACTTTTGTATCTTTTTCCTGAAGGAAGAAGGTGGAAGAGAGAATGTCCAGGGTGCGGGGAGTCCTTAATCACCCTGGCTGTTTTGCCGAGGCAGCGGGAAGTGTAGACAGAGTCAATGGATGGGAGACTGATTTGCGTGATGGATTGGTGACGATTCCCGTGGAGGGTGAGAAGGAGAAATTCCTCATCTTATAGTTTAGTGAAAACATTAACATCACCAGAAACTCCAGGCATTAAGCCTTTTGACTAAATTGGCTAATCAAAAATCATTTTAACCCCATCCCGCAATCATTATGCTGACATACAATGTTTCACATGGTAATCCGAGAGCCAGAGAAAACAGTCTCAGGCTTGGTGACAAGACATAGGCGACTGGCAGAACTCTGTGAGTTTGGCCCAGCACTAGGAGAAATGTTAAGGGACAGAATGGTCTGTGGTATAAACAGTCTAATCATGCAAAAGTAATTACTGGCTGAGACCAAAATCACTCTAAGAAAAGCCGTGGAGCTGGCCTAGGTGACTAAATGTGTGGAGCAGGGCGTGACCACATTGCAAGGTTTGTGAGGCATGCCGAATGAGGTAAACTGTTTGTGGCAGGAAATGGTTGTAGTACAAAACGGGCCAGGAGCATGGCAGTGTCCGATGAAAGATGTGCTACAGTGAGGGCTGAAGCATGTTTTTGATGTAGGAGGACACTCCCAAAAAGTTTGTTGATGCAAGAATTATGTGCGCTTCAGGGGCAGTAAAAAAGGTCACTTAAAAAACATGGTGGAGAGCGAAGCAACCGGTATGGTTGGTACAAAGCAAAAGACAGCAACTATTAGTTCAACTCTCTTGACGAAATTGGATGAGGAGCCCAGTAAGGGATCCAAGTCATTCACCCCAAACCAAGTCCAGCTAAGCAAAGTGCCCCCCATGGAGATAACTTTGTTGGTAAATGGCAAAGCTCTCAAAATGGAAGTTGATATAGGTGCGGCGGCTACAATCATAGGGGAACAGGCATTTCGTTATCTACAAAAAGGGCTGCAAAGATTACAATTGAATGAATCAGGTGCCATTTTGTCCACATGTACTGGAAAGACACTGTAGATTTTAGATGCAGCAAGTGTGACAGTGGCAAATCAGATCCAAACGGAGGAAACCGGAGCACTGGAGACTTCAGTTTTGGATCTCTAGAAAATAGGTATCTCTCACTAAATGTGTTCTGGAGGCTTGAGGACTAGCAGCCCATTCACCCGCATGTAGGCCTGTTGTTTGCTAATTGATTTTGAATAAGAGTTTATGTTATGAGGAATATTACTTAAATTGGAACTAATACAGATAGGTTCGCAGTTAAGAATTGTATCTCGTCATGTTCAAGTATTTCAATTTGGAAGAGTTGAGCTAATTTACTCATTGTATTTAAACTCTATTGTTAAATAACGTTTGTTTTGATAAAAGCTTCCTATTGAATGAATAGAATCACACCTGGAGTGAAATATCTTATCCTCACACTAATGTTAAAAGTTAAAAAGATTGTTGAGGTCTCATCTAACTTCACAGTATACCTTGGGGTTTCTGATCTGGTTTCTAACTCAGGCAACTGATATCCCTCAGTGATGGTGTGAAAGAAAGGTAAAGCAACCCTGCTGACCTCAAAGTACAGAATGATGCCTACCTCGCCAGGTCCATGCTATGTCCTAAAACAGAATATTCTAAATTCTTGCTGGCTTTATTTGGTGGGGGAACAAGATCCTGGTGTGCTGGCTTTTTAATGAGTGCTCATGAAATGCAAATGGGACTCCTTAGTTCAAGGCGACATTCAACCTGCCTTTAAGCACTGTGAACATTGGGAGAATAAGGTTCCAAAAAAATTTCTTGTTATTGGAGATGTTGATCCCTGTCCTCCATAATTGCCACTGCTGATCTACCGGAAAATTTCAACTGTCCATTTCTCTTCAAAAGCCACCCCCCCATTGCTGATTAACCCAAAAGTAATCTTTTCTTCTGGTCCCTGTTGTGTGATTTTTTTTTCCCCTAAATTCTTTGATCTGACTAAAACTGGGCATCAGTAAAGCCAAGTCCTTCCTCATTTTTTGTTCGGATGGAAAAAATGCATGTCACTTTCAAGGATGCTTAACCTAGGCCCCATATCTCCATTGGCAACCAGGTCACATTGGCCAGTCTCCATTACCCCTCTTCAAATAACTCCAGTTTACCTTGAAAAGAGGAAACAGTTTAAACATGATCATCTAATAAAATCTCACATTCGTAACACAATGCAGATAAGCCTAGTTAAGGTTGGTTGGTTAAGTTTATTTATTAGTGTCCCAAGTCTGCTTAAATTAACACTATAGTCAACTTACTGTTAAAAATCCCCTAGTTGCCACCCTCCAGCACCCTCCAGTGTTCGGGAACACTGAGGGAGAATTTAGCATGGCCAATGCACCTAATCAGCACAATTTTTGGACCGTGGGAGGAAACTTGGGCACTTGGAGGAAACCCATGCAGGCACAGTGAGAACGTGAAAACTGGGCAGCATGGTGGCACAGAAGTTACCACTGCTGCCTCACAACGCCAGGGACACGGGTTCAATTCCAGCCTCAGGTCACTGTCTGTGTGGAGTTTGCATATTCTTCCCATGTCTGCATGGGTTTCCTCTGGGTGTTTCTATTTCCTCCCACAATCCAAAGATGTGCGGGTTAGGTTGATTGGCCATGATAAATTGCCTCTTAGGGAATTTAACAGGGTATGTACGTGGGATCATAGGGATATGGTCTGGGTGGGATTGTGGTTGGTGCAGGCTTAATGGGCCGAATGGCTTCCTTGTGCATTGTAGAGATTCTTTGAAACTCCACACAGTCTGTGACCCATGCCAGGCATCAAACCTGGATCACAAGGCTTCCTCGGCTGTGTAGCTTTGTATTACATTGGACTTCTACTCACTGGGCTATCAAGTGAACTGTTTCAGTGATGTATTGTTGATGTGGTTCTATTGAAACTTGAGTCTCCAAGGCCCAACTCATTTGGCTGAAGATAAATCTTACATTTATGGCATTGTGAACATTGAGAATGAGTGGGTCACTAGGGCGAAAGGCTAAACCCTTCTATGTTTGCCTGGACTGACTGATCTTGGCTGGCGTTTTATCAAGACAAATGTGAGAAATCTTTGTGCGGCAAAGAATCTAAACCTTAACGGACCAAAAACTTCATTTGCACCATTGGCTTTGCTGACTAAATGGTTTCGATCTGTGACCAAGGTCAAAGGCCTGAAGGCAAGTCTGTGTTAGACTGACCTGAAAATTTCAGCAGAGGCCAGTTTACCCATTCTTGATGAACACGGATCCAGAGTGACTCTGAAATCCCTGGTCTATGCAGAGGGCCAAGTACAATGATAGTGGTCAGGCAGAATCATGCAGGAATGACTGCTCCAGTGCAGATCGATAAAGACCAGTGGACATAGGACAAATGCAATTTAAATCAAGAATTTCTTATTCTCAGGCAGAACATTTCTGAAGGAATTAAAGTCAGATGCGGAATACAGATATGTCTGTAAATGTGGCCTCTTCCCATGAAACTGGACCTTAGATTCCCATTTCGTACAAAAACGTAACCATGAATAACATTGGGAGGAAGTTGTATTTTCAATAAGTGATAACAATTTCATTCTGGATGATCCATGTTTATATTTTCTAAGTAATATACACTGGGAGGCACGGTGCCACAGTGGTTAGCACCACTGCTTCACAGTGCCAGGGATCTGGGTTCGATTCCCAGCTTGGGTCACTGTCTGTGCAGAGTCTGCACTTTCTCCCTCTCAGTGGTGTAACGACTGTGCCTGTGTGAATTTATTTCGGTTTCCACCCACCGTATGAAAGATGTGCTGGTTAGGTGCATTGGATGTGCTAAATTCTCCTTCAGTGTAGAGGTTCCGGACTGTGGTGACTGGGGGATTTTCACGGTAACTTCACTGCAGTCTTAATGTAAGCCTACTTGTGACATTAATGAATAAACTATGCACACAAAACCACATCTTTTAACCAGATTTACTAAAACAAATAGTCATCAAAAATAAAATCAGCTTTCTATCTGTAATGTCAAAATTTTGATTTTTATCAATGGAAGAGTTTTCAACTTAGTTAGACATGTTTGAAGCCTTTTGCAGGTTATATCATTTTATCATTATATTAAGACTAAGGAAATTTGGCATGTCAGCCACGACTCTCACCAACTTCTACAGATACACCATAGAAAGCATTCTTTCTGGTTGTATCACAGCTTGGTATGGCTCCTGCTCTGCCCAAGACCACAAGAAACTACGAAAGGTTGTGAATGCAGCCCAATTCATCACACAAACCAGCCTCCCATCCATTGACTCTGTCTACACTTCCCATTGCCTCAACAAAGCAGCCAGCATAATTAAGGACTCCTCACACCCTGGACATTCTGTCTTCCACCTTCTTCTGTCAGGAAAATGTTATAAAATTCTGATGTCATGTACCAACCAATTCAAGAACCGTTATCTTCACTGCTGCTATCAGGCTTTTGAATGGACTTACCTTGCATTAAGTTAATCTTTCTCTACACCCTAGCTATGATTGTAACATTACATTCTGCACTCTGTCATTTCATTCTCTAATAATGGTGTGCTTTGCCTGTATAGCGCGCAAGATATAATACTTTTCACTGTGTGTTAATACATGTGACAATAATAAATCAACTCAAAATTTTATGAACTGAGGCTCAAGGTTCAGTGTGGAACTGCGTCAGGGTGCAGTTTGTGGGAGAGGCTCAGTGTGAGAACCAGGATGTGAGCTGCTGGCTACTGCACATAGCTGCTTTAACCGACAAAAGACGCCAGTGCAATGTCGTGAATGGTGGCTTTGGTTATCATGTTGGTGCCCCCTCTGCCCTCAAAAGTGTAACTTAGTCAGTGCACTTGGACCATTTTATCACTGCAATGTGCACGGAAAACACGCATTAAGTTATTAAATGTTAGATTTAGCTCAGTAAGTTTATGTGGTTGCAGAATAGTAACACCACAGAATGATCCGTCAGCAAAATGTTATCTATACCTTGGGTCAATTTAATTAAAACTTTTACTGGGGGCAAATTAAATCGCTGCATATTTTCCTGTGTAATTAATGGCAAAAAATGTTATTCAAAGATAAACAATGTTCCAGTGAAGCCCAATACAAGCTAGAGGAACGGCACCTCATCTTCCAATTTGGCACATTACTGCTTTCTGGAGTCAACATTAAGTTCAACAATTTCATACCATGCTCTTTTCTTCACTTTGATATTCCCCTGCCCGCAACTGACAGTATGTATCTTGGGCGGCACGTTGGCACAGTGGTTAGCATTGCTGCCTCACAGTGCCAGCGACCCAGGTTCACTTCCTGCCTGGATCAGTGTGGAGTCTGCACATTCTCCCCATGTCTGCGTGGGTTTCCTCCAGTTTCCTCCCACAATCCGAAAGATGTGATGGGTTAGGTGCATTGGCCATGCTAAATTCTTCCTCAGTGTACCTGAACAGGAGCCAGAGTGTGGCAGCTAAGAGATTTTCACAGTAACTTCATTGTAGTGTTGGTGTAAGCCTATTTGTGGCAAATAATTAAACTTTACTTATTATTCTCATATTCTTGTTTTCTTGTTCTGTTTTGTTCAACAGCAGTGATCTTTATTAGGCTATTAAGAAATTCTGCTATTTTATATTCAGACAATGCTGACCTTCTGCTATTAACACCTACTCTATACCAATGTTTTCTATTTTTGTATCTTTAATACTATCATTATCCCCACTTTGCCTTGTGTTCCATGATGTCTTTGTCATTTAATTTCCCTCCCTTTAACCTAACCTGACTTTGTCTTTTGCTCCACCTGCTTTTCATAACCTTTTCAGCAATGTATGATTCATCATGTCCCAACTCTCCTTAATTCTGAAGAAGAGCTCCGATGATTGATACCCCTTTCACAAACATTCAATCCCTCCATCATCAACAGACGTTGGCAGCCATGTGTACCATCTACAAGATGCACTGTATGAACTAACCAAGGCTGTTTCAAACCCTCAACTGCTAATATCTAGAAGCACGGGGATACCTGAGAACACCACCACCTGGAAGTTTCCATCCAAGTCACTCACCATCCTGAGTTGGCAATATAGCGCCATTCCTTTGGCAAAGGGTCATCAGGACTCAAGACGTCAGCTCTTTTCTCTCTTTATAGATGCTGCCAGATCTGCTGAAATTTTCCAGCATTTTCTGTTTTGGTTTCAGATTCTGCAATAATTTGCTTTTCTCGTCATTCCTGCACTGTCACTGGATCAAAATCCTGGAACTCCCTCCTTAATAGCACTGTGGGTGTACTACAGCTCAAGGACTGCAGCGGTTCAAGAGGCAGCTCACTATTACCTTCTCAAGGGCAACAATGGAAACAAGAACTAGGAGCATAGCCTCAAAATATGAGGGAGTCAATTTAGGACAGAGTTGAGGAGGAACTTCTTCTCCCAGAGGGTAGTGAATCTTTGGAATTCTCTGCCCAATGAAACAGGAGAGGCTACCTCATTAAATGTGTTTAAGTCGCAGATAGATAGATTTTTAACCAATATGGGAATTAAGGGTTATGGGGAGTGGGCGGGCAAGTGGAACTGAATGCACTATCCGATCAGCCATGATCTTATTGAATGACGGAGCATGCTCAAGGGGCGATTAGGCCTGCTCCTATTCCTAGTTCTTATGTACTAACAAGGAATGGGCAATAAATGCTGTCCAAGTCACCAATACCCACATTCTGCAAATGAATAAGGATTGTAGAGGTTAAATCAGTTTTGCTTTCCACTCATGCTGCCAGACCAGCTGAGATTTTCCAGCATTTCCCATTTTGAATCTTCAGCATTCGTGGAATTTTGCTCTTATTATTCAAAAGAATGCTGATATTTTGGAGTTGTGAGCACTCCAACTTGGATATGATTTAATGGAAGAAAAGAGCCATGGTTTTTAAGTTGTTGTGTTTGGGGATTAAATACTGGGTGCAATTCTTTGGCCTCCCCTCAGTGTTTTTCTCGGCAGTGGGAGGCAGCCATCGTTCACTGGTGACAGGATCCTCTGGTCCCATCGCCATCAGTGGGAATTCCCAGAGGATCCCGTTGGCATGAACAGCTGGAGAATTCTGGCCTTTGAACCAAACAAATAGCTCATCAAAATAACTAAAGTCAAAAAATGTTCCTGCAGTATGTAAAGATTATTTTTGTAAATTGAACTAAACTCTGTGGCACAGTAGTACAGTGGTTAGCACAACAACACCAGGGATTCAATTCCCGACTTGGGTTACTTTCTGTGTGTCTGTCTGTCATGACAAGTTGGGCTGAAGGGCCTGTTTCTGTGCTGTAAACCTCTATGAGTTTGCACATTCTCCCCATGTCTGCGTGGGTTTCCACCTGGTGCTCTGGTTACCCCCCCGCCAACACTCCAATGATGTGCAGGCGAGGTGGATTGGCTGTACTAAATTGCCCCTTAGTGTCAGGGGGATTAGCAGAATAATTGGGTGTAGTCATGGGGTGGGATTGTTGTAGGTGCAGGCATGATGGTCTCCTCCTGTACTGTAGGGATTCTGTGATCTCAAGCGTCAGTTAAAACCATTAAGGAAGGATGCAGACACTGAAGCAAAACAGCAAGCAGGCACTAACATAGTGGGAAGAGTAGCTCTCATTGCAAGAAAACCTCATATATTATATATAAATTTTAAAATTGTATTATTAGCTGCGATTCATAAATTGTGCCTTTTCTATTATAATTTCTTTCGTTGTACCATTTATATACTTTTCTTGCACTGTCCAATTATGTATCTCCACATTTAACTATCTTAATTATTTATTTATTCATGTCTGTATCTATTAAAACCAAATTATAAGGGATAGTCATAACCACGATTCATAAATTGCTGTCAGGCACTAAAAGAGTTATTTTGATGCTAATCTGTGTTTGCTATCATGACTCAAATACATTCAGAGCTGCTTCTTAAAAAAATAGGGCTGATTATATATTGTATTGGACCCACAGCTTGTAAATGCTGAACTGCCAATTTGGATTGGAGAGAGCAAGGAATTTTAATATCAAAGAGGTTCAATCCCAATCCAAGAATTAACATTCTTGGTTTCTATTGTGATTCTGTTGGTCCAAATAATGTTTATTCAAGAGGGGCAGAAGTGTTTCTGCAGTAATTGAACTAATCTCTATTGTAGGTAGCATGGTGGCACGGTGGTTAGCACTGCTGCCTCACAGCACCAGGGACATGGGTTCGATTCCCAGGCTTGGGTCACCGTCTGCGTGGAGTTTGCACGTTCTCTCCGTGTCTGTGTGCATTTTCTCCGGTTTCCCCCCACAGTCCAAAGATATGCGGGTTAGGCGGATTGGCAATGCTAAAGTGCCCTTCAGTGTCAGGGGGACTAGCTAGGGTGAATACATGGGATTCTGGGATAGGGCCTGGGTGGGATTATGGTGGTTGCAGACTCGATGGGCTGAATGGCTGCCTTCTGCACTGTAGGATTATATGATAAGAGGGCGACTTTAGATACAAGAATAAGAGACACAAGCCTCTGATTTTTACTCAAGGCTTGTGGCGCGGTGGCACAGTAGTTAGCACTGTTGCCACAAGCACCAAGGACTGGGGCTCGATGCCGGCCTTGTGTAAAATGCTCATTTGGAGATTTGTTGCAGATTTGATGGGCTGAATAACCCCCTTCTGCACTGTAGGGGTTCTATGGACATGATGGGGTAGATAGGGTGAGTGAGTGACTGACTGGTGTAAGAACCCAGTCAATTTAACCCCTGCCACTCATTTACAATCATAGGCTTAACTCTTGTCTGAATTCATTGGTGTGAGGCAGGGCACAGGAATGGGTCGAGTGTGCCAGGAAGTTGCAGCTGGCGACCTGTGACAATGGCACTTGGTGTTTCATCTTCACAGTATGAAGTCTCACGACACCAGGTTAAAGTCCAACAGATTTATCTGGTAGCTCAAGCCACTAGCCTTTGGAGCGTTACCCCTTCATCAGGAGAGTGTGAGTTCTGTTCACAAACAGGGCATATAAAGACACAAACTCAATTTACAAAATAATGGTTGGAATGCGAGTCCTTACAAGTAATCAAGTCTTAAAGGTACAGACAATGTGAGTGGAGGGAGGGTTAAGCACAGGTTAAAGAGATGTGTATTGTCTCCCGCCAGGACAGTTAGTGAAAGTTCGCAAGCCTAGGCAATTTGTGCGGGTTACAGATAGTGTGACATGAACCCAAGATCCGGGTTGAGGCCGTCCTCATGTGAGAGGAACTTGGCTATCAGTTTCTGCTCAGCGACTCTGTGCTGTCTTGTGTCGTGAAGGCTGCCTTGGAGAATGCTTACCCAAAGATCAGAGGCTGAATGCCCGTGACCGCTGAAGTGTTCCCCAACAGGAAGAGACCACTCTTACCTGGTGATTGTCGAGCGATGTTCCTTCGTCCGTTGTTGTAGCGTCTGTATGGTCTCCCCATGTACCAAATCTCGGGACATCCTTTCCTGCAGAGTATCAGGTAGACAACATTGGCCAAGTTGCAAGTGTATGTACCATGTACCTGGTGGATGGTGCTCTCATATGAGATGATGGCATCCGTGTTGATGATCCAGCACGTCTTACAGAGGTTGCTGTGGCAGGGTTGTGTGGTGTCGTGGTCGCTGTTCTCCTGCAGGCTGGGTAGTTTGCTGCGAACAACGGTCTGTTTGAGGTTGCGCAGTTGTTTGAAGGCAAGAAATGGGAGTGTAGGGATGGCTGTGGTGAGATGTTCGTCTTCATCGATGACATGTTGAAGGCTCCAGAGAAGATGTCATAGCTTCTCTGCTCCGGGGAAGTACTGGACGACGAAGGGTATTCTGTCCACCATATCCCGTGTTTGTCTTCTGAGGAGGAAGGTGCGGCTTTTCGCTGCAGTGCATTGGAACTGTCGATCGATGAGTCGCGTGCCATATCCTGTTCTTATGAGGCATCTTTTGGTGTCTGGAGGTGTCTGGTGTGATGCTCCTCATTTGAGCAGATCCTGTGTATACAGAGGGCTTATCCGTAGGGAATGGCTTCTTTAATGTGTTTAGGGTGGAAGCTGGAGAAGTGGAGCATCATGAGGTTATCTGTGGGCTTGCGGTACAGTGAAGTGCTGAGATGACCGTCCTTGATGGAGATGCGTGCGTTCAAGAATGCAACTGATTCTGAAGAGTAGTCCATTGTGAGTCTGATGGTGGGATGGAATTTGTTGATGCCATCATATAATTGTTTCAGTGATTGTTCACCATGACTTCAGCCAGGGTCCAGTTGGCTTTTATTTAGGCTTTGCCTTAAGACCATAAGCTGGAGGAGCAGAATTAGGCCATTTGGCCCATCAAGACTTCTCTGCCATTCAATCATGGCTGATAAGCTTTTTGCCCCCATTCTCCTGCCTTTTCCCATAACCTTTGATTTTTGATTTGATTTGACTTATTATTGTCACATGTATTGAAAAGTATTGTTTCTTACGTGCTATATAGACAAAGCATACCGTTCATCGAGAAGGAAAGGGAGGGGTGCAGAATGGATTGTTACAATTATAGCTAGGGTGAAAAATTTAATACAAGGTAGGTCCATTCAAAAGTCTGATGGCAGCAGGGAAGAATCGGTTCTTGAGTCGGTTGGTACGTGATCTCAGACTTTTGTATCTTTTTCTGCATGGAAGAAGGTGGGAGAGATTATATGCAGGGAGCGTGATCCCCTTACCAATCAAGAACCTATCTATCGCTGTCTTAAATACACTCAGTGACCTGGCCTCCACAGCCTTCTGTAGCAACGAATTCCACAGATTCACCACCCTGAGAATGCTATTATTCGTGAAAAGCACTCCTGTTTATTTACAGATTCGTGTACATGCCAATATACTACTCAAGGTTGCACTTCCGCTTCCAACAGATCTCAGGTTTATAATCATGTGACATTGCATCATTCTTACATCAGTGTCAGGTGCTCCTGATGTTAACCTTTGACTCTACACTCTGCATGTAGAGATGCTGGCGTTGGACTGGGGTAAACACAGTAAGAAGTCTCACAACACCAGGTTTAAGTCCAACGTTGGACTTACTGTGTCTACACTCTGCAGCCAGGTAAGCCATGCAAGAGAGAGATGGTGGATGGGACAGTTAATTGCAGGCAGAGAGTGGAGGCCACCAAGGTTGCTTGAAGGACTCAAAGGAGCAGAACTGGTCCTCATGGCCCATGAGGAAACCTTTCATAAAATAAAACAATGACCTCTTCGATCTTCTTCTGGGCCCACAGCTCCTGTGCTTCTGTTAACTAGTATGAGGCACTAAACATGATGGCTCACTGTCAGCAGGGTGTGAATTACATCATTTGACCATTCATAGAATCCCTACAGTGCAGAAGGAGGCCATTCATTAATGACAATCCCACTCAAGCTCTATCCCTGTAACCCCAGGTATTTACCCTGCTAATTCGCCGAATGCTCAGAGGCAATTTAGCATGGCCAATCAATGTAACCTGCACACCTTTGATTTGTGGGAGGAAGCTGGAGCTTTCCCAGAGGAAACCCACTCAGACACAGGGAAAACATGCAAGCTCCACAGAGACAGTCACTCGAGGCTGGAATCGAACCCTGGTGTCCAGCACTATGAGGCAGCAATGCTAACCTCATTATTAAATACCAACTCATTATTAAATGCCAATGGGGCCTTCTGCAGCCTGGGGCTAGGGTTCTGCTGGCTGCCTGAACCTTATCTGTCAAAGTAATGAATGAAGATTTTCTTATTCATTGGACATGGGCGGCGCTGCCTAACCAGCATTTATTGCCCATCCCTAGTTGCCCCAGGGCATTTGAGAATCAACCACATTGCTGTAGCTCTGGAGTCACATGTAAGGCCAAACCAGATAATAGCAGCAGATTTCCTTCCCTACAAGACATTAGTGAACCAGATGGATTTTTCCATCAATTGGCAATGGCTTCATGATCATCAGTAGATTTTTAACTCCAGATATTTTTTATTGAATTCAAATTCCACCATCTGCAGTGGTGGGATTCGAACCCGTGTCCCCAGAACATTAGTTGAGTTTCTGGATTAATTGTCTGGTGATAATACCATTGGGCCACCACCTAGAGTAGCTCATTACCTGGATTGTAACCTCATATTCTTGAACACGGGTAGGATTTGGGAAGCAAAGGTAAGGCCTAAAAGTTTCTCTCTCTGGTTATTTTTCTGTGCGTTTCCTCGCACTGTTTTGATCGTGCTGTAGTACCAAGAGAAAGGTGATAGCTACTGAGCCCAATACTAGCCGGTGCCCAGTCATTCCTGGGCTGGCTCTGCTGAGGATTCTTATGTTCTCCCTCTTTGTTGCCTCTGCGTGAAGGATGGATGGTCTGTACTTAGTGTACTTTTCCCTGCTGGAATCGACTCCGCTGCCAACCTCACTTCAACGTCTGCCTTTCCCGATACCACTGGGGAGGGTGGAGGCTTACCCACATGGAGCATCTCTGTGCGAGCTGCCACCTGCCACCCTTGGCACACACACAAAATGAGTGGTAGTTCAATGCTGACAACCAAATATGGGCATGAATAATTATCTCCCTAACTTTGCTCTGTGATTTTAACTGACAGACAGAATTTCGGTTCGAATTCTGGCTTTGACAAGCTCCTAACTGATGTAAGTACACGTGCTCACACGAATACTCATCCAGCACATGCACTAAATCTGCCTTCTCCTGTCCTCTGAGCTTCGAATAGATCACCATCTTTCAGATATAAATCTCTTCCTACGCTTGAAAAATTGGTATGTATTGTGGAAAAGGAAGTGAGACACAAGCTTCTCCTTGTGGTTACTCAGCGAGGAAATTAAATTTGCAGTCGGAAGTCTGAACTTTTCAATTTGGGAGGAATAAGCCATTTTTTACAAAAGCAAAACGCAGCTCACAAGGTCTGAAAGGGAGCGAAGGAGGATGTGTGTAACAGTAAATAAGCATTGATCTGATCAGATTTATAGCATTCGGCTCAACTTGTGCACATTTGGTGGCTTTTGATATGCTATTGATTAACTTACCCATGTTCACAGCACTACACATGGATTCTGAGAGTTCAAGGTTGAAATATTCTATTAAAAGAAAAAAAGAAAGAGGCAGCTTCCTGCTAATTCTGAGCCCATAGGTGATCCAAATTCATCCTGGCATCGCATTACTGATTCTCACACATATTTCATTCTTGAACTTCAGCCTGCCGTGGTCCCTGTGTTATCCCAAAGCCCATAAATGAGCTAATTGCCAACACAGTACTGTTTAAATGCCTCAATGGGTTGCCATTTTATATAATGTGACAATAAACTGTTGGAAGGTATTTAATGCGGGCTTGCGATTCTCAGTTGAATATATTAATGTGCTAACCATATTAATAAAGCAATTAAATATAAAGGTGGTTAGTGAAGAAGGCTCCAGCACTTGCTAAAACAGAAGTACAGACCAATTAAAGCTGGTAATTAAATATTTATGCTGTTTTAAAACAAAATTAGCCAGACTTCACATTAGATAATGAAGTCACTGTAAAAGGGATTTTTAAATGTTTTAATTTATTCTCTGAATGCACACATGGCTGGCAAGGCCTGTTTGTATTGTGTATCCCTTGTTGGCATGACTGGAATGGGGATTTCAGTGGGCAGTTAAGGGGCAACCATGTTGGGATGGAATTGAGTCACATATAGGTCAGGCTGGGTTAGGATTGCAGCTTCCCTTCTCCCAAGCAAATTATTGCTGATACTGGGATCTCACACCAAAGGAGAAAATGATGGAAAAGCTCAGTAGGTCTGGCAGCATTTGTAGGGAGAGAAAAGAACTGATGTTTCAAGTCCAGGTGACACTTTGTCAAAGTTAAAAGGCATAGTGGGAGATATTTACATGGTAAGGTGAGGGAATGAAAGATGAATCACAGCCACAAAAACAAGGGGAGAGGCTAAGAAGTACTAATGGCAGTCCATAACTGGAGTGTCCCACATCTCAACCCCTTTGTTTTCATTTTATTTTATTTTTAAGTGTTTTCTACCTTTTATTTCTTTATTGTATTTCTTTTTTTCCCACCCCTCCCCACTCTTTCCCCCTATTTTGTCCTCCTTTTCTTACCTTTTCTTCCCATTTGCTTCCCTTTTCCTCCCTTTTTCTCAATTTTATCTTCCTCACACCCATCTCCCCCCTCCTCTCACATCTGTCACAGTTTACCCTCTGATTTCAGCTTCTCTGCTGTTTGGCCCATTCACACCTTCTATTCTCTCTATGGACTGCCATTAGCACCTCTTAGCCTTTTCCCTTCTTTTTGTGGCTATGACTCATCTTCCATTCCCTCACCTTACAGTATAAATATCTCCCACTTTGTATGCCTTTTAGCTTTGACAAAAGATCATCTGGACTCAAAACGTCAGTTCTTTTCTCTCCTTACAGATCGTACCAGACTTACTGAGATTTTCCAGCATTTTCTCTTTTGGACAGCGTTTGCTCACTTTTATCCATTATGTCTTATTTTTTCTCATGTTCTTTTTAAGAGCCTAATTCAAACTCCCAAAATGCCATGGTGAGATTTGAGACATTGCTGCCTGGGGTTGCTAGTCCAGGCCTCAGAACTGCTGGACCATTAACCTAACTGTTAACAACCAGATTAAAGAGTCCCTCAATTTTGAAGAACCACTGAAGGAGAAAAATGAGTGGAGTCTTGATTGTGAAGTGAGGATACAGTGAGAAAGACGAGCACAATGTCCCGCTTCATTGTTTCAGTGGTTAAACTCTTAACAATAATGTTCCTTTACTTGAACTGAAATGAAATTGTAGAAAACATTTTGTATCATGAGAAAAAATGAACGCTTATTACTAATTTTGTGTAAGAAGAATGGTAGGAAGGACTATTACTTACGTGGCGAAAAACTGCAGCAGGCAACGGTGCAGAGGGACCTCGGGGTCCTTGTGCATGAGTCGCAAAAACCCAGCCTGCAGCTGCAGCAGGTGGTCAGGAAGGCGAATGGGATGCTGGCCTTCATAGCGAGGGGGATTGAATATAAAAGTAGGGAGGTCTTGCTGCAGCTGTATAGGGCATTGGTGAGGCCGCAGCTGGAGTACTGTGTGCAGTTTTGGGCGCCGCACCTGCGCAAGGATATTTTGGCCCTGGAGGGAGTGCAGAGGAGGTTTACTAGGCTGATACCGGAGTTGAGGGGATTGAGCTATGAGGAGAGGCTGAATAAACTAGGCTTGTACTCGTTAGAGTTTAGAAGAATGAGGGGAGATCTCATTGAGACGTATAAGATGATGAATGGGATGGATAGGATAGAGGTGGAGAGACTCTTCCCGCTCAAAAAAGACAGTAGGACTAGGGGGCACAGCCTCAAGATAAAGGGGAGGCGGTTTAGAACGGAGTTGAGGAGGAACTTCTTCACTCAAAGGGTGGTGAATCTCTGGAATTCTCTGCCCGTTGAAGTGGTGGAGGCTGCCTCGCTAAATATTTTTAAGAAGCGGGTTGATGGGTTCTTGATAAGAGAGGGGATTAAGGGTTATGGGGAGAGGGCGGGAAAGTGGAACTGAGCCACGACAGATCAGCCATGATCTTATTGGATGGCGGGGCAGGCTCGAAGGGCTAGATGGCCTACTCCTGCTCCTATTTCTTATGTTCTTATGTTCTTAATATGGGCAAAGCATCAGAAGCTGAGGGGCTTTTAAAAAATTTGCTTCCTCAGATGTCCATTTGCGACCATTGACCATCTTTGCTGGTGCCTCAGCTTTCCTTGCCTCCAGGTCAGACTATTCCAATGCTTTCCAACTCTTCACAAACTTAAGCATATCCAAAAACACTACTGGCCATATTCTAACATGGACCAAGTTCACCCCTGGGTTCACTGACTTACATTGGCTCTGGTTTACCAATGCCTCAATTTGTAAATCCCTCCCTGAGCCTCCCCCCAACGACACCGCCCGCCGCCCCCCCCCCAATCTTTATAGTTTATTCCATACGTTAGAACAGTGACTACACTTCAACAGTACTTCATTGGTTGTAAAGGATTTTGGGTTATGACAGGCACCATATAAATGCAAATCTTGCTTGCATTCAGCTCACAATCCCTCTCCACCCCCTAACCTACCACAAGAACCTTGCCCTCTCATGCATTCCTCATTATCTTGACCTTAGCAATGATAGCTTGTGCCTTCAGTTGTCTCAGCTCAATCGTCTGGAATTACCTCCCTGATGTTTTCTACTTCACTCTTCTCCTTTAAGGTGCTCATTAAAACCTACCTCTTTGTTTTCGTCTCTTGTCCTAATATCTCCTTCTTTGGTTCAGTGTCAACAATTGTCTATTTTTATTCATTAATAAGACTTGCATTTAGAATAGAATAGAATCCCTACAGTGCAGAAGGAGACCATTTGGCCCATTGACTCTGCACCGATGACAATCCCACCCAGGCCTGATCCCCATGACCCCACCTAACCCTGACACTGAGGGGCAATTTAGCATGGCTAATCAACCTAACCTGTACATCTTTGGAGTGTGGGAGCAAACTGGAGCACCCGGTGGAAACCCGGAGGGGGAGACTGTGCAAACTCCACACAGTTAGTTACCCGAGGCCGGAATTGAAACTGTATTCCTGGCACCATGAGGCAACAGTTCTAACCACTGTGCCACCGTGCCGCCCTTTATTGTCTGTCCCTAGTTGTCTTTAGGAAGGAGGTATGGAGCCATCTTTATAAAACCCCTGCATCATCCAGGACAAAACAGGATGAAAGCGCGAGCTTAAAGTTACTTCTGATGGCAGGGCATCGATAAAGAAATTGAAAGAATGGTCAGTCACTGCCCCAGTTGTGAAGCCCACCAGTTGCCACCACCAATGAATATGCACCCTTGGAATGGCTGGGCTGGTCCTGGGCAAGAATGCATATGGACTTTGCAGGGCCATTTATCAGTCATATTAGTAGGTTCGCATTCTAAATGGTTGGATATCCAGTTGATGAAGTCTACAATGGCCACAGCCACCATTGACAAACTGAGGAAAATTTTCATAATCCATGGCATCTCAGAGGTTTAGTGTCAAACAATGCTATATCATCACAGTGGAGGAATTTTAAAAAACGGTCAAATTGTAGTTGCCATGTTAGGTTGGTACCTTACCACCCAGCCTCCAATGGATTAGCAGAACACGCTGCACAAAGGTTCAAACCATTGATGAAGAAACAAGTCAATCGGTCTCTATCTCTACAAATAGCCAGTTTCTTCTTGTCACACACTACACCAACTGTGACCACAGGAATCATGCAAGCCGAACTATTAATGGGATGCTACTTCCGGTTGGATATGATTTTCCCTGATTTGGCAGGGAGGGTGCGGACTAGGTAAGGCTCCCAGAAACAAAACCACAACTCAAAGAAAAACAGTCAGAGTTTGCCAAGTTGATAGTTTAGTCATAGTCAGAAACTTTGCAGCAGGACTGACATGGGTGGTAAGATTGTGAAAAAAACAGGATTGGTCTCCTATGTCACAGAGATACAAGGTTGTCATGTCAAGAAACATACAATCACCTGAGGAGGAGAGCTGGGCCTGATACAGAGAAGCAACAGGTGATCCCTGCAGTAGATTTGAGTCCACCAGGAATGACTATATGAACCTCGGTTGTAGATGTTGAATCAGAGCAACCAGCAGCTTCTGCAACTGAGGCAGCTTCTGCGACTGAGGCAGCTACAGAGGATCTCGAGTTCGCTTTTCATGACCACCCAACGAGAAATTTTCATTTCCAGAAGAACATAGCACAGAATTGAGATGTTCTATCAGGGTCCAGAAGTCCCTAGATCAACTTAAAACTTGAGGTGCGTTGTCCTGGGGTATTTCTGATGTCTTTTGTAATTTGCTTGCCTATGTTAATGATGTTCTTCTTGTTTCACCCAAAGGTGAGTTCAGCAGTTAGGGGAGGTAGGAGGGTGGTACTGTGGCCCCTTTAAATGGGACGACCCCTGAGTGTCACATGATCAGGCCACATGCTGTCAAGGCTGGAAGCTGAAACAATCGGGTGAAAGGGTATCCTGGATCAGGAAGGATCCTCAGCTGGAGCCAGGGAGGAGTAGTGTACAGTCACATCATTAATCTGCCTTAGCCTTGTTTGTAAATAACTATTTATTGCAATAAACCCTTTGTTACGTAGAAGCACATCGAGTAACCCTCAATTTATTACAATAGCCTCACCATATTTCATTCAGAAAGGAAGTGGATCGGCTTCCAAAGAATAATTAATGGCAGGAAATACCGGAGAGGTGCATCACACTTTATGGAAATCTAATTTATTCTGTCTTAACACTGAAAAATTGATGGCATGCTGGCCTCGAGTTTTGCTTATTAATAAAAAGAATGGAAAGGCTTTTATTTGGAATTGATTGGCCTCAAAAGACTATCTCGAAAATAAATTTTATTTATTCTGTATGGGGAATTCACAGTGGAGTTCATAGAATCCCTACAGTGCAGAAGGAGGCCATTCGGCCCATTGACCCTGCACCAATTCTCTGACAACAATCCCACCCTATTCCTGTAACCCTACATATTTACCCTGCTAATCCCCCTATCCTCAACATCTTTGGACACTAAGAGGCAATTTAGCATGGCCAATCAACCTAACCTACATAATTTTGGAATGTAGAAGGAAACGAGAGCGCCTGGAAGAAACTTACGCAGAAACGGGGAGAATGTGCAAATTTCACACAGTCAGTCACTCAGAGTCAGAATGGAACCTGGGTCCTGGCACTGTGAAACAGCAGTGCTAACCACCGTGCCACTGTGCCACCTCTTATTCAAATGACTCAGAAGCAGTCACATAGCAAGATCCCAACTGGATTGCATTACAGAAGTAACAAAGCTGTCCATTAAGATTGCCCTGATGGTTCAAACATCAAGGCCGGAATTCTCCGACCTCACTTGAAGCTGGGATTCTCCAGTCCCGCTGCTGTGAATTGAGTACCAAATTCTCCATTCTCGCTGGCAGCGACAGTGACGCATGAACAGTTGGAAAATTCCACATCATTATCTCCTGATCACTCGGAAATGGAAGGTATCAGGTTATTTTTCCAGTCTTCTCCTAAATGAATTGACCTCAGGCTGGGTGGCGTGCTGTCAAGTTCGGGCTTATCAGCCGAGATTTTCTTTACAGCGACGGTTATTAATTGTGACTTTGTGTGGATGTAGGGTAAAAATAGCTTTGATTTCTCCCACAATCAGACATTCAAGGCTTAGATTTGAGAATAGAGTCCAGCATCAAGACCACGAGAGCAACCATCGGCTGTGGGGCTGAACCCCAGTTCATAGAATCATAGAATCCCTACAGTGCAGAAGGAGGCTAATCGGTCCATTGAGTCTGCACTGACCACAATCCCACCCAGGCCCTATCCCCGCATGCATCTATCCTAGCTAGTCCCCCTGACACTAAGGGACAATTTAGCATGGCCAATCCACCTAACCCACACATCTTTGGACTGTGAAGGAAAACTATGCAGACATGGGGAGAATGTGCAGACTCCACACAGACAGTCACCCAAGCGGGGAATTGAACCCAGGTCCCTGTTCTAGCCACCGTGGTACCCGGGAATTTCCATTTGAAAATAATCTAAAATCATTACAGTTCGGGTTTATTAATTCAACAACTTATTCTAAGGACTGTGAATAGATAATGTTTGGAAAAGCAGGATGCACCACATTAAATACTTCATGTGTTATAATGCCAGATTCCCATAAGTATTGCTGTACCCGCCTGATTAATTTTTCGCTTAGTTTGAGTGTGCAGCAATCCCATTCCACCCCAGGATGTAACAGGATATAAACATATTGGACAGGATATAAATACATTGCATTGTGCAACGCGATTGCAAGACAGATCCTGGGTCAGTGCCGTGTTGGTCAGGACGACTTTTGGAGTATTAATGCATGGGCTCAACATCACTGAGCTAGAAAGGAGAAAAGTCACCCAGTGCTCCCACACTGGCTATCTGGCTAACTACTGACTCTGCTGCAAAAGTGTGGGTTGATTCTCCCATCCTAACATGCACGTTTTTTGGTATGTCGGGATGGGAGAATTGCGTGTCGACCATTTCGCGGGATTCGTGCGTGTGTTCCCAGTGAATGAACATCCCCCTGAGCTGGAGAATCCCCTGCCATCAACATCCTGAGATCACCATTGACTAGAAACCTGCCATGTAAATGCTGCGGCTCCAAGACAGGATCAGAGTCTGGGAATTCTGCAGCGAGGAACTCACCTCCTTTCTCTTCAAAGCCTGTCCACAATCTACAAGGCACAAGACAGAAGCGTGATGGAATACCCTCCAATTGCCTGGATGAGTGCTGCTCCAACAATACAAAAACATTGATACCATCAAAGACAAAGAAGCTGCTTTATAGGCACCCTATCCACTGCCATACTTACTTCCTCCACCACTGGTACAGTGTACCCTTTACAAGATGCTCTATGGCAACTCCCCAAAGCCACTTCAACAACACCCTCAACCAACAACCTCTACCACCTAGAAAGACAAGGGCAGCAGATGCATTGGAATGCCACTACTTGCAAACTCCCCTCCAACTCACATACCATCCTGACTTGGAACTATATTGCTGTCCCTTCACTATTGCAGAGTCGATACCCTGGAATTTCCACCCTAACAGCACAGCAACTCAAGGAATTCAAAGCAACAGCTAACCATTTTCCCAACGTTAATTAGGGATAGGCAAAAAGTTTTTTGCTATTTTTGCGAGGACTCATCCCAAGAATGGATGACAATGGGGAAAGGACAGGTTTGGGTTCAGCTATGATGGAATCTGTTACACTTTTGGGTTTTCTTTACACTGTTGTTTCAGATATTTTTGCTGCCTGTGCTTCAGACTCTCATAGTTCCTTGAAAAGATTCAATATCTTTTCCCAAAGGTAGGGGAGTCTAAAACTAGATGGCTTAAGGTGAGAGGGGAGAGATACGAAAGTGTCCAGAGAGGCAATTTTTTTCACACAGAGGGTGGTGAGTGTCTGGAACAAGCTGCTTGAGGCAATAGTGGAGCCAGATACAATTTTGTCTTTTGAAAAGCATTTAGATAGTTACATGGGTAAGATGGGTATAGAGGGATATTGGCCAAATGCAAGCAACTGGGGCTAGCTTAGGGGTTTAAAAAAAAGGGGGCCATGGACACGTTGAGCCGAATGGCCTGTTTCCATCTGTAAACCTCTATGGTCTATGGGGTTTGTGTTTTCTATTGCTGTTTTCACTTGCACAGATACCCAGTTACGTTCAGAGAGTAAACAGGGAACCCTCTTCAGTTTATTTTAACCCTTAGTTTTATATTGTGATTAAACCCTTATTGTAACACAGCAGAGTAACATTATGGGGAGGGGGGGCGGGGGGGCTTCTTACTGGCTTGCCACACTGGTTGATTGGTGCGGCAAGCCAGTAAGATCAGACGAGAGGCCAAATATCGGGTTTGCGCCCGATTTCTTGCCTCTCGCGATGTTACGGGCTGCATTTTACCAGTGTAATCAGCCTTGTAGTCGGGAAGGCTGATTTAAGTATTTATTAGGTCATATTCATATTGTGTCTGTGACTCACTTACCTGAACAGCCTTGCTGGTTGAGGTCCTCACCAGCGAGGATCACAGATGGTTCCCACCAGTAGAGAGCAGACGTGAAGGCCTTGCTAGTGGGATTGGAGGCCATTGAAGCCTCCCCCCTAACAAACGATGGTCAGGGGCAGGAATGGGCAGGGCTCCTTGATGTGGGCCTGGAGTCAAATATAGGCCAAACTAGGTAAGGACAGCAGATTGCCAACTCTGAACGACATTAATGAACCTGATAAGTTTTGATGACAATTGGTAAAAGTTTCATGGTCACTCTTGCTAAATCAAGCCTTGATTTCCAGATTTTTTAAAATATCGGATTAATTGAATTTTAATTCCCCCACATGTCAGTGAGATTTGAACCCCAGTCCCCAAAATTTAAGCCTAGACAGCTGGACCACCAATCCAGTGGCATCACCACTTTGCTGCCATCAATGACTCTATACCCAGATAAAGAGCATATCTCTAGCTGTTTCATCATTCAACTTGCTTTCATTATAAGCTGAAGAAGTGGGATGTTCGCTGATGATTGCAGTGTTCAGTTCCATTCACAACTCCTCAGGCTCTGAAGCAGTCAGTGATTGAATACAGCAAGACCAGGACAGCATTAAGGCTTGGGCTGAGAAGTCACAAGGAACATATACACAAAACAGGTGCATGATAAGGACCATCTTAAGTTTATCTATTAATAACACAAGTAGGCTTACATTAACACTGCAATTAAATTACTGTGAAAATTCCCTAGTTGCCACACTCCAACACCTGTTTGGGTAGACTGAGGGAGGATTTAGCGTGGCCAATGCACCTAACCAACACGTCTTTCCGACTGTGAGAGGAAAACGGAACTAACTCATGCAGACAGCGGGAGAACGTGCAAACTCCATCTAGACAGTGACCCAAGCCGGGAATTGAACCCAAGTCTTGGTGCTGTCAGGCAGCAGCGCTACCCATTTTGCCATTGTGCCCCCCTGCTGAAGGACTCATCTAATTAAAAACCTTCCTTCACCACAAAACAACTGATAATGTCTCATTTCTGCATAAAAACATGGCAGAAAATATTGGTGCAATTGGTGCATGACAGAAAATATTGAGCAACATAAATCTCTTGATTTATGTTGCTCATTTGTCATAATCTTCGAGCTCATGGTAATATTTTGGAAGTAAATTTTAGTTTGAAGAAGGTTGAAGGTGTACGGAGAAGATAATTAATATGTTGGACTTCAGAACTTGCCAGAACACTCCAAACAATATCAGTTCAAAGGGTCCCATGTGTAAATATGGGGTCAGAATTAGGAGAGTGAAACACCCAGGTCCCTTTGTACATATACACTTTTTAATCTCTCACCATTTAAGAAGTAATCCACACCTGTTCCTCCTAACCTCACATTTATCCCTCATTATAAGTCAACTGTCTTGCCCAAAGTCTGTCTAAATCCCCTTGAAGCCACTTTGCATTTTTCTCACACCATACAGTCCCACTGAGTTTTGTGTCATCCATCTCGGGGGTGGCATGGTGGCACAGTGGTTAGTACTGCAGCCTCACAGTACCAGGGACCATGGTTCAATTCTGGCCTTGGGTGACTGCGTGGAGTTTGCGCATTCTCCCTGTGTTAGTGTGGGTTTCCTCCCGCAGTCCAAACATGTGCAGGTTAGGTTGATTGGCCATGCTAAATTGCCCTTAGTATCAGGGGGATTAGCAGGGTAAATACGTGGAATTATGTGGATAAGGCCTGGGTGGGATTGTTGTTGGTGTTGGTTCGATGGGATGCAAACTGTAGGGATTCCATGATTAACTTGGTTAGAAAGCTCTCTTCTCAGCACAGTCGGTGAGAAAGGATTTAATGCAGGGCAGGTGATGTTTTGTGGCAGCTGATGTGACCCCCTGAGGCAACAATAGGTACAGTAAGCATCAGTGTCTCGAGAAGCTTCAGCTCAGAGTCTGAAAGCTAGAGCCTGGATGTGGACACTGCGGTGCATCAGGGGAGGGGGAAGTTACCTGGACACTTTATTCCAGGAGACAGACATACCCTTTAGGGTTGGCTGATTTGGTCAGTGGTCAGGAGCCATGAGATAATAAGACCAAAAGATATAGGAGCAGAATTTAGCTCATTAGATCTGCTCCAACATTCAATGAGATTATGACTGATCTGATGTGATCAGGGATATTACATTAACCTTTTTCCAGTCCTCTGGGACCTTCCCCTGACGTGGGTATGCCGGCGTTGGACTGGCGTAAACACAGTAAAAAGTCTGACAACACCAGGTTTTAGTCCAACCGATTTATTTGATAATAGACTCACAAGCTTTCGGGGTTAGCCCCTTCGTCAGGTGAATGGAGAGTTCTGGCCTCAGACAGAGCATATAAAGCACAGACAGTTTAGAGATTACTGATTAGAATGCGAATCCTTACACCTAACCTGCTGTTCAAGACCTAAAGTGGCTGACAATGTGAGTGGAAGGAGCACTGATCACAGGTTAAAGAGATGTGTATTGTCTCCAGACAGTACAGTAAGTGAGGTTTTGCAAACCCAGGCAAGTCACGGGGGTTACAGATAGTGCGACATGAACCCAAGATCCCTGTTGAGACCATCCTCATGTGTGCGGAACTTGGCTGTCAGTCTCTGTTCAGCGACTCTGCGCTGTCGTGTGTCGTGAAGGCCGCCCTGGAGAATGCTTACCCGAAGGTCAGAGGCTGAATGCCCGTGACCACTGAAGTGTTCGCCAACAGGAAGGGAACAGTCTTGCCTGGTGATTGTCGAGTGATGTTCATTCATCCGTTGTCGTAGCGTCTGCATGGTCTCTCCAATGTACCATGCTTCGGGACATCCTTTCTTGCAACGTATCAGGTAGACAATGTTGGCCGAGTTGCAAGAGTATTTACCATGTACCTGGTGGGTGGTATTCTCACGTGTGATGATGGTATCCATGTCGATGATCCGGCATGTCTTGCAGAGGTTGCTGTGGCAGGGTTGTGTGGTATTGTGGTCACTGTTCTCCTGAAGGCTGGGTAGTTTGCTGCGAACAATGGTCTGTTTGAGGCTGTGTGGTTGTCTGAAGGCAAGAACATCTTGATGAAGACGAACATCTCGCCAGGGCTATCCCCACACCCCCACTTCTTGCCTTCAGACAACCACACAACCTCAAACAGACCATTGTTCGCAGCAAACTACCCAGCCTTCAGGAGAACAGTGACCACAATACCACACAACCCTGCCACAGCAACCTCTGCAAGACATGCCGGATCATCGACATGGATACCATCATCACACGTGAGAATACCACCCACCAGGTACATGGTAAATACTCTTGCAACGCGGCCAACATTGTCTACCTGATACGTTGCAAGAAAGGATGTCCCGAAGCATGGTACATTGGGGAGACCATGCAGACGCTACGACAACGGATGAATGAACATCACTCGACAATCACCAGGCAAGACTGTTCCCTTCCTGTTGGCGAACACTTCAGTGGTCACGGGCATTCCGCCTCTGACCTTCGGGTAAGCATTCTCCAAGGCGGCCTTCACGACACACGACAGCGCAGAGTCGCTGAACAGAGACTGATAGCCAAGTTCCGCACACATGAGGACGGTCTCAACAGGGATCTTGGGTTCATGTCGCACTATCTGTAACCCCCGTGACTTGCCTGGGTTTGCAAAACCTCACTTACTATACTGTCTGGAGACAATACACATCTCTTTAACCTGTGATCAGTGCTCCTTCCACTCACATTATCAGCCACTTCAGGTCTCGAACAGCAGGTTAGGTGTAAGGATTCGCATTCTAATCAGTAATCTCTAAACTGTCTGTGCTTTATATGCTCTGTCTGAGGCCAGAACTCTCCATTCACCTGACGAAGGGGCTAACCCCGAAAGCTTGTGAGTCTATTACCTTCCCTTGACTCCAGTGATTCCTGAAAGATAACCACCAATCTTCTCCGCTTTCTCTTTCAGAACCCTGGGGTGTAGTCCATCTGGTCTGGGTGATTTAGAGTAGAGTGCCACAGGGATCAGTACTGAGTCCTCAATTATTTACAATCGATATCAAAGACTCAGGTGAAGGGACTGAATATATTGGAGCTAAATTTGCTGAACAGCTAAACCGTCTACGAAGGGATATAGATAGATTAAATGAGCGAGTAAGAATTTGGCAGATGGAGTATAATGTAGGAAAATGTGAACTTGTTCACTTTGGCTGGAAGAATAGAAAAACAGTATGCTAATTAAATGGAGGGATATTGCAGGATGCAATGGGACAGAGGGATGCCTGGTGTGAAGAACATAGAACATAGAACACTACAGCACACACAAGCCCTTCGGCCCACAAGTTGCGCCAATCACATCTATACCTACCAAGCCATAGAACTATCTGTAACTCCCAATCCCATCAGATCCCATATACTCATCCAGAAGTCTCTTAAAACACCCCAGCGAGTTCGCCTCTACCACCACCGACGGCAGCCGTTCCCCTCACTTACCACCCTCTGAGTGAAAAACTTTCCCCTAACATCTCCTCTGTACTTGCTTCCCAGCACCTTAAACCTGTGTCCTCTCATAGCGACCATTTCAGCCCTGGGAAATAGTCTCTGAGAATCTATCCTATCTATTCCTCTCAACATTTTATAGACCTCTATCAGGTCGCCTCTCAACCTTCGTGTCTCCAGGAAGAAGAGACCTAGCTCCCTCAACCTATCTTCATAAGGCATGCCTCCCAATCCAGGCAACATCCTTGTAAATCTCCTCTGTACCCTCTCAATAGCTTCCACATCCTTCCTGTAGTGAGGCGACCAAATCTGCGCACAGTACTCCAAGTGGGGTCTGACAAGGTCCTATAAAGTTGCAGCATTACCTCCCGACTCCTAAACTCAATCCCTCGATTAATGAAGGCCAGTACACCATACGCCTTCTTGACCACCTCCTCCACCTGTGAGGCTGATTTAAGAGTCCTATGGACCCAGACCCCAAGATCCTTTTGCTCTTCAACACTGCTAAGACTCCTACCCTTAATATTGTACTCCTGCATCCCATTGGTCCTGCCATAATGGACCACTACACATTTATCTGCATTGAAGTCCATCTGCCACTTCTCCGCCCAGTCTTGCATCCTATCTATGTCACGCTGCAATTTCTGACATCCCTCCAGACTATCCACAACACCACCAACTTTTGTATTGTCGGTGAACTTACTAACCCATCCCTCCACTTCCTCATCCAGATCATTTATGAAAATGACAAACAGTAAGTGTCCTAAAACAGATCCCTGGGGCACTCCACTGGTGACCGACCTCCATGCAGAAAAAGACCCATCCACAACCACTCTCTGCCTTCTGCAGGCAAGCCAGTTCTTGATCCACAAGGCCAAAGCCCCTTGGATCCCATGCCCTCTCACCTTCTCAAGGAGTCTTGCATGGGGGACCTTATCAAACGCCTTGCTGAAGTCCATGTAACCCACATCCACCACTCTTCCTTCGTCAATGTGTTCAGTCACATTTTCAAAGAACTCAACTAAGCTTGTAAGGCACGACCTGCCCTTGACAAAGCTGTGCTGACTATTTCTGATCATTCTAAACTTCTCTAAATGCTCATAAATCTTGTCCCTCAGAAGTTTTTATTTGCAGGTGATTATGAAGGTAAATGGAATGTTGTCATTTATTGCAAGGGGAATGGAATAAAAGTAACATAGCAAGGTGATCTTATTGAAACATACAGGCCAGAATTGTCTAGCCATTCACCCCCACCACCCACCCACTGCCATTGCCTACGAGAACAGAGAATTTGGTGACAAACCTCCATTCATAGCAGTGAGATTAGAAAATCCCAGCAGAAGGCGAGGTTGGAGAATTCCAACCATAAGATCCAAAGGAGACTTGATAGTTTAAGTCAGGTCAGGGGAACAGGATGGGAAATCCCGTGCGGATGCCATGTTGGGGTGGAGAATACAATGGGGAGAGGGGTACTTATTCGGGAGGCGATTCTTGTGGGGTTTCGGGAATGTGGGCAGTGTCCCATGTGATGTTCAGCCTGCATATTTAAAATAGTTACACTGAAGTTAGCAATGCTTTTTCCCCCCTCTTTCAAATTAACTGTGTGTAAAACTTGCAGAACTATCCAAAGTTTGCAGTTTAAGTTGCTTTGTTGGATGGTATCCAATCCTGCACAATTGTCAAGGAGAAGTTAGCACTTTAAGACAATTGTGGTGTAAACTCTTACCTGGGAATACCAGAGGGGATACCCCAGCGCAACTTTGGGGCAAACTGCCCCCCTCACCCCACTCCAACTCCCCAACTTCCTGGGGAGCCAGGAAGCTATGGGTCAATAAATTGGACTCCCATAATGCCAAAACAAAGAAGAAACTTGCAAATATATAGCATCTTTCATAACCTCAGGATGTCCAGAAACGCGTTACAATTAATTAAATATTTAAAAATGTAGTTATTATTGTAATGTAGGAAACAAAAAAGGTAACTTGTACACAAAAAGATCCCACAAACAACAATGTGAAATAACCGTATAATCTATCTTTAGTGAGGTTGGTTGAAATATAAAACTGGCCTGGAAAATCCCATAATATTCACCTGAGAAGGCACCCATCATATTGATATCATGTCCCATCAAAAAAAACTCCTCCGATATTGTACAGCATTGAACCCTGGATGACGTACTCAAGTCTCTAGAGTGGGACTTGAACTCACAAAACCACTTAACTTGGAAGGAAGCATGCTATCAGGGAATCACTGCTGACACCTTGACATGCATGTGCAACTTTAACTACTGAGCATTCACGCTCAGGAAAAGCTGGCACCAGCAGACGCATTGTCATCTTGGTTTGACTTGTAGCCTTGTGGGGTCAGGAATGGCTGCAGTGCCAGCCTGGCAGTGTCTAGGCTGCCCAGACTTTGCAGGGTTGAAATGGCCAACATTGCCTGGACATCAGCTGACTGGCAGAAGAGATACGGTCATCAGGCCCAGATCTCCCACAGCAACATCCAGTGGTAGCCTGCCTAGTGTGGGACAGAAGTCACACATCAGGTTGGACTTCTGCCTTTTGTGGCAGGTTCCTTTCCTGAAGCATTCTGGGGAACCTGCTGCATTTACAACAAAATAAGTCGATTTCATGGTCATTTTTTAATGTTAGCCCATAAATTTGCCAGCTCATAGAATCCCTACAGTGCAGAAGGAGGCCATTTAGCCTTTCAAGTCTGCACCAACAGAGCATCTTACTCAGGCCCACATATTTATGCTGCAAATCCCTCTGACCTACACATCTTGGGACACTGAGGGACAATTTAGCATGAGCAATCCACCTAACCTGAATATCGTTGGACTGTGGAGGAAACTGGACAAACTCCACACAGTCATCCAAGGAATGAACCCAGGTCCCTGGAGCAATGCTAACCACTGTGCCACCATGCTGCCCACACTTCTCAGGCTTGATTTTACATGGTGGGATTTGAACTCTCAGCCCCCAGTTTATTCATCCACTATTATAACTATTGGACTCCCAAACTCTTCAAGCTGCAGGCATTCTCCTGCTGAATGTAATAGGTTGAGGATTAAATATCCCAGCAGCTAATATGGACAGTACTGAGGTTTATTATAGAATCATAGAATGGCTTCAGTGCAGAAGGAGGCCATTTGACACATTCCCATTCAGACCCTATCACTGTTATCCCATGTAATTACCCTGCTAGACACTAAGGCTGGAATATTACCATCGTGCCCACCATGGGAATCGGAGCGGGCGAGGGGCGCATCACGGAAAGGTCCATTGACCTCGGACGGGATTTCACAGTTTTGGGATGAACGAGGCTGTAAAATCCCGCTCTAATTAAGGGTCAAATTAGCATGGCCAATCAACCTACCGGCACATTTTTGGGGTGTGTATTTTATTGTTTGAACCTAAGCACTCTCTGCTACTGAATTCCAAAAACGCTGTACGTGCAAAGCAGTGATATTAAGATTCAGTTCAGCACTGTGTATGTGATTATGGTTACAAAGCTGTAATTTTCAGCTTTGTGTGGCTTTCAGATTCAAAAGGGAGCCCTTTATCCAAGTTGCCTCAAGCAACTGAAACCATGGAGCAGACTTCCATAACTCTAAGTCAATTAAAGATCTCCCCCATCCCCCTTTCAAGTCAATACATCTATAAATAATTTTTTTAAAAAAAGCCCTGTACATTTTCAACATTACAGGGGGTAAGAATAACAAGTCGCTTTTTCCCTTCACCTACACCCAACTAAATTTTCACTTGTCCGCTCGTAGCACCTCTCGCATGCTGGGACCTGTCACCATTGCAGCTCTGAAGCTGTGGCCCATGAGGATTGTGCGAGTTTGATTTTTTTTTAAGTGCTGGGCTATCGTTTTCACCAGATGGAGCGGATCAGAAGGTGGAAATTAGGTGTCCGTTCATCTTTCCCACCCTGGGTCATATGAAGAGTTTTTTCACTGAGTATCTGCACTTATTCCCCTGGGGAAGCACCGCTGCCATAGTGTTCAATAGCAATTATTCCTGATATATTAAAAACACAATGGACCTTACAGGTTTATTAAGCAGAAATGCCTTAGCAGTAATTTAGTAATTTTAAATGTAGTCAGTAGATTGTTAGATCACGCTTGAGGATGATCATACGTTAATATTATTTATAAGCTCCATCGATTTTTTTTTCCCCCTTGCTTTTTTTTTCCGGGTCTCGTAATGAAATAACGGCTGCCAAATTTGCCAATTTCATACAGTATTGGCTTAGAAAAATTCTGCTTCCACATTACAGAGCTGCACATTCATTTTTTAAAATGACACAAACACTGAAACTAATTTTCCTGGGTTAAGTACTCGGGGTGAAGGAACTGCAGCTCCCTTTCATCCATCTGTTGTGGTATTCTTTGTGTTTAACCTGGAGCACTCTGTGATGTATGGCTGAATCACAGAAAGAGGCCGCGCTGTTTAACCCTCCCTTTGTAGACACACTTAATGAATGCCACAGAACCCCCGAACAAGTGATGATACATCAATCCTCCCAGTGTTAGCTGCCCCTATGTATATATAAATTAATAAATATATATATATACCTATATAATCAGCAACACTGTGCTGTTTTATTATTCTCCTGGCAGAACTTAAATGGCATTTAACCCTTGGATGGAAGTGTTGAAGACATACCTTATTTAACTGGAAGCTCTGAAAACCAATGTGAGGCATTTAGGAACAGTTTTACCAGTTGCGCTGACTGCAGCTAGTGTAATGTATTAAAAACCAGAGCTCCAGGATGAAAAATTCCAAACGCTGAGACCTGAAAGTGCCTTATATTTCATAAATATTCTTCGAAGTGAAGGGTAAATTGACTTAGGCTGTCAAAGAGATTACTGGCAAAATCTGTGGCAATTCTTTTTTTGCAACAAACACTAGTGGCACCCCGGCAGCTCAACGTGATTCCCCCTTTGCAAGTCTTTTTTATTTATTTATAAGTAGGCTTACATTAGCACTGCAATGAAAATTGGTGGCACAGTGGTTAGCTGCCTCACAGCTCCAGGGACACGGGTTTGATTCCTGGCTTGGGTCACTGTAGAGTTTGCACATTCTCCCCGTTCCTTCTTGGGTTTCCTCCAGGTGCTCCAGTTTCCTCCCACAGTCTGAAAGATGTGCTAATTAGAGGCATTGGCCATGCTAAAATTCCCCCTCAGTGTGGGCACTGGAGTGTGGTGACTAGGGGATTTTCACAGCAACTTCATTGCAGTGTTAATGTAAGCCTACTTGTGACACTAATAAATAAGCTTAAACTGAAAAGTCTCCAGTTGCCACGGTCTGGCAGCCTGTTTGGGTACACTGAAGGAGAATTTAGCATGGCCAGTGCACCTAACCAGCACGTCTTTCGGACTGTGGGAGGAAACTGGAGCACCTGGAGGAAACCCACACAGACATAGGGAGAAAGTGCAGACTCTGACCAGACAGTGACCCAAGGCTGGGAACTGGACCCAGGTCCCTGGCGCTGTGAGGCCCTGATGTGCAGATGTCGGCGTTGGATTCGGGTAAACACAGTAAGAAATCTCACAATACCAGGTTGAAGTGGCTTGTGCTACCAAATAAACCTGTTGGACTTTAACCTGGTGTTGGGAGACTTCTTGCTGTGAGGTAGCTGTGCTAACCACATCCTGCACCCCTGGTCTGGTGCCATCTATTGTTGTAAGAAAGAAACATTCCTCACTAGTGGGCCTGGAGGTGACTTTAGCGTGACATAAGTTTCTGTTTGCCTTGCCCAGTTTGATAGAAGGCAGACTGGGGGGTTGCTTTTTTTTTCTCTATCATTGTTTTGCATCTGCAGTTTTGTTTTAAAAATCAGGCCGCTTTTCCTTTCTGTTTTGTTTTTTTTTCCGCACACAGGGGCCTGCTTGTGACTAAAAAGTCCTTTGACAGGATGGGTAAAGACAAATGGCACCTGCACAGTTGAAAATTGAACCATCCTCCCGCTCATCTGCAGAGCGATTTGTTCTGAATTCATCATGCAGCAATGGCAGCGGGCTCAGCAATATCACCCCGATGAGAGATGAGTCCGCTAACACCCAACATATGTGCCGTGTAGCAGTGTTCACAAGGGTAAGCATAAATCATTATTGGCGAACATCTCAGCTTGTGAGTCAGGCTGACGGGTAATGTGGCTCAGCGAACAGCCCAGCCATAAATCATAATTCTCTTACAATAGATCCCTCTGAACCGCCATCAGGAAAACTGTGTTGGTTTTATTGATTTCTGACACAAACTCAGCGTTGCTCTGAATCATTATGAAATGAACTGATTAGGAATTCATAGAATACTAAATAAACTTTATGAGGCCGTTGTAAGTTTGATGCATGGGGAGCAGAAAATGAAAACTAATGATATAAAAATTACAGAGCATGCTGAGTATTATTACACTGCTATTGATTTGTTTTAACTGTAGATCAAAGTAGAAGCCACCGTTTATACAGCAGCTGCCAAGCCAGCGCTTCATTTGGGCTTTTTTATGCTGGCCATAGCAGTTTTTTTTCCCCCCTCTTTCCTCTGTCACCTAAGGAAAGGTTACAACCATATCAGTATTGCTTGCTGTCTGTCCAGTCCTCCTCGCACCTGCTCAGTCATTTATTCTGAAACTTTCTGATTGACCTTTCACCCAGCATCTGGGTGCCACCTTCAGCAAGGGCCGAGGAATATAACAGGAGAGATGCCAATACCAAAGGTTGCAACTGCACTTACACACACACACACACACACACACACACAAAGACTTTACTAACAGGGTGTTAGAAATCTGTATCAATTTTCCACTTTCAACTCTTTTCTTGACTTAACTAACAGTCATAGATAAATTTGCCATCTTCCTATCTTTCAATAAACCAAAGGTAGATGGAAAAAGATGATCTCCATTCTGTAACTTCTTTTGCTAACAGGTAGATCAGTTATATTTTGGCTTATTTATCCAGAGAGAGATTACCAAACTAGACTTTGTCAACGCTTGCACCAGAACCATGATTATCCCTGAGTTCGCCGTGGTGACAATATTACAACGCCTCCTGTAACTTCTAGGTTCACAGGGCAATGGAGAAAAACCAAGGCAATGGGACTAATTTCAAAGCTCTTTCAAAGAGCCAGGATAGACAAAATGGGCCAAATAGCCTCCCTTTGCATTATATGATTCTATACGATAGGCATGGTTTACAACAACATCCCACTACTTACCTATTGAGAATGGTCCCATGTGCTGTACAGAAAAAGATAAAATTATATATTTTAATCTTGCGGTTTGGTTCCAGCCCAAATGTAGTTTTGAGCTTGAACTGTAGTTGTTCGTTTCCTAGAGTTGTTTCACATATTATCCTCAGAAGGCCAGTTTCCTGCACTATTTACCAACTTGAGACAAATGATTAAGGTTCTATCATTTAGTTGTCGTTAGTAATATATGCTGGACAGTACAATCTCTGATCCTGTTCAATGATCCTTTACCTATTTGAGTAATGAATTGGCTATACCCTTTAGCACATCAATGTGATTTCCATCAGAAAATAAATACAGGATCATAACAGAATTATTAACATGGAGAAATATAGATAATGGCTTGGAGATTTTTATTTTCAGAAATAGTGCACGCTATAATTTCAGTGTCGATGTAGGATAATGTTCCAAATGACTAGAAAAACAAACAATTGTTATACACTTGAGGATGATCAAACTAATATTATCTGCGTGCTTCATACTGGTGCTGGTTTGTGTATTTATCACATCATAAAAATAGTGATGAGTAGCAAAATAACAATTTGATCATTTTATGTCGGGGGTTTATGTGGCCTAATTGCTTCAATTGGCACTTTTCTTTCACGTTGAAAACTAACTTTATTTGTTGTGTCAGTACATAAGCAGCTTATGCTGAGTTAGAGGAAGCCATTGCCATTTGGCTGAGCTTATTGGCACTCCTGTCACAGAATCCCTCCCAAACCCTGAAACATATCACCTTTAGGTACTTTGCAAGACCTGTACCACAGCTGTGTTTTATATTTTGACCTCAGCACTAGGAGGAATGGAACATGAGGTGGGGTAGCTCTGTTAACAAAAGATGAGATTGGTGCAGGAGTGAGAAATGATCTTGGTTCAGAGGATCAGAATGTAGGAACAATTTGGGTGGAGACAAGACACAGAAAAGGAAAGAAGTCATTGATGGGAGTAATTCATATGTCCCCTGATAGTAGCTACTCTGTGGACAAAGTATAAATCAAGAAATGATGTGGGCTTATAAGAAAGAAATTCCAATAACTCTGGGAGATTTTAATCCTCATAAGGATTGGATGGATCAAGATGGTAAAGATAGCCTAGAAGAGGAATTCATGGAGTGTATTTGGGATAGTTTCATAGAATAATATATTCTGGAAATAATCTGGGAATAGGCTATTTTAGGCCTAGTAATATCTAACAAGACAGAGTTAATTAATGATCTTGTAGTTAAGGATCCTTGTGGTGAGAGTGATCATAATACAATAGAATTCCATATTCAGTTTAAGGGTGAAAAATGTGTGTCTGTAATGAGACATATATGAAAGTAATTATAATGGCATGGAGATAGTTGGCTGAAATAGAATGGGAAGATAGATCAAAAGGTGAGACAATATAGAAACAGTGGCAGAGATTTAAGAAGATATGTTTAACATTCAACAAAGGTATAGTCTATTGAGAATGAAAGATTTGGTACGAAAAGGGTGAACCACCTGTGGCTAACTAAGGAAAGTGGTAACAAATTGAAAGAAAAGTCAGACAACGATGCAAAAATTAGTGGCAGGCCTAAGGATTGGAAACATCTTAGAAATGCCTAAGTCACTAAAAGATTAAGAAAGAGGGAGAATTGATGAGCGAAAACAAGCAAGAAATATAAAAACAGACACTAAAAGATTCCACAAGTCTCTGAAAAGAGAAAAGGTAGTTAAAGGGAGAATTGATTCCTTAAAGGATGAGACTGAAGGATTAGTAATGGGAAAAAGGGAATGGGTACAAAACACATGTCCAAAGTCTCTGCCATTTCCTTCATCCCATTACTTCTTTTCAGGCAGTTGCTGGAGTCAAGAATGGTTTGTTTCCACACTACAAATTAGTCCTCAATGGACTGAGGAGTCCATAGCATGACCCATACTCTGTCACAAGTAGACAGAGATTGGAAGAGTGGCTAGGTGAGCTGTTAGGGTTGCCACACACTTGTTTTGCTCATTTCATGCCTGGCTTCACAACAGAAGACAATAGGCGTATCCCAGTATTAGAAGAAAATCAAGTGGCAAAAGAAAGGAAGAAAATTAAAACAATTATTATCACCATTGATAACCTAAGAAAGGGACTGAGGTATAAAAGTAGAGACGAGGTGTTGCAATTATATACGGTATTGGTGAGACCACATCTGGAGTATTGTGTCCAGTTTTGGCCCCCTTTGAGGAAGGACATGGTGGCATTGGAGGCAGTTTGGAGGTTTCTGGGGATGAAAGGGTTGACATATGAGGAGAGATTAAACAGTTTGGACTTACGCTTGCTGGAGTTTAGAAGGAATCTGATTGAGGTATATAAATTTTAAAAAGGATTGACAAAGCAAATGTCGAACAAGTGTTTCCCCTAGTGGGGCAATCTAGACCAAGAGGTCACAGGTATATGTTGAGAGGCAGTAGATGAGATGAGGAGGAATTACTTCTTGCAGAGGGTGGTGAATTTGTGGAACTTGCTGCCCCATAGTGCGGTGGAGTCTGAATCATTGAACAGTTTCAAGGAGGAGATAGATATATTTCTAATAAAAAAAAGGATAAAGGGAAATGGGGAGATTGATTTGAGACCAGGAAGGTATCAGCCATGATTTAATTGAAAGGTGGAGCTGGCTCGAAGGGCTGGATTTGCCTACTTCTGCTCTTAATTGCAATGTTCCTATGTAAATTCTGCTTCCACATTACAGAGATGCACATTCATTTTTAAAAATTAGACAAACATTGAAACTATATTTTCCTGGCTTAAGTGCTCGGGGTGAAGGAACTACAGCTCCCTTTCATCCATCTGTTGTGGTATTTTTTGTATTTAACCGGAGCATTATGTGGATGTATAGTGGTTATTAATTATTAATTCCTATCATGCTATTTTCCTCCCCCGCCACCCTTTCTTCTGCCACAGAAGGGTACTCCCATCCACCACCCCGTACAAGAAAAAACTAACAGGAGTATTAATATATAAGAAAAAGAAAAAGACTTTGGACAAAAGAAGGCAACAAGCCACAAGATAAGGGCAAGGCACCACAAGCGGCAACAAGGGTTGGACACGAGCCAAAAGTAAAGTGGCAGAGCACGAAGAAAAGGGAACATGTTCTCTCTCTGTTCCATCCCAAAAGCATAATCCTGACCCTAACAACACACCAGAGAGAAAGTACTAGGAAAACTATTGGGGCTAAAGGCTAACAAGTCCCCTGGACCTGATGGCCTACATCCGTGGGTCTTAATAGAAGTGGTTGCAGAGATAATGGATGCATTGGTTCTAAAATCCCAAAACTTCCCAGATTTTGGAAAGCTCCCAGTGGATGGAAAAACCACGGATATAACATACCTATTGAAGGAAGGAGAGACACGGAAAGCAAAAAACTCTACACTAGTTAGCCTATCATCTGTAATTGGGAAAATATTGGAATCCAATATTAAAGAGGCAGTTGAAGGATATTTAGACAATTATAGTATTATTTGACAGAGTCATCATGGTTTTGTGAAAGGGATATCGTATTTGACAAATTTATAGATTTAGAGTACTTTGAGGATCATAGAATCTTTACAGTGCAGAAAGAGGCCATTCAGCCTATCAAGCCTGCACTGACAACAATCCCACCCAGGCACTATCCCCGTAACCCCATTTATTCACTTTGCTCACCCCTGACGCTAAGGAAAAGTTTAGCATGGCCAATCAACCTAACACACACATCTTTGGAGATGTAACCAGTGAAATAGATGAAGGGGTATAATTCGATGTATTATGTTTGGATTTCTAAAAGGCATTCGATAAGATGCTGCATAAAAGGTTGCTGCATAATATAAGGATTCCCAATGTTAGCGGCAATGTATTTGATTAGTAGAAGATTGGCTAACTAACAGAAAACAGATCTGGATTAAATGGATCCTTTACAGGTTGGCAGACTGTAATGAGCGGATTGCCATAGGTATCAATATTGACTCCTCAACTATTAGCAATCTATACTAATGATTTGATTTGATTTATCATTGTCGGTGAGGAGTATTGTTTTTTGCATGCTATACAGACAAAGCATGCCGTTCATAGAAAGGAAAGGAGACAGTGTAGTGTTACAGTCATAGCAAGGGTGTAGGAAAAGATCAATTTAGTGTGAGGTAGGTCCATTCAAAAGTCTGATGGCATCGGGGAAGAAGCTGTTCTTGAGTCGGTGGGTAATCTCAGGCTTTTGTATATTTTTCCCGACGGAAGAAGTTGGAAGAGTGTGTGTACAGGGTGCATGATCCCTTACCAATGAGGAACCTATCTATTTCTGTCTTAAATACACTCAGTGACCTGTTGTGGGAGTCACAGCTTTCTGTAGCAAAGAAGTCCACAGATTCAGGAAGAAGGTGGAAGAGAGAATGTCTGGGGTGCGTGGGGTCCTTGATTATGCTGGCTGCTTTTCCAAGGCAGCAGGAAGTGTAGACAGAGTCAATGGGTAAGAGGCTATTTGAGTGGTGAACTGCACTTCATTTGGGCTGAGTCCTTGAATGAAAAGAGCGACTGGATTAGCGAAATGTGCAGATGATTCAAAGAAAGGTAGAAAAGCAGATTGTGAGGAGGATGGAATGGTCAGAATTTTCCAACATTTTTTTCAAACATTGTCAGGCCCTGACTGAAAGCTGATGTACAGTTCTCCAGCTGCATCGCCGAGTTTTTAATCCAGATCTTGAGCCATTCTGAAGGAAAAAACATGAGTGGATGGGGCAGGAGCTGATAGAGCCATAGAGCCGGCAAGGCAGAGATCGGGGTGCCATCTTTAAAGGGTGTCCCATCAGCACAGAAACTACACCTGGAGTACTCTGTATAGTTTTGGTTACCTTAGGATAGACTTGCTCTGGAAGCAGTTCATGAACGTTCATTTGGCTGATTCCTGGGATGACTGGGTTGTTTTTGACGGGGCTGTCTTATGAGGAAAATGTTGAGCACTTGGGCCTGTGCTCAATGGAGATTGGAAGACTGAGAGGTGAGCCGAATGAAACAAGTGTGATTCTGATGAGTCACAGCAGGTTGCATGCTGAAGGAATGTTTCCCTTGTCGGGCAATCTAGTATTATGGGGGCAGCTTAAAAATAAGAGGATTCCCATTTAAGAAGGTGATGAGGAAACAATTCTTGTCTTAGAGGGTTGTTGGTCTTTGGAATTGTCTTCTGCAGGGAGAGTAGCATCTGATTGATTGAATATAATCAAGGCTACGTCCAGCAGATTTTTAATCGATGAGGGAGTCGAGCGTTATGGGATGGGCGGGAAAGGAAAGTTATCACCACAATCATATCACTCATAGTCTGAACATTAGAGCAATCTCAATTAGCTGAGTGGTCTACTCCTGCTCCTATTTCTTATGACATCCAGTTTCCTCCAGGCTCCACCTTCCTCCCACAGTCCAAAGATGTGCAGGTTAGGTTGATGGGCCGTGACAAATGGCCCCCTTGTGTACCAAGATGTGTAAATTAAGTGGATTGGCCATGATAAATGTGTGGGGTGTTGTAGTAGGTGTGGGGGAGGCAGGAAGGCAGCGAGTGAGCCTGGGTAAGATACTCTTTCAGAGAGTTGGTCTACACTCGATGGGCCAAATGGCTTCCTTCTGCACTGTAGGGATTCTATGCTTCCCCTTTCTCTTTTACTGCCGGTTGATTTCTGCTGACGAAACACGGTCAAGACATCACAAGAGGTGTGCATCAGCTTCTGCCTTTCTCCTATTCTGAATCCTTCATTGTCAGATAAATTTAGTGTATATGTCACAGCCTTTGTAATATAAGGCGACAATTATCAAAGTCCGCTTTTGCAGGGAAATTCTCTGAAATCTTCGACACACTTCTGGAAATCCTAACTTCCAAATGAAGAATGTTTTGTGCAATTGTAGGGCATTCCTCTTGTTCATGTCATAGTCACTTTCTTCAGTGGCATTCATCACCAATAAAAACTCACACTTCTATCGCGCTTTTAATCTCATAAGACTTCTCAAGACATTTCAAAAGAGCTTTGTAAAATCAAAGAAAAGATTAGGACAGGGGACCAAAGGTTTGGTTAAAGATTTAGGCTTTAAAGTGTATCTTAAAGGAAGATCAAGAGGTCCAGGGGCAAAAAGATTCCAGACCTTTGGGTCCAAGCAGTTGAAGGCACGCCCACCAATGTTGGAAAGATTGAAATTGGGGGATGTGCAGGTAGCCAGAATTTGAGTTGAAGTTCATTTATTAGTGTCACAAGTAGGTTTACATTAACACAGCAATGAAGTTACTGTGAAAATCCCCGAGTCGCCACACTCTGGTGCCTGTTCAGCTACACTGGGGGAGAATTTAGCACGGCCAATGCTCCTAATCAGCACGTCTTTCAGACCGTGGGAGGAAACCGGAGCACCCAGAGGAAACCCACACTGACATAGGGAGAACGTGCAGACTCTGTGCAGACAGTGACCCAGGCCAGAAATCAAACCCAGGTCCCTGATGCTGTGAGACGGTAGTACTAACCACTGTGTCACCGTGCCACCCCACTGTAGGATTGGAGGAGATTGCAGAGGTTGAGAGAAGCCTGGCCAAAAACAGATTTGAAAACAAGCACGAGAATTTTAAAATTGAAACATTGCTTAATCAGGAGCTAGTTTAAGTCAGTTGAATGGAACTTGCTGGTAGTTAGTAGAGTTTTGGATGATTTCAAGTTTAGGTTAATCAAAAGGGTTAATGTGGCAATGAGTCAGCAAGTACCAAGAAACAGAAGGAATATAGGTCCGGGAAATTTATGGGGGCTCTTCAAATCCATGGCCAAAACATTGGGCAGGAGACACGAACAACTCGTCATTCACAGTTTAAATACACATACCGCTGTGTTGGAATCCCCATTTACTCCTCTTTCTGGGAACCAGTCTGGCTTGGGTAGCTTAGTAAGCTGAATGCTTAGGGTTGGAACGTCTTTGGTTTGAATCCTGGAATCCTAACTCTCACATGCATTCTCTCAAAATATGAAACTAAAAATAGGAAAGATATCACATTCTAACTGTTTTGCTTGACTTATGTACGGAATCAACACTGTACCGAGTCCACATTTTATTCCTTTAGATGACTCTTTCTCCATGAGCAAGCACTACTACTTTGTTCACTATCCAACCAGAACATTCAAAGGTTCTCAATTTCTCATTGCATGAATCCAACATTAAGTATTTTTTTTTGTATTCTCTCCCTTTGATGGTGAATTGATCAAACTGAATAAGCTGATGAATACTGGGCATTAAAATCACAGACTGCAAGAGGAGATCCTTGGAGTTCCTAATAATCACTTTAAAGAAGAAGTTAAACCATGAGCCAATCAGAGACTGTCAACATTGTGGTTAGGATCAATGGGGTACTTGAGGTACATTAAAACATGAAGAACAATAAAAATAAACACAGGTGGCTGGAAGATGATAGAAATCCATTAAACTGGCAGTTGAATCTTTTAGAAGGCACTGCATGTTGAATTTGTCACAGATCAAAGGCTTCAATTGCAATGGAGAGGGTTTCAGTGATTTCAGCTTGCTAGGAAGCCTCAGCAACTTCAAATCAAAGCTGTGTGTATACATTGGGGATCAGTCCACAGCTGAGTAGGCTGGAATCCCCTCCCCCCAGTGAAATTGATATCTGTTCTCTGACAAATGACTTAAAAGGGGTCTGCTCACACCTGCAGCTTCTGGCACGGAGAAAAGGAAATCTTTGCTCCAAAATGGAATGCTGCAATGACTTAAAATCTTGTTGGGTGACCAGGACTCATGGAGGTGAAAGTATCCGGGCCAGTTCAGAATTTTTCACAGCTGACAGGCATTGCGTGGTGTGAGGGAGAGGATGCCTCTCATTGCTGGTGGGTTGGTGGCCCTTTCTCAACCCTCAGGGTCCAACATGCCAGGTCCTTGCTTGTGAGGATCTGTATGAAAGTTCACCCGCTGGGGAGAGGATTGAATAACGAGAGCTACTTGAATCGGGCTACAACCCCGCTAATTAAATTTAAAGTAGTTAATTTGAATAGTTATTAGGTGGGAACCCAATCAGGGCTGGTGGGCAGGGTGAGTTGAGCAGCAAACCCATTTTTTGCCTGACTCCTGATTCTCCGGGCCATTGCAATACCCTTTGGGAGCTTGCAGCCCCTGTGAATACCCCCCACCCCACATTGTTTTTTTGTTGTATATTACCGTAACAATCTCCTTTGGCTCTGCATCAAATGCTCCCTGTTTAGCAGGAGGAATTTCCTTCCATGATTTCCCTATCGGTTCTGCCTTGACCCCCAACTCACGGTAGGTCACGCTGCCGGTGTAAGCGTTTAAAAATCCCCCATACAAACCCGTTACATAGAAACATAAAAGATCGGCACAGGAGGAGGGCATGACTTTTTAAATTCAATATTGAGGAAATATTAAATTTAATGCCAGCTTATGTCAAATTGAGGATAGTTTTGTATTGAGTGGATTCTGAGCCCTCAAACATATCTTTTTTAAGACACTAACAGTGAGCATAGAGAGCAAGCTCTACACTGTGCTAGATTTGAATCTTTCACACTTTTCAATATGCTATATTTTCAGTAAAGTTAATCAGTAAACGTCTCCAGGGTCTCACTCTGAGAGTGAGCATGATTGCGTGATGTTGCTCAGAGGGAGGATGAAGAGCATTAAACGAAGGGAGGTCAAGTTTCATTTGAAGGACAGTGCAAGATGGTAGGTTTATATACTTTTCTTTATACATGCATCCGTGACTAGAGGATATAATGCAGGATTTTATACTTAACCAGGATGTTTGGCTGTTGTAAAACATGGTTGAGAAGGTTACGATGCTGATGTTGAACATTGCAAGGCAGCAGCTAGCTCACTTGGAGAAGTTCCGGTTTCTTCGCTGAAGAAGAATCCTGTAAGAATTTGTCCATCCCAGATGCAGCCGGCCATTATATATGAGCATCGGAGCATGCGCCTCACTAGAGGGCCTGCCCCCGGCAGTGCCACCCTGGCCAGTTGGCACTGCCAGGTTAGCAGTGCCAGGGCATGTCCCTCTCCCTCACTCGAGGAGCCCTACTTACCTTTGCGCCCCCGGCAGGTTCCCCTCAACTGCTTCGAGTTTATTGAAACCTGTTGCGAACCTTGCTGACATGATGTCATGTTGGCAAGGTATGGGTATTCAGAGAAAGTGGAACATAGTATGGGGAAACATACTATTTGTTGAAAGAATGGGCACCTCATTGCATCACAGGTGGGGCATGTGTAAAATCAGGAAACGAGATCTCGCCGGCAGGAATCGTGTTTCCCGACTCTAACCAGATTTTGGGCTGGCATCTGTTATGCTGACATCTAACCCGGTTCAAAATTACCCCCAAAGCTTCTGCTCAGGACAATTTGCCCGAAATTGGACAAACCCGCACAAAAGATTGAGGACCTTCAAATGCAGGCCATGTCTTGTGCAAATTGAGTTCTGATGATCTTTTGAGCTGATTTAAAGAATGTTGCACGGCCCAGATTGAAGTTTTTTTAGTCATTTGTGGGACATGGGCGCCACTGGCTGGCCAGCATTTATTGACCATCCCTAGTCGCCCAAGGGCAGTTGAGAGTCAACCACATTGTTCCGGGGTCACATGTTGGCTAGACCAGGTAAATATGGCGGATGTCCTTCCCTAAAGGACATTAGTGAACCAGATGGGTTTTTCCGACAATTGGCAATAGTTTCATAATCATCAGTAGATTCTTAATTCCAAATTTTTTTAACCAAATTCAAATTCCACCATCTGCCACGGCAGGATTCGAACCCAGGTCCCCAGAGCATGAGCTGAGTTTCTGGATTAATAGTCTCGCAATAATACCACTTAACTGTCACCTCCCCATCATTCACAACTGTACAATTTTTTTTGTCTGAATTTGAATATGAATAATGTCTGAGGGGAAGAAAGCAGCACCCATCAAAAAAACTGCAAGAAAAATCGCAACAAAGGGACAGCAAGACCCAAAAAGTCTGGAGGAAGGAAAGTTGCTTGACTGATGTGTACAAGATGGGCAGCAGGGTGGCACAGTGGTTGGCACTGCTGCCTCACAGCACCAGGGACCTGGGTTCAATTCTGGCCTCAGATGACTATCTGTATGGAGTTCTCCCCGTGTCTGTGTGGGTTGCCTCCGGGTGCTCTGATTTCCTTCAGATATGCGTGGGTTAGGTTGGTTGGCATGATGAATTGTCCCTTAGTATCAAGGCTATAAATCTGTGGGGTTATGGGGTCAGGACCTGGGTGGCATTGTGGTTGGTGCAGGCTCGATCGGCCAAATGGCCTCTGTCTTCACTGTAGATTCTATGGCTCTACGTTGAATAGATTCATCCTGCCACCAGAATCTCCTCTAAGCATTATGGGTGCCATTGTGAATGGCATTAAATGCCTGACGAGTGCCAGCCTGGCCCGTTCCAGCAAGTTCTCAGCCACCAGCTACCAGATGATGTAGATTTCAGTGTATCTGCAGTTGCTTGGGAGGGTGGCCCAGTATGTTGTGTTGGAAGAGACAAAGGCCATGACCTAAGACACCAGCTCCAAGTAAAGATTTCCCATGCACTGAAAACCCAAAATGCATTCACAGAGGCCGCAATAGGTTTTGCAACAAACAAATTACTTTTTGAAGTGTTCTTAAGTAGACAAATGTGGAAGGTCATTTCTATGATGCAGAAATAGCTTTTATATCCACCTGGATAGGCAGACAGGACCTTAATTCCACATTTCAACTGAGCAGCAGCACAATGACAGTTTTGCATTGGATTGCCAGAGTCTGGATTTCATGCTTAGGTGCTTCATGGGGTTGGTACCCAGGTGCTAATGACTCAGTAAGTGAATGTGCTTCCACTGAATCAAGCAGGGAAGGAAAGAAGTCAATCTCATTCTCAATGTCCAACAATGGATTAATTTTCTTTGGCTAGGATACACGGATAGTATTTCTCAATCTGTTCTTAATCTGTTAATCGGCAGGGTGTCACAGTGGTAAGCGCTGCTGCCTCACAGTGCCAGGGACCCGGGTTCACTTCCGGCCTCAGGTCTCTGTCTGTGTGCAGTTTGCATGTTCTCCTTGTGTCTGCATGGGTTTCCTCTGGGTGCTCTGGTTTCTTCCCACAGTCCAAAGATGCTTGGGTTAGATTGATTGACCATGCTAAATTGCCCCTTAGTGTTAGGGTAAGTGCATGGGTTATGGGGATAGGGCCTGGGTGGTGTAATTTTAGGTGAGGGTTCAATGGGCCGAATGACCTCATTCTGCACTGTAGGAATTCTATGATTTCTGGGTTTTAATAAGGAGTCCTGAATCACAAGTATATATTATATAGCACTTTTATTCTGCTATGTCGTTTCCATGAATCTTTGTGGAAATGCTTAATCTATAAAGACTGAGATCTGTTATCAAATACCCTTCCATTAGTACAAATTGAATGAGAAATATTTGGCATGCTTACCTAAAATACAATGAGAACAGATGCACACACATTGTAATTATTGCCTGGTGCCTTTATAGATTTGTTGTGCTGTTATTAATATTTAAATGTGTTTTTTAATCCTGTTTATTATGCTTTTTTAGAAGCCACACGTATGAATATCAATGTGTTAAAATGGTTAAATGTTCTTGAAACATTTAATTAACATCTCGAAGTAAGTGCCTTCTATTTACTTAGTATTGCTTTCTAATGCTTCACAGTTTTGATTTGGTCATCAAGCTGATATTAAAATGGAATGTCATTGATCTTAACGTATTAGGCTGTTTATTAGAGTTCATTAGGCTGACATTATTGTGAATAACAGATGGCTGGAAGTAACAACAAAGCGGTTCTCTCATCAGAAGATTCAGATCATGTCTTAAGCTATGAAGATGATGGGTTGCTGCCTGTATCTTGACTGGCACCAAGTCCTGTTCACTTATCACCACGGCATTTACCGACCTACATTGGTTCACAATATAGACAGGCCTCACTTTTTAAATTCTCATTCATGCTTTCAAAACTCTTCAAGACCTTTGTTTTTAATTCAATCGTGGGACGTGGGTGTGGCTGGCTGGCCTACATTTGTTGCCCATCCCGAGTTGCCCTTGAGAAGGTGATAGTGATCAGAATGCTGCCTGGATTAGAGAGTATGAGCTATAAGGAGAGGCTGGACAATGGGGCTTGCTTTCCCTGGAGCAGCGGAGGCTGAGAGAAGACCTGATAGACGTCTATAAAATTATGAGAGGCATAGATAAGGTTGACAGTCTGTCTAACACTAGGTGGCATGCACTTAAGGTGAGGGGGGAAGGTTCAAAGGAGATGTGAGGGGCAAGTTTTCTATACAGAGAGTGGTGGTGCAGGCAGAAATAATAGGGCATTTAAGGGATTTTTAGATAAGCACATGAATAGGCAAGGATTACAGGATATGGACCAAGAGCAGGCAGAAAGGATTGGTTTAATTTGGCATCATGTTCAGCAGAACATCATGGGCCAAAGGACCTGTTCCTGTGCTGTACTGTTCTATGTCCTATGTTGTATGTGAGCTGCTTTCTTGAAATGTTGCAGTCCACATGCTGTGGGTTGACCCAAAATGCCACTAGGGAGGGAATTCCAGGATTTTGACCTTGTCCCTCCCTATTTCTACTTCTTCCAGTCATGGATCATAGCTAGATCATAGACTCCTTACCGTGCAAAAGCAGGCCATTTAGCCCATTGAGTCTACACCGACCACAATTCCACCCAGACCCTATTCCTGTAATCCCATGTATTTACTCTGTTAGTCCCCCTGGCACTGAGGGGCAATTTACCATGGCCAACCAATCTAACCCACACATCTTTGGATTGTTCGAGGAATCCACTAAGATCTCTACACTTTTCCATTTCTGGCCTCTTGCATAATCGGCTTGCTACTGAGGTGGCGGCGCCTTTGGCTGCCTAAAACTGAAGCTCTGCGAATCCCTCTATAAATCTCCCAACCTCTCTACAGCTCTCTCCTCCTTATTGGCCCTTGAAACCTATTTCTTTAATCAAGCTTTATTCACCTGTCCTAATATGTCCTTATGTCTCTTGGTGTCAGATTTTATTTGGTGATGCTCCAGTTTAACTTGTTGGGACATTTTACTATGTTAAAGGCACCTCTAATAAGTCCCGGGAGGCAGAAGTCCCTTCACTAAAATCCCTTTATTTACAATTCCAACAGCAGTGCACAGAGTGCTATCAGCCAACAGTCTACCTTCGGGAGTGCCAGAGGAACTGACGCTCCAGGTTAAATATAAGGAAAAGACTCCCTGATTGCCCATCAATTGACTTCTTAATCAGGGAGTTCATATTCCAATAAGCCAACCTCAAAGACCTGATTGAAGCCATTACAGCACCATATTATTACAATGAGCTGTTAACTTTGTAAAAGTTCCCTGTTTATTAAGACTATTTTGCTGCCTTCAATTCACTCTGTAGCGACAAGCTGTTTATATAAAAAATGGACAGAAAAATGGACACAAAATGGAAATAGTCACAGGTCAGGCGGCATCTGCGCAGAGAGAAACTGAGGTAACTTTTTCAGATCAGTGACATTTCATCAGAACTGGAAGGACATTGGCTGTCTCCAGTGTTCGGCGTATCTTGAATGTTGTCTATTATTTTTGACTGAGCAGGGCAGGGGGAGGTGATGGTCTAGTGGTGTTATTGCTGGTCTTTTAATCCAGAAACTCAGCTAATGTTCTGGGGATCCGAGTTTGAATCCTGCCATGGCAGAATTAAGAACCTATTGACGACCATGAAATCATTGTCGGAAAAAGCCACCTAGTTCACTAATATATACTTTAAGGAAGGAAATCTGTGGTCCTTACCTGGTCTGGCCTACATGTGACTCCAGAGTCACAGCAATGTAGTTGACTCTCAACTGTCCTCGGGCAACAAGGAATGGGCAATAAATGCAGGCCAGCCAATGATGCCCATGTCCCATGAATGAATAAAGAAGAAAGTTTGCTTCCTGGGGACTAAATGGCATGGTTAATAAAAATATAAGAGTTGCAGTGAAGAAAGCAGCCATATTTGCACCCATTCTCAGCATTCATTGGGTAATACCTGGATGCAGTACCATGCTCCTGGGATGGATGTCTTGACGTGTCCCACTCATTCTGCTGTCAGTCCAGGCAAAGCTGGGTCAGGGAGCCTACGGTGTCCTTGGATGCGTTAAAAGTCCACAGGCTACCCGTTACTGAACGTAACTAAGAGAAATAACTTTTTTTCGAGCAAGCTTGTTTACCCAGATTCTTGATTTTTGACCTGTTGGTAACACTACTAAAATGCAAAAGATGATAACACAACAGATTGGGTTTGCTATACCTCACTAGTCACTAATGTAATCTATTCCAGGAGGTGGCATTTGTGACAATGAAATCCATCCTGTTCATTTTCTCCGCATTTTCCAATTCATGGTAGTGAAACTCTTAACCAGGAAAGGCTCATGGAATTAAAATCTAAATATGGCAGGGCATGTAAATGGCAACGGGTATTAACAAGCACTTTGCGTCGTTTAACAATGTATGCAGACAAGCTTTCGTATTATAAAACCGTAAAACTTATACATGTATCCACTGTAGTATTTTAGTTTATACTAATGAGATCATTATTATGATAATGAATCTGTACCATGCTGAGAATGTACTGACATCTGTTAAAACATACTGTACTCATGTCTTGGAAGCATTTTGTTTATTGAGATTGCTACTGTATCGCTGAGCGCACACTGTGATCTTGGTGCTGAGTTAGTTCAGTTAGCTGGTGAATGTGGAATAAAGGTGAATCCCATATAAAATCAGAGCAATTGGGATGTTTGATACTATGTTTACTGAAAGTTGGAAGCAGGAAAATAACCCAAGGAGCACAATAGAATAGAATGGCTAATGTACCTTTTACTTCATTTGCTACTCCTTATGTTTTCTTCGTTATGGTAATTGGTTCATGTATAACAGGGCATGGTGGCATAGTGGTTAGCACTGCTGCCTCACAGTGCTAGGGAGCTGGGTTCAATTCTCGGCTTGGGTCACTGTCTGTAAGGAGTTTACACATTCCCCCTGTGTCTGCGTGGGTTTCCTCCGGGTGCTCCGGTTTCCTCCCACGTATGAAAGACATGCAGGTTAGATGCATTTGCTATGCTAATATTTAACTCTCACTGGATTTTAGGAGAATTTATTTATTTATTAGTGTCACAAGTAGGCTTACGTTAACACTGCAATGAAGTTACTGTGAAAATCCCCTAGTCGCCATGCTCCGATGCCTGTTCGGGTACGCTGAGGGAGCCCCTAACCCCAGCGCGTCTTTCAGGGTGTGGGACAAAACCAGAGCATCTGGAGGAAACCCATGCAGACACAAGGAGAATATGCAGCCTCTGCATAGACAGTGACCCAAACCGGGAATCGAACCTGGGTCCCTGGCTTTGTGAGGCTTCAAGGAACTGATCAAACTTTGGGATTTGAAGAGGCTAGCAACCCACCAACCAGATTAATACTGGGTGAAGAAGAGCTCTGAAGAAGAGTCATCTAGACTCGAAACGTTAATTCTTTTCTCTCTCTCCTCAGATGCTGCATTTTCTGCTCTTTTGGATTCCAACATCCACGGTAGTTTGCTTTTATGCAGCTATTTGTCATTTTCAGCAATTAAATATATTCTTGATATTTAATACACAAAGACAAATTATAAATGTGCTTATATTACAATAATAAATTAATAGTGCTACTTTTGTGATTAATTAATGCTTGAATCAAAATTCCATTTTATTCACCTTTTTAGTTCATTGTCCAACCCAATCTACCAGTTAATTCTAACATGTTAAGAGAAGCAATGGTTCTTTAGCTCACTGAATTTAGTTCAGGGTGTCTAAGTTGAATTTCTTTATAATCATGTTGAGTAGGCCATATTTGAGCCTCTCAGTTGCAGTTCAGGAAAGAAACAGGTTCTGCTTCTTCATAAACTACCTTTATTTCTTTGATTCAACTCCACATACAATTCTCCCCAACAGCCAGGGCCACCTCTAACCTCTTTATATTTTTCCAGTGATTTCTATTAAATGATTAATCATCCAATTTAGAATTTAAGTGGAAGATGACTTTTAACCCATTCATAACAGGGATGCTCAGATTTGATCTTAATCTATCCCTATGATCTATTTAATCCTTCTGCCTGTGTGGGGAGATGGGTGGCATAGTGATAATATCATTGGGCTAGCAATCCAGAGACTAATGCCCTGGGGAAATGGGTACACCTCACACCAGGGCAGCTGGTGAAATTTAAATTCAATTAATGAATAAATTTGGAATGTAGAGCTGGTTGGAAACTACCACTGATCTTGTAGAAACACATCTGATTTACTAATGCCTGATAGGGGAGCCAATCCGCCATCTTTATCTGGTCCGGTCTACATGTGACTTCAGGCCCTCTGAAATGGCCTAACAAGCCACATAGTTCAAGGACAATTAGGAATGAGCAACAAATGCTGGCTTGGTCCTTGATGCCCACACCCCATGAAAGGATAAAGAAATCCAACTTAGCCTAGCAGTAGCGCCACACGACAGTACAAAGACCATTTTTTCAATGTGAAGGTGGGACTGTACAATGGTTATTCAGACAGATGCCTGTACAGATAATGGGCGAGGACCAGAACAAGTGTGTTGATCCTTATATTGGTTTCCTCACCACTTGCTGCAATCCCAGTTTGGAAGCTATGTCTTTCAGAGGCCAGTTAGTCATGGTACTACTGCACCACTCTTGGTGATAGACGCCACAGAAAATGAATTATGTGCAAGGGGTAACAAGGTAGATATCAAGGCCAGAATTTTACCACCCGTCATGGAAGCAGAGTGGGCAGGGGGTGGACAATGGGAAGGTCCATTGACCTTGGGTGGGATTTTTCAGTTTCGGGACAAGCGAGGCTGTAAAATCCTATCCAGAGAGTTTATTTACACTAGCTCAGGAATCTGGACCACAGGGACAGTCTCAGGATAAGGGAACAATTAATTAGAACTGAGATGAAGAGAAATTTGGGATTGTTTACCCCTGAGGGTTGTGAATGCTCCCTTACTGATAATATTCAAGATAGAGATAGATTTTCAGTCTCTCAGGAAAACAAGGGATATGGAGAGTGGATGGGAAACTGGAGTTAAGGCCAAAGATAAGCCTTCGTCATATTGAATGTTGGATCAGGCTAGAGAGATGGCCTGGTCCATTTCTGCTCCTATTTGTTATGTGAGAGCAATTGCTCACAAATTGAGTGTGGCATTGAGAAACTCAAATATAATTGAAATCAGCAAGCATCATTTGTTTATGTCTCTGGTTTTTGTAACGGAGTTTGCTGATCTTACAGCAAGACGGAGTTCCTTAGTTTGGTTGAGTTAAAGATTGTTGACAATTTTCCAATTTCTACAATGAACAAAAGCATATCGACATCATGTTTCATAGAAGATGTGTCCAGACTATCACTCGGATGATGAAGAAAGCTCAAGAAGGTCAGCAAGTGAAGATGTGCGGGGATATAAAAGGCTCTCCTTCTAAAATGCAACAGAGATCCCCAAAACATTGGAAAGTAAAGTTGAATATTTGTAGAAGGAAACCTCATCTCTTTAAGGGACTGTACCAGACTACCGAACACTTCAGATTGTCTGCTCCTGTCACTGTTGCTGGGCAAAATTAAATCAGAAGAAGGAAATATTAATTTAAGGTAGGAATAGCTTGTTCATTTCCAATTACTCTGTATTTTGTCAGCCCTATCTGACTGCAAACAAGAAAAGAGGTTGGATTAATTGCTTTGGACTCTGGCCCACAACAGGTCCAATTATAGAAACATATTGGCTCCCAGCATTATTATATACACTGCTGTGCAGGAAATTGTGTGAATTTGAAAGGATTCATACAGTACAATGACCAGCGTGGCTCAAAGTAGTATTAGCAAGCCAGTGAAAGTCTTAAGGGAGGGGATAAGGTTAAGCTTGTAGGTCTGTTTTGTGTATTAAGGGATCAGCTTGTTAACCTAGGCAATGGGAATAAAGCTTATAACATATCAGCCAGTGGTATGAACTATAGCCACATCAGCAAAAGACTGAGTGCAGAATTCCATGCTTGTGAACGAACAGATGCGAACTTCAAACACGTTAAGATATTTTATAATATAATTATATAGGCTAGTTAACAAATGACAACAATATATGAAAACATACATTATTGTATAGATATATATATATAAAGTTGTCAGCATTTTCAATTAAAGTGCAATTTATGTTGCATGAGTTTTGGGTTATTCTTTGTAAAAGAATAAAACAATGCAAAATGTGTCTTGGAACCATTGGAATCTGATTGTTTGGATTAATTCCAAATGCTAAGATCATGAAGCAGTAACATTGAAGGAGAAGCTTGATGAATGCATGAGGGAGAGGGGAATAAAGATTTGTGGGTTTGCAATGATGGGACAGAGTGGAATGGGAAAGATTTGTGGGCAGTAAAAGGAGCAGCATAAAACAATCGGGCCGAATGGCCTGTACGGAAAGCTTATTCCAATGTTTCCCAAACTTTTCCCCACTGTTACCTCATTTTGAGGCTTGAAGATTTCTGTGAACCCCCTTAGTGGGAGATATGGGTATGGGGAAGATAAAGCTGTGAGAGCATGGCGGGTGATGAGGTGTGGCGGGGAGACTTCTTGAGAGTAAGGGGATTCTTTAAAAAAATTACCTTCCCACTGGATTCAGTTCCATTGCCACTATACAAGGTAATGGTGAGACTGCACTTGGAGTATTGTGCACAGTTTTGGTCCCTTTATTTGAGGAAAGATCTAGTGGCATTGGAGGCAGTTCAGAGAAGGTTCACTAGATTGATTCCAGAGAAAAGAAGTTTGTCGTATGAAGAGATTGAACAATTAAGATCTATATTCTCTGAAATTTAGAAAAATGAGGGGAGATCAAATTGAGGTATATAGGATGATAAAAGGTATGGATAAAGTAGATGTGGAGTGGATGCTTCTGGGGGTAGAACATTGTAGGATGAGAGATGATAGTATTAGGATAAGGGGTAGCAAATTTAAAACAGAATTGAGGAGAAACTATTTCTCCCTAAGGGTTGTGAATCTGTGGAATTTGCTACCCTAAAGTGCAGTGAATGTTGGGACAATAAGTAAATTTAAGGAGTTGGACAGATTTTTAATTGCTAATGGATTGAGAAGTTATGGGGAGAAGGCAGGAAAATGGGGATGAGGAGCATTTCAGCCATGATCGAATGGCAGGTCAGACTTGATGGGCCAAATAGCCTAATTCTGCTCCTATAAATTGATGAACTTAATGATTTTTTGGACCAGGAAACAGTCCTCAGACACTGGCCAGTTGGGCTACTCCCACGATTAAAAAACACATGAGGAGTTAAAGGGACCTAGCAGCTAATAACATTTAGTTGGACCTCCTCAGCAGCTATTGCCAGAGTCACACCTCACTGGAGTTTGTGTCCGACAGTTTGGGAGGTCCTGGTTTATCCAACAAGAACAATTAAATTGTATAGAGTTTAAAAATTCTCACAACTCCACAGAAGTATTCTCACAGTAGCTCAACACATAGATTTGAATGAAATGCCTCACAAAACAATTTTTCTGCTTTAGTTACATATCAGATCAATGCTTCATAGTCTTTGCAGCGTTTTCAGGTGAAAGCAATTCAATTACTTGCATGTTTTATTAATTTGATTTGATTTGATTTATTATTGTCACATGTATTGGGATAGAGTGAAAAGTATTGTTTCTTGCCTGCTATACAGACAAAACAGTTCATTCATAGAGTATACAGGGAGGAGGAAGTCCAGAATATAGTGTTACATTCATAGCTAGGGTATAGAGAAAGATAAGCTTAACATATGGTAGGTAGGTCCCTGATGGCAGCAGGGAAAAAGCTGTTCTTGAGTCGTTGGTATGTGATTTTAGGCTTTTTGTATCTTTTTTCCGAAGGAGGAAGGTGAAAGAGAGAATGCCTGGAGTGTGTGGGGTCCTTGATTATGCTGGCTGTTCTTTGAGGCAGTGGGAAGTGCAGACGGAGTCAGTGGATGGGAGGCTGGTTTGCATGATGGACTGGGCTACATTAACAACTCTTTGTAGTTTCTTGCGGTCTTGATCAGACCAATAGCCACACCAAGCTGTGATCCATCTGGAAAGGATGGTTTCTATGGTGCGTCTGTAAAAATTGGTGAGAGTTGTAGTGGACATGTTGAATTTCCTTAGTCTCCTGAGAAAGTAGAGTTCTTGGTGGACTTTCTTAACAATAGGGTCAGTGTGGAGGGATCAGGACAGGTTGTTGGTAACCTGGACACCTAGAAAATCTGAAGTTCTCAACCATATCCACTTCACCATCATTGAGGGGCATGTCCTCCATTATGCTTCCTTAAGTTGATAACTATCTCCTTCATTTTACTGACATTGAGGGAGAGAGGTTATTGTCATTGCATCATTTCATCAGTTTCTCCAATTCTTTCCTGTACTCCATCTTGTCATTGTTTGAGATCTGACCCACAAGGGTGATGTCATCAGCAAACATGAAAATGGAACTGGAGTGGAATTTAGCCACACAGTCATAAGTGTATAAGGAGTATAGTACGAGGCTGAGGAAACAGTCTTGCAGGGCACCGGTGTTAAGGATAATCGTGGAATAGGTGACATTGCCTATCCTTGAGATTGTGGTCTAGGACCCAGTCTCAGAGAGAGGAACCAAGCTCTAAGCCACAGAGTTTGAAGATGAGTTTTGTTGGGATAATGATGTTGAAGGTTGAGCTGTAGTCAATAAATCGGAGTCTGACATAAGTGTCCTTGTTACCCAGGTGTTCCAGGGTTGAGTGTAGAGCCAGGGAGAATGACTTATTGGGGAATAGGTGAACTGTAGTGGATCCAGGCAATGTGGGAGACCAGAGTTGATATGTGCCATGACTAACCTTTTGAAGCACTTTATAATGATGGATATCAGAGCCACTGGGCTGTAGTCATTAAGGCATGCTGTCTATCTTTCGTTTGATACAGGGATGATAATCGTCTTTTTGGTACAGGTAGGGACTTAGATCAGTGTAAGGACAGTATTGTCTTTATATATATATTATGTATGTATACTTCCATGAAGAAGGCACACTGAGCACTTGCAGGATTGAGAGAGAGGAAGGGACTGAGTGGGACAAGGAAAAGGTTAAAGAAATTGGACAATTGAATGTATAGTGAGGTAAGTTTGTAAGGAGGCAGGGAGAGGAATGAAAAGGTAGTATTTGGGGGAAAGAGTTCCAAACTGCATATTTGTGGTGATTGAAAGAGCTATTTTGGTGGTGAGCGGTGAGATAAGTCTTTGAAATAAAATGAAGCAATTGTAGTCAAATTAAAAAGGAACAATATTTTGCAATACTCGGTACTACCACAATCAGATGCTGCTTGATAATCAAGGAAGGTGAGTTACATATTAGCGCATCTCCACTGGTGCTGCATGTGGCACCTCAGAGAATGTGCTGCTTTGTACCAACAGGAATGTCATTCACAAAGTTTCATGGGGAAAATGTTACAGGAAGCAAGTGTGTTGCTGGAACTATGCCACAAATACAACCATCTTTTGAAGTGCTGCTCCTTCATCACGTAACTCAACTGATGGAGCAACACTCCAAAAACTTGTGATTCCGAATAAATCTTTTGGACTTTAACCTGGCGTTGTGAGCCTTCTTACAATATCCAGTATGATCACCGACAGCTGCTACTTTCATATGTTTTGGTAAGCCTAACCGAATAAATGCGTATATTTAGACCGGGATCCTAATCCAAATATGAGCTATGTGAGTTTCTGGTTAGAAAAATAATCTAGTTGTATTGTGAGCAAGCCTATTTTAACACTTTTTTTGTTGCTTTTATTCATTTGCATTAGAGCACAGAATACTTGTAGTTTGCGGCAAGGGAAAATATCATTCCTGACTGTAAAATGTAGGTTGGACCAAAAATAAAGTAGCTTCTAGATTCCAATTCCTAGCACTTTTGTCTTGGGCTCACAAGCAGACAACGTTTCCAGTCTGAATGTGCCCCAGCAGTGCTGTGTGTCAGGGTGATTCTCTGATTAGAGATCACTTTAAATGTCTGTCACATTTCCCTGACTCTGAAAGTCAGGAAATGCTGTGCCATCAGACCAGTGTATAAAGGCTAATCACATTTAACTAAGTGTTGAAAGGTGCAGCAAGACACACTAACGACAAGAATAAAATCAGCCCTCAATGGGTTAAAATGTGCTTTTTTGAACCTATTTTGCACACAACAGGATAACTGATTGGTCTTTTGAGTGAATATGATTTTCATGAATGTTCAAATGCAATGTACATCTGGGTGATACGCACTCAGTTTAGATCATGAGTCAGAAGTGAAGCTGTAAGATTTATGCTGCGGGAATGTTTAATGTTGCTGACATTTCTTTGAAGTCCAGAGTCAAGCTGAAGGGACAGCAGCTTCCACACCTCTAGTTTGAGGGGTTAATGTCTGGATATTACCATTTGTCCCACAAAACATCTTCCTTAATGGTTCAGCTATTAACAGACTAATAACTGCAGCTTACATTAACATTTCATGTATTCTAACCACTGAATAACTTTTTTTGGCTGTTTTCAAAGTAAAGACAACAGCATATTCAAATTTTATCCTTTTGATAGAGATGTTTCTCATTGAATTTGTTGATGAATCTGACCAGATACAGCTCTTTTGTTTATCGCTGTCAGAGGGAATTCAGAGCGTTAGCACTGCTGCCTCACAGCTCCAGGGAGCCGGGTTAAATTAGCGCCTTGGGTCACTGTCTGTGTGGAGTTTGCACATTCTCCCCGTGTCTGCGTGAGTTTCCTTCGGGTGCTCCGGTTTCCTCCAACAGTCCAAATGTTAGATGGGTTGGCCATGCTAAATCCTCCCTTAGAGTCCCAAGATGTGTAGGTTAGATGGATTAGCCATTGTAAATGTGTGGAATTATGGGGATAGGGCAGGAGAGAGGGCCTGAGTAAGGTACTTCGTCAGAGAGTTGGTGCACTCTTGATGGGCTGAATGGCCTCTTCTGCACTTTAGCGATTTTATGATTCTTAACTCATGCAGTTGAGTAAACTTTTTAAATGTGATTTTCCTATCTAGGTAAGATCACTCAACATAAAATATCTGTATTCTGTTGCAGTTGCTAGAATAGTGAATGCCTCCATATGCAATTGGAGTCCAAAATAAAATAGACATAGAATCCTACAGTCCAGAAGGAGGCCATTTGGGGGCCATTGAGTCTGCACCAACCACAATCCCACGCAGGCCCTATCCCCATAACCCCATGCATTTACCCTAGCTAATTCCACTGACACTAAGGGGCAATTTATCCTGGCCAATCCACCTAACCCACACATTTTTGGACTGTGGGAGGAAACCTGAGCACTCAGAGGAAACCCAATCAGACATGGGGAGAACGTGCAAACTCCACACAAATAGTCACCCAAGCCAGGAATTGAACCTGCGCTGTGATGGAGCAACTCGAACCACTGTGCCACAGTTCCACTCATGGACTTGAACGTTAAGGATGGTGAGTGTTCAGCACCTACTGACCCCAGTAGGCCTGTTGCCATTTTATACTGAACTGAGTGTTGATTGGCAGCAGGTGGCATTCCTGCCCCCTCCGCAATGAAGTCACACCTTGGAGAGCTGTCAGCCAATCAGATTGGCCGACAGCTCTCCAGCCCCTCCAGGCACAGTGCTACAGTGGCCAGAAGAAGAACTGCCTGAGCCTAACTCCTGGGGCCGCACTTAAGGTGAATATTGGAGATTTGGGGTGCGGGAAGGTAAGAGATGCCCTGGAATGGTCAGGAGGGGAGCAATCTTGGTATTGGGAGTAGGCTGTGGGGAAGGGAGAGCCTCCTGGGAGGACTTCATGCCCTGCTGCAACCAAAAAATTGAGGCTGGATGGGAAAAGGCCCTCAAGTGGCCATTAAGTGGCTACTTAAGGGTTTTAATAGGAGGATTCTCGCTCAAAGCCCTGCCCGCCACACTGAAATCAGGGCAGAGAATCCCATCCATGCAATTTTATGCTCCCTCTGCTCCCCCCTAGCTGACTCTGACCCTTTGTATTTGGAACTGTATTTTGTGACTTAAATCTGTTTATTTTTCCATGCATAAATTGAGGACCAGAGGGAGGTGGGTATGGGGCTAGATGTGAGTTATAGGACATGAAGAGCCGTGTTTTGAATGACATCAAGTTTGTGGAAGGTAGAATTATGGAGTCAAGCCTGGTGTGTTTTTGAATAGTTACCTCGAGTGGTATAAATGGGGGTTTCAGCAGCTGATGAGCTGAGACAAGGGTAAAGTGGGGTGATGTTACAGAATTGGAAATAGGCATGAAATAGGCATGATGGTGCAAATATGTAGACAGAAGCTCAAGGTTGCACACACTCTGCTTCACCCTCAGATGTTTGCCTGGGAGGCATGGACTGGGCAGCAAGGAAATGGAGTTTCTGACAGGGACTGAAGACAATGGTTTCTGTCTTCTCAATGTTCAGTCGGAAGAAATTTCCGCTCATCCAGTTGAACAAGCAGCCTGACAACTTAGAGACTTTGATTTGATTTGGTTTGAAGAGATTTCTGAGAGGCTATGGCCTAGTGGTATTATCGCAAGTATATTAATCCAGAAACTCAGCTAATGTTCTGGGGACCCGGAGTTGAATCCCACCATGGCAGATGGTGGACTTTGAATTCAATAAAAATATCTGGAATTGAGAATCTACTGATGACCATGGAACCATTGTTGGAAAAACCCATCTGGTAGCAATCCTTACCTGGTCTGGCCTAAATGTGACTCCAGAGCCACAGCAATTCCTCCCTCTGCTGTGGTGAGATTCGAACCCAGGTCCCCAGAACATTAGCTGAGTTTCTGGCATAATAGCTTGGCAATAATACCACTAGGCCATCACCTCCCCACTTGTGACTAACTGTTTCAACTCAGTTTATGCACCTCTTTTCAACACATTTTACCACCATATTTTACTCCAAGTATGGTTGGCCTCAGTGCCCTTAGAACAAGGGCAACTATGAATGGTCAATAAGTGCTGGCCAGCCATCGACACCTGCACCCCATGAATGAATAAAGAAAATTATAGTTGTCACGTATTAATATACAATAAAAAGTGTTGTTTCTTGCATGCTATACAGACAAAACGTGACACACATAGAGAAGGAAAGGAAAGGGTGCAAGGGAAGGAAAGAAAGGGTGAAGTGGAGGGATGGAGAGCTGGTGGTGGCTTACAGCTGGATATTGTCAGTACATGTGTGAAAACTGATGCTGTGTTTTTTGCTTGGTGTTGCTAAGGAACGGTCGTTAGGTGAGAAATAGGGGAGGGACCAAAGTTATTTCCTGGGGAATGCCGGAGGTCACAGTGCAGGAACAGGAAGAAGAATTACAAAGCTGTGACTGGCTAGATAAGAATGGAACCCGGTAAGTGCAGACTCATCCAGCTAGAAGGATATTGGAGCAAAGTATGATGGTAAAATGTGTTGAAAAGGGCTGCATAAACTGAGTAAAAACATTTAGTCACAAGTAGGGAGGCTATAGCCGAGTAGTATTATCGCTAAGCTATCATTCCAGAAACTCAGCTAATGTCCTGGGGACCTGGGTTCAAATCCTACCATGGCAGGTGGTGGAATTTGAATTTAATTGAAAAATATCTGGAATAAGAATCTACTGATGACCATGAATTGATTGTCAGAAAAACCCATCTGGTTCACTACTGTCCTTTAGGAAAGGAAATCTGCCATCCTTACCCGGTCTGGCCTACATATGACTCCAGAGCCACAGCAATGTGGTTGACTCTCAACTGCCATCCAAGGGCAACCAGGGATGGGCAATAAATGCTGGCCAGCCAGCGATGCCCATATCCCATGAATGTATTAAAAAAAAGTCCAAGCCTCTCAACCTTTTAGTGAGGCCCACCTGAACCATGACAGAAATCGTTGGGAAATCACTCAAAATTTGTTCTTAGTGGTACTCAATAGAAGTAAGAGCCATAGAAACTCAATATAATAGATTTCAGTCTGAGAATATTAAACATTTAAGTTTAAGTTTATTTATTAGTGTCATAAGTAGGTTACATTAACACTGCAATGAAGTTACTGTGAAAATCCCTTAGTCACCATACTAGGAGTGTGGCCGTTGAGAGAGAACTTAGCACAGCTAATGCACCTAACCAGCACATCTCTCGCACTGTGAGAGGAAATTGGAGCGCTCAAAGGAAACCCACACAGACATGGGGAGAACATGCAGACTCCACAAAGACAATGACCTAAGCTGGGAATTGAACCTGGGTCCCTGGCATTGTGAGACAGCAGTGCTGACCACTGTGCCAACATATCACCCACGTGCTTGGCTCAAGGTGTAATTTTGCATGCTGTGAGAATGATATGATTAGACAGGCTTCACAAGTAGGTGCAGCACTTACAGTCCCCCCCTAGCTGATTCTGACCCTTTGTATTTGGAACTGTATTTTGTGACTTAAATCTGTTTATTTTTCCATGCATAAATTGAGGACCAGAGGGAGGTGGGTATGGGGCTAGATGTGAGTTATAGGACATGAAGAGCAGTGTTTTGAATGACATCAAGTTTGTGGAAGGTAGAATTATGGAGACAAGCCTGGTGTGCTTTTGAATAGTTACCTCGAGCGGTATAAATGGGGGTTTCAGCAGCTGATGAGCTGAGACAAGGGTAAAGTGGGGTGATGTTACAGAATTACATACAGTCCGACCATGGCATTGTGACGACTGTCAAATGAATCGACAGTGAAACCTTACTGGGTGAGATTATTATGATCCAAAAGAACTTCTCTGTACAGATGTTTCAATGCCAGAACATTAGCGCCCTAAACTTGGTAATTTGAATCGGTGTAATAAATCTAAACGCCACTAAATAGTGCTGAGACTTTGCAGCCATAGCAGAAAGGACAATTTAGGAGATTAATACATTTGTTATCTCCACTAAGCAATGATGTTCATAGTGCTTACAATCTCCTCTGGTAGAACGAGAGAATATGGTGCCCGTTAGATAAAGATAGACCCGTCACATAGTAAATCTACTACTTTATAGTGTCCTCAATGAAATGCAATAAATATCTGGACTTTCAGCCGGGCAAAATATTAATGCCTAATCTTATTTTTCCTTTCAGTAAGACTTAGAGAATTGATATTTAAGACTTTCTTGCAGGTCCTTTAACAGGATTATTCTATAGCAATGGCTTTCCTGGGAAACAAATTTCTGTTTGATAGCTTTTACTTATTTTATTAAGATCTGCGCTGCTCAAATAATGGAGCAGAATCATTAATACAAAATAGTGATCTTCACGGGTTGGTCACAAAAGGGCAAGATGTACTTCTCCCTCTTTCACGTTTTTTTTACGCTTGAATTGGAGGCACTAACACCCAACTTTTTACACTACACCGCAATAATAAATGGTGTTCAGTTTTCACAGTAGCTAAGGTAGAACTAGTATTGATTAACTCTCAGCTAACCTATTCCTGGAGTTTTGTGATTTATTACCTGCCGTTATTTTTATGTTTGTTATCAAATCTGCCTTGTCTCCCTTGTTGATAGCTTACAGACAACAAACAGCAGCAACTGTGACTGCCATAATGTGTATATAATGGCCATCAATGCGGAGTGATTAAGGAATTTTCGTCTTAAGTGCAATTGGCTTTTTAGCATTTAATTACACTGCAGATATGGATACCTTGGAAGTTTTGGGGAGAAAACTCGTCTAAATTGTTATCGATGTCAATTTGAACATTAATTTCCTTTAATTTGATAAATGAATTGTTTCATGTAGGGCTAAATGTGGCTTACTTTTGCCCACAATTGACAGCAGCAGGGCAATGCTGACTGCCACAATAATGGGAAATTAGCATCACTGCAGGAATATTCAAATATTGGTTTAAATAGTTATATTTGGTGCGCTGTGTTTTGCAGAGCATCTGCTGGGATTTCAGGAACTGTGGCTGCACATGGCATCTGGAGCATTTAGAGGCCATTGCTCTCAATGTATAAAGCTAAGTATTCAACAGAAAGTCGATATCTAGGTACAACAAGTTATACAAAAGGCAAATGGAATGTTAGCATTTATTGCAAGAGGATTGGAGTATAAAAGTAGAGAAGTGTTGTTGCAATTGGCGGTGGCATGGTGGCACAATGGTTAGCATTGCTGCCTCACTGTGCCAGGGACCCGGGTTTGATTCCTGGCTTGAATGACCGTCTGTGTGTAGTTTCCATGTTCTCCCTGTATCTGTGTGGGTTTCTTCCGGGTGCTCTGGTTTCCTCCCACAGTCCAAAGATGTGCGGGTTAGGCGGATTGGCCGTGTCAGGGGGACTAGCTAGGGTAAATGCATGGGGTTGTGGGGATAAGGTCTGGATGGGATTGTGGTTGGTGAAGCTCGATGGGCCGAATGGCCTCCTTCTGCACTGTAGGATTCTATGATTTTATAGGGTGTTGGTGAGACCACAACTGGAGTCTTGTGTCCAATCTTGGTCTCCTTATTTGAGGAAGGATTGGAGGCAGTTCAGGGGAGATTGATTGACAGATCGATTCCGGGGATGAAAGGGTTGACGTATGAGGACAGAGTAAACAGTTTGAGCTGATATTTGCTGGAATTTAGAAGGGTGAGGAGGGATCTAATTAAAGCATATAAAATACTAAAATGGAGTGATAAAGTAAATGTAGACCAAATGTTTCCCCTTGTGGGACAACCTACAACACGAGGTCACAGGAATAGGTTGAGAGGTGGTAGATATCAAACTGAGGTGAGGAGGAACCACTTCTCACAGAGGTTGGTAAATTTGTGAAACTCGCTGCCCCATAGCACAGTGGAGTCTGAATCATTGAATAGTTTCCAGAAGGTGATAGATATATTTCTGATTTTAAAAAATGGGTTAAGGGGATATGGGGAACAGGTAGGGAGGTGATTTGAGACCAGGGAGAGATCAGCCATGATCTGATTGAATGGTGGAGCAGACTCGAAAGGTTCAATTTGCCTACTTCTGCCCCTAATTCCTACGTACCGATAAGCAGCAAAGTGGAAAGGGGCAATAAAATTGTAAAAAATCTATAATAATCACATCATACACATATTGCAAATGATGGGAATAACACCACCACAGTATCATTGATGGCAACTTACCGAGCCACGTGCAGCATTGCTTAGTAATTTTTGAACATCCCCATGGTCACTTGAACTTTAGTCATTGTGGGGTGTGAGGAAAGAGGTGGAATCCAAACATGGTGATTTAATGGGCCATTATATAGCACTAGCTCCCCACTCCTTCATCTTAATTCTCCCCAGTCAGTCAGAACATTTTGCACCAGAGTATTGCCTGCATGTATTGAGTATTGAGTGTATCTCAGCTGAGATCATCACCATCAGGGAAGACACAGTAAGAAGTCTCTCAACACCAGGTTAAAGTCCAACAGGTTCATTTGATAGCTCGAACTTTCGGAGCACTGCTCCTTCTCAGGTGATGAAGGAGCAGCGCACTGAACGCTCGTGCTATCAAATAAACCTGTCGGATTTTAACCTGGTGTTGTGAGGTTCCTTACTGTGCCCACCCCAATCCAATGTCGGCATCTCCACATCAGGGGAAAGTCACTGAAAGTTGGAATCACTTGGGCAAACACCTCATACATGTCTCGGTGCTCCTCACATCTTGCAGAATAGATAGTGTTACACTTAGATGTATCTAACGTGTTATCTATCCAACATAACTTATTTATGCTGCAAGAGAAAATGTGGAAAATCTCAGCAAAGAGACAATAATTTTCACTGTATACTAATACATGTGACAATAATAAATCAAATCAAACTTGGCATCATGCAAAGTCCCTTGGTGGAGTAGGTCGGGGGGGGTGGGGGTATAAAGTATTCTCATGTTTTGTGGGTGCGGGGATGCAGGTGGGAGGGTAAAGTATATTCATGCTTCAGTGGGGAGGGTGGGTGGGTGGTGGTATCTGAGGGAGCATTATTTTGCTGAGGTTGCAAAAGGTCGTAAGCCAAGTTCCTGATGCTAATTCAGGTGAACCTAAAAGATCTGAAGACCAACCTTCATCTCACAATTATCACCAAGACAGATCATCACCAAGACAGGTTAAGATGTGACCTGACTCAATATCATTTATTTTTGCTGTGTGAATTAGCTGCCAGATTTCTCTACAAGCAATTACTATACGTCACAAGCAATCCATTATGAAGCACTTGGGTCACCTTATGCAAGGTGTTGTATAAATGCCTTGTATAAATGCCAATTCTTTCTTTAAGTACATAGGCAGCATATATTACTGAAAATGTCAGCCGTGGTACAGTAGGTAGAATTCTTGCCTTCGACTCAGAAAGTTATGCATACAAAAACAAGTCCAAAAACATGAATCAAGGCTAGAGTGCATGAATGATGGAGTACTGCACAGTTGGAGGAGCCATCTTTCAGATGAGATTGAAACTCAGATCTCTCTCAGCTCTGACAAAGAAACGTTGGCTGTATTCTCCCTCCGCAGATGCTGTCAGACCTGCTGAGATTTTCCACCATTTTCTGTTTTTGTTTCAGATTCCAGCATCCGCAATAACTGCCATTTAACCTATCTCCTCTTTTGTTGTGGGTAGTTTTGGTCCCCTTTTTTAAGGAATTATATTATTTCATTGGAGGCAGTTCAGAGAAGGTTAACTAGGATGCTCCCCGGTATGGAGGGATTGTCTTATGAACGATAGTTGAACAGGTTGGGACTCCACTCACTGGAATTTAAAATTTAGAAGAATGAGAGGTGATCTCATTGAAACATATGAGATTCTTAAGGGGCTTGACAGGGTAAATGCTGAGAGGATGTTTTCCCTCATTTGAGAGTCTAGTGCCAGAGGGCACGGTCTCGAGATAAAGTGGTACCAATTAAGATTGGGACGAGGAGGAATTTCTTCTCTCCAAGGACTATGAGGTTTTGGAACTGCTTGCCACAGAGAGCGGTGGGGACAGAGTATTGTGTATATTTAAGGCTGAATAGATAGATTCTTTATCAGTAAGGGTATCAAGGGGAAGAGCAGGAAAGTGGACAATGAGGAATGTCAGATCAGCCATGATTCTATTGAATAACTAAGCAGACTCAAGGGGCCAAACAGCCCACTCCTGTTCCTATTATAGTTTCATGGTGTTATCTCGAAACCATTTCAGCCATAGTGAACTAAGGGAAGTGGAATTGTTATCGAACCCTCTCATGTTATATGACTCACATTGAAAATACACAGTGAAAATTAAAAGTATCACAATTGTGTAGAAACACCTCGGAGTACAACTTGTTTAAGGTAGACAACTTAAATACCTTTGCACCATTTGTAATGACCGTTTTGAAATGTCTGTAATGTTCACTATACTAAAGCACCTCAAGACTGCAGCACGGTGGCACAGAGGTTGGCACTGCTGTTTCACAGTGCCAGGGACCTGGGTTTGATTCCTGGCTGTGTGGAGTCTGCACATTCTCCCCGTGTCTGCATGGGTTTCCTCTGGGTGCTCCGGTTTCCTCCCACATTCTGAAACACGCGCTGGTTGGGTGCATTGGCCATGCTAGGTGCCCCCTCAGTGTACCCGAACAAGCGCCAGAGTAAATTTTCACAGTAAATTAATTTCAGTGTTAATGTAAGCTTACTTGTGACACTATTAAAAAAATTTTAACTTTAGTATATGTAAAGAACGTGAATATTGTGGTATTTTGTGTGATTGCTACTTCTGAAATTTTGTAATGTTTCTTTCAGATACTTTATGAATAAAGTATATTTTTGCAAAACAAAAGGTGGACATAAAAGCTAGCTTAAGCGTCAGATCGAACCCAAGATGGAACGCAATGCCTTACCTTGTCAGCTTGGATCATGTATGTTTCTGTTGTAGTTTTTGGAGTAAGCAAAGGGATGGATTCAGGATCTGCCCAGCCCACTCTACGCACTAGCTTTGTACCTTTAAGAATCAAACGTTTTTTTGATAAGGTGGGCATAAAAGATCCCATAACATTATTTGGTACAAGAGTTATCTCTAGTGTCTTGGTCGGTATTTATCTGACAATTAACCTTCAGTTTAATGGTCATGATCACATTTTGGGACCTGGTGTGCAAAGTGGCCAATGCATTTCTTACAACAGCATCTTCAAACATACATCATTGGCTGTAAAGTGCTTTGGGATGTCTTGTTGTTGCAAAAGGCCCGTTACAATTGGAAATCTTTATATTTTTAAAAAAATATTTAAACCTAATAAGAAGGACTGAAGCCAGTGCCTCCAGCAGAAAGCTGTGAACCACTGTTACATCTGTCTTTGTTAAAAAAGGTATGAGTTTGCATTGTATAATCTATATTGCTTGATCTGAATGACACTTTGCTTTAGAGATATATGCTGTGCACCATTACCTACTCAAGAGAGCAGGCAGGCAAGCAGCCTGTGTGTGATCTATACAGATCCCCCTGCATTAGCATAAGACCCTTTATCAGACTAACGATTATTGGTGAAGATGTCACAACAGACCCATAGTTCCTGTTAAAATTACCCCTGTGGCATATTCGTCTCTAAGTGAGGCAATTCTTCAACATTTATACCAAGAGTGCTCGCTTTCGTAAAGCATGTTCTCGCTGTAGTGTTGGAAACATTTGCATACATTTTTGAGAGATGCACAATAGGAACAGTGGGTGAGGTGGGGAGGGTACGGAATATGGCACGGTAGCACAGTGGTTAGCACTGCTGCTTCACAGCGCCAAGGACCTGGGTTTGATTCCTCTCTGTGTGGAGTCTGCACATTCTCCCCTTGTCTGTGTGGTTGTGCTCCGGTTTCCTCCCATAAGGTATGGTGGTTAGGTGCATTGACCCAAACAGTCACCAGACTCTGGCAACTAGGGGAATTTCACACTAACTTCATTGCAGTGTTAATGTAAGCTTTATTTGTGACTAATAAATAAACTTTTTTTATCCTGCCACACAAACTCCATTCTTCAATACTATCTCCTCTCTGAGTAGTTTTCAAAATAGATCAAGTCACAATCAGATTGTGGGAAGATTTACTCTTGTACGCATGTAACAAAATTGTAAATGCCCTTTGCCATTTTGGTGCATGTGCTATAACATCTTTCCATGTAGTGCATTTTGTAATGCACTGTGATAACACCTTTATAAAAAAAAGGTAGTTTTCTTAGGTTTTAAAGTCAAATCAAGCTTTCTAAAACAGTTTTTGATCCATTATGACAAAGAGGTAGGGGCGATTATTTAAGATCAAATCAAAATAGGTCCTGTGAGAGCTCACTTGTGCTGTATTGTAATGTTTTTAATTCATCGGTCTCACAAATCCTATTAACTTTCAGCAATAAGTGGTGTTGCGTAGGGATTCGTGGTACTGGGCTAGCACACTGTCCTTTCACCTGCATTCTAATCTAGTCTGGAATGATGGAATGAAAGTCTCCTCTATCTGCTTCCTAAGGGTTTATGTGAAATGAGTCTGGAGTAACTTCAGCTTCATTGTTAATAGACTACTGACCCACAGTAAATAAAACAAATGATATGGTAGCAAAAAGGGGCAAGCGTGTTCTGTGAACGCCAAAATCTTGATAAGCACAAAGTTCATCAATTTGATTTTAAATTACTTTGTGAAAGTTCTGAGTGTTGCAGTGCAAACTCCCAATTGTGAAACACAATGAACTCACAACTTCACAGTACTGGTGCCTATAAACTGCTTATAGCAGCTGTCCAGCTGTGCGTCCCCGAAACCCTGTTGCAACTGTTCTCTTTTTTGTGAGTTTTATATTATTGAGCTCTCTTTTGACTTAATGGGTAACTGTGCTAACCTGGAATGGTAATGAGTGCGTACAGTTCAGTCTGGGGTTCAATTCCTCATTCTCTACTGTCCTATCTTAGAAATAGACTTTATCAAAGAAAGCCTATGATACAGAAAGAGGCCATTCGGTCCATTGAGTCTGTACCGACCACAATCGCACCCAGGCCCTACCCCCATGTCCTGACATATTTTATCCACTATTCCCATTAACCTACGCATCTCAGGACACTAAGGATTTTAGCATGGCCAATCAACCTAACCCACACATCTTTGGGAGGAAACCGGAGCACCCAGAGGAAACCCACGCAGACACGAGGAGAATAAGCAAACTCCACACAGACAGTGACCCAAACTAGGAATCGAACCCAGGTCTCTGGTGCTGTGAAGCAGCAGTGCTAGCCACTGTGCTACCGTGCCACCATGATCAGGATAGCGAACTCATTTAGCCAATCGAGCTTAAACAGCCAGTCTCCCACCTCTTGAGTATTGTCTGGGGACCCTGCTAACATGGGCATCACACTGAGTTGGGCTAAGATGCTCTTTGTGACTGTATTACCTGCCAATTCTCATCCAATGACAATAAATTCAGTGAGATGAAGAGGCAGCTCTGACATGAATGAGACCATATCAATGACTTAGAGATCAGTGCCAGATTGTGTGGTGTCTTAAAAAAAAATAAGGGTTCCTTTCACTGTGATATTTGCCCCCACAGAGATTCCAGAGCACCTGAAAATCCATTTTTGTTTTTGAACGTTTAGATCTCCTTGTGTTCTTTGGGACGGCACAGTGGTTAGCACTGCTGTCGTACAGCGCCAAGACTCTGGGTTCAATTCCGGCCTTGGTGACTCTGTGAAGTTTACACGTTCTCCCCGGCCTGCGTGAGTTTCCTCCTGGTGCTCCGGTTTCCTCCCACAGTCTAAAAATGGTCAGGTTAGATTGATTGGCCATGCTAAGCTGTGTCAGGGGGATTAGCAGGATAAATATGTGGGGTTACGGGGACCTGGCCTGGCTGGGATTGTTGTCGGTGCTGACTCGATGGACTAAATGGCCTCCTTCTGCACTGTAAGGACTCTATGCTGGAGGAGGCCAGAGAGAAAGGTGGCCCTAAGACAAGCTAAGTCCTCAAACGGCTGTTATCAAATGGTATCCGTGCTCACAAGCGTTCGCTGAGGGGGATCGAGTCTCTGGATAGCAATCAGGAGGACAAACATAATTTTTCTATTCACTTCTCGAACCAAAGGCCAATTTAGTGTCCTTTGTGAAAGTCAGCCGAACAAATCACAGATCATTCCTGTGACTGCGAGGTTTGCGAGGCCCCGGTTTAAAACATTCTATTTTAAAATTCAGCATTTAAAATGTAATTTATACAAAAGATGGAGGCGGTGAGGTTGTTTTCTCTTACCCTCTTGGTGATTATAAAACCTTATCCACTGATTGAGCAAATCTCTGCATGGAACACGTTTAAAATACTATAATTTCCAAGAGGCTGATCTTGAAGTCACCAAAGATAAAGAAACGGATAATTATAATTTGCTTTCCATCTCAAACAGCTGCTTTAAAGAACTGAAATGATGATAATAGTTGCATCTGAAACACTCACCGGTAAAATGGACACCATTGAAATGGATATGGCAGCAATAGAGTACTATCTTCACTGCTGAATTCATTGCGATTCCATTAGCTTCACAAAGATTGTGGCAGCCCAGATTTTTAGTGACACTTGTGTAGGTTCAAAACAAATTGGCTCTGTCATACTGGACAATTTTGAGATGTGAAGTAAATTAAACATGTAATCAAGCAGGAAATACTTTACAACACTCTATCACAAGATTTCCGTGAAGCTGCACACAGTATTTAGATGTTGCCATTTTTTTTTTAGACACTTTTTCAGTGATAGCAGTGTAGCAAACCAGATGAGGCAAAATATATTAAATGCGTGTGCGCTTGCTAACTGGTGGTTTCCCTCAGCCATTTATAGAGTTCGGCTTTCTCTCAGCAGTGCCGAGCTGATGCTAATTGTAAAATGATTAATATGCGGAATACATTGCAAGCTGAATTCCTTTCAAAAAATGAGAAGGTTTGAAGTGAGCAAAATAGTCTGCATTAAAACCTGACAAATTGTGTCCCCTCCTCACCTTACTACCCACAAAGTTTAACATGGACAGATTGAATCTGACCCTTGAGTGTCTATTGGCTATCAGAGCTTCTGGGTAAAATATATTTGGTCAACTTCTGTCTCCTTTTCCAGGTCAGGGCATCATGGTGGCACTGCCACCTCACAGTGCCAGGGACCCGAGTTCAATTCCAGCCTCAGCAGACTGTCTGTGTGGAGTCTGCACGTTCTTCCCCTCTCTGCATGGCATGGGTTCCTTCCGGGCGCTCCAGTTTTCTCCCATAGTCCAAAGATGTGTGGGTTAGATGGATTGGCCACGCTCGATTGCCCCATTGTGTCAGGGGCATTTGAAGGCTAAATACATGGAATCATGGGAATAGGGCTAGGGTGGGATTGTTGTTGGAGCAGGCTCGATGGGCTGAATGTCCTCCTTCTGTACTGTAGGGATACTATGATGTGTATGTGGCGTAAAACTGCACCCAATAATTCACATTTGCCGCAGGAAAGAGTAAAAATAAAAACAGCTTAGTAAAACCTTCCCTCAGTGAGTTATGGGCTTTATGATTATGAAGTAAAAGAGTCTAATATATTGGACAGAGGTGATTTGAGTTAGCTGAGAGAAAGGACTTTCAGATGAATGAGTATTTCGGAACCAGGGAGATTACTTGGCCTGTTAAAACCTGACCAGACAGCATCAATTAATGTAGCAAATGTTTACATCTCAAATGTCAACAATCCTATAAAATCTCCATATATTTACTTCATTTCACAAACGGGCAGCTAAACTGATCACGTGTGTTGTCCACAATGCACAAGCAGTGCCTTACTGTTGATTACAGAAGAAAAAATTGGTTATAATTGAGGTTCTTAATTACAATTAATGTTCTTCAGTCCATTTCACTTTCTTTGCATGTTCAAATCTTTTTGTTTTAATATCGAATGTTGTCCATGCCATCCTGAAAAAGGACTGGAAGCTGGGAGGGTTGGTGGGGGGTGGAGGAGTAGCGAGAGGCAGGGGGTTGGTGGCAGTTACTGTACTGACAGAATGAGGGAGCTGAATTAATGTACACAGTTGAAATGGTGAGATTGCAGAAACACTCTGGGCTAATGACTGTAGCTCCTGATTGATGCACACTGTTGGCTTGCCTGGTCTTAAAAGGACCTTGTAGTGACACTACCTCTTTTTTAAGAAAGCAGTAAAAAGAGTACACACATACATCTTGTGAAAACACCATATTGTGTTGCCAGACAACACTTGTAGTGGTGGATTTGGTGCACAGAGGGGGTGTTGTCAAAGTTGCGAACACAAGCAGAATAAAATGTTCTGGAGGTTTGTGTAAGTGAGATATAAAAGCCACTGCCCACACAGAGAGGACTTAGCATGGTTTTTTGCTTTGCTTTTTGTGGGACTTTGGGAGATCACTGTTGTTACTTATCATCCCAGGTCTTGCTCCCTCTGGCTAATGTCTGAGGCTGAATCAGATGGTTTGCAAGCTTGCCATGCAACTGGACCTGGAGAAGAGCTGAACCTCCGATGCTATTCCATTTGATCAGAGGCCACATGCATCTGGTAGATCACCTGTTTCATGCTCCTGTCTCAGTCCATTAGCCATGAAACTCACTATGCTTTTGATGTCTCCACACTCGACTATTCCAATGCTCTCTGGGCCACCCTTCAGCCTTCCACCCTCCATAAGCTTCAACTCATCCAAAACTCTGCTTCATACTGCGATGGTCATCTCCAGCTGGCAGCCCATATGCTGATACTGCATAAGCCTTAACTGCTCCTGATTATTGGACTGCTTGTTTGAATATGAGCTCATACATTATTGTTATTCTTAAAGGTATAGAGTCATAGAGGTTTACAGCATGGAAACAGGCCCTTCGACCCAACTTGTCCATGTTGCCCCTTTTTTTGAAACTCCTAAGCTAATCCCAGTTGCCCGCATTTGGCCCATATCCCCCTATACACATCATACTCATGTAACTATCTAAATACCTTTTAAAAGGCAAAATTGTACCCATCTCTACTACTTCCTCTGATGGCTTGTTCCAGACAACACCACCCTCTGTAAGAAAAAATTGCCCCTCTGGACACTTCTGTATCTCTCCCCTCTCCCCTTAAACCTATGCCCTCGAGTTTTAGACTCCCCTACCATTGGGAAAAGATATTGACTATCCAGCTGATCTGTGCCCCCTCATTATTTTATAGAACCCTATAATATCACCCCTCAGCCTCCTATGCTCCAGAGAAAAAGGTTCCAGTCTATCCAGCCTCTCCTTAGAACTCAATCCATCAAGTCCCGGTAGCATTCTGGTAAATCTTTTCTGCACTCTTTTGAGTTTAATAATATCCTTTCTATAATAGGGTGACCAGAATTGCACACAGTATTCCAAGTGTGGCCTTACCAATGTCTTGTACAACTTCAATAAGATGTTCTAACTCCTGCATTCAATGTTCTGACCAATGAAACCAAGCATGCCGAATGTCTTCTTCACCAATCTGTCCACATGTGACTCCACTTTCAAGGAGCTATGAACATGTACCTTTTGTTCTGTAACTCTCCCTAATGCCCTACTGTTAACTGAGTAAGTCCTGCCCAGGTTCAATCTACCAAAATGCGTCACCTCGCATTTGTCTAAATTAAACTCCATCTGCCATTCGTTTGTCCACTGGCCCACCTGATCAGTTCTTTCCTGGGGTTTCAGAGTAGGTCCGATTTGGTTGATTGACAAGAAAAGCACGTATGTGGGTGGAGCTAGGCTTACAGACTGGAGAAAAAGCAAGCAGTTGCAGTTTGAATTTGAAAAGAGCAGCAGCTCTTTTCCTCTCTCTCTCTGTCTCTTTCTCTTTTTGGAAGTTGAAGTCCGTAAATTGCTAGAAAATAGGTATCTTACTCCAGAGATCTGTTAAAAGAAGGCTTATCTCTGTCATTGAAGTTCTGCTGTGTGAAGATGGGTTTTCCTCTGGAGGCTGTTGTCTGAGAGTCAGTGGATGGATGTCTCTCTGGATCTCTGTCCAGCAGGATTAAAAGGGTGGAGGACTGGGACCTGTGTGTCTTGCTAACTGATTCTGAAGGAGAGTTTACATCTATGGGGATATTGCTTAAATTGGAGCTAATAGAAATAGCTTGAAGTTAAGAATTATATCTTGTCTTGTTTAAATATTTCAATTGGCAAAAGTTATGCTAATTCTTTTTGTTATGTTTCAGCTGTGTTGTTAAATAGAGTTTGTTTCAATAAAAGCTTCCTGTTTGGTGAATAGAATCACACCTGGAGTGACACACCTTATGCTCACATCAATGCCAAAATCAACAATAGGTGGGGTCAAGGCTAACTTAACAATATACCTTGGAGTTTCTGATCTGGTCCCTAACACCGTATCAAAATTCACCCCTGTGTTTGTGTAATAAACTCCAATATTTACCTTGCACTGCATTTGTGAATCGCAATTTGAGAACTTCTGTTCCCAACGGGTCTGGGGACACCTGTGCATGCGCGAGCTGGGAAAGGGCCACATGATCGCAGTTGGTGTGTTTTAGATCTTCAGGCCTGGAACCAGCTGTCTGTACATGTGCAGTTTGTTTCTCTTATGCTTTAGGCTGGGAACCAGCTCTCGTGCCTGCGCAAAAGGAGGGGACTCAAAAAACTGAATGGTTGTGAAGCTGGATGTCAGGTGACCTCAACCAGAGTGACAGAAGGTGTCCCAAGGGGATGAAGACAGGGAGAACGTCTCTAAGGAGAGTAAATTCTGAAAGAATGGTGCCAATGGTGGAGGAGTCCAACACTCGGGGTCGTAGTTTGAGGATAAGGAGTAAACCTTTTACGACTGAGGTGAGGAGAAATTTCTCACCAGAGAGTGGTGAATCTGTGGATTTCACTCCCACAGAAAGTAGTTGAGGCCAAAACATTGGGTAATATAGCTAAAGGGATCAAGGAACATAAGAACATAAGAAATAGAAGCAGGAGTAGGCCATCTAGCCCCTTGAGCCTGCCCCGCCATTCAATAAGATCATGGCTGATCTGTCGTGTCTCAGTTCCACATTCCCACCCTCTCCCCATAACCCTTAATCCCCTCTCTTATCAAAAACCCATCAACCCGCGTCTTAAAAATATTTAGCAAGGTAGCCTCCACCACTTCAACGGGCAGAGAATTCCAGAGATTCACCACCCTTTGAGTGAAGAAGTTCCTCCTCAACTCCGTTCTAAACCGCCCCCCCTTTATCTTGAGGCTGTGCCCCCTAGTCCTACTGTCCTTTCTGAGCAGGAAGAGTCTCTCCACCTCTATCCTATCCATCCCATTCATCATCTTATACGTCTCAATGAGATCTCCCCTCATTCTTCTAAACTCTAACGAGTACAAGCCTAGTTTATTCAGCCTCTCCTCATAGCTCAACCCCCTCAACTCCGGTATCAGCCTAGTAAACCTCCTCTGCACTCCCTCCAAGGCCAAAATATCCTTGCGTAAGTGCGGCGACCAAAACTGCACACAGTACTCCAGCTGCGGCCTCGCCAGTGCACATGGAGGGAAGGCAGGATCAGCCATGGTCAAGATAAATGGTGGTGCAGACTTGAAGGGCCAAATGGCCTTTTTCTGTTTCCATGTTCTATGGTGAAACAGAAAGAGGTACTAGAAGAAAGTCCTGGGCAGACACAAAGACAGGGATCAGGGACAGATCTCACTCAGTCACGATAAAAAACAGGAGCAGAAAAACCCCCCCCCCAAGTTAAAGAAAGCGATGCAGTGAGCAGATCTGAAACAAAGTGGAAAAAAGAAAGGCCCAGAAGATCTGAGAGGGCAGCTGAAAGTTGATGACTCCATGTTGTGAACCATAAGAATAAAGGCACCCTTTTGGAGGAGTGGTTTTCTGCTTGGCATGCCGAAAGTACAGAAAGTGTGCTTGGAAACTGAAGCTTGAATGTTCTCAGAGATCCAGGGAAGAGACCCAGAGGTGAGACTAAAACCCTGGAAGTGGATCCTTGTTGAAACCATCTGTGTGGAAGCAACATTTGAAGAGAATTCCAAAGAAAGTTCTTCAAATGTGGTGATTGGAAACAATCTACCCAGATGCTTGTCACTGGTGAGCCAATTAAAGCATTAATTTCAAGGTTATCATTAAACTTTTAATTCCAGATTTTTATTGAATATAAATTTCACCATCTGCCACGCTGGGATTCAAACCTGAGTCCCCAGAGTATAACCTAGGCCTTTAGCCTCTTGACAATACCATTACACCACTGCCTCCATTCCACTTAACTGCTATACAGCCATGTAAAGTATTTTATTTTACAGGGCATAATTTTTTAAATTTATTCTCTGTTGAGAAAGGCCCAATAGAATCTAAGTGCAGCTTTTACATTGATTTTAATGAGAACATCTGATCCACTTCAAATTGTTTCACTTGAATTTGCACTTTTTAGGAGAAAATGAAGACTTACTGTAAAGGCAAGCTTGTTGTTGTTCTTGGAAAAAAGGGTTTCTGATGTTGTAAGAGGAGGAACAAATATTTCCAAAGTTTCCAATTAATACTTGTATGAAATAAGGCAGCCAATTCATATAGGGCAAGATCCCCACAAACATTAATGATCAGACAATATATTTTAGTGATATTCGTTGAGGGATAAATATTCTATACAGCACTGAGGATAACTTCCCATCTCATAGAATACATACAGTGCAGAAGGAGGCCATTCAGCCCATTGAGTCTGCACCAGCAACAATCCCACTTGGGCCTTATCCCTGTAACCCCGTGTATTTAGCCACTACTCTGCCTGACACTAAGGGGCAATTTAACATGGCCAATCAACTTAACCCTGCACATCTTTCAACTGTGGAAGGAAACTGGAGAACTCGAAGGAAACCCACAGGGAGAATGAGCAAACTCCACACAAAGGACAAAAAAGAACAAAGGACAGTATAGCACAGGAACAGGCCCTTCGGCCCACCAAGCCTGCACTGATTACATTGTCCTATCTAGACCAACAACCTGTATCCTTCTCTTCCCCTCCTGTTCAGGTGTCTATCCAGACAAGTCTTAAATGTCACTGACATGTCTGCCTCAATCACCTCACTTACCAGTGCATTCTAGGCTACCACCACCCTCTGTGTAAAAAAACTTCCACTGCACATCTCCACTTTCCCCCCTTATTTTAAACTTGTGCTCCCTTGCAATTGTCATTTCTGCTCTAAGAAAAAGCTTCCAGCTGTTCACCCTATCTATATCCCTCATAATTTTATAAACTTCTATCAGGTCGCCTTTCAGTCTCTGTCTTTCTAGGGAGAACAATCCCAGTTTTTCAATCTCTCCTCCTAGCTAATACCCTCCATACTGGGCAATATCCTGTTAAACTTTTCTGTACTCTCTCCAAAGCCTCTACACCCTTCTGGTAGCGTGGTGACCAGAATTGAACACAGTATTCTGAGCATTTTATATAATTGTAACATAATTTGCCAACTTTTAAACTTGATGCCCCATCACAGACAGTAACCCAAATCTGGAATGAAACCTGGGTCTGTGATGTTGTGAGGCAGCAGTGCTAACCACTGTGCCACCCATCTTTGAAATAGCGCCTCTGCGTTGGCAGTCCCGCAGAATCGAGAGTAACTAGTTTCCACTCTGGTTCTGTGGGTTCTGAGATGGTGGATAAATTCAATGCGTGATCTGCAGACTCTGTTCATGAGGGGCTTGTTGTGTTTGAACAGTTGGATAGATGGATTGTTTGGCGTTTGTGTGCTGCCTCTGACATCTTGACTTCATCTCTGTACAATCCTGGTGAAATCTTTCGATGTATTTTTGCCTTCTCCATTTTGTTTGGCCACAAGTCAGGGTCTTCCATGAGTCAGTGGGAACGTTTGACCTCTTCAGGAAAACCCTAATATGTTTTGACTGTCCTCTGGAAGTCTCTTGCTGCTATCGAGCTCTTGCTCCGGGGGTCTGGTGTCAGACATGTGAATGACATGCTGTGCCCAGAGTGGGTATTGTTGGATGATTAGCATCTTGAGGTTGGGCAAGTCGGGTTGAGAGAGGAAGCTGTTGTCAAACTACCTTTCTTGTCACTGGACCTGGAGGATCTTATGAAGACCAATGGTATTTGTCCAGTGCAACCAGGTGTGACAGTTGTCCAAGTCACTGGGGATCGCTGTTGTCCCATAAACCTAAGGCAAGGGCTTGAGATCTTCATCTTCAACACACTCTATTCCTCAGTCGGTTGAATGCTGAGATAGCACATTGGAGGCGATGATGAGTTGTGCTGTCTATGTCTGCCTGTGATCTAGTGGGAGCTGATTGGAAAAGGATCTCAGTTTTCTGGGTATTTAGTGAAAGGTCTGTTTTCTTATGTGCTTCGGAGAAGGATTCCACAATGACCTGAAGTTCAGTATCAGAGTGAGTGCACACACAACCATCAGCTGCATACTGAACATCAGTGACTGAGGTTGTAGTGGTTTCCATTTTGGATTGAAGGCAGTGTAGGGTGTTTGGTAGATTATCTCCACATCTCGAGTAATTTGGTAACTGGAGGTGAGGTGCAATCTTGTGGTGAGGAAGCTGGAGAAAAAGCTTGGTGCAATGACACAACATTGTTTGACCTAATTTTGCACATAGGCAGAATTGTGTGACTCTGTTGGTGAGGGTCCCACTTGCATGCAGTGACATAGGAGCAGAATGGTGGAAAATGTCTGAGGGTAGCCAAATTTGAGGAGGATAGTCCAGAATCCTTCACTGTTGACCAATTTGCAGGGTTTTGTGAGGTCGATAGAGGCCACGTATAGTGGTTAGTGCTGTTTCTTGCACTTCACTTGAATTTGCCACTCAGTGGGGTCTGGAGGAAGTCCCAGCGCAGGTTTGACTTCCTAATTCTAACCCATTCCAGCCGTTTGTGGCAAAGTTGTCAAGTAAATCGCTTTTATTTTACTCTCTTTGAAAAAGGAAGAAATTGACATTCTAGTTTTGTCTTTCTGCTTGGCTAATTGACTATCTGTGTGGAGTCTGCACGTTCTCCCTGTCTCCGCGTGTGTTTCCTCTGGGTGCTCCGGTTTCCTTCCACATTCCAAAGATGTGCAGGTTGGGTGGATTGGCCATGCCATATTGCCCCTTGGTGTCCCAAGATATGTCGGTTAGATGGATTTGCTATGGAAAATGTGTGGGGTTATGGGAATAGGGCAGGGGCAAGGGGTTAGCTAAGAGAGTTGGTGCAGACACAATGGGCTGAAAAGTATCTTTTGCACTGTGGTGGTTCTATGCCTGTTATCTGACCAGAATCATGAGCGAGATTCTCTGGCCACTCAGCCGCTGATTCCCGCCAGTGGGAGGTGGCACAATGTTTGCCACCAGCGAGACTCTGGTCCTGCCATTGTCAATGGGAATTCCCATCACCCCAAGTCGGCGGGAAACCCGCGGGCAGGGGCATGTTGCCAGCGGGACCAGAGAATCCCGCCGGCATGATCGGCTGGAGAATTCCAGCTCACATATCTCTCTTGCTTTCAATGGAAGGGGGATTTCTTCAGCTTCCTGTTCCACAATCAGAAATTCATTCTTTGTAAATAATTTATATGTTTGAGACAAATGGCATATAAATGAAATCTACTCATCCTCCAGCATTCGAAGAGTTAACTTTGTTTTGCTTGCTACTTATTGGGGGTGTGCAATCTTTCCTTTTTAATAGTCCTCTGCACAGGGAAACTGTTCAGTTAGTAGGACGGATTGCTCCTTTCTCACCTGTCTCACGACGGACTTCAGGGGGTTTCACTCTTATTGACTAATGTTCCGAGGCTCCTTAAAATTGATGTTCCAAATCGGACTCAAAAATGGGACTTGTGGCGGCAACAAGCAGCCTGTTCACAAGCCTTATCTCAAATGACTTTTCCCCACATAAAGGTTATCATCGAGATTACTGCTAATGCTTTCTTCCGATAGCAGGTTCATTAGTCTAGCCACTTGAGTGAAGCAGAGAGAAAGATCTTGCATTTATGTAATGCCTTTCCCATCCTCGGGCGGCCCAGAAATGCTTTACAACCAATGAACTCCAGTCTCCCTGATTTATATTCTATTGGAAACACTGAACATTACACACTGAAGTACTTAGCTCTATGTTATGGGCTGGTATCTTCAAATCACTTCCGCTTGTCTTCACCTTGGTCTTTTAGGACGATTTTGCTGAATTTTGCAGATCAAATGTTTCTCATTTCAAGGAGGCTGCCTGGATTCGAGGCTGTGAGCTATAAGGAGAAGTGGACAAACTAGAGATGCTTTCTCTGGAGCAGCAGGGGCTGAGGGGAGATCTGCTAGAAACCTGTAAAATTATGAGATATAGGCAGGGTTGACAGTCAGAATCTTTTTCCCCAGAGTTGAAATATCTAATACTAGGCAGCTTAAGCTAAGAGGGAGAAAGTTCAAAGGAGACGTGAAGGACAAGTTTTTTTACACAGTAAAGTTTATTTATTCACCACAAATAAGGCTTACATTAACACTGCAATGAAGTTACTGTGAAATTCCCCTGGTCGCTACAGTCCAGCACCTGTTCGGGTCAACGCACCTAACCAGCACATCTTGCAGAATGTGGGAGGAAACCGGAGCACCCAGAGGAAACCCACGCACACATGAGGAGAATGTGAAAACTCCACACAGACAATGACCCAAGCCAGGAATCGAACCCAGGTCCCTGGCGCTGTGAAGCAGCAGTGCTAACCACAGAGAGTGGTAGGTGTCTGGAACACGTTGCCAAGGGTGGTGATGGAGGCAGATACAATAGAAGCGCTTAGGAGGCTGTTAGACAAGCACAAGAAGGAATAGAGGGATATGGATCAAAGGCAGGCAAAATGGATTATTTTAATTTGGTGTTCATGTTTGGCAAAACACCATGGGCCAAAGGGCCTGTTTCTCTGCTGTATTGTTCTATATGTTATGTTCCATGAGTGCCATGACAGAATGAATCCACACAGCATTCACTTCTACTTACAGTCTGGCATCTGAACCTCCTCATTGTTAATTATATGAAGGACTATTTTTTTCCATTTTGCCTCAACATGTGGACCGGTGCTTAGCAATTGATCCTGATTTGCATACCCAGCTCAAATTCATTCTGACTCGGAAGTGAGTTTCTGTGATTAGTTCAAAACACAGGTTGACAGTGCAGTCTATGCCTTATTAAAGACTAATTTAACACTACCTGATATGCTATTCTACTTGAAGGCTTGTTAGGAAAAAAGATTCTTCATTCATTAGGTTCAAACCAGTAGGGAAAATCATAGCAGGACTTTGATGCCTAATAGGTTTTAAATCATGTAGTTTTAAAAAAACCTGTTCTCTTGCACTGCTACCTAAGTTCAAGCTCCCTGCTACCTAAGTTCAAGCTCCCTGGTTCCATTCCCTTTGTCAAATGTGTCATTCCATATCAGACCAAGTTGCCTCTGTCAGAACTGTCTAATACAAAAGGTAGTGGAAATGGAGTCTTTAAATATTTTTAAAGTTTATTTATTTATTAGTCATGAGAAGGCTTACATTAACACTGCAGTGAAATTACTGTGAACAATTCCTTAGTCGCCACACTCCGGCGCCTGTTCACGTACACTGAGGGAGAATTTAGCGTGCACGTCTTTCAGACTGTGGGTGGTAACCGGAGGAAACCCACACAGACACGGGGAGAACGTGCAGATTCCACACACACAGTTAACCAATGCCAGGAATCGAACCCAGGAACCAGGTGCTGTGAAGCAGCAGTGCTAACCACTGTACCACCCACATGAAGCATCACTAAGCAGAGATAGATAGATTCTTGATTTAAAAAGCAGTTATCTGGGGTAGCCAGGACTGTGGGGTTGAGGTTACAATGAGGTCAGCTGTGATCTTATTGAATGGCAGAGCAGGCTCAAGGGGCCATTTGGTTATGTTTGCTCCTGACTCGTATGTGTGCATGTTTGGAGTATTGTCAAAGGAAAAAGGTCAGTCTATGGGCTCCATCAGGTAAATGCCCGTGTTTTTCTGACGAACATGTTGCAAGTTACCAAATGCCCCTAGTTGCTTTTTTTTTAACCTGTCGGTGAGGCAACTCCATGCTGCTTGTAGGTAGTTAATCCCTTTCCAAGAAACACTGCCTATCATTTCAAAGATCTGCAAAGAGAGTCATTCAGAATAACTTTGCTGTTTTGTCTGTTTAAGACTTTAATTAAATGGTTCAAAGCTGCCAACTTCAACTGCTTGCCGCTGTCAGCGAACTTATCTGCGAATAAACTGATTCAAGTTTAGTCCTTTATGAAAGCGAATGGTAGGTGCAAGTGGTATTAATTGTCCACTGACATGATTGTGGAATTCCCAATTGTAAATCCAGAAGAAAATTCTAACTGTTCTACTGTTCACCAAACAACATCCAGGTTCTTGATAAATAGTTGGGAATGACGCAGAATCATAGAATCCCTACAGTGCAAAAGGTGACCATTCAGCCCATCGAGCCTGCACCAACAACAATCACACCCAGGCCTGATCCATGTAATCTTAGGTACTTATCAGTCCATGACACTAAAGGGCAATTTATCACTGCCAATCAACCTAACCCACACATCATAGAATCACTATAGTGCAGAAAGAGGCCATTCAGTCTATCAAGCCTGCACCACCAACAATCCCACCCAGGCCTTATCCCCATAACCCCACGTATTTACCAGTTCCCTAACACTAAAGGGCAATTTACCATGGCCAATCAACCTAACCCACACATCTTTGGGTGTGGCAGATTCTGCTGAACACAAGGTCAGATTCTGCTAGAAAAGAGCATCTAATGCTAGGAAAGGGTTAACAGACCTTCCAATTAAGTCCTAATTTGATGTCAATTATTCAATAGAAGTCACTGATACATAAAAGGACCACAGGTGACATTTTTTTTTTTGTTGAAGGAGAATTGTGTGTGTGGGGTCAAAGAAATGAATGTAGTTTAGCAAAGAAGTGGGACTTGTGTCTCCTTCTCTGAACTATAACCGAGAGGCTCAAACATCTAACCCATCTTCTAATACCTCTTTTTAAATTATTATGGGAGCCAAAAGGTCATGGTTTTTGGATAAGGGATAGCAGATTTAAGATGGAGATGAGGAGGAGTTACCTCTCTCAAAGGGTTGTGATTCAGTGGAATTGACTACCCCAGAGCATGGTGAATGCTGGGACTTTGAGTAAATTTTAAGAAGAGGTAGCCAGATTTTTAATTAGTAAGGATTTGATGGGCAATGTGAACAGACAGGAAAATGGAGTTGAGGCTGAGAAGAGATCAGCCATGACTGCATTAAATGGTGGAGCAAGCTTGAGGGGCTGAATTGCCCCCACTCTGCTCTGTTCTTATGAAGTTGCTGATTGTGTGCAAATTGATTACAATGCATCAGAAGAAACTGGGCTGGCACCTCAATGAATTGTGGGTGAAATTTAATTGATTGGTGGGATGAGTCGGTAAGATTGCCTGCTATATTTTAGCACAATTCTTGGAATTGGAAAAGGCTAAATCAGACAAAGGATAGCTTGAGATATTCAAAATGTATTTGTAGATGAAGTAGCTTGAATCAGAGGGGTTAGAGGAAAAGTATCATCTTTATTTTCAACATGGAACTTAAAAAGCGCTTGCATCAAGCTGAAAGAGAAAGGGAATTGAGATATTTTGCATTAGATAGAGAAAGTCTTTGTTCACCTGGTGAAGGAAGAATTGGATGTTCAGGCTGTGGCTTGAATCCAACTCCAAGTCTTGATTTTGGCAAGACATATTCATCTTATACTTAAATTTACTGACAATAGTGTGTTGAAAGATATCTCTTCTCATTTGAGAAGGCAAGTGTTTTGGTTGGAAAATAAATGTATGCTTATTTGACTCTTTTGGAAGAACAATCTTCAGGTTAGGAGACTGTTAAATGTGGTACTTAATGTATTTGTGGTGGTTCCCAAATTTTGGACTGTCAGGGTAAAGCTGAACCAAATGTTTGTGGATGATAGAGAGAGTTGTTGTGGGACCAGTGGTATCATTCAATAAAATTATAAGACTTCTGAAAGTGTGAGGCAAGTCATGATCCTAGAAATATTGAGGAATAGTATTCCAGTATCTACAAGGTCTCATTTGGAGGAAAAGAACATTTCTAAAGCAACGAAAGTTGCAGTTTTAGCTGATGGTTATGTTATCTAACATGGACAGCTAGGGAACATTAAATCTTTGTGAGCCCACAAGGAAGCTGGAGAGATCAAAGCTTAGAAAAGATTCTAACCTTAATGGAAAGGCTGAGGCTGTTATCATTAAGAATGGTACATTCATAGATACAAGGTGGCACAATGGTTAGTGCTGCTGCCTCACAGCAGCAGGGACATGGGTTCAATTCTGGCCTTGGGTGGCTGCCTGTTTGGTGTTTGCATGTTCTCTCCATGTCTGTGTGGGTTTTTTCCAGGTGCATAGGTTTCCTCCCACACTTCAAAGATGTGTGGGTTACCTTGATTAACCATGCTAAATTGCCCCTCAGTGTCAGGGTGGTTAGTAGGGTAAAGATGTAGGGTTGTGTGAATGGGGCTTGGGTAGGATTGTTGTTGGTGCAGGTTCTATAGGCCAAATAACCGCCTTCTGCATTGTAGGTAATCTATGATTCTAAGTGGTGTCAAGAAATCTGTGTTTTCACTGAAGCAGATATAAAAGCAAATTTTTGGAATGTTAAAGCAAAACCAATTGCAATAGTAGGAATGTCTAAAGAGTCTTCAGAAAAGGCTATCAGTAAAAGAAATGGGTAATAAAATTACAACAATAATACAGTTGAAAAGTGTGCCTTCAGAAACTAGTAGTGATCAATGCAATGGCTTAGGATAGACAGGGATGTTCTTCCTAATAGACTGATGAAGTGAGTCAGGTCTCTGAGGTAATAAAGGTTCTGTTTCTAAGAGACATGTATTTTCTTACTCTAAGACATAAGTAAGCAAGTTAATATTTTGAGCGATCTAGAGGTTTCTTGTTGGGAAATGATTTGGCTGGTGATATGGTATTATCATCTCCAAGAGTTTCATGACAGCCAGTTGTAAATGAAAGGAAAAGCTGAAATTTTGCAGGAGGAACATTTTCGATTGTACCCAGATCGTGGAGTAATAAGGTCTCAGGCTCATAAGGCACGGCAGGATGAAGCAAAATAAACAGAGGGTGGATGATTCAGGTATCGATTTAACTAGGACTTTTGATGAGGAAAGTTGGGTGACAATGAATTTTGGAATTCTCCCAAAAAGGTTCTAAGTGTCAAATTCATGGGAAAATTGGAATAATTCATGTTTTTTTTTCAGTGAGAGTTTACCATAGAATCACAGAGGCCATCAGCATGAGTATCAGTAGATTTCAGGGGGCAGGGCCTATCCCCACCCAGGAGGCTGAAACCAGTGGGCCTCTTTCATGCACACTGGCCCCAAACAGTCAGCCTCTGGTAAGCTTGATCGCTGGCCAGCCTGGGACACCTGAAGGGCTGTCCCCACCACCTCCCCCCCGCCCCCCCCCCCCCATGACCATTCCCGGGCCAGCCTCATCTCAGGCCACCCCTCCCTCCACCCACAACCCAGCCACATTCCCCATCAATGCCACTCTCCCTGGAGTGCAGACACGACTCCCTTCTGTCAAGCTACCCTGTAAGCATAGGCACTTTGCCCCTTGGGCAGTGCATTTGCCACTGGCATCTGACTCTCTGGGGAAGCCCTGATTACCCCCCCTTCACTCCAGCGGGTTCAGGCCATTAGTTCCCTGAAAGTAGGGAGCTACTCGAAACCTCACTGAAGTGACCCACTCTGGTGGGGTAGGACAGGCTAGTGGGCCCTCTAATAGAATTTAAATGATATGTAAGATAGCATTCAAATGCTAGCTCTGCCCGCCCCCCCCCGATTTTCCAGCTGGAAATCCAGCACTGGGAAGCGCTAATGGGGTGCAAACTCTCGTGCAAATCCCAGTGCATCATCCCGCACCCCCAGCACTGTGCCATTCTCCTGGCCCTCTGCACTAGAAAATCAGCAAAGCAGGATGGGAGAATTCCACCCTCCCCCACCCCCCTCCCCCACCTTGAAAAGATGAGGTTGACTTATTCAGTCGATGTTCATTAATTAAAGCCCATTAGGTGGATCCTGGTTTGCAAGAATTGTCTCAGACCACATATTTTGAGGAAGAATCCTGGTTAGCACAGGGAAATATTAAGAATAGTACATGAGATTCCAAGGCAGGTTATTTAGGAACAAGGAAGACTCGGGTTCAAGTAATGAAACATTTTTTTACTGACTGGGATTATTTGGGATGTGGTTGACTTCTGCGAGATACTCCACATGTCAAAAGGTTACAAGACCCCAGCCATCGATCTACCAACTCCAGTGATCCCTGTCTCCATTTTTAATGCACCGTTTGTGTGGTTCTAGCTGATTGTGTGGGACCCTACCTAAAATCAAAATGGATTATCGATGTCTTATAACTATCATAGATTTGTCATCCTCTTAAAGATTACTTCATGTTGGCACAGTGGTTAGTGCTGCTGCCTCACAGCGCCAGGGACCTGGGTTCAATTCCCAGCTTAGGTCACTATGCGTAGTCTGCACGTCCTGCCCGTCTCTGTGTGGGTTTTCTATAAGTGCTTTGATTTCTCCCACAGTCCAAAAGACATGCTGGTTAGATGGATTGACTATGCTAAATTCTCCCTCAGTGGCCACACCCCAGCACCTGTTCAGGTACACTGAAAGAGGAGTTAGCATCTAACCAGCACGTCTTTTGGTTAGTGGGAGGAAACAGGAACATCCAAAGGAAACCCACGCAGACACAGGGAGAACGTGCAGACTCTGCACAGACAGTGACCCAAACCCAGAGTTGAACCTGGGTCCCAGGCGTTGAGAGGCAGCAGTGCTAAGTATTATGGCACCATACCACCCAATTATTGGGAAGGACTGAACAGATTGGGATTTTTTTTTTAAGAGAAGAGTTCTAATCGAGGTCTTTATAATTATAAAGTTCTTTGACAGGGGCGACAAGGAGAAGATGTTTGCACTTGGGAGACCAGCACTTGAAACACCATAACACACAAGGCTATGGACCAAATGATGGAAAATGGGATTACAAAAGATAGGTGCTTCTTGGCTGGTATAGACATGATGGGCTGAAGAGCCTCTTGCTGTGATGTAAAACTCTATCTTTGTCTGTGTCATAAATGTAAGAAAGTACCTAATAAATTCAAAAGGGAATTCAAGAAGTGGTAAATATGTGGAACACCCAATGAATGATTGAGGTGATTTGCATAGCTGCATTTAAGGAGAGGCTAGATAAGGACATCAGGGAGAAACAAATAAAAGTATATGTTAATAAGATGATATAAAGTAAGATGAGAGGAGACTCGTGGAACATAAACATCAGCACAGACTGTTTGGCTGGGTAGCTGTTGCTGCGCTGTAGAACTCAGTTCAGTTTTCTCATCCACTCATCCTTCAGATCTCTATATATTCTGCTCCCTTCCCTCCAGCCATTTTGCTCAATAGGTAAACATAATGTGTCATGTGTTCCTGAGTCAATTAGGCTCTGGAAAGTCCAAAGTTTTATCCAGGCCTGCATGTATTCATTCTGATCTTAGTCTGGAAGGTAATATTTATTTCAACATTTTTGGGTCGGAGGAAGAGATTAGCCAGAGTTCCCACTCTGGCTGCAGTAGTTCTGAAATAATAGATGCTGGATGAAGACTTGGTTACGAAGGCCTGTGGTTTGTCATTGCCTTCTCCGTGAAAAATCATACATGATTGATAGACCACTAGAGACCATTATTCAGCATGAGTGACTGGCACCAGGAGAGGAGGACCAAAGGGAGAAAAGCTGATGGAGTAAAAATAACTTCTTTAATTTTCGTATGAAACCTCTGAACTCTAAGACCTACTTTATTTTTTATATGTCGACTATGCCAGTGTAGTATAAGGGTCAGGCACATACAGGATTAATGTGGGACAGACTACAGTACTACCCACACGGTGAAGTACAAAGGGCACATGGGTCACACCTAGAATAAGTGTGGTGGTGAGCAGATACATGTTAAGATCTAGACATGGGGATAGCTCCTTGTAATAGCTCCTGCAATCTCTTTGACCAATGAGAAATCAAAAGTCTTCAGGATTTGTAACAGCGGAAGAGGTAAAAGGTTTGAATACTCTATAGGAAACAAGTAAAATAATACAGTTCTCAAAAGGTAGACATCTTTAATCTCTAACTACTTTGGCTGGAATCTTCTGTCCCCTCTCCCCTCCCCCCAGGAGGTGAGGAAGGAGACAGGTAGGCCTGAAGAACTTGGCAGGTTGATATCAGGACCAGAGCCTCCAGTGCCCCCGGAAGTCATTTCTGGGCAGTAGGGCCCATGGCTGATCTTTCGGCCCCCTCATCTCCACTTGAGTCCTTTTTAAGTGACCAATTTATACCCACTTAAGGACATCTTCCCACTGCTGCTGTAATCAGTCCAGCTCCAGATAAACCATCCAACCTGGGGCCTACATGACTGATAAAACTCTGTGTGCTGCATGTCAATTGGAGGGAGAGTTTTCTTGATCTATACTAATTTGTGCTTGATCATGGACATAGAGCATTGGGGTGGCCACTGGCAGTCACTCCCCTTACTCCTACTGCCAACTCCCATAACCCTCCTCCCCCATGACTCCCTACCCACCCCTTGGGACCACCCCTCACCGACATCATTTATATTTATCCTGGGCTACTCCACGATTCTCTGATTCCGAGGGCGTTGTTCCAGCAGTAGCCATGGCCACCTCTGCCAAGTGTAAGAGCTGCCAGCCTCTGGCCAATGTTCTTAGTAGGCATGAAGGAAGACCCATTGCTGCCCATTTGTCTGCCTTAAGGACCCTTTTTTAGTCTGCGAGTGAGACACCCACTGAGAACAGAAGATCCTGCCCAAAGCCATAGACTCAAAATAAATTTTAAAATTAAAGTGCTGATTAAATTTTTTTGCTCAGATATTTTGAGTGGAATTTGCCTATCCCGCCTGCTATGGGAATAGTAGCAGGTGGTGGGGGGGGACACCATGCAAACGTCCGATGACCTTGGGTGGGATTTTCTAGTCTTGGGGCAAGCATGGCTGGAAAATCCCATCCATTTGATTTATCATTGTCACATGTGTTGGTAGACAGTAAAAAGTATTGTTTCTTGTGTTCTATACAGACAAGGCATACCATTCATTGAGTACATAGGGGAGAAGGAAAGGAGAGGTGCAGAATGCACTGTTACAGTCATAGCTAGGGTGTAGAGAGAGAGTTTATAAGAGTTAGAGTACAGTTTTAAAAGCTGTAGAATTAGAAGGATTGATAGAATTAGAAGGTATGCTGGGGACAGCTCACCACCATCTTGAATGGAATGTGGTGTTGGTATACCTGAATTGCTGTTAGGGGAGGAAGTTCCAGGATCGCTGGCATGGTGGCTCTGCTGCCTCACAGTGGCAGGGACCCGGGTTCAATTCGGGCATTAGATGACTGTGTTTGGAGTTTGCACATTCTCCCCATGTCTGCATGGGTTTCCTCCCACAGTCCATAGATGGGCAAGTTAGGTGGATTGGCCAAGCTAAACTGCCCCTTGATGTCCCACGATATATAGGTCAGTGGGGTAAAAACGTGGGGTGATGGGGTAAGCCTGGGGTAAGAGCCAATGCAATCTCGATGGCCCTTCTGTACTGAAGGGATTCTATGATTATGGTTAGTGGGTTCCTTTCTTGCTAATCTAACCATTAGTGGCAACCAATTAAGAGGCATTTTGTATTGGAGTACAGAATAAGTTAAAGAGTTAATTCATTAGTACCGTAGATACTATTTATGATAAACAGGTCATTAGTATACTTCCACAATAAACAGTTTAATGCACTGTTACAGTTAACTGTGGACAGATTTGCTGCATTTGGCAATCATTGCTTTTATTTCCCATGTAGTTAATTCTATTAGGTTTTTCTTTATTAACAAACCTTATTTTTCTTAGTGTCTTGCTGAATTTTGTCATTTTAGCAACCTACATTCCAAAAAAAGGAAACTCAATTAGGAAAGGTTATTCTAATTAGGTTCTTACCATAATTAGTACGGATGATCCTATTTAGCTCATGTTAAACCCCAGTGGTACATTCTGATAATAACTATCAGGTTTTTTTTCTCTGATGGGATAATTTAAAAGGTACATGTTAAGCGCCCTGACTGAATTAAAGAGCGTGGAGCATATCACTGGAGAGGAATCCAAATGATGGATGATAGGTTTGTCGCAAATTTGGTCAACTCCCAAAGTTCACACAAATCTGGAACAAAACTTTACTTTCCAACAGAAGGATCCAAAATGCATCCCGTGAATGATATATATCAAGAGTGAATGATTAGGAATTTGTATCGTGAGACACAGAATTTATGTTCGGAATGTGAACAATTCACTGACAGCTAGAAAAATTCACACCCTCCTCCCCTTTCGTTGTCTTTTCCTGCTTATCCCCTTTCAAACCAATCATGCCACCTTCCTCCATTCCTCACCCTTGCCTCATCACAGATTTTCTCTCCCCCCTGTCTTTTCCTTCCATTTGTAATCTCCACACAGACCCTCCCTTCTTCTCCTCTCCCATTTTATTTTTCTCTTCCCACATATCCACTCTTCTCTAGCCTTCCCTCCTCTCCAGTCATTGCTTCCTCCCCTTCTCCTTCCCCCATCCCTCCCGCTCTCATCCTTTCCTCTGCTCCCCCAGTCCCCCCTGCTTCTCCCATCCATGTGATCACTGCTCCTTTGTATCTCTCTTCCTCTAATTCTCCCCCTCCTCTCCCTCTTCCCATCTCACATCTTCTGCTTTCAATTTGCTCTCCCTGTTCCCAGTCCTCCTCATCTAAATTGATTTGATTTGATTTTTTATTGTCACATGTATTAACATACAGTGAAAAGTATTGTTTCTTGCGAGCTACACAGATAAAACATTCCGTTCGTAGAGAAGGAAATGAGAGAGTGCAAAATGTAGTGTTACAGTCATAGCTAGGATGTAGAGAAAGATCAACTTAATGCAGGGTAAGTCCATTCAAAAGTCTGATAGCAGCAGGGAAGAAGCTGTTCCTGTGTCAGTTGGTATATGACCTCAGACTTTTGTATCTTTTTCCTGAAGGAAGAAGATGGAAGAAAGAATGTCCAGGATGCGTGGGGTCCTTAATTATGCTGGCCGCTTTGCCGAGGCAATGGAAAGTGTAGACAGAATCAATGGATGGGAGGCTGGTTTGTGTGATGGATTGGGCTACATTTGCGACCTTTCGTAGTTCCTTGCAATCTTGGGCAGAGCAGGAGCCATACCAAGCTGTGATACAGCCTGAAAGAATGTTTTCTATGGTGCATCTGTAAAAGTTGGTGAGAGTCGTAGCTGACATGCCAAATTTCCTTAGTCTTCTGAGAAAGTAGAGGCGTTTGTGGGCTTTCTTAACTATAGTGTCGACATGGGAGAACCAGGACAGGTTATTGGTGATTTGGATACCTAAAAACTTGAAGCTCTCGACCCTTTCTAATTCATCCCCATTGATGTAGACAGGGACATGTTCTCCTCTACGCCTGCTGAAGTCGATGCCAATCTCTTTTTTAATTGACATTGAGGGAAAGATAATGCCCTCATTTCCTTTGAAATCTACTTGACCTAGAACTTCCAGAACAGTACATAAGATTGTTGACCATTGTTAAGTTTAAAGCGAGTATATACTTCATAGAATAGTGCACATTGAGGCCATTCAGCCCATTGAGTCCTGTTGGCCATCATAACAGAACATTCATTTGTTATCCACATAATGGAACACCAAAGAACCACAGAAGAGGAGAACAATACTATAACATTCTGAACCAAAGGGAAACTTAATCACATTAGAAAGTTGGAATGAAATGAAAAGTAAAGAATTGTAAAGACAGGCATGTAGCTCTACTGAGCGCTTGCAAGAGGAAAATTAGACCAGGAGTAGGGTGAAACTGATGCTTTGTTAAGCAAAATGGAGTCCAGCAATCTAGTGGCCAGATTTGCTGGATTTGGCTCAGTGTTAAAACCTATGGGATGTTGTTTCTGGAAAGGTGAATTCTCAGAGTTTAGGAAAGTTGATAAGGACATAAGAAATAGGAGCAGGAGTAGGCCATCTAGCCCTTCGAGCCTGCCCTGCCATTCAATAAGATCATGGCTGATCTGATAGTGGTTTAGTTCCATTTACCCGCCTGCTCCCCATAACCCTTAATTCCCTTATTGATCAGAAATTTATCTACCTGTGATTTAAACATATTTAATGAGGTAGCCTCCACTCCTTCAATGGGCAGAGAATTCCAGAGATTCACTACCCTCTAAGAGAAGAACTTCCTCCTCAACTCTGTTCTAAACTGACTCCCCCTTATTTTGAGGCTGTGTCCTCTAGTTCTTGTTTCCTTTCTAAGTGGAAAAAATCTCTCTGCCTCTACCCTGTCTAGCCCCTTCATTATATTATGTGTCTCTATAAGATCTCCCCTCAGCCCTCTAAACTCCAACGAGTACAGGCCCAATCTACTCAATCTCTCCTCGTAAGCTAACTCCCTCATCTCTGGTAACCTTCTCTGTACTCCCTCCAAGGCCAATATATCCTTTCCCAAATAAAGGGACCAGAATTGCACACAGTACTCTAGTTGCGGTCTCACCAGTACCTTGTACATTTGCAGCAAGACCTCCCTGCTTTTATACTCCATCCCGCTCGCAATAAAGGCCAACATTCCATTTGCCTTCTTGTTAACCTGCTGCACCTGCAAAGTGAGTTTTTGCGATTCATGCACAAGGACCCCCAGGTCCCTCTGCACAGTAGCATGTTGTAATTTTTCACTGTTTAAATAATAGTCCATTTTACTATTAATCCTTCCAAAGTGGACAACCTCACACTTGCCAACGTTATACTCCATCTGCCAGATCATTGCCCACTCACTCAGCCTATCCAAATCTCCCTGCAGACCTTCTGCGTCCTCCACGCAGTTCGCTTTCCCACTCATCTTTGTGTCATCAGCAAACTTTGTTACCCTGCACTCGGTCTCCTCCTATAGATCGTCTATGTATATGGTAAACAGTTGAGACCCCAGCACCGATCCCTGCGGCACGCCACAAGTCACCAAGTGATAGATTTAAATTGTCAGGGGGTGGGATGGGGGAATTCGAGCTTACTTGCCTGGATAACCATGACTGTAATTAATTATAAATGTTATTATTTATAGCCTTTCTTGTTGTGTTTTAAAGTTTAATAAGTGTTTTGTTATTTGAATAATTTATATTAAGACTGAAGGCTTTCCTCACCAGGTTGCATCCCTTTTCTCACATTTCTTTTTGAAAAATACATAGTTAAGAACCAAGGTTCCAAGTTTCCCTTCGGGATGCCCTCGTGTTGAGTATCAGTGGGGTTCATGACCGTCACCACTTTACGCAGCGTGTGGTTGGGTGTGGTTGTCACTATCTTCATGTAACATAGGATAGGGTGTTCCTGCTGCTATGGCAGGCTGTTTGCGAACTCAAAGATGCAGAGGCTGGTTAAGAGATATCCAAGAAAGTTGTCTGATACTGTACTAGCGGTGAAGTCAAATAGAGGCAACTTCAATTTATGTAGCTTAGTTTTTCTATCCAGTATTAAAACTCTTTTCAGAAATCAGAAAGTGACACCATGTTCCCTTAAGCTACCATCCATGGAGAGAGCAGATGCAGTTACCTGAAATAGCCCAATGAATCTGGGACTGATTTCCTCTTTGAAAATATATGTGAATTCGTTCCAGTATTTGTCCGCGATTCGAGTCGTTTCCACTTATGGTTATAGTTTCTGTGCGAAGCTACAATCATTAACCAGTATTTCAATCATTACGCGGCATATAAAAGAAATAATGGGTCTCCCATAACCATATCTTACACCAATTACAAATGATTTCAGTGCAGTTTATAAAAAGAAAAGCTGGAGGGAAGGGAATTTAGTAGCCTCCAGCCAGGTGACATTGTGTCATTAGTCCCGCCATTAGGAAACACTGCTTTTACACTTTAGGGGTGAAGGAACTCACAGCCGTGCCAGTGTAACATAACCTCACCATTGAGATGTGCTCCCATCTCCATAACAGTGAATAACATTAGGAAAGTTGTTACCTGTAGCAAGCGCTGGAGCCTGTTAATGGCGCTTTTAATTTCTCCTTGTATTCAGTGGCTGTTTAAAAGTTATTGCGATGTACAAAAATGCAGCGGAATTCTCTCGACCTGCCCGCCATGGAATCGGAGTGGGTGAGGGGCGGACAACGGAAATGTCCGTTGACCTTGGGCAGGAATTTACGGTCTAGCTTGAACCATGCTGTAAAAACCAGCCCATGATTCTTGATTTCAGAAATTGAAATTATTGCTGGCCAGAACGATAATTATTTCTGTTTAAATTTTAATCATAGAGTAAACCAGTGGGGAACGAGACCATTTGGTCCATCCTGCCTACACCATCTCTTTAGAGAGGCTATCCAATGAATCCCACATCCTGGTTCTGTCCCCATGACCCTGTATTTTTATTTTCCTTCACATATCTAACTAATTCCCTTTTGTAAATTACTATTGAATCTATTGCTATCATCCTATCAAGTAATGCACTCTTCTGAGTCAGAATGATCCAAGTGTATATCCCACAGTGGTTAGCATTGCTGACTCTCAGCACCTAGGACATGAGTTCGATTCCAGCCTTGGGTGACTGTGTGGAATCTGCACATCCTCCCCGTGTCTGCGTGGGTTTCCTCCAGGTGCTCTGGTTTCCTCCCACAGTCCAAAGATGAGCAAGTTAGGTGGATTGGCCATGCTAAATTGCCCCTTACTATCTGAAGATACGTAGGTAAAGGAGGATTGGTGAGGTAAATACCTGTGGTTACGGGGATTGGGCCTGGGTAAGATGCTCTGTCAGAGAGTCAGTGCAGACTCAATGGGTCAAATAGCCTCCTTCTGCGCTGTAGGGATTCTATAATTCTACTCCAAGATCTGACAACTGAATCCAGGCTGAGACTCCAGTACTAAAGGAGTGCTGCATTAGTAAAGCTGTCCTCTTTCAAACGTTAACCCAATGTGTCAGTTAAGTTGATTGTAACATATCTTAAAAGTGTACTTCTGCTATCCTGGCCAATATACTTCAGTCAAGCCAGAGTACTAGAGTAGATTTTCCTGGTTGAAGACAGAAGATGATTGAAATTTTCAACAAGCCTGGTGGCATCATTTAGGGAAAGGGAACAAAGTTACAGGACAAATTTACATGAAGGAGACACGTATTGGGCGTTCCGATTTCACAAACCTGTATCTATTAAGGAGGGTCCACCCATCATATTTTAGATTCGGGGAGGGGGAGGCAGGATGGAGTTGGGCCCACCTCTCCTGGAGGCAAGTCAAAGTCGGCGACTGAGGAGGGTGGCGGGCAGGGCCAATGAGCTGAAAGGCCCACCCTACTGGGAAGGACATCAGCCTGGTGTTAATAGTGAACGGCAAGCCCTCACGCCCTCACCCAACTCCCTTCCACAACCATTAGGGGCCACTATTTAAAAATAAGGGGTCACCCACTTGGGGTAGAGCCGTAGAGAAACAAAATTATTTTCTCTGAGGGTTGCAAGCCTTTGGAACTGTCTTCCTCAAAAGATGTTGGAAGCAGCATCCTTGATTATATTGAAGGCAGAGGTAGATGTATTACTGATAAGCAAGGAGTGTAAGGTTATTGGAGTAGGTAGGTATGTGGAGTTGAGGTTACATTCCGATCAGCCATGATCTCATTGAATGCTGGAACAGGCTCGAGGGACTGAGTTGCCTAATTATACTTCTAATATGTGTGTTGATATCCTCTAGGCCCACTCTGCCAGTATCTACAATGCACAGAACCAACGAGCCATAGGCAAGTCTTTGAACTGTTCATGAGACAGACATGGTGAACAAGGAAGCTTTTTAAAAAAACTGCTCATCTTGCAACATTAATCACAGCCAATTATGGTATCAATGGCTAAAAGCTCTTATCCACATTGTAAGGTTTAGGGTTTTGAAGTATAAAACATGGCTAATTAAAAAAAACTCGAGTTCCAAATTTTTAATTGCTAACATTAGTTTCCCCAGCTTGACCTACAAGGATTACAGCATGGTAACAGGCCCTTTGGCCCAACTTGTCCATGCTGCCCTTTTTTTTAAAACCCCTAAGCTAAACCCAATTGCCTGCATTTGACCCATATCCCTCTATACACATCTTACCCATGTAACCATCTAAATGTTTTTTAAAAGACAAAATTGTACCAGCCTCTACTAGTACCTCTGGCAGCTTGTTCCAGACACTCACTACCCTCTGTGTGGAAAAAATTGTCCCTCTGGACACTTTTGTATCTCTCCCCTCTCAACTTAAACTTATGCCCTATAGTTTTAGACTCCCCTGGAAAGATATTGACTATTTAGCTGATTTATGCCCCTCATTATTTTATAGACTTCTATAAGATCACCCCTCAGCCTCCTACACTCCAGAGAATAAAGTCCCAGTCTGTCCAGCCTCTTCTTATAACTCAATCCATCAAGTCCCGGTAGCATCCTAGTAAATCCTTCCTGCAGTCTTTCTAGTTTATTAATATCCTTTCTATCAGTAAGAATAACTGATACTTATAAAGCAAGTAGAATTTATTAAACAAGATTTTACAATATACTTAAGAAATAGTGAAGACAACATAGAAATTTCTCATCTCTCAAGGTCCTAGGATTCTTGTGTTGCCAGTACAGCTGACGTCTTTCTCTTTCTCTTTGGAGAGATATTTAACTGTGCCCAGGAGAGTCATGCCCCTGAAGCCATTGTATCGTGTTAGAAATGGTCCAGATTCACTTCTTTCAATAGCTATTGGCTATAAATCATAGAATTCCTACATTGCAAAAGGCCGTTCGGCTCGTTGAGCCTGCACCAACAATAATCCCACCAGGTCCGATCTCTGTTACCCCATGCATTTACCCTGTTAATTCCCCTGACACTAAGGGGAAATTTAGCATGGCCGATCAACATAACCCACTCATCTTTGGATTGTGGGAGCAAACCAGAGCATGCAGAAGAAACCCACGCAGACATGGGGAGAACGTGCAAACTCCGTACAGTAACCCAGGGCCAGAATTGAACTTGGATCCCTGGCACTGTGAAGCAGCAGTGCTAACCATTATGCCACCATGTTGCCCTTTTGATTTCCACAGTTTTATGCCTAATATTCTTAAAAGTTTACATTCCATTACAAACAAATCATACATTTCATTTAGACGCATAGCAGTCATAAATAAAGACACAAATAAAGACACATACGCTTATCTATAACATTTCATACCATAATATCAGAAAATAAAAGTTTTCCTCTGGTACAGATCAATTAAAGTAATTCATGGCTTTGTTTCAAAATGAATTGTCATTCAAAGTTCAGACAGTTTTTAGCCATTCCGTCAAACTGATTTAAAACACACACCTAATTGTATTGTAGGCAATTAAGACAACTGCTCCAACCCAGTTCTCAAAGGAACTTGGTCATGAAACAATAAAACAATTGTTTCTCACAAACTAGAGCTTTCCCATGAGACATTCCAATTCACAGAAATTCAAACTAAACCATTTAAAAAATGGTTAAGGAATAAATTCCATGGATGCTACAGAACCTAGTGTGTCAACTTCATGCCTCTTAACTATATATAAATAAACACGGACACTGAAAACAAAACTGTTCAAACAAAAATATGGTTATCACATTACAATAGCTCATGCAAACAAAGCTACCACTCCCCTCTGCAGCTGTGAAAATAGATTCCTGTTGAGATCTAAGTAGATTAGTCATTCATGGAGCTCAGCCAAGCATTCATAATGAGACCATCTGGCAACTGTCTTAACTAAAGCAGTTAAAGCAGAATATGTTTTCCTGATGGTCTCATTTCAACAAGATTAAGAGGTCTGAAGTGGATAAAAGTTTTTGTCATTGATGCTATGAATAGCTGTGATTGATTTACAACTTTATGAAAAGTTCAGAAGGACAATATAATTCAATGGGAATGTTAAATGACTATTGTTTTTTCTGGTTTCCCCACTCAGGATCAGTGTTTCCCTGTAGTTCATGATTCCGCTGAGAAGCAAACAAATCATGTCTACTAGTACAGTAGGCCTGATCCTATCAAAACCAGCATGTGAAATGCCACCCCCATATTAGAGCCAGAAAGGGCAGGAGCATTTCTGGTGGGCTTGCTATCTGGACCATGTCCCATGCTAGCCAAAGCTGCTAAAAGTGAGAATTGGGGGGGGTGAATCTCAGAATTGAGACCTATCCACCGGTTTGTAAAGGCGTTCTTCACTCAATGCAGCTGTGTGAAAATCTGGGTCAAATGCACTTCACGCTTTCAATAGAGCTCATCAATTGGGCCATCGAACTAAAACATTAATGAAAACGGAGAGAGCTGGAAATACTCAGCCTTTATCTTTCAAGGTTCCAGCAACTATAGATATTTTCCTTTGAGATTGTCTGGTTGTTTATGTTGACCATGGGGTCTTGAGCTGTGAAATTGGTTGCAAATTTGCGTCCTAAGAAACAGTGTGCGGAATTTTACTGGCACGTCCACCTGAGGGTCGTACAATCCTGCCCGAGGCCGATGGAGAATTCTCTGCCCGTTGAAGTGGTGGAGGCTGCCTCGCTAAATATTTTTAAGAAGCGGGTTGATGGGTTTTTGATAAGAGAAGGGATTAAGGGTTATGGGGAGAGGGCGGGAAAGTGGAACTGAGCCACGACAGATCAGCCATGATCTTATTGAATGGCGGGGCAGGCTCGAAGGGCCAGATGGCCTACTTCTGCTCCTATTTCTTATGTTCTTATGTTCTTATGTTCTCTGTGCCTCCGAGGACGCACGTGAAAGTAAAATTTCGGCCAGTATCTATGCTCCGTTTATAAAAAAAAAAGCTGTGTAGCTTTTTGTGATGCCCCGAGAGTGTGAAAGGTGTTTTACCAATACAGGTAATTCCCTTCCATGAAAATACATCTTAACTGGGAGAAAATTGCAGACACATCTACGGAAAGTGTTTTTTGGGACATTATTTGGAATACTGTGTGACTACTCCATTCCCATCTCCAATTTTCTCCCACCCTCCTCAGGAGAGAGTGACTCAGATACATTTCCACCGGTATCAACCCCTGTCACCCAAGTGACCATTCTTCACGTGAGCGAGCTCCAAGTTAACAGTGAAAAACTTACTGAAAGATCCTATTATAGTAATAACTTGCATTTGTCCACAGTGCCCTGAGCAATAACTGGCTCCTGCACTTTGATTAAACACTTTTACATTTAATCAGCAGGGGAGCCATTTATTGCTTTGTACATTCTGGACAAAGAGAAATTATCACTTCATTTTAGTCTAGTTTATCTTTCAGTACCTCCTATTGTTTGGCGTAATGTGTAATGTATGAGTTCTACAACAATGAGGACAGTTTTAGTGCATCTTCATGTTTAGTGTATCCAAACATCACATGTGCTACTTCCCGCTGTGAAACTGGTTAATGGCTTTTTAAGAAATAAATAGCTTTTCACCGAAATGAAACATGAACTTGTTTGAGATATAAGCAGAACATTCACTGGATGTTAATGAGACACGGCTATATTACACTCATGGGGAGGATTTGTGTAGCCCACTCAGTATTCGGAAAAGGATTTGATGCTGTGATTTGTATCTTTGATTTTAAATCCCTCCATAGGATTGATCCACCATAGCTGAGAGATCCTCTCCAACCACATGTACCTGCTGGCATCCTGTGCTCCCTGGACACTTGGACAATGACCCCTACATTCTATAATAAGAGGCCATTCCTTTGATTGTTAACCTCTTTCCACTGAAATTCTGTCTTGAAATCTCTTTTCCTTATTATATACTTCAGTGCCTTCAAAAGCCCTTCTAATAATTCTTCAAAATGTCCCTCTAGTGTTCCCACACAATACTCAAAGAATCATAGAACGTTATAGCACAGAAGGCCATTCAGGCCATTGTGCCTGTGCTGTCTCGTATATCCAATTGTCACCCATACTTTCAGTCTTTCAAACTTGTCTTGGTTAAATACTTGGCTACTTTATGGGGCCACTGCTTTTCATGGTATACATTAATGACCTAGACTTGGATGTACCAGGCATAAGTTCAAAATTTGCAGATGATATAAACATTTAACACATTAGTGAACTAAAGAAGGATAGTGACAAACTTCAAGAAGTTATAGGCAGGCTGGTGGAATAGATGGACATTTGGAAGATGTAATACATTTTTTACAAAACACTGGTTCAACCTCAACTGGAGTGCTGTGTCCAGTTCTGAGCACTGCACTTCAGGAAGATTTTGGAGAAGGTGCAGAAGAGATTTACAAGACTAGTTCCAGGGATGAGGGACTTCAATTATATGAATAGATTTGGGAAACAAAGTTGCTTGCCTCAGAGAGGGGAAGGTTGAAGGGAGATTTGAAAGAGGCTTCAAATTCACGAGGAGTATGGCTTCATGGGCAGAACGGTCACACAGTTGTTAGCATTGCTAAATCACAGTGCCAGGGACCTGGGTTCAATTCTGGCCTTGGGTGACTGTCTGTGTGGAGTTTGCACTTTCTCCATATGTCTGTGTATGTTTCCTTTGGGTGCTCTGGTTTCCTCCCACAGTCCAAACATGTGCAGGTTAGGTTGGTTGACCATGCTGAATTGCCCCTTAGTGCCAGGGGAACAACAGGCGAAGTACATGGGGTTAGAGGATAGGCCTTGGGTGGGATTGTTGTCAATGCAAACTCAATGGACCAAATGGCCTTCCTTCCATACTGTAAGGATTCTAGTCTATAATTCGATATTAAGAGGAAGTGTTCCGGGGAAAACTTCTCCCATTGGTGGAAGGGGTCTTTAAGTTCTGTGCATCAAGCACCTATTTGAAAACATAACACACAAGTTACTTAACTGCTTTTGAGTCTAATAAAATGAATATCTCCTTCTTTCTAATAGTAAATTTAGTGCCATTTGATTTTGCTTGATTGGAAGATTCTATACCTTTACGCTTACTGATGTGAGTCTGAATTAGGCTGTATCGAGGGATAGATAGTGGTGGTTATTGTTTATTTGAATGGGCAGCAAGCTTACTGGGGAAAGGTCTGGTTCTCTATGTTCCTGTACCCACATAGCTGCTGCCTGAGTCCCTCATTGTGCTCTGGGCATTCATTCTTCAGCTCTTCGTCTGCTATTGATTCTCTCTTTGTGCACTTGTTAAATGGTAAACATTTGACTACCAAATTAGCCTCCACATTCTGGCACAAAAGCTTATGTCCTACCCTGGACTTTGCTGCATTCTTCCTGGTAGCAATGGAAGTACATTTATCATTGGATTGGATTATCTAACAATCCTAACTATTCTTAACACTATTCAAAGCTTGAGTTTTCACACTGGGCAACGGAACATTGGGAAAACATTGATGATAATTCACTTAATTTTGGTTGTTAATCATATTGTCTTTGGGTCAGGGAGGAAGAAAATGACCAGTTTTCACATTTCTATCCATCGTCGGTCTTTTTTGCTCTGTGGAGGTGTGTGAATCTCAGTGCCTGGCAGTAATACCATGAGCAATTGAATAGGCTGCCAACACTCTGGGCACACACTTGAAGAGGTGTCACTTGAACAAGATGCCAGAGAGCGTGTTGGCACCTGTGAAAGTGGACCCCATCACGAGTCAATCATTTTAAGAGATGGTGAAAATTTGAGCAGGGGCCGATTGGATTTTCGAAAAGTTCATCTGGGGCTGGCAGCACCTTTTGAAGTCCAGCCAAAGCAATGAAATGTATGGGATTTAGTTCTCCCACTGAATCCCACTTTAAGCACACTTGTGCTCTGTGCAGCCTTTCAACACCTGTATTGAACAAAAGCTTTCTTTGCTGCGTCCAAAATACTGCCAGGCGTACAAAAACATTGAATAAGAGTTGGCCCATCCAGCCTACCCCATTTAGTTTTAATAACTTATACATCAGGTCAAGAGGTTCCTTATTTCTTGGATGGGCATAAAATATTCCATGACACCATTGAGAGGTATTCTCCACAATGCTCCAGGAACACTAACAATTCAGATTAAATCTCATCCCTGCCTTATGCTACCAAGTTTTCTTACATTTCTGCAACCCTACAACAGGCTTGACTGTACTTCAAAAAATATCTCATTGACTTTGGGACATCCTGAGCATGTGAAAGCTGCCAAATAAATCCAAAGGGACCCCAACTCTTTCTGATATATATTACTGACCTAGATCTAGGTGTACAAGGCACAATTTCAAAGTTTGCAGACAGTACGAATAATAGGAACCATTGTGAACCTTGAGAAAGACAATGTGGAACTGCAAAGGGACGTTGACAAGTTGGTATATTGAGTGGTCAAGTGCTTAATGAAGTTCAGTATGAATAAATGTGAAGTGATTCATTTTGGTTGGAAGAATGTGGACAGACAATATAAAGTGAAGGATACACCTCGAAAGGGGGTGCATGAACAGGAGGACCTGGGTGTATATGAGCATAAAGAGGTTGAGAGAGCTTTCAAGAAAGCATATAGTGGCCCCAGGCTTTATTAATACGGCTTGGGTGACTGTGTGGAATTTGCACATTCTCCCCGTGTTTGCATGGGTTTCTCCGGGTGCTCTGGTTTCCTCCCACAGACCTGGGCTTGGCCCTTTTTCTCCTCACATTGTCTGCACCTTTAAGATTTGATTAACTGTAAACTCTCACATTCCAACCATTATCTTGTAAATTGAGTTTGTGTCTTAATATGCCCTGTTTGTGAACAAATCTCTCTCTCACCTGATGAAGGCACAGTGCTCCGAAAGCTTGTGGCTTGTGCTACAAGCCTGTTGGACTTTAACCTGGTGTTGTGAGACTTCTTACTGTACTTCCACAGTCCAAAGATGTGCGGGTTAGGTGGATTGGCGATGCTAAATTGCCCCTTAATGTCAGGGGGACTAGTTAGGGTAGATATATGGGGTTATGGGGTTAGGGCCTGGGTAAGATTGTGGTCAGTGTAGAATTGATGGGCTGAATAGCCTCCTTCTGCACTGTAGGGTTTCCCTGATTCTATGTCAGTAGAGCACAAGAACAAGGAGATTATGTTGAATTTGTATTAAAAACATTAGGTTAACTTCAGCTGGAATATTGTATCCAATTTTAGGTTCCACACTTTAGGAAAGATGTGAAGGAATAAAAGAAAGTGCAGAAAAGATTAATGAGAACAGTTCCATGGATGAGGAACTTAAATTATGAAGATAAATTGGAGAAGTTGAGATTGTATTTCTTGGAGAAGAGAAGGTTGAGAGGAGATTTGACAAAGGTCTTCAAAATCATAAAGGGGTCTGGACAGAAAAGATGGGGACTAAATGCTTCCACTCGTGAAAGGGTCAAGAATAAGGGTCTGGGTAATTGACAAAAGAAGCAACAGCATCATGAGGAAGAACCTTTTTACGTAGCGAGAGTGGTTAAGGTGTGGCTCTGCCTGAGAGCGTGGTGGAGGCAGATTCAAATGAGGCATTCAGTAGGGAGTGAGACCATTATCTGAAATGTGCAGGGTTACAGGAAGAGGAATTGCTCGAGGTTAACTGCTCATTCGGAGAGCTGGTGCAGACACAATTGGCCAAGTGGCCTCCTTCTGCTCTGCAACAATTCTGTAATTGGGTGAAGTCTTTCTTTTTGAAGACTGGAAGGGGTGGAATTCATTTGGAATGTGAATCTTGGTCAGGAGAAATAACTGCGGGGTCAGGGGGAGGGAGGGTGCTGCACGGTGGCACAGTGGTTAGCACTGCTGACTCACGGCACCAGTGTCCCAATTTCGATTCCCAGTTTGGGTCACTGTCTGTGTAAAATTCTCCCCATGTCTGCGTGGGTTTCCTTCAAGTGCTCCTCCCACAGTCTGAAGACGTGGTGATGTGCATTGACCTGAACAGGCACCGGAGTGTTAGAGAGTTGGTGCAGACTTAATGGGCTGAATCACCTCCTTCTTACTGTAGGATTCTATTTAAAAAAAGAGATGCAAAAGTCAAGATCAAATCCCCGTTCCCAGGAACACTATCCAAAGCGCAAATATCCTCTTACATCTGAGTCCGAGTGGAACTCATTCCAAAAATTTCAGTATCTGACATTCGAGATTGCAAGGTTAAGACGACTGGGGTGGGCGGGGGTGGGGGTGGGGGTGGGGATGGGGGAGGGGTGGGGGAGGGGTGTGTGGAGAGTAGGTTAATAGTATGATCTATCCTTCCATGGGAAGGCAGTAAAAGCACGTGTCACACCTTTGAGCAAAAGGTGTACCACTTGTGCATTAAGTTTAAGTTTATTTATTAGTGTCACAAGCAGGCTTACATTAACACTGCAATGAAATTACTGTGAAATCCTCTAGTTACCACACTCTGGTGCCTGTTCCGGTGCACTGAGAGAGAATTTAGCATGGCCAATTCACCTAACCAGCACTTCTTTTGGACTGTGGGAGAAGACCAGAAACTCATGCAGACATGGAATGAACATGCAGACTCCACACAGACAGTGACTCAAGCCAAGAATCAAACACAGGTCCCTCCTGCTGTGAGGCAGCAGTGCCAACCTCTGTGTCACCACATCACACATTACTGTCAGTGAAAGAAGATTTGTTTGCTTTGTTACCAGCTCTTGATTTTCTGCCCAATTGATGCTCTGAGATGGATCCCAAGCCATCAAAAACAGCACAAAAACAAGTTTATTGTGAGCAAGCGGGATTAAAATTTTCTGACCTTAGATGGTCCTGATACTGGCCTTTCCACGTGGTCTAACTAATTGGAATGTTTGTTACCTTTAGGACTAGATTTATATCATGGTGAAAACAGCACCAATGGCCAAAAATCCTAAGACCCACCCCTGATGATAGCATTTTGTGGAGGGGAGGACTGGAGTGGGTTCTGGGTTCACACACACACACACATTTTGCACAGGCAGATGACCATTTAAATCATCAGTTGCCTCCATTGAAGTGGGACCTTGGTAGGCCAGAGCATAAAACCCAGATTAGACCAGGTAACAGTTGATCTGAACTTGGTGTATTCATTTGGATAGCCAGGGCACCCCTTTGGAGATGTATGATGTCCCCTTGGATATGGTTCCAGGACACCTTTTGGAGAAATAAGGCACCTTTTGGGAGAGGTAAAGTATCCTTTGTGATTGTGTGCATGAAGTTCATAAACTCATTGGAACTGCCAAAGATCATTGGATCTATCAAAGTATCACAGATTTAACTCTGCTGATATAAAAAGTTTAAAAAGCAGTCTTGCATTCAAAAGAATCAATGCTTGATATCTCATTCTGCCTGTTAACAAGCTTGAGGACTATCATTCGAGGATTTGTGTTCCAATGACTAATTTTACAAACTATCATTATCACAGTGGGGTGTCTGTTAAATGAGCAATTCAATTGACAATACTGTGGTTATGTTTTCATAAGAAATTAGTTGAAGGAATTTTTATGTATTGATTTAAAAAAAACAAGGAAAATGTTTTTGTTTAAAATGGTGATATTATCAATAGACTCCAAACTTTATTTTATGTCAGAATGGTTCCAGAGGTTTGCCTATGGTGGATACTAGGTGAGTTGGCATGAAGGGAGTAAGGGTAAAGAATAGTGAGTTGGGAGCATTTGTTTTGATGTGAATTGACACTAAGTTGGCAACAGGGGCTATAAATGGCCAAGAGAATGTGAGAAGCCATAGGTAGTATGAGAGGCCATGATGGGAAGGGCGGGGTGAGGGTGGTGGGTAGAGAGAGTGGTGTTGACAAAAGGGATAATGGGGGTAAAGGCAAAATATTGCAGGTACTGGAAACTGAAACAAAAACAGAAAATGCTGGAAAATCTCAGCAGGTCTGACAACATCTGTGGAGACAGAATAGAGCGAATGTTTTGTGTCTGGGATGATCCTTCTTCAAAGCTGATATTTCATTCTGTCTGCTGACAAGCTTGAGGGTTATTATTACAGGATTTGTGCTCTGACTGATTTTACAAACTGTAAGGAGGTGATGGGGAGTGGGTGGGGAGGAATGTGTCATATGTTGACATAGGGCGGGTGCTGGGAGTTTATGGGGGCTGTGAGGGATTGAGGGTTGGAAGGTTTGTTTTCTTTTAAATAATTGTTCTCCTGAATTCAACAAACTGCCACAGTACAGAGTCAGGCCTTTCGCCCAAACCACATCCTACCTAGCCCACCTCTGTCCAGCTTGCCTCCTACCTAGACTGCCTCTGCCCAACCCGCCTGTGCCTACTCGCCTTCTGCCCAGCTCACCTTCTGCCCAGTCTGTCAATGTACTTGGCAACCTCCAGACTCATCTGAGGGATGGAAGGGCCTGATTTCCAATCCAGCTTGACCCCCCCAGAATGAAAATTGGAACTGTGGACCACAACTTTTAGAAGTCATGATTGAGAGCATTGGGAATTATCCCAACTCTGTCTGAAAATCTGGGCCATAGTGAGTTGGAGACAGGCAAGGATATTTGATAATAGTATCAGTTTACCTCAGTTGGCATGGGAAAAGGCACATCTTTACCCATTGGAATTTCTTTCATAAAGCTCTCTGCCTTTCCACTTCCTCTCTCCCTTAAGTCCCACGTTAAAACCCAATGCTTTGACAAATCTTTCAGTCATCACTCCTGATCTATTTCTGCAGTACTTGTTGCCTAACTTCATCTCTGAGAAGTGCTTTGGGGTGTCTTCCTACATTCAAGGTACTTAATAAATGCAAGTCAATGTTGCTGCGAAAATCCCAAAGTACCATTCAAAGAAAAGTAGGGAGATTTGCACAGTGTTTTGGCCAATAATGATTCCTCAGCCATCACCACTCAAACACATTAACCGGTCTTCAGTTTCATTGCTTTTTGCAGGGTCATGCATTTTGGAAATTGGCAGCTGTGTTTGCCTATGCTAGAACAGTGATTAGCATAGAGTCACCAAGTCTTACCGTGCAGGAAAGGCACTTCGGCCCATCAAATCTGCACTGACAATATTTACCACTTAAATCCCATGTTATGATATTTCAAATGCTCATCCAAATACTTTTTAAAAGTTTTAAAGTTTCCGGCTTCCATGACCTTCCCAGGCAGTACATTCCAGATTCCCACCGCCTTCTGTGTGAAGAAGTTTTTTTCTCAAATCAACTCTGTATCTCCTGCCCCTTACTCTAAAACTATGGTCCCTTAAGATTGTCCCCTCAACCAAGGAGAATAGCTCTCCCTACTCAGCCAGTCCATACCCCTCATAATCTTATAGACCTCAATCATGTCCCCGCTTCACCTTCTCTGTCTAGAGAAGGCTATGATGTGGACATGCCAGTGTTGGACTGGGGTAAACACAGTAAGGAGTCTCACAACACCTGGTTAAAGTTCAACAGGTTTATTTGGTAGCAAAAGCCACTAGCTTTCAGAGTGCTGCTCCTTCATCAGGTAAGTGGGAGTTCTGTTCACAAATAGGGTACATAAAGACACAAACTCAACTTACAAAATAATGGTTGGAATGCGAGTCTTTACAGGTAATCAAGCCTTAAAGGTGCAGACAATGTGAGTGGAGAGAGTTAAGCACAGGTTAAAGAGATGTGTGTTGTCTCCAGCCAGGACAGTTAGTGAGATTTTGCAAGCCCAGGCACGTCATGGTGGTTACAGATAGTGTGACAGAAAGCTATCCAAGTCTACCCAGTCTCTCATTATAGCTCAATTGCTACATCACAGACAACATCCTGTAAACCTCCTCTGTAACCTAATCACATCCTCCCTATAGTGAGGTGCCCAGAACTGCACACAGTAGTCCAGCTATGGTCTAACCGATGCTCTGAACAGCTCCAACATCACCCCCTTCCTCTTATACTCTGTGCCACCAAAGATGCAAACAAGTGTCTCAAGTGCCTTCAAAAATACTGAGGAAGTGCCATTCTGTCAGAGATATTCTCTTTCAGATCTGAGGCCCCATTCATTCATAAAGAATTCCATGTCATTATTTCAGGGAAGAGTATGGAAGACTATCCCTGGTCTCCTGGCCAATGTTTGTTCCTCAATCAATTTCACTAAAGAAATAGCGAACCTAGTCATTATCACTTTATTATTTGAGGGAGTTTGCAATGCCCAAAATTAGTGGCCGTGTTTTTCACATTCACAAAAGTGGCTACAAAGTACAATATTAGCTCTAAAATGCTTTGAGTGATCATGAGGTTATGGCAGGTGCTGTTCAAGTCTTACTTTCATTGGCTGTGAAATAGTGAATGATATCCTCAGGATGTGAACACTTCTATATATAAATGCAATTTCTTTCTATGGGGTACTGCCATGAAGAATGGTATGAGGGGCACAGGGGTTAGTACTGCTGCCTCACAGCACCAGGGACCCGGGTTCGATTCCCGGCTTGGGTCACTGTCTGGCTGGTTTCCCTGTGTCTGCATGGGTTTCCTCTGGGTGCTCTGGTTTACTCCTACAGTCTGAAAGACTGTGCTGGATAGGTGCATTGGCCATGCTCAATTCAGTGTACCTGAACAGGCATCAGTGTAGTGACTAGGGAATTTCATAGTAACTTAATTGCAGTGTTAATGTAAACCCACCTGTGATTCATAATAAACTTTAAACTTTAATGAAGAGCAGAATTCAAGTCAACCTATTGGACCTGGGCCTTGGCAGCTGAGACACACCGTATGAACACAGGATTACATGTAGGTGGCAGCAAGAAAATACATTCTCAGGAATCAGGAAGAATTGAGACGTATTTTTAATGTAAAAGAATTGCCAACAATGGTTCACTTTCGTTTGGTGCAGCCCCCGTAACATGCTAACAGGCACATCGCTGGCAATTGTTTACCTATTTTTAACAAATGCAAGTGCATATCCAAGTTGCGGCACTGCACACTTTATTACAGGAGCAGAAATGCACTCCAATACTCCACTGTAAACCCCACCAGGAACCATGCTGCCAAAGCAAGTTTCTTTCATGCTGTCATTGGAACAGTTTTACAAACGATATGAGTGGACCTCACACATTAATGACACTGGGGATGAAATTCATCTTGGATGGTAAGTACAAAAAGAGTATTGGTTAATGAACAGCTGCATTTACACTCTGCCCTATTGTCTTTTTCAGTGACATCTCCGGAACAAACAAGTGTATTAACATACTCAGCACGTGGTTAGTATGGTGGCACATCCACTTTATACAGCGAGGGGGGATTCACCGATGGAAACTGAAGTCATGGAATCACAGAATCCCTACAGTACAGAAGGAGGCCATTTGGCTCATCGTACCTGTGCCGACAACAATCCCACCCAGACCTTAGCCTGGAGCCTCATGTATTTACCCTACTAATCCCCCTGGCACGAAGGGGCAATTTAACATGGCCAATCAACCTGCACATTTTTTGGGCTGTGGGAGGAAACCGAAACACACACAGAATTTGCAAACTCCACACAGTCAGTGATCCTAGGCCAGAATTGAATCTGGGTCTAATTGCACCACTGCACCAGAAATGGAAAAGTTCAATGCAGGTAGTCACAAAGTGACAAAATTCCTATTAGCTAACACAGGTCCCTTCAGGATAGCAGAACCACAATTGTTGAACTAGCTTCTAGCCAGCAATTGCTTTTACATGGGCAATGCGAGGTCACAGAGATTTCCCATTTGATGATACCAAGATAGAGTGTTTTTAACTGGTTAATGGTATATGCTATTGTCATGTTCTACTGGATGAGAAAGGAACTTGGTGCTTTAGACAAATGACAGGTTTAAAGCCTGAGTGCCTCAAGGTTGCAGTATTAGTGTATGCAACCTTAAATAATTCAGATGGATCTTCTCTCCATGGTACAGTTTTGTATCCAGTTTAAAAGCGTAGGACCCTGTGCTAATATTTTCCACAATCTCAACAGAAAAAAAGGAACAACCTAAGTGTTAAAAATGTTTAAGGTTTATTTACTAGTGTCACAATTAGACTTACATTAACATGCAATGAAGTTACCGTGAAAATCCCCTAGTCACCACACTCCAGTGCCTGTTTGGTTATACTGAGGGAGAATTTACCATGACCAATGCACCTAACCAGCATATCTTTCGGACTGTGGGAGGAAACCGGAGCACCCGGAGGAAACCCACATAGACACGGGGAGAACATGCAAACTCGACACTCACAGTTACCCAAGCAGGGAATTGAGCCCAGGTCCCTGGTGCTGTGAGGGTGCAATGCTAACCACTGTGCCACTGTACTGTATTATATGTGATATAACATGGTTTATTTCATGTGCACAATACCATCATAACTCACTAGTAACAAAGTTGAAAAAGAGTTATAAAATCTTTGTCTTTAATTAAAGCCCCACATATCATTTTAGTGTTTAGTGTTTAGTGATTTTTGGTGCATTTAGCAATAATAAATGCGGTTTCCATTTTTAATAGATTTATTGGAATGGAACAGTGAAGGGTAAATTATTCAGAGGTGACAAGTGGTACAAGCCTTGTCATAGCTGGAAAAGAATAGTGTTCCAGGAGCGCTAGGGACCAATATGTAACTTGGCAGAAGTGTAATTCCTTTCACTTAAAGACCAGACAGACTGCTAGCATAAGCCCAGATGCAGCAGTCTGCAGAACCCTACGTCTGGCATTAACTTATTTTGCTCTAAAAATACTCATCTATGCACTGGGATCTAGTGTGCATGTCGAGCTTTGCTTCCCATCTCCTTGTCATTTGCACATCTCCCGCATGCTACGGGGTTCTGTTTATTGCTGTAATTGTTTGTTTTGCCTTTATTGAGAGTAAGAATTTCACAAGTACAAACCCAGGATCAAAATATTAAATACAACAGACAGAACAAACTGTGTGCGTTGGCAACCAAAGGTAAGATATGCCTGGGCCTGCTGTGTCAATCTGTCTGTTTGACTCCTGGGTCTTACTCCCATCTTGAACCTGACATCTGTTGTCTGTTCTTGGGGCAAGGTAGAAAAGGAGGACGTTGGCAAAAACAAGAGAGGAAAGACAATCTGTCCCTGCCTTATTTGCTGACCCCACACAAGTCAGAAAGTGACTGTTTAGCAGCTATTGCAGGCATTGGATCTGAAGCAGGAGGCTAGGGGTGGGAGTTCACTCCAGGAAAATAACTTATAGAAAGAGCAAATGTTTGTTTGTAACTTGAATACATGTCTACTCATTATAATGTACTCATCGAGACCATTGCAACACTTGGAGCTAAATAAAAACAATCTTTTATATGAATGTCCAACCACACATGTTGCTAAACAATGTGAATTAACCTCATTTGAATGCAAGTCACTTTTACCTTGAGGCTTGAATGTTGGAAGAGTGAAATTTAAATAACACCCCCTGTTTATTCTGGACATGGGCAAAGTGTTGTTATACTTTAATACAGGCAATGGGCTCTGCGTCTGTACCCCTGGCATGACTGACAGCAACTGCACACTCAGCTGTGGATGGTCTTTTTGACTTTGGGTGACGGTGCTTTTGTGTTTGAAACGGGTTACATTGAATCAATTGCACATTATGTACTGCGATTCTTCCAAAAAAATTCTAAGTGTCAAATTTGGGTAAAAATGGGAATAAGTCCCTCTGTTTTTTTTCCCAGTGGGATTTTCAAAATGAATTTCCCACGCTCAGTGCACTGCAGAATGCACTAGTGTGAATATCATTAAAAATCAGAGGATGGGATTGAGTCTAGGCTAGCATAGCTTCGAGTAGGCCACTGCGCATGTGCAGATCTGTCAGCACTGAGGTCGCAACACGTCCAGCGGCCCCACACTGACAGCCTCTCGATCGCTGGCCTCCTGACATCTCTCATCCAGCCTCGATCACCCCCACCTGGCCCACCTCAATCTCCACTCCCCCGCCACCCAAGCAGGATGACCCCCTCCCCCCGCCACGATGGTCTGCCGCAATTGGTGGCCTCCCTCTTCTGTCACTGCCAAGCGCAGAGTGGCAGCAGGACCCCCATCCCCCATCGATCTCCCCCTTATAGGCCCTTCCCTTTATTCCCTGACCTCATGGGAGGCCTCCATGTGGAGCTATTGTAAACTCCGCTGGATTGAAACACTCCAGGGGGGTGGGGGGGGGGCTGGAGTGGAAGACTCTAGCGGGCCCAGAGACTTCTGTCCCAGGCCCAATAATTAGATTAAAATGGACATTTAAATAATTTATACAGCTGCGTGCCAATTTCTGCCATGGGGCTGATGGCTCTGGAAATCCCACGGAGGCCCTGGTACCCAGTGGGGAGCTTGCTACACGGTCTCTGCTTGAGTCTGCCGGCTAAAGCAGCACAGCAAGCTGGCAGAATTGCCCCCATATCTCCCGCTTTCATTGAACTCACTGGTTTCAAACCAGTCACCCATAGTGTAACAATGCCTTAATTTGTACTATACTGCTGGTATTTTGAGCTTATACTTAAATTCTCTAGTTTTGCATTATAATCTCCAATTCTCTTCTATTTTCCCCGGAATACCAATGTCCATTCACTTCTGTGAGTCAAAGTCCATTAACTGGCACACAGTGGCTTGCACCAGCGCCCCCCCCAATAAAATCCCCTAGGGTGAAGAATTGATAAGTTGACAATGTGATTATCCAATTCTCCCAATATTGATCCAGGCACAGAGTAAATGATTGACGTCTGAAATTAACTGGTTCTGCATTAATTTTCTACATTCAGTCAAGCACCATCCTGAATACAACCTATTGAGGTCGGGATGTTCAAGTGACACTCTTCCATTCAATGCACTGACTTATTCATTGATAAGCTGGTAGACTTTGGTAATTGACCGTAGCTACTGTACTGATACACCTTGGCAGAATGAATCAAGTTGTAAACTTTCAGTTAATTGTTGGTAACAGTGCTGAAAAGGTCATCATTCCAGTCCCTCAACTTGCTCTCTGCCATAAAGGTGTTGTTTCAATTAAAATTGTGTCCCCCCCCCCAGTATCATTACGTCTCAGGATTGAGGCAAGTGCACCTAGTCACCACTTGGATGGATCAGAATAATTTCACATTCAAACAAGAGGTTTTATAAGATAATACATTTCTTGTGTTGTTTTCTGTTGAAAAATACATAACTGCACCTAATTAAGAAACTGTAAATGGTCCTGTGTTTTTAATGGATAGAGACCAAGCTGCATCATCTACTTTAGCTGATCCCTAGCCCAGTATGTGCCCAAACAGTAAATTACTCAATATGCTTTAATAAAGGTTGCATGTGATATCATATTATATGCTAATATGCGCAAAAAAAGGAATACTTGCATCTTGTTACAACTAGGAGCAAATGTCAAATATTACTTCTCTTTGCCCTTCCATTTGACCCCCAACAGGTTTTTCTGCCTAAAGAGGATATGCTTGCCAATTCAGTGAATACTTAACTATTTATGCACTGTGACAATAAAGGAACCAATTGGACAGGTTTTTCTTGAGTTTAAAAAAAGGAAGAGGTTATATATTTATTATATTCAAACCAATCTAAGTAAAACAATAAAATACACATTGACTTCCACACAAATGTGCACCTGAAGTTCACGTGCAGACAGATAGAGATTCCAGAGTGGGAAAGGATAGGTTGGCCAAATTAGAGTCTGTACAAAATGTAAAAGAGCATACACATCCTGCAATTTGGTCAGTTGACTGGCTTCAGACTGAATTTTAAGGTTTTGTTGCTTTCACTTTGGCCGGAATTTTCTGGCCATTTGTACCGGCGGGATTCCCACCAGTGGCGCACTCCTGCCCGCAGGTTTCCCACCAGTATGGGGTGGCATCAATGGGAGTTCCCATTGACAGCTGCAGGACCAGAGAATCCCACCGCTAGCAAACAATGCGCCACCTCCCACCGGCACGAAACACGTGGCTGGGATAATCCCAAATAATAATGGTAGCAAAGTCACTGGGAGAGTTCCCCTGCTATCTTTGAGTATTGCCCAGGATTTGTTTTACACCCACTTGAGAGGGCAGTTGGTTTAGCATCTCATCTGAAAGATGGCATATCTGGGAGCGCAGCAGTCCTCAGCAGCACAAGCTGCTGCAAGCCTAGATTATATGGTCACTTCACTAGAGTCTGACTTAGACATGACAATGCTACCACTGAGCCAAGGCTGATACTTGCACTCCCAAAATACCTGGTATAAACTAACAGACATATATTTAGTCTAACATGTTTTATACTGGCACCAGAATTCATTAATCAGCTTTCTGTCCCATATTTTGTTCCTCTGAGAATGGAACTACACAAACTTGTGTAATCTTCCTTCCCATGTCGAAATACAAGTGCAAATCACCCACTGGGAGGTGTAATTTTGAGGTGAAGTGGGGGAAGAGAAGTTGGGGCATCCAGCCAATATTCAGAACTGACTTTAAAATCAAAATTTTTGATGGTTAATTTAAAATAATGCCTTGAATTTTGAATTTATAGTGAAAATGATGGGAATTTGGGAAACAGGGATGTGGTACTCATTGGAGTATAGGTGTTTCTGGGTAATACAGGGTGAGAAGCTGGAAGTTGTAAAATTGAGAGACTATGGGCGGAATTCTCCCATCCAGGGACTGAGGTCAGAATTCTCTGGTCTCGCATGCCCTGCTACCACTGCCAGCGAGAATGGAGAATTTGGCACTCGGCTGCAGGACTGGAGAATCCCAATTGTGGGCAAAGAACTAGAATTCCAGCCTAAGTCCTGTGGTGGAGGGTGGGAACATGGACTGCTCCCCGCTGCAGAGGCAGGCAGGGAAAGACGTCAAATCTTGTGGCCATGACCTAATATTTTGTAACCACGGTGCTTGGCACCACTCTCTGTGGCAAGGCAGTCCATCATCCTATCCGGGCGCCATATTGAAAAGGCTGACCCACTACTGAAGAAAGTAGGTGGACATCCTGAAAATGAAATTGCATCACAAGGAGGACTCTGAGACTGGAAGATGCACCCCATTCTGAGGCTGGAAGATGGACCCCTTCCTGGACACTGTATGTGGAAGGCCCATCTGTAGATGCAACCCTCCCCTCACAGCTTCAAACATTGGTAGCAGTCTCCATTCTGAATGCCGTAGGCAACCCCAGGCATTTTCCCGGTGAGTCCTGACATACCCCCACCACGATGTTCCAAACATATTTCACTGTAGTGTGTTCTCCTGTTGGTGCCAGAGGGAATCAGGTATGGGTAGTCAGACCTTCATCTGCATCCCATTAGCAGGGTGCAAAATAGGTTTCAATCCAGCCCTCAGCGGCTTCCCTGATCCACCATGGCAGGCACCAATGGGAAGATCCCAATGTACACTCATGCTGGCATAAAACCAATTATTGGGACTCCTGCTGAATTTTCTCCCTTGCCCTCCATTGAACCTATTGATGGTGATTGGGAAAATTCTGTCATGCATTGTCACCACCAGGAGGGATGGTTTTTTGCAGCAGCAGTAATTTCTGTTGTAAATGCAGATGGACGTGACGTTATGATGGGCAAAGTTGGTAGGTGTCTTCATGAAGTCAAATGTTAAATAGATTAAATAGATTATATGCACCCAGCTATTGAAATCTTGACGCCAAGCGCCAATCTGCTCCACTCAAGAAACATGAAGAGGGCTAAATTGAACCCATATTTCAAGCACTACACAGTCTCCAAAGGCTTGAAAATGAAATCAGAAACTTCTGACAGGAAGTGTGCAGGAGGCCATCTTGCGAATGGGGTTTGTGCTTTCCACCAGATGACCACCAGTATCATTGCAAAGCAGTTTGGCAGGCATCAGGGTGCAATGCTGATGTGATGGTACCACAGCCAATTTTGAACTCCACTATCTAACCAACACCTTGTGCCAACTTCACACAGTTGAAAAATGACATTTTATTGTAATGTAGCCTCTCCATCAGTGCTGCTTAAGAAATTCTGGGCTGCACCTTCCTTGGACTGGCAATCAGGGTTTGGTCAAGTCCCCCCAGGTCAGGGGGGGTGCACAGGGGGAATGGGGGGTTGGGCCTGTTGATGGGGACAGTTGAGTCAGGAGTGGGGGTGGGGTCAGTGTATCTTTGGGGTACAGCCCTCTCAGCGCTGGGGAACTTGGAAGTTGCAACCCCATGAATGACTTGGAGGTTAGGTTCAGGATCATTTCTTCCAAAACATAGAAAATAGGAGCAGGAGTAGGCCATTCAGCCCTTTGAGCCTACCCGTCATTCATTAAGATCATGGCTAATTATCCTACTCAGTTCTCACTTTCACCCCACCTCCACCATCCTTTGATTTCTTTAGCCCCAGGAGTTATATCTATTTTCCGGAAAACATAACCATGAGCTAAAAGGAATTTCAGTCCCTCAATTTGCAGCTAGTGTGTAACCACAAACAGTACATCCTGCAGGCCTGTTAATCTGGCATTAGTCACGATTCCTTTGTTCTGCAGCAGTGCACAAGATCATAAGACATTGGAGCAGAAGTAGGCCTTTGGCCCGTCGGGGCCTGCTCCGCCATTCACTGAGATCGTGGCTGTTCTGACGTGATAATCTTCAACTCTATTTTCCTGTCTTATTTCCATAACCCTTGATTCCCTTACTGATCAAACATCTGTCTGTTGCAGCCTTGAACATACTGAAACACTCAGCCTCCACAATCCTATATTTGATGCGCCAAAAAAGCTAAAGGCTGGGTACTAGGTCTGTAATCACATGACTCATGGAATCTATGAGCATACAGAGATCAAGTGCACAACAAGATCCATGTTGCCATGAGGTCTGTAACATGGAAATGGGCAGAATCCTCCCATGCCCCTGCTGGCAGTATGTATCCCACGGGATCTTCCGCTGGTGCCTGCAATGATGGACTGAGAAACCTACTGGTGGGCGATGGAAAATTGATTTGCATCCCATGAATTGGATGCTTAGGAAGGCCCAACCAGAATCTTCCCCCTGTGCCTGATTCCCCGTACACCTTCAGGAAAACATGTCGGTCCAAAACACACCTAGCATGCATAAGTTAGCACTTCATAGAATCCTTACAGTGCAGAAGAAGGCTATTTGGCCCATTGAGTCTGCACCAACAACAATCCCACTAAGGCCCTATCCCCATAACCTCACATGTTTAATTACTGATCTCCCTGACACTAAGTGGCAATTTAGCATGGACAATCCACCTAACCCACATATCTTTAGAGTGTGGGAGGAAACCAGAGCGCCCGGAGGAAATTCACGCAGTAAAGGCTGGTATTGAACCTGGATCCCTGGAGCTGTGAAGCAGCAGTGCTGATTACTGTGCCACACCAAACGTACCTGAAGAATGCCTGGGGCTGCCTCCAAAGTTCAGAATGGAGGCATGCTGGTGAGCTTCGATGCTGGAACACAACAGACGTGGGTGGGGGGAGCATCTATCAGGTGAATCTCCCAGCTTAAGTATCATCGAGGAGGTTCCAGCCTCAGCGTGTTACCCAGAGATCCATTGCCTTACTTCTGGAGGTCCATTTTCTTTCTTCAATGGTGCAGCGATGTTGGGCGCCTTTAAAACATGGCACCCAGACATGATGGCAGGACGCTCACAATCGAGCCCACCTTACCACAGGAAGATGGCACAAAACCCCTGGATGTACAATGAATCACGCCAGGGACGGAAGATATGGAGTTATTTTCCATCGCCCTCCACTTTGGGAAACACACCCCTTCCCCACCTCCTGCCACGGGACTTAGTAGTCCCAGACGGGAGACTCATGCCTTTTTGAAAATGTAATCTTTCATTTTTGGCACAGTGACACTGAAATAAAGATGAGCACAGTACGCAAAACAGCAAGAGGGTGTAATTTTATTCCCAAAGTAAAAAGAATGAAGTAAAAATAATGAGAAACTAATGGCATTGCAGAGAAAGCTTTACTGGACGTAATCAAGATGGCACAGAAATGGTTCCACTGTGCAATATCCCGTGGATGGGAAAATGCTCATTCTTAATGCCTGAATTATTCAGTTTGACTCGCATCGATTACTACAACCCTTGATGGGTTAAACACATTTCAAAGTACATCTTACTTTTCTTGCAAATTGCTCACTTCCTTTATAAATTATGATTATTAAAGGGAGAAGGTGCCTGGCTGGGCACGGTTAACACTTCAGAATATGAAAGGGTGGGGAAGAATGTCTTTTATTTGCCGCGTGCATTTTGTTTAATTGTGAATGCAAATAGCAACCGTTTATGTTCTGCAGCGATAACCAAACAGTGGTAGATTTTTTGAGATGTTCAGGGAAGGCCTCGCCGCAGTTTCGAAACATCAATGAAAAGACCCCAACAAATGTGTTATTGAAACTTGCACTTTGCCTAAAGGACATCCATAAATTTACATAGCGCGTTCCCAATACCCACGACATGTCTGTGTTTTGTAATGTGTGTCTCCATGCATGAAAACTATTTAGGTCAACCTTTACTTTTGATGTCTGGAGAGATCTTTTGCTCTGCTCAGAATGTTTCCCCGTCTCAGTTGCCCGCTATCGCTGTCAGGTTTCATTGCCGTGCCTGTGGGCTGCCCCTACACCTGCTGAAAACGGTACCCAGGGCAGCCAAAGACAGTGGGAGGTGGACCCAGCTGCTGGGGCGGGTGGGCCGACGTGCCAAGGCTTGCTCAAAGTCAGCCCACTGGCCGTCGATTTTAATTGCAAATTGCTAGATTTTCTTCTCTCTCAAAACCGGGCGCTTGCTGGAGGCTGGGTGAGAGCAGGCGAGGGAGCAGGGATTGAGTTTGGACTGCTACACTTGAGTCAAAAAGACAAAGGTTTAGTCGTGATTAATCAGGGAGCAGAGGCCAGGGCTGGAGGGATGGCTGCATTGTTTGGGTTTGGCTATTTCTGGGGAAGGAAGGTTGGTCCTTGCGATTGGGGAGATGAGGGGGGGCCTTTTACAATTTTCGAACAGTTTATCAACAAACGTGAGATGTTTATGAATAGATGTGCTGGCAGTTTAAATGGATAGGAAGGGATTGAGGGGGAAAAGAAGTAAGCTATGCTTGAACACTGTGGAAAAACATCAGGAGGCTTTCTCTTTAAAACAGTCTTCTGAATAGAAATTGCTTATTAGAACTGAGACACTCATAAAAGAAAAAACATTCCAGATACATGGATGATGAGGTAACATTAAGTCTCAGGGCTCCTGACAGGAGACGACACTAACAGAGTTAACTACTTCCAGTCTGTAATTTACTTTGGAAAATGATTTATTCCTACCTGCTTTCTTTTCTTTTGTCTTTCCCACTGCCATTCCGCCATCAGACGTTCCAACACTGTAGAAAGATATTCTGAGGTTGAGAATTCCATTGAGTAACTGACGCCTAGAAGTTTAGTCTGATTTGGCTCAGAGTCAGGGTTTGATTTAGGCCTCAGGTCTTCAAGCCCTCAGAAAAGTTGCTTTATTCTGTTTTATTTAAATGAAAATGGTATATTAAACAACTGCAAGTGCTCGTTCATTAAAAATAAAGAACAAGATGAGGGAAATTCCTTCCTATGGATTTCCTGTCCCTTCTGATCTCCAGAAGGAATGAAAATTAATTTGGCAAACTTGTAAACTATAGGTGAGAAAATGCCAAATTTCACATAAAATTAACAAAAATTAGTGGAGAAATTGAAATAAAAATATGAATAATGACAAGATAAGTTTAAAGTTTATTTATTAGTGTCACAAGTAGGCTTACATTAGCATTGCAATGAAGTTGCTGTGAAAATCCCCCATTCATCACATTCCAACGCCCGTTCGGGTACACAGAAGGAGAATTTAGCACGGCCAATACACCTAACCAGCACGTCTTTCAGACTGTGGGAGGAAACTGGGCCTCGATTCTCCATAGAAGGAGGGGCGATCGAATGAAAATGTTTAATAATCTGAGAAGTTTAGACAGGATAGAAACTGAGAGGTTGTTTCTGGGAGTCTAGAAATAGAATCACATAATCCCTACAGTGCAGAAGGAGGCTATTCAGCCCATTGAGTTTGCACCGACTTTCTGGCAGACTATCTTACCCAGGTTCTATCCCCATTACCCCATATATTTACCCCACTAATTCCCCTAATCTCTACATCTCGGGACATTAAGGAACAATTTAGCATGGCTAATCAATCTAACATGGACTGTGGGATGAAACTGGATCACCTGGAGAAAACCAACATAGACATGGGGAAAAATCCATACCGACAGTCACCTAAGGCTGGAATGGAACCAGAGTCCTTGGTGCTGTGAGGCAGCAGTGTTAACCACTTTGCCACAAGTGGGGATAGGGTTCTCATGATATGGGGTTGGCCATTTAGGACTGAGATGTGAGGTGATATCTCCACTAACAGGGACAGACATCAGCTAACAGAGAAAGTGGTAACATCATAAGGGGGATCCCTTTGAACAGGATCAAAATTCTCTTTACATTTTGCAGCCAACATCCATATAAAATATCTTGACAGCACAACAAAAAAATAAGCCTTGGTATTTTGAAATGAATTTTCCCAGAGGATTTCATTTGTTATGCTCAATCCACCACCCTCGCTTTGTCCACATAAAACTTAAAGGAACATTTCATCGACGTGTGTGAGACAGATTTTAAGATGAGATTGCGGGGAGCAAGAATAAATCCAGACCACAAGGCATAAAGGAACAGATTGTGACAGCTATGGTATAAAAGGGAACAGCAGTAAAAACAGTGGAGTGAAAGTGCTTGGAATACTTCACGTTCAGCAGGCTGTCACAGTACCGCACACTGTGACATAACATCCTATCTGGCAAACTCCCAAACATTGCATTTAAAAATTTTTGTACAAAAATGTTTGATAGAGAAAGTTGATGCCACTTCCACCTCCTCAAATTATTTTCCTGCCGAACGCACAGCTTAAATTGATGTTACCTTCACACATTCATCGCAATGAGACGCTTCAATAACAGTGGCCATTCCGTCCATCTTTTTGATCGTTCTACGGAAACCTGTGGTTGTGTCCGTCATGTTGCTCACAGATACCAGTCGCTCATTGTGTGTTCATTTATTTTTATTAAGTGCATGAGAACATTTATACGTAGAAGATTGAAGACATCAACAGCAGAGTTTTTTGTGTGTGTGTGTGTGTGTGTGTGTGTGTGTGTGTATGTGCGTGTGTGTGTGTGTGTGCTCTGCTATAAAAGAAAGGTGAGACTAAGACTGGATTGCATGACACACTTCCCTTCCAATGATGTCATACTGCTATCCTTTAAAGGCATATTACAACAATACCGCCAACCCTTACCCTTGGAGCAGCTAATCACCATGTGAATGAATTTGAATATTTTTTCCTATCTTATGCTGTCTGGAGGACAATTCCAGCATTTCTTGTGTAAAGACATGTTTTGTGAGACCAGCTCTCAATACAATGGCCAGAATGTTATGGTCATTCATGCTGGCAGGATTTTCCCATCCCAGTGCAGTGAATGGAGATTTGGCTGGGCACCAGATTCTTTGACTTTGCTGCTGTGCAAGCGTGACATCAACGATCGGTAAGAGTGCACCCTATGTATGTCATCTGTTCTTTAGTAAGTTTAACTTAAAACATGACTTTGAATGTTTTTCTATTCTACTTAATATTTTGTATGTCCTATTCAATTTCCTGCTTTCAATATTGTCTTGAGCTTTTCTACCTGCAGTAGAATGGCAGGACTTAAGTAAAAAGAACTTGTACTTATGTAGTGCCTGTGGCTTTTACAGCTGATAAAGTACTTCTGAAATATAGTCACAGTGCTAATGTAGAAAATTCAACAGCCAATTTACTCATAGCAAGGTCCCAGGAATAGCAATGTGTGATGACCATATCATCTTTTTCTTTATAATATTCAATAGATACTCGCTAAGGCACCAGAGGTTCTTCAACTAGGGTCAAGGGATCTGTTATGTTTACTCAAGGGGGCAAACAGGCTTTCTGTTTAATGTCTCATCTGAAACACAGCACCTTTAGCAATGCAATACTCTATCATGACTGCACTGATGTGTAAGACTTTGTGCTCTGGCTCTGGCCCAAGATGAGAGTGCTACCACTGACCCACAAATGATAGTTCCATGTTTTTTTGGGTGCTGCTTTATCCATTTGCCAAATTGAAGACCCATTTCAACGCATTGATGAGTTTGAGGAATCTGGGTCTATACTCGATGGGGTTTAGAAGGATGAGGGGATGATCTAATTGAAACTTACAGAATACTGAGAGGCCGAGATAGAGTGGATGTGGAGAGGACGTTTCCACTCGTGGGAGAGACCAGAACTCAAGGGCACAACCTCACAGTGAAGGAACACTCCTTTAAAACTGAGATGAGGAGGAATTTCTTCAGCCAGAGGGTGGTGAATCTGTGGAACTCATTGTCACAGCAGGCTGTGGAGACCAAGACAGAGATAAATAGGTTCTTGATCAATAAGGGGATCAAGGGTTTTGGGGAGAGGGCAGGAGAATGGGAATAAGAATCACATCAGCTATGATTGAATGGTGGAGCAGCCTTGATGGGCCGAATGTCCTGCTCCTATAACTTATGGTCTTATAATCCAGGCTGGCATTATTGTGTAGTACTGAGGGCAGGTGGGTAAGGAGCTTAGTTTTTTACCCCATAGAATCATCACCCTCTGGACCAAACATCCACAATATATAGTCAGAGTGGGTCATTCCCTTATAAAGGACTGCAGTGACCCATCCTCACTCTATGTTATGGATGTTTGTTCCAGAGGCTAATGATTCTCTGGGGACAAAAGACAAAACTCTTCAGCTACCAATTTTATAGTCATAATCGCATCATTATCCATGTCAGATAGACTATCTGCTTCCATATCCTTTCATCATTTTCAAAACACCATCAGCTTCCATTTAAGTCCATGCTTTCTGAACAATAAATAACCTGATCTTTCTGAGCCATTCCTGCTGAGCAAGAGCTGTGAGAGTTGGTATCATTTAGACAGTTCTCTCTGCATTTTCTAAGAGACACAATGGGCTTGAATTTCCCTCCGCGCTTACCCAAAGGCCGGAAAATCCCAGCCGAGGTGATGTGCACCATTGCACAGTCCGTGCCCCTCCTGTTACAGTTTTCCTCTGGCGGGTGGGCTGGGAAAATTCCACCCAATATCTTCCACCATTTGGAAAAATGCTCATTCTCAGCCTTCCTGTTTGATAGTCAGCGAAGTGGACACACTGCTGAATGAGGTAAGGAGAGGGCAGAGTTGGCCTGTCGGTGCTCCATGGCTACAAGAGTTAAGGGCCAGACTCAATGTTCGGTGCTTTTCCTTCAAGATGGAGCAGATGCAGAAAAATGGTTGAACAGAGCAAATGTGCCAGGGCAAACGTATCCATGTCATATAACCATAGAATCCCTACAGTGCAGCAGGTGACTGTTCAGCCCATTGAGTCTGCACCAACAACAATCCCACCCAGGCCCTATTCCCATAACCCCACACATTTACCCTGCTAATCCCCATGACAAGGGACAGTTTAGCATGGCCAATCAACCTAAACCATACATCTTTAGACTGAGAGGGGAAACCGGAGCACCCAGAGGAAACCCACACAGACACAGGGAGAACGTGCAAACTCGGCACAGCCAGTGACTCAACCCGGGTCTTTGGCACTGTGAGGCAGCAGTGCTAACCACAGTGCCACCCATATCAGGTACATGGCCCAAATATTTAGGCTACAGTCAGATGCTGGAAAAAGCTTTGCTTTTTTTTTATTGTTGGCCTCCCTGTACATTGGGAAGTGCAGCAACATACTGACGGTGACCAGCCGTGTCATGTTTCTGGTGTAGTCAGTAACTGGTAAATGATCAGTCACTTGCTCCATTGATCTATTAGCAGGCTGTACATTGTCTGCTGGTGCAGATGACACTTTGCTTGGAGACAGAGATAGGAGACAGAGGTAGAAAAGAATTGAACGTGCTGGTGACTTTGTCTCCTAATGATGGTGCTCACCCTTTGGTGTAAGTTGAGTGGTGTTACCCTTGCAGTTGGTGGAACACGTTGCAAGTGACTATAAACTAGCCTCATTCCTGTAGAGCTAATGTGATCTGCAGGTATAGGTGGTGATTTACGTTTAAGTTTTCAGTTTTTAAGTTTATTTATTAGTGTCACAAGTAGGCTTATGTTAACACTGCAATGAAGTTACTATGAAAATCCCCTAGTCGCCACACTCCAGCACCTGTTCAGATACACTAAGGTAGAATTTAGCATGGCCAGTGCTCCGAACGAGCACATCTTATGGATTGTGGGAGGAAATGGGAACCCAGAGGAAACGCACGCAGACACGGGGAGAAGTGCAGATTCCACACAGACAATGACCCAAGCCAGGAATCTGACCCAGGTCCTTGGCACTGTGAGGCAGCATCGCTAACCACTATGCCACCGCTGTCACAGATATCATAGTGGGTGCACCCCAAACTGGCTGTTCACTGATCTCCAATGAAAGCTTTTTTTTAATCTCCTTTCACTTAAGCACCATGATTAAGGCCCAGTGCTAAGCAATAGCTCGGTGCATCTTCCTCACTGGCCAAGGCCAACCCAGACTGGAACAAACGATTGTACCATGGCTCACTCTACAGACCTGTCAGACTGTTTGAGAAAGTTTTGGTGCAGCAAGTTTTTCTGTGATGTTGAAACATGATTCTCCTGTGATGTAGACATTCCTTCTTCTAAAACAGAGAGAAAATATATGTATATCCCTGTGGAGAAAATAAAGTCAAACATACTAAACACTAGGCACGAACAAATAATACCATTTGTACTCTAAACACTTATACATTGCTCAAGAACCAGTGGAGGGGACAGATATTCTGTGCAGCAACAGTACTCACTGTGATCATGAATTTTTTTTTGGCCAGGCTTTCTGCTAAACCTTTTTCATCAGAAAAATACTCTGTCAGCGCACCCCATTTAATGTTGCCACTTCAATTGTTGCCGTGTGGTTATGGGCTGTTAAGTCATGAACTCTGTTGATTGGTGGAGCCAATTCCCGAAACTTCTGTCCCACCTCCAATTCCATCTTGACCTTACACTGAAAATCTCGTACTCATTGGCAAGACGAAGCCCTCGTATCGCACATCGCTGACACGTGCAATTTATCTCTTGCTCAAAATGGACAGAGGCAGATTAAATACTGGTTATTGATAAGGCAGGTCATGGGGTAGGGGTAGAAATACCCACCTTCCAACTATTCAGTTGCTCAAATTATATTGGCTGTAGGGCGGCGAGGTGGTGCTGCTGCCTCACAGTGCCAGAGATCCAGATTCGATTCCCGGCTTGGGTCACTGTCTATGCAGAGTCTGCACATTCACCCTGGGTGCTCCGGTTTCCTCCCACAGTCTGAAAGATATGCTGGTTTAATGCATTGGCCAGTCTAAATGCTCCCTCAGTGTACCTGAAAAGGTGCCAGAGTGTGGCAATGAGGGGATTTTCACAGTAACTTCATTGTAGTGCTAATGGAAGCCTACTTGTGACACTAATTTAAGAAAAAATAAATTTTATACCATTAGGGGAGATGACGGCCTAGTGATATTATCACTCGCCTATTAATCCAGAAATTGACCTTATGTTCTGGGGACCCAGGTTCGAATCCCACCCTTGCAATTGGTGGAAATTTGAATTCAATAAAAAATATCTGGAATTCAGAATCTACAGATGACCATGAAACCATTGTCGATTGTTGGAAAAACCCGCTAATGTCTTTTAGGAAAGGAAATCTGCTGCCCTTAACCTGGTCTGGCCTACATGTGATTCCAGAGCCACATCAATGTGATTGACTCTCAACTGCCCTTAGGAATGGCCTTGCATGCCACTTATTTGTACTGATCAAGGGCAACTAGGGATGGGCAATAAATGCTGGCCAGCCAGCGACGCACATGTCCCACGAATGAATAGAAAAAAGTCGTGGGAGATCCAGAACAGAAAATGCTCCATTCCTCACATTGATGTACAGCAAGAAACAAATGATTTTTCCTTATCTCATTACTTTATATGACATTGTTAAAGCTAATTGAATTTAAAGTAAATGCATTAATAAAGTGAACTAGGAATTCTATTATACTTATTTGAAACGGGTCATTACCACATGCTGAGAGTGTGTGGACCAGTCTATCCAATGTAAAATGTTAAACTCTAAGGGACTCTTTATATTGACCTAGAAAGGCTTACTATTTGATCTACTCAGAATCATAGAATCCCTACAGCGCAGAAGGAGGCCATTTCGCCCATCGAGTCTGCATCAATCACAATCCCACCCAGGCCCTATTCCTGTAACCCCTCATATTTACCCTGCTAATCCCCCTGACACTAGGGTTAATTTAGTCTGGCCAATCAACCTAAACCCAGGCGGAGAATGTGTGGAAACTCCACACAGACAGTGATCCGAGGCTGGAATTGAACCCAGGTCCCAGGAGCTAACCACTGAGCCGCCGTGCCACCCCATACTTATGCCAGAATATTCGGTGTGAAACTCAGGGTCACAGTCACACCGTTTTCCCCAATTTGGTTATGCACTTGATGGAATGCACAGCTTTACTCTGCTCTGATTTTTCATGGGTTGTTCACACGAAACATAACCCTCAGCAATGAGAATGCTACAAATGATCAAAAGTGTCAATTAACTACTGCAAACCATGGGTAAAACCAGTACATTTTCTGTGAGAAATAGAGACCATAAAAGATACAAACCAAGATGTAGAGTGCTGCAGGTTTTCATAGACACTATGGGGCCACAGCAAAATAGTCTTCTCTGAGCAGAATTAGAATGAACCATCGTGGCCAGAAGATGAAGAAGATGCGGAAGGTCGTCACACAGCTCAACATTAGAAGAAATGGTGAGAGAAAAGTTGAAGAAACACAATGTAGTGTAACAATCAAGCACCTATATGCAGAAGACAAAGAAGACCTCTTTAGCAGACATGTTCTGCAACAATACGAACGACAGCCATGATTGAGCAGACATGATGGGCCAAATGGCCTAATTCTGCTCCTATATCTCATGGTCTAACACATGCCATCACCTTCATCCTCACAGATTCACGTCATATCACAAGTGTAATTGAGATCAATCTGGGATAGTTCTTCAGCAGGAAAGGATGTTAATGGGTCACTGTGTCAGGCAGGATTCCAGTATTTTCCCAGGCTCTCCACATTCACACTTGGGATGATCCCTGAGGTTACACATGATCACATTGCCACTTGTCTTTTCCATCCAAGCTCTCTCTCGATTGAGAGGAACCCAGTGTTTTTGTTCAGGGTTAGAGCCTGGAGGGGCTGTTCTGAAAGAAGCAAGTTCTCTCTTGCCACTTTGTTGCTCTGGCTTTCCACAGTGGGACTTTGGAGTAAGTGACTTTTCACAGGCAATGCTCATTCTGGATTTAATGGTTGGAAACATAGAAACATAGTAAATAGAAGCAAGAGTAGGCCATTCAGCCCTTCGAACTGCTCTGCCATTCATTTTGATCATAGCTGACCATCAAAATCAATCTCCTGATCCTGTTTTCCCCCCATATCCTTTGAACACTTTAGCCCCAAGAGCAATATCTAACTTCTTTTGACATCATACAATGTTGAATGTGTCTAATTAGTGGATGTGAAGGATAGTACATCTGTTTTTGTCTTTCCTGTATGCTGAAGTCCTCCCACCTCACTAATGTAGATACAATCCCTACCAAGCAGTACAGCTGCAGTGTGGGGTCCTTTTCAAATGAAGAGCTGACAAGATGGACTGAGGTCAGCATTAATTCCCCATTACTCAGTTACCATTGGGCTCAAGCCAGGCACACTGTGCCAGAATAAGGAATAGAATTGAACAGAAATCAATTTTATATACCATAGCTAAGCTATGGATGCCAGTCAAGGTTACTGACTACAGACCAGTTTGTTTGAATCTGAATTGACCCAACAACTAACTGCACATGACTGCGGATGCTGGAATCTGAAACCAAAAGAGGAAATGCTGGAAATTCTCAGCAGATCTGGCAGCATCCGTAAGAAAAGAAGACAGCTGACATTTTGAGTCCAGATGACTCTTTGGACAAGGATCATCCGGACTTGAAACGTCAGCTCTTCTCTCTCCTCACAGGTGATGCCAGACCTGTTGAGATTTTCCAACTAACTGCAAGTGCAACACAAACTGAAATGAAATTAACCTGTTGAGCAAGGGGAGGTGATGGCCTACTGATATTATCGCTTGACTGTTAATCCAGAAACTCAGCTAATGTTCTGGGGATCTGGGTTCGAATCCCACCACAGCACATGGTGGAATTTGAATTCAATCAAAAATATTTGGAATTAAGAATCTACTGATGACCATGAAACCATTGTCAATTGTTGGAAAAGTCCATCTGGTTCACTAAAGTTCTTTAGGGAAGGAAATATGCCATCCTTACCTGGTCTGACTCCAGGGTCATGTGGCAATGTGGTTGACTCTCAACTGCCCTCTGAAATGGCGTAGCAAGCTACTTAATTCAAGGGCAACTAGAGGTGGGCAATAAATGCTGGCCAGCCAGCAATGCCCATATCCCACGAATGAATAAAAGAAAAATTACTGGAGCAGGGAGATGCCAGAATGCCGGAAGATTCATTTTACCTATTCCCATAGGCAACTAATAGTTATGATGCATCCAGTTAGCTCCAACACATTCTCTCAAGCTTATTATAGGCAGAAGCCTGCATCCTTGCTTTACCTTATGCTTGATGCAGAGTGCTGCCCCTCAAGCTATATAACCACTAGTTTCTCTCCAACAGAGAGAGATGCCTATGGTTTCTGGTGGGCAGTGGCTAATTACCCTATTATCCTATTGGAGTCAAGCTACTTTACATTCAGGTAAGCAGTACACAGCCACGCAACAGTGCTGCACACAACTCTTACCTTCTTATGGGAGTGAAGGTCTGTATGTGGAGGCTGGATTGCATCAGGAAGTGAAACCTTTCGCCTTCTTTCAAGATGCCATCATTAAAGTCTGTCAGTTGGAAAGCCAGTGTGGGTGACTCTCATGCTAGAGGCCAGGGAAAGCTTTGTATAATTGTAATTACACAGCTTTGACGTGCAAATGTTTTTCAGCATAGATTGCGCCTCATGCTGTCTACGGTAAATACACCTGTAACTCTGCACTGTAACTCATTGTGTGCCCTCCTTGCTGTAGATCATTCCTGACTCCTCTCAGTAATAAGCCTCACTCAGCCCTCTGTATCATCAACTACTTCAGGGAAGCACCCTGCAGCCCACAAATAGGCGCCAGGAGGGCCTTTGAAGAGGATGAGTCACAGTACGAGGTGGAGCTGAAGAAATACTGACCACTATAATCAGGCCGAGGCATCGAATCATCGTGGGCCTGATGTGATCGGAACTTCAGGTTGCCCATTATGAGATGGAGGGTACTTCAGGAACAGTCAGTTACCTACTTGTGGGTCAAGCTGGGTGCATCTTGTTGCAGAGTCAGTTTCTTGATCAGGCAGTGTTTGCGAAGCAAGAGTTCTGGAGAGTGCTACTGAGGAACATCATTGGCATTGGCAGCAGAAATCTGATGTATGCTGACAGCAACCAGGGCTGAAGTGTCACTCGGTAACGTTCACACTCCACAACACAGTAACCACCAGACTCATACAGTCAGAAGCAGCTGCCACAAAGGAATGGTTCTGAGGCCTTGTGGCAGTGCAATACTGAGGCCAGGGTTTCCAGCGGTGAGATGGCTCTCAGTTGGCCACCAGTGGTTTCTTCTGGTCCTGTTGAAGCCAATTGCTATTTGCATTTCTCATCGTCCGCACTGCTGGGGATCCCGTCACAGGGAGTCATCTCTGGTGGACCCGGAATACCCAGTCGGCGGAAAGGACTGGAAAATCCTGGCCTAAGTTTAAAGAGATCCACGTCCGGTGGGAGCACTGAACTTTCAGACAGCGTAGGCAGATAAAAGCAGATATGCTTGCTGACCTACAATGAATCACGGTCTAGCAATGTCTGAACTTTAAAATTCTCATCCTTCACCCCTCACCTCTGTCGCCTTTTACAGACCCACAAAGTCTGCTCCACATGAACCCTCCTCACCCCTCAATCCCACATTCTCTGCATTCCTGCAATTCTGACCTACTGCACATCCCCAACCTTTTCCTAAAATCTTCTTCTGTGGCTTTGCTTTTTTTATTTATTCGTGTCATAAGTAGGCTTATATTAACACTGCAGTGAAGTTACTGTGAAAATCCCCTAGTCACCACACTCCAGCACCCATTCAGGTACACTGAAGGAGAATTCAGCAAGGTCAGTGCACTTAACCAGCGTGTCTTTCAGATTGTGGGAGGAAACCAGAGCACCCGGAGGAAAGCCACGCAGACCCCGGGGAGAATGTGTGCAGACTCGTCTCACAATGATCCAAGTCGAGAATCGAACCCAGGTCCCTGGCGCTGTGAAGTAGATTGTCTGATAATACTCCCATGAATAGTATGGGATGTTTTAATTACATTTTTAAAAATGCTACTCAAATGTAAGCTGTTGTTGTATAAGAAGGCTTTCGATTTGTTGCCAATTTCTTGCCTCTAGCTACCTCTGGACATGTGGTAGATACAATCAGATACGTTTTGCAATCTACAGCCATTTACACATTTTAAACACCCAGGCAATTTCCCTTGACTGTCTCCAGGGACTGATGTCTGCTGAGATATAATTGCAGTGAAGTGGCTGCCATTTTGCTGTGTTATAAATTCTTGTTCCCATTGCATGATTCTATCAATAATATGAGGAAAAGAATTACTGGTAAGAAAATCAGGAAACGCACAGTTAACATGCTCTTTCCCTGGAAACATTAACCCAATTATAATAATTTCTGTCAAATTTGCAGACATAGGAATGTTTAATAAAGTCCTATCCACTGGTAATACCGTCAGTATTTTCCACGATATGTTGTCTCTCGCAGTGATGCACAAGAACCTGACTGTAAGATCACAAATGGCAGACTGCTGGTTGTTTCAGAGTGTTGGGTGTGTGAGCAGTACACCCTGAAATATGCCTAGCAAGTGGTTAGCTCTTCCAAGGTTCAGATTTTAAACACTAGGGTCCCATATATATAGGTGTCACTGGCGAACTTCTTGGCCAAAAAGAGCTCCAAGTTGGTGGAATCAGCTGCCCAGTGAAAACTGGGCATAGGGGGAAATCATTGGTTTCGGCACAATAGCATAGTGGTAAGCTCTCCATTCACCTGATGAAGAGGCAGTCCCCTCGAAAGCTTGTGAGTGTTATCAAATAAATCGGTTGGACTAAAACCTGGTGTTGTCAGACTTTTTACTGTGCCTCACAGTGCCAGGGACCTGGGTTCGATTCCTGGCTTGGGTCACTATTTGTGCAGAGTCTGCACATTTTCCTCGTGTCTGCATGGGTTTACTCCAGAAGCTCCAGCTTCCTCCCACAGTCCAAAAGACGTGCTGGTTAGGTGCGTTGGCCACGCTAAATTCTCCCTCAATATACCTGAAGTGTGGTGTTTGGGGGATTTTCACAATAACTTCATTGCAGTGTTAATGTGAGCTGACTTGTGACACTAATAAATAAATAATGCTAAGTTGCCCCTTAGTGTCCAAGATGCGTAGGTTAGGTGGATTAAGGGGTTATAGGATCCAACTACCAAACAGCTTTGGCATTGTGGGGAAGCCATCACTACATCTTCACACAGGTCCAGGTTTGTGTTACAGTCAGTCGCAATGGCACCATTGGAACCCAAATCCTTTAAGGAATGACCCTGCCAGCTATGGCTGGCTGTCTTTTATGCCTGTGTAAAATGTCTGCTGAATCAATCAGGGCAGGACGTTGGTGGCTAAATCCCTAGCTCCATTGGAAGTGTTTCTGCTAACTTAAGTGTCTGTTAGATAATGAAGGGCGTTTAAATCCCATCCCCACCATCGGTCAATATGAAGGAAAGATGACTGTCCAGTCGCCCAGGAATAAGATGTAGGGCACAATCTTACTGCCCGTTCATGCCACACTCCTGCTGCGACAAAGACAGGGAATTAGACGACAAGCCAAATCTCCGTTCAGTGCAGCAGGATGGGAAAATCCCGCTGGCATGAACAGTCGGACAATTCTGGCCAATACATTTCTTTTCGCAAAAATATACTTTATTCTTGAAATACTTGAAAGAGACATTTCATTTTGTCATAAGAAGAAAGTGCAATGATATTCAAATAAGAACAAGAAGCAGGGGTGGGCTATCTGGCCCCTTGAGCTTGCTCTGACATCGATAAGATCTTTTTGTGGACTCAGCTCCACTTACCCACCTGCTCACTATAACCCTGAAATCCTTTACTGTTCAAAATGTAGCTATTCTTGCCTTAAAAACATTCAATGAGGTAGCCTTAACTGCTTCACTGGGCAGGGAATTCCACAGATTCACAACCCTTTGTGTGAAGAAGCTCCTCTTCAACTCAGTCCTAAATCTGCTCTCCCTTATTCTGAGGCCACCCCCTACATTTTCTCCAGAGTTAAAATGCACTCTGAGACGCGTCAATTGAGTAATGAGAACCATACAAACATTTCAATCTATTGCTACAGAGAGTACAATTCTGATCAAACTATATATAATTCCTCAATAGGTGAACCATAGGTGTTAATTGCCTTTTATGGCATTGAGAAGACTGTTTGCACTCTGGGTGATCCAGTTACTCAACTGTTTGGTTTCAAGCTTATTTATTAGTGTCACAAGTGGGCTTACATTAACATTGCAATGAAGTTACTGCGAAAATCCCCTAGTTGCCACACTCCAGGTGCACTGAGGGAGATATTAGCGTGACCAATGCACCTAACCTTTCAGACTGTGGGAGGAAACCGGAGCACCTGGAGGAATACCGCGCAAACATGGGGAGAACGTGCAGACTCTGCACAGACAGTGACCCAAGCCGGGAACTGAACCCAGGTCCCTGGCGCTGTGATGCAGCCGTGCTAACCACTGTGCCACCATGCCAACCCCTCTGAACCTTGTTTTTGCACACTAATAATTTCCTCCTAATCGCGGTTTAGGCGACACCTTTTAATTCCCCTTCCCTTGTATCATTTTGTCTACAGGTTTTGCCCGCAATCGAGCTGCAATGTGTTGAGAACAGAACAGTCAGTTTCATTAGCCTGCATTAGCATCTGTTATCTGCATTTAGCATACATTACTCCCCATTTCCTGATTGGCTGGAGCCGTATACATAGATTGCTCTTAACGTTTTTTGCAAATCCGCGGCGTCTCAGTTGGAAATACCAACAATGTGAAAATAATTGAATATTTTCCGCATCGCATCATGAGATGCGAGAGATTTGCATGAAAAAAAATCTCTGAGAATCGGACCCTAAGCTTCTTTAAGCTGATCTAACTGGCCCGCTCCTGTAAATGGAAAGCGCTATTATTCTAAATGAATTTTTAGTGCTCTGATGTAATTTATACAGGGTCCTCTTCAGTGTCTACCTTGGTAAGTATATAACAAATTGTAGGGAATCAGTTATACACTCCACGGCAGTGCACTGAATCAGGAATAGGATAGCTTATTATTTTATAGACAAATCACTTGGATCTCAGATATGTCAGGTCAAAGCAGTTGGCCTCTTTCCTTTGTTTCTGCTTGTACGGGGAGACAAAGAGAACTGATGGAAAGTAAGGCTTATAATTCCACTGGATCTATGTCACCTGCCACCTGTCTGTTCTCGGCAGCCTCTTGGGAGATTGGAGGGCAGCGCGACTAAGCAGGCAGTGAGGGGAATGTTAAACTGGGTTGCCTCTGGACTTTGTGAAAAGGCTTCTGATCCCCAGGTGTGACACGTTGGCTCAGTAGCAATGAGATGCGCAGTCATGCTCTCCCTGAGATGCTGGGTTAAAGATTTGCTCAGGGCAGTCAACAGCATGCACCAAGTATCTGCCTAAAGAATGCATCTGTTACGTCTTGGCCCAAGTACTGGTGCTGGGCCCAGAGGCATCGCTCAAGCGATAGCACTATCTTCACTTCATCAGGATATTCAGAGATCTGACTGTTACAACCGTCATCAAGGTCTGGAGGTCTGTCTCCAAATGCTGCCTTTTAATCACTGACCCACTACTTTACACGCCTTCCTCATTAACCCATTCTATTGCACCATATTCTATTGTACAGCTCTGAATTCTTATCAATTAGGGACGTCCGCAATGATCGTAGTTTTCATAAGGACTTTCTTTGAGGCTAGGCCTACACATTACTTCACATCTTACAAAGAACACCATGGGTGTGACTTCAACTGTTTTAAACAATTTTGAAATTCTAATTGTATGTCCTCCCTACAAGTAAGAAAAGATTACGTTCTTAAATCTTCAGTACAAATCTTCTCTCGCGAAGGCAATCTGTTCATAAAATGTCAATCAGCACATTGAGCTAAGATTTTAATTTGAATTGATTTATTTTTGTTATTGGGATACAAAGGAACGTATTGTTTCTTGTGTGCTACATAGACAAAGCATACCATCCATAGAGTACATAGGAGAAAAGGAAATGAGAGGTTGCAGAATGCAGTGTTACAGTCATAGCTAGCTTGTAGAGAAAGATCAACTTAATACGAGGTAGGTCCATCCAAAAGTTTGATTGCAGCAGGGAAGAAGCTGTTCTCGAGTCAGTTGCTACGTGACCTTGGATTTTTGTATCTTTTTCCTGACGGAAGAAGGTGGAAGAGAGTACGTCTGGGGAGCATGGGGTCCTTAATTATGCTGGCTGCTTTTATACGGTCATAGAGTCATAGAGGTTTACAGCATGGAAGCAGGCCCTTTGGATCAACTTGTCCATGCTGCTCCTTTTTTTAACCACTGAGCTAGATCCAATTGCCCGTATTTGGCCCAAATCCCTCTATATCCATCTTATTGTCTAAATGCTTTTTAAAAGACAAAATTGTATCTGCCTCTACTACTACTTCTGGCAACTTGTTCCAGACACTTACCACCCTCTGTGTGAAAAAATTGCCCTTCTGGACCCTTTTGTATCTCTCAACGCTCACCTTAAACTTACGCTCTTTAATTTTAGAGTCCTCTACCTTTGGGAAAATATATTAACTATCTAGCTGATCTATGCCCCTGATTATTTTATAGACCTCAATAAGATCACCCCTAAGCCTCCTACGCTCCAGAGGAAAAATGTTCCAGTCTATCTTGCCTCTCCTTTTAAGTCAAGCCATCAAGTCCCGGTAGCATCCTAGTAAATCTTTTCTTCACTCTATCTAATTTAATAATATCCTTTCCATAATAGGGTGACCAGAACTGTACACAGTATTCCAAGTGTGGCCTTACCAATGTCTTGTACAACTTCAACAAGACCTCCCAACTCCTGTATTCAATATCCTGACCAATGAAACCAAACGTGCCAAATGCCTTCTTCACCATTCTGTCCGTCTTTTGTGAGGCAGCAGGAAGTGTAGACAGAGCCAATGGATGGGAAGCTAGTTTGGACTGGGCTTCGTTCACAACCCTTGGTACTTTCTTGCAGTCTTGGTCAGAACAGAAGCCATACCAAGCTATGATGATCTAGAAAGGATGCTTTCTATGGGTGCGTCTGTCAAAGAGAAGAGAGCAGGCCAAACTAACTGAGTAGGTCAGGGTCTTCGAATGTGTGTAATTTTGTGCTGGGGATTAAGTCTGCACGGTTTAATTCTGACCAATGCAGTGTAAGTCCAAAACAGAGCTGGGAGCATGACCTCCATCATGTGATATCTGCAAAAATAATATTGAGACTGCAGCATATAAAGCCAAACGGCATTGAAGATCACTGAACTGTATTATTAGGATGTGGTTTCCTTCATCCTTTTCTTTCACAGCATGTTTTATTTTCCTGCTGAGTCACATCTCCCATCCTCGGATCTGAAGTTGTCGGCAAAGGAATACAAATGGGTTTCCCCATCTCCATTCGGATTTCTGATTTTCCTATTTGGTTGTTTTGAATAAAGGGTAGAATTGACAACCCAATTACCCCCCTCTCCCCAGCAAAGGTGGGAGTCATAGTAGGTGGGAGGTGGGTAAACTTGCAGGGAGGTCAGGGCGGACAGAAATCTGACGGAAGGGCCATTAAAGGAATGTTGTAATTATGCCCCCCCTCCTTGCCTTCAAACTCACCAGTGCGGGAGAATGTAAAATCCTGCCCCACGTGTTGTTAATCTTTGGGTAAACAGTCTTCTAAAAACAAGGACAGGAGTGTGCTGTAGTCATTTCAATATTTGCAGAAGTCTTTGATCAATATTTTCGGGAGTGCCTTTTCGTGGCAAAGTTTGAAAATTGTTCCCTTCGTCTCCTCATGCCACTAAACATGAGGGTAACTCACTTCCAGATCTCATGTCCATCACAATTTGGGTTTGGTACAGGTCTGAATGAAATGGTGTGCCGGCACAGGCAGTTCCAAATCCATTGAGAAACAAATTACCTGCCGTTAAAACATTTGTTTGGCCAATCTGTGACTCAGCATCATGGCACACCAATCCCTAAAGTACCAAGCTGTCTGCCTTGGGTTCACACTCAAGACTGCAATGCATAAATCAGCAGCTATTGCTGGGTAGTATTGAGGACATGCTGCATCATTTAACAAGCTAAGTTTTAGATGAGATGCTAAAGTAAGGCTTGGACTGCAAAAGAGGATATGGGAAAAATCTTCTGATACTATTCAGACCATAGCAGACAGTTCGCCCAAGCTCTTGGCCAAAGTTTATCACACAAATTAACTGGTCATTTATCACATTGATCTTTGCTATGGATAAATTAGCCGTTCTGTTTTCCGACAAGACAATAGTGATTGCACTGTTTTTTGGCAGTGCAGTGGATTAGGATGTCTTGAGGTTGTGAAAGGCACTAGGTAAATTAAGATCCTTTCCTTCTGTGATGCTTGACATTTTTGTCTCCTTGTCGGTCGCTTGGCAGGGTTGCTGGAGTGCTTATTAGTTTTGCTCCATGGATTGATGGCAGGACCCGGGGGGTTGGGGGGGGGGGGAGGGGGGAGGGGGCGCGGGGGTCGGGGTCATGTTATATCCCCTTTCCCTCTTCCCCAAAATGCCGTGCACCCACGATGTGCTCTGTCTCATGACCTGGCGGACAGGTATACAATATACCTGGCCAAGGAAAGCAAGTTGCAATGATGGCTGACTTCCCTACACCAAAAGGTGACCCTGACTGCTCAAGAATACCAGTGTGGCTGGAATATATATTTTCAAAGTTTTAAGGTTATTTCTTAGTGCCAGAAGTAGGCTTACATTAACACTGCAATGAAATTACTGTGAAAATTCCCTAGTTGCCTGTTTGGGTACACTGAGAGAGGATTTAGCATGGCAGGCTCACCTAACCAGCACATCTTTCAGACTTGTGGGAGGAAACCCACACAGATACAGGGAGAACCATGCAGACTCTACACAGACAGTGACCCAAGCCGGGAATCGCACCCTGGTCCCTGGCACTGTGAGGCAGCAGTGCTAACCACTGTGCCACCACACCGTCCAGTCACCATTTCATAGAATTAATAGCTGCAGTCATTATTGGTTATTGTAGGGAGATGAAATCATGGGCCAGCAGCTTGTTCAGGTCTCAACACTGCAGAATTTAATTTGCTTATGCGTTACAAATAGCACTAAAATGCTGCTATAACCCTCCATGAGTTTAACAAGCTGGACCTGTGTCAGTCTACCATGAGGCCCAACTCCCTGCTGATAATTCCAATTAGCACAAGTAGACTAGTTCAGACTAGTTGATCTAGCTTGAAGCATTACAGACCTTTTATATTTCTCTCTGTTGCCTCTGCCCCTCTCCACTTTTCACTCAGGTATATCGAGCTTCAACTCACCAGCACACATACAATGTGCAGGCCTGATCACCTCATCAGCTACCACCATTCTGAATTTCCATGAAGATTTACTTCAATTAGATTAATAAAACCAAATTATTTTTATTGACTTGGGCAAAAGGTTTGCTCTTCATCATGTACTCCAATCCTGCAACCTTCCAAGATCTCTGCACTCTACTAATGCCAATTTAAACCTTGCCTCAACATTGGTGGCTTATTTTTCCTCCTGCTGCCTCGGCCCTAAACTTTGGAATCCCTTCACTAAAACTCTCCGCTTCTCTACTTCTCTACGTGGCTTCTCTACTTCTCTATGGAGCATTGCTGCCTCACAGCGCCAGGGACTCGGGTTCAATCTCTGGCCCTGATTCCCTCCCACAGTCTGAAAAACATGACGGTTAGGTGCATTGGCCATGCTAAATTTTCCCTCAGAGTATCCAAACAGGCACAGGAGTGTGACAACTAGGGGTTTTTCACAGTAACTTCGTTGCAATGTAAGCGTACCTGTGGCACTAAAAAATAAACTTTAAACTTCACTCTCCCACCTTTAAGGTGCCTTTTAAAATCTATCACTTTGACCAAACGTTTGGTCTCTTATCTTCACATTTCCTTTTGTGGCTTAAAGCTGCTCAATTTTGTTTAATAACACACTTTGTGAAGCACTTTAGGATGCTTTGTTACACTTTTTACAATGCCATGTAGATGATAATGTTGTTGTTCTGAGATAACATGATTACAGCGTAGTGGAGAACATGGCCCTGTCTACATCAATGGGGACAAAGTAAAAATCATCAAGAGCTTCAGGTTTTTAGGTATCCATATCACCAACAACCTGTCCAGATTCCTCCATGCAGCCGCTGTAGTTAAGACAGCCTGTCAACATATCCACTTTTTCAGGAAGCTAAGGAAAATTGGCATGTCTGTCACGATTCTCACCAACTTTTACGGATGTACCATAAATTCCTTTCTTTCTTGTGTATGGCTCCTGCTCTGCCCAAGACCACAAGGAACTACAAAGGGTCACGCACGAAGCCAATCCATCACACAAACCAGCCTCCCATCCATTGACATTGTCTATGCTTCCTGCTGCTTTGGCAAAGCAGCCAGCATAATCAAGGACCCCATGTGCCCCGGGACATTCTGTCTTCCACCTTCTTCCTTCGGGAAAAAAATACAAAAGCCTGAGTCACGTACCAACTGACTCAAGGACAACTTCTTCCCTGTTTCCATCAGACTTTTGAATGGACCTACTTTGCATTAAGCTGATATTTCTCTACACCTTAGCTATGACTGTAACACTACATCCTGCATTATCTCCTTTCCTTCTCTATGTACGGTATGCTTTGTCTGTATAGCGCGCAAGAAACAATGCTTTTCCCTGTATACTAGCACGTGGCAATAATAAATCAAGTCGAATACAGATGGGGTGTAGACCTTGCAGAATTTGCTTGAACCTTTTCTAAATGAGGGGATTTGGCGGATCAATCTCTGGACCTGAACTCTGAGGCCTGATTGACACCCCGGGCCTCCACTTCCCATCAAGCTGCCAGCCACTCAGCAGCGGAAACTGAAACCTCTGCCAACATCGTCAGGGCCCCCAGATAAATGGGGAAAGGGGAGGGAAACCAGAAACCATTCAAGAAAGAAGGATAACCAGGGTTGTGAGAGAAATGGTGAGCTGGGAGGGAGAGGAAGCGACAATAAGGTATTGTAGGGGAATGGCCAGTAGTGACCTGCATTCTTTTAATTTGGGATCGGTAAGAACATATGTTTTCTGATATATTTTTAAAGCTTGTCTTCTTGGTTGCAGCTTGACATTCTGTTGCTTGCTTGTTAGGCCACAAGTAAGTCCCAGTGGTACCGCACAATTGCCATCATTGCAACTGGGGACATCAAACAGACTTTGTAATGTGCAGATGGAAAGGGAATATTGTCTGTTATTGGTCTGGGTACTGCGTGTCCATTATTTGACTATCTGCAGTGCACATCTGGCTCAGATATGCGTACGCCTCCTAGCCACCATGCTGGGGGCTTCAGAACCCATTTAGTCCACAAGAGAGCAAGTGCTGCATGACCGAGTTTCTGAGGTAGTGCCTCTGACAACGCGGTACGCCCTCAGTACCGCACTGAAGTGTCAGTTTATTAAACATGCTTGGCTCTTGGAGGGATGTCTTAAACCTTCTGCCTCTCTGGATACAACATTACTAACTGAATCATGCTGGCCATGGCTGGGATTTTCCAGCCCCACCGTGGCAGGACTCGCTACAGGAGGTTCAGCGGACCGACCCATAGATTGCTTCTTCAGAAGGAACTTTTCAAAAATGCAGATACAAAAATACAACGAGGTTTACTCCAACTTACAAATCAAAGAAAGGGTTTAATAAAGAAACATCATTACTCCAAACGTGGGGCCTTGGCCTGGCTTTTTATTTATAATGAATCAGCTGATCAGCTGACTGTTACATCAGTCTGTAATTGGTTCGATGGTTTACTGGGTCAACTGACCCTTACATCTTGTTCCCAATACAAAGTTGTCACTGGTTACATTCTAACGTAGACCTTTGGTGGAACTGGACAATCCCAGTGGTGGGTGGGGCCAGAAAATTCCACCCTATGTTTGTAAGGAGCTCCACCATCTAGATTTATCAGGGTATTACCTACTCAAAATAATCCCAGATTTTATACTGTTGTGAAATAATAACATATTGTATATGAGTCAAAGATTGAAAGTATCCTGGAACTACACTTACGACGGAGAAGAAAATGTGACATGTACCAACCTTTCATCAACATGAATTCCTACTGATTATATTCTCCATGGTTACAGTTAAATAACTCGATTTTCAAACAACACAACAACTTGAATTCTAGCTTAGTAAGGGTCATTAAGGTGGCTGCATAAAATGGTCTTTAACATGTTTTCACGGTTCTGTTTTGGAGAGTTTGTTGATGGTTTGAAAAGGAGGATTGTCCTGGGGTTTAATGATTTAATGGGGATAACTGGGGAGCAGAAATGGTTACTGCACCCTAAGGAACGGTGGCTCCTCATACATATTACTTCAGGCTAATGGTCTATGACTGTTCACTCAGTGGCTTAGGAGGGAGTCACGGTACATAGACTCTATAATACCAAATGGTCTGATTAAATGCATATTCAATAATGCTAAGTTTCACAAATCTTTACCACCAACCGGACCAATTTGTTGTTTCAAAATGTTATCACTCATTTAATTTTGTTTTTGCTGTATTTAACTTGTGATTACAGTTCCTATCACTCCACGTCTGCACTTTCCAAGGTGGGTTTATGATAAATCTTCAATCAGTGGAGGGGATACATATTTTCAGCTATATTTTCCAAGTTAGTGCCTTTACTATTTTTAAAAATCTTTCTTCTTTCCCTGCATTCTGTTCTCCTTTTTGTGATTTGGCAGAAAATCTAAAAAATCTTTTTGTTTTAACCAATCGATTATTTGCACCCTCTTGGTCTTTGTGTAATTTTTGTTGTTCTTGACGATTCGTTTTTTCCATCTCCCTGGCTCTGTATTCTTTTTCTCTTTCACTGAACACTTCACTTATTCTATTTCATTTTAGAAAGAGGAGCAGGATTTTTAAAAATTTATTATTAGTCACAAGTAGGCTTACATTCACACTGTAATGAAGCTACTGTGAAAATCCCTGGGTTGCCGCACTCTGGCGCCTGTTTGGGTAACACTGAGGGAGAATTTAGCATAGCCGATGCACCTGGCCAGCATGTCTTTCGGACTGTGGGAGGAAATCGGAGCACCCGGAGAGAACCCACGCAGACTCGGGAAAAATGTGCAAATTCTGCACACAGACAGTGACCCAAGCCAGGAATCGAACCGGGTCCCTAGTGCTGTAGGCAGCAGGGCTAACTACTGTGCCACCATGCCACCCACTGACATTGGCGTACATCTTTCCAAAGTAAGCGTACATAGCCCCAACTTTATGTTGTCGATACATTAACACAGTATGCCCCCTATGCATGTTGGACAGTTTACATGTGGTCCAGTAGCACTTTAGATGAGATTAAGTATAATGGGAAGTAGCACCTTAACAACAAGAAACTCCTTAATAAACATCCACTTCTGTCCAAAATACCTAGCACACTCGGCATCATTTAAGTGGCCACTTGACAATGAGGCTAATAGAAATTAGTTAGTTCGATTTGTCCGACTTAATTGATTATCTGCTTCAAATAAAGGCAGTTTATGGTAGGGCCAGTATATTCATTGGGGTTGATTCTCCCATCACGCTCCGGGAGATTCCAGCAGCGCCCAATGTACGGAATCCACATTGGGTGTCCCGGCCCACTAGTGTCCGTCAATGCCGGATTTCCAGTGGCGACAGCTCTGCATCAGAAATCAGTGGGGAGACATATAAATCATGGTAATATTTATTACCATATGTTTAAAATCCTATTAGAGGGCCTGAGACTCCAGGCCCACTAGCCTCTCCCACTCCGCCAGGAGTATTTCACTACAGCGAGGCTTACGGTAGCTTGTCTCTTTTGGGGAGCAAATGGCCTGACCCAGTTGGAGTAAAGGGGGTAATTGGGGCCTCGCAGAGGGCTGGAGGGGTGGTGGAGATGATACACCCAGGCATTGGCCTCTTGGCAGTGCCAGCCTGTGCCCCTTAGCACAGCCCAAGGGGCAAAATTCCAATGTCCAGGGGGAACTTGGCACTGCCCACCAGGCCTGGAGCAATGCCAAGGGGGTGGGGCCTGATGGGGGCAGGGTCTAGGCATGGGCCTGATGGGGGCAGGATCTTGACATGGGCCTGATGGGGGCAAGGCCTGGTGGGGCAATTGGTGGAGGTGTGGGGGTCTTGCTCCCTCTGCATTGGGATCAGTGGGGGAGAGAGGGAGGCCAGAAATCGAGCCTGGCCATTGGGGTGAGGCGGGGGGCGGGGGGGACCAGGGGAGGGGCAAAATGCTGAGGGTTTGGAACTGGGTGTGGGCCAGGACTGCTTGTTGGGGGAGGATTGGATAAGGAAGGGGCAAGAAATTGGGTTGCAGAGGGAGTCAAGGCTGGGCTGGACATTCATGGTGGGGGGGTGGGGGGGGTGGGGGGCAGTGATTGGCCAATGGAGGGGTCAGAGAGCCAGCGTTGCCATCAGGAAGCTGGCAGTGCATGACACTGCGCATGCGCCGATCTCAGCGCTGACAGATTGGCGCATGTGCAGTAGCCCAATCAGCACTTCGCTGCCAGCCTCTTAGGCGGGAATAGGCCCCACCCACTGATTTTCGATGTGACTCATGTTAATGCACTCTGCAGTGTGCAGAGTGTGAGAGTTTCACTTTAAAAATCCTGCTGAAGCAAAAAACAGTGGGATTTACTCAAGTATTTATGCAAATTCGACACTCAAATTTTTTTGGGAGAATTCAGCCCATTAACTGTTAACAGCAATTACAGAAGAACATAGGGTTACTTTAATTTCATCTATGATGGGACAGGGGCAATTTGAGAACATCTCACATGACTCGGGTGGACTGGAGGTCATTGTGAGCCAGATGGAGTCCAGGTGGCGATAGGATGCGATATGATGCTATCATGGATCATTTGCTTGGGTGGGACAGTGATTGGGTTTTAACTTCCATTCCATGTATCTCTGTATCTTTCCCTGGGCTGCAGATTGGGTGTTTGGGCAGAGGGCTAAGAGTTGTAGCTTTTGCTGGAGTAAGGATGAAACATAGAATCTTAGGGCATGATCTCACCATTCCGTTCACTCCACGTTCCCGCTGCAGTGAGGTCGGAGAATTTGGCAGCCAGCCCAATCTCTGTTCTCTGTGGTGGGAAGGCAAAATCCTGCTAGTGTGAATGATGGTAAGATTCCTGCCATAGAATCTCTGCAGTGCAGAAAGGAGACCATTCGGCCCGTTAAGCCTGCACCAACAACAATCCCACCCAGCCCTACCCCCACGACACCATGTATTTATCCTGCTAATCTCCCAGACCCTAGGGAGCATGGCCAATCAACCAAACCTGAACATCTTTGGACTGTGGGAGGAAACTGGAGCACCTGAACAGGAGGCAATGGTCTAGTGGTATTATCGTTAGGCTATTAATCTATAAACTCAGCTAATGTCCTGGGGAGCAGGGTTCAAATCCCACCATGGCAGATGGTGGAATTTGAATTCAATTTAAAAAATCTGGAATTAAGAATCCACTGATGACCATTGTTGATTGTCGGAAAAACCCATCTGATTCACTAATATCCTTTAGGGAAGGAAATCTACCATCCTTACCTGGTCAGGCCTACACATGGCTCCAGGGCCACAGCTGACTCTCAACTGCCCTCTGAATGAGGGCAACTAGAGATGGGCAATAAATGCTGGCCAGTCAGCGGCGTCCATGTCCCGTGAATGAATAATAAAAAACCCACACAGATACAGGGAGAACGTGCAAGCTCCTTAGCGACAGGCCGGAATTGACCCCTGGTAGCTGGCGCTGTGAAGCAGCACTGTTCCACCATGCTGCCCATAGTGAGTATTGCTTCAGCAAAAAACAATTAATTAAGGGGAAAGAGATCAGATGTATTTTGTAAAATTCCAAGGTTAAGTGTACGGCAGAGGAATTTTGAGGGCTGCTTTCTACCTTGTACCGTACTTAGTGAAATCTTGCGTGCGCTTTTTCCGAACATGTTAACAATTTTATGATGCATCATGCACTGGGGGGGGATGTTTTCCCTTTTAATGCTGTAAATAAATGTTTGTTTCAATTCGATCTCATTGAATGCAGTTTTGTTTCTATATTAAATAATTAAAAGTTATTTTCTGAAAAATGATATATTTAAATGTTGCACAGTACATTAGAGGGAGATCTCAAAGGGCTTCCCATAATTATATTATCTGATTAATAAAAAAGTGTTGTATGGTTTGGCATGGAAAATGTTTTAATAGTACTCCAGTGTTTCAAGTGGATTTTTACCCACTGGCATATGAGAAAATTGATATCTCTTGTTCATATGACTATTGATGCTAGATTACACAGTTTTCTTCATTTGAAATGAAATGCAAATAAATAGCATCACTGATAATGACATTGATAATGTATCATATCATTGGACTGCTTAAGCAGCACTGAATACCATAACCAGCCCCTACCTACTATTTTTATTGCAAATTGTGGCAAATGTCATTTATGTCACATTAAAAATGTTAACAGTATAGAATGTCATTTCAAAAATCGTAGACTTTGCTCCAGAAAATTAATTTTACTTATTCCTTCTCTCCGTTCCTATCTTCGGGCCAATATTATGCTTTCCATTCTACAAGAGTAATATTTAATGAATAGGATTATTAATAATGTCAAGGTCTAAGGGGGTCTTTTGGGTAACAGATAGGCGTACACAGAGAGGATCATGTGACACAGTTAATGTTCCATGAAAATATCAGGCGGTGTGGAGTAATTATGGAGCACAGTAAAGCAGGGAACCCATTGAACTTTGAGTTTTAACCAGAGCTTTCATAGACAGAAGCTGATTGCAGAATGCACGAACCCAGCATATTCTCAATTTTTTTGCATCTCTTCGCTATGTACGCAAAAAGTTGGAAATAAAATCGAGGAGCGCTCAAATCCCCCTTCATGGAAAACTAGTTCAATTATCCCTGCTTGGTGAACTCATTTTTTTGGGGACAAAAAAAAACAGGAGAGTCATTCAAAAAATAGAATTAGATTTTACGAAAACCCATCAAGGCAGCCACTTAACTGTGGCTGGGTTTTATAACCCCGTCCTGTTTTCTTTTCGTCTTCTCTAAGAGAAACCTTCAGGTTAGGGAAAGGACAAAATAATGACCCTTTTCATCCTTTTCCTACAAGTACAGCTTATCAAGTCTGTGAGTGACACCGGCTCTTTAGTTTTCACAAGGAGCCGAAAGTGATTTCTATGAGAAAATATGGCTTTCCTCTATAGCATGCCACAGTGAATGAAGCTATAAAATTATGTGTAGCTTTATGACTACCATTCAGGGATGCTTGTATATTGATGGTTCACAGGCCATATCCTTCTTTACCCCCTTGAAAAGCTGACGATGGTGCCTGTGTAACTATTTTTCATGCATTTAATATATTAATTATCCAGTAAATGCTCCCTAGGCTATACTTTGGATTGCGAAGACTGACAGCTTTTCAATGAAGCTCCAAAGGCAGCCATCAGGCGCAGTGTATTATGTCGTAAAGGTCAGGGTGGGGTTAATGTAACTTTTTATTTGCTGATTTTTCATAGGTGGGAGCATGGTTAGTGGAAGAGAAGTACAAAAGAGAACACAGATACCAGTGAGGCATATTTTTTGTTCAATGTCAGATCACTCAATCCTCCGGAAAGGAGACGATTTCAGCAAAGGAACTCCAGGTCAAAGGGATTTTTTTTCTCTCTCTTTCTCATGGCTGCTTCTGTGTTTCATTGCTTTTATCTACACAATCTCAATTCGGAAATCTAACATGTTGTTCAAGATTCAATTTATCTGCTTTTTTTCTTGTAGATTAGCATTAGCTCACAAACCGTAGTGCGTATATAAAAAAAAATAAACCTGAGGTAAAACATTTTCTCATTTTAATTTATTTCATTTTTTTTTCCCTGATAGATAATAGCCGACGCGGGCGACAGCGAGGATGTTATATATCAACCTTTGTTCTTTGAAAATGCCTTGGGGAGGAGGTCTGAAATTAGAGGAATATATTTTTTAAAATGCTGCAGGGGTATATGTGGGTGTGGGGGGGAAGTGGGGGGCACTGATAAAGATGCTCATCTGAAAACAGAATCAGCACACTAGCAATCAATATTGTGCCAAGTCTCAGCTGCGTGGAATAACTTGGTCCACAAGTTTTGACCTCATAAAATGTATTAGAAATGCAGACGTGATTAACTGTGGCCAGATTTATGTGAAATTAGTATCTGTTTAAGCACTTATATCCCAAAAGCCTCTGATCATAAAGAGCCCTTGTGCACAGTGTGTACAAGTGTCTCAATAAGGCTACCACGACAATTGCAAAAGGTGCAATCAAATTTTTCTGCTATTTTTTTAAAACTGAACTATGGGATAATTGAACCCTTACTAATAGCTAGTAAAAATTGTCCAACGCGAAAAGAATTGAGCGCAAAAGGTTGCTGAGGTATAAATGCGAACTAGAGCTCTCTGAATGTGAATCCAGTTGTTAGAATACCGTATTTTCTTTTAAAAAACCTTCCTCCGATAAACACAATTACACATTTCATAGCAAAAGCAGAACCACGAACAACTTGTGGTATTATTTGGCCTAACCACGTGGGAGGTGGTGTGAGGGGAGCGAGTAGAAAGTTAGCAGTTATCAACAATATGCTTACATACACATTTTCATTTAAAAAACAAAATAAATATAATTCCAATTTAAATACAACAATGTTCCATTGTCTTATGTAGCAGATAGAATTGATGTGGGCTATCTTCCAATGTCTCTCTCTGCCTGTAACTATTGATAGAATCAAGATATATTCTCCATTAGTACGTAAATTAGGTATGAAATTAAGATTTGAAACATATTCATTTGTTTTTTTTAGCTATTATTGCTAATGAAACTTCAGGACTTTCCACTAACCAGTGCCCTGGGCAGGGATCCATTTTCAATGAGTTAAACTCAGCAGCACTTGGTCACTGAGGCAAAGGCCCATCTGTAAGTGCAGCCTCAGATTGTTCCTGGTGTTACGAGAATGTTGAACACTTGACAAAGCTGGGAGTGGCACGTGGCACAGTGGTTAGCACTGCTGCCTCACAGTATCAGGGATCTGGATTCAGTTCCCGGCTTGGCCCACTGCCTGTGCGGAGTTTGCGTGGGTTTCCTCAGGATGCTCCAGTTTCCTCCCACAGTCCAAAAGATGCGCTGATTAGGTGCATTGGCCATGCTAAATTCTCCCTCAGTGTACCCGAACAGATACCAGAGTGTGGCGACGAGGGGATTTTCACAGTAACTTCTTTGCAGTATCGATGTAACCCTACTTGTGACTAGTAAATAAACCTTACTGTACTTTAATTTTAGATTCACATGTACATTTAATACAGGTTATTTATTAAAAAAAAACCTGAAATTTTGCCCCCATTTGAGGACTTTACTAATGTGGGTTTCATTAAACTGGGCTATGAGAGATAACTGAGACACTGACAAGTATTCAAAAAGCTTTGAAGAAATGCTGATATATGTGCATGGAGACAGCCTTCCCTAAAGCATTAAGGGCTCATACATACCAATAGGAGATCAAATAATGTATTTACTCCAGGTACGTTTCTGGGAACACCTGGCACCAGTGGAATATTGTACAAAGCATAAACTCTTGGTGAGGGAGGTAGGCTGGCAGATGGGGAGTGGAGGAAGAAGGATGCATTCAAATCTATAAAATATCATTAGTTTTATCATTTGGAAAAATGGTCTGAATTTTATCGTGGAGGTTGACAATTTTACCACAGGCAGTATCCTAATTGGCCGTCTGTTGGCCTGCGGTCCAGTAATGGACAGATGGCGGCCTACCACACCAATCAGAGGGCTGGCAGCTCCAAAACCTTGGCCGCATCCAAGGGAGAGGCAGTCAGAACTGAAGCAGGTCAGGTTCCTTGGGTGCCGAGCCAGATAAGTTTAAAAAAAAAAGCCACAAGATCAATCAGCCGAGGGTCGGAGAGGAAACTCCTCAGGTGAGATCATTGGAACTGTAGGGATTGCTTTTCCTGTCCATGCCCCTCCCCACCCCCCCACAAGCTGCCCCCACTGTTTGACCCATAAAGCCTCTGGTTCTCATGAACACCTGGGCTGCAGAAGGCCGCATAAAATGGCCTGAGCTTTTAATTATGCTAATTGACTTCCTTTCTCTCTGGACAGACTGCCAATTCCCATTAGGTCCCGCTGTGACACAGTGATTAGCACTGCTGCCTCACAGCACCAGGGACCCAGATTCCATTCCTGCCTTGGGTCACTGTTCGTGCAGGGTCTGCATGTTCTCTCCGTGTCTGTGTGGGTTTCCTTTGGGTGCTCTGGTTTCCTCACACAGTCTGAAAGACGTGCTGGTTAAGTGCATTGGCCATGCTAAATCCTCCCTCAGTGTACCCAAACAGGCGCCAGAGTGTGGCGACTTAGGGATCTTCACAATAACTTCATTGCAGTGTTAATGTAAGTCTACTTGTGACACTAGAGATGGAACCAATTCAACACAACCACCCATTATTTAACCACTCCCACCTCCCAGCCTATCTCCAAGGAGCTAGTAACATACAGGCCAAGAGTTTGTGTTTTGTAAAGTATTTTATTGATACCTCTAGAACGCACAATCTTTCGCGGAGGGAGCCTTTGAAGCTTTAGAAAGGGCCATCTCATTACACACACATCTGTCTCTCTTTGAAACTTATTTGAATACTTGTTAGTGTCTCTCAGTTATCTCTTACGACCCACTTTATTTCTTTTACTGGATTGTTTCTCAGGTATCATAGAATCCATGGAATCCTATAGTGCAGAAGGAGGCTATTTGGCCCATCGAGTCTGCACTGACCACAGTCCCATCCAGGCCCTGTTCCCATAACTCCACATTTACACTGCCCTTGACACTAGGGTCAATTTAGCATAGCCAATCCACCTAACCCGCACATCTTTGGACTATGGGAGGAAACCAGAGCACCGGAGGAAACCCACATAGACACAGGGAGAACATGCAAACTCCACAGAGAAGACACCACCCAGATGCTACTATTCCCGTCAAGGTGTTACTGTTATTCAGTCAAAACTACTGGAGATGCCTCTTGCTTCCTCCTGCCTTAACACAGTGGCCACATTCCCAAACTGTCCTACCGATCACCATACCTCTTTCCTTACAATGCGCCATTGGTCAACATTGAAGACCAAAGTTGTTGTGCATTCCAAAATACAAAAAAAATCGCAAAAGTGGCTGCCGCTGGTTAAAATTAAAGAAGGAATGTCTAAAATCCTGACTCTTAGCTTTGCTGCAGTAGCCGCCCCTGGCACTTTGCTGAGCATCTCAGAGGAGCAGTGTAGCACAGCATTGCCTATCTGTACATTTACATGCAGCAGGAGCTGCTCTCTGCTGAACTGGGGGCCACGCTTTGTCAGTGCCTGTGAAAGTCATCGCAGCTCGGAACATTTTTGCCTCAGGTTCTAGCCTGGCCTCCAGAGGAACCATCATCCACTTCTTCTGATCTGCACTGCATTGCTGTAAAAAAAAACAGCTGGAGTTTGTCTGACTCGGTACCTTAAAAAATGGCAGGCAGACCCCAGATTTCTCCTGGCAGGAGGATGGAGGGGAGGAGGCCAGGGCGTGAATTGTTAATGGTGTATTAATTATGTTATTTGGGTACACCAGTGAAGGGCATTATTTAATTAAATACTTGCAGTACCTATAAATAGTAGACAGTTGAGACACTGGCAGTATTTAGAGTGGTATGGTGGCACAGTGGTTAGCATTGCTGCCTCACAGGGCCAGGGACCCGAGATCGATTTCAGCCTTGAATGACTGTGTGGCATTTGCATGTTCTCCCTATGTCTGCATGGGTTTCCTCCAAGTGCTCCAAAGATGTTCAGCTTAGGTTGATTGGTCATGCTAAATTGCCCCTTAGTGTCCAAAAGTGTATAAATTAGGGGGATTAGAGGGGTAAATATGTGGGGCTGCAAGGATAGGGCCGGAGTAAGAGGCTGTGTCAGAGAGTCGGTGCAGACTCAATGGGCCAAATAGCCTCCTTCTGCATGACAGGGATTCTCTTCTATTCTATTTCATTTACTCACTCATGAGATATGGTGTTATTGGTTGGGCGAGCATTTATTGCCCATCCCTAATTATCCTTAAACTGATGTACGAGGATGTGTGAAGCAAGTTTTTTACACAGAGGTGGTGAATGTCTGGAGCGCTCTGCCTGGGGAGGTGACGTGAGCAGGTACGATAGCGGCATTTAAGGGGTAATTAGACAAATACATGAATGGGATGGGAAAGACAGGATACTGACTCCACAAGTGCATATGGTTTTAGTTTAAGCAGGCATCATGATCGCAGGTTTGGAGGGCCGAAGGGCCTGTCCAAGTGCTTGCTGGAGCATTTTGAAGGGCATATAAGGGTCAACCATGTTGCTGTGAACCTGGAGTCACATTAGGACAGACCAGGTGAGGATGGCAGATTTCCTTCCCTAAAAGACATTGTGAAAGGAGAGATGTGAGACTGAGTGAAGTCAATAAACTCTCTCTATGCAGAAAAGCTTATCTTTGTTTTGACTTCACCAACTGGCTTGGATCCGACTAACATGAATCACACAAAACCTCAAACTCAGCAGAAACATTTGGGATTGTTGCTGGGTCCAGACAGTCTAATTTCTGCAATTCCAAGGGCCTTAACCCACAATGTGGGAATCACAAATTTATGGAGGATACATAAAAACTCTTTAAAGGTCAATAAGGTGTGGTTAAGTGTTTTAATATGAAGTTATTTTAATCCCCGGCCTTTTAAACAAAAAGACAAGCTGCAGCTAATAGTTGAGGAGTGGGAGGGGTGATTAAAAACCCTGTACTAGAGTGCATTTACTAACAGGAGTATCTTAGAAACAAAACTATTTGTTCCTGCCGTTTCAATTGTTAACATTTCCCAAGAGCAATTATTACAGCTGATTCCATTATGAAGGCTGGTTTGAGTTTTCAAAATCACTTAACTCAGTTTGGGTTGGGGGCGGGGTGGGTGAGTTCCCATTTTGATTGACAGTTTTGAGATGTTCTTAAAGGATTAGGGGTCTTCGAAGTGGTTAAGGAATGGAAGTTTGGCTTTATAACAGATTGAGGAGTTTTAAAATCTTTGAATTGGTTTCATGAATGAGTTTTTCTTCCTGACACAAGTATGTATGAGTGACAGCTCCCTTAGATGATTAGAAGTTTATTCTTTTCATCTCCAATGAGATCTGATCATACTGTTTACTAGGTAAGTGATGTTGAAGGTTCCTTAGACAACCACAACAGCACACAATAAACATTCCACCCACCTGCTTTCTTGCACGTGTGAAGAAGTTGATTTGATTTGATCCATCAAAGAAGATACAAAAACTTGGAGGCTGAAGGACCTGTTGTGGTTGTCTAAGGAGCCCTCCAATGCCACTTACCCAGTAAACAGTATGACCAGACAACATTGGAGATGAAAAGAATAAACTTCAAATAATTTAAGGGAGCTGTCACTCATACATATTTGTATCAGAAAGAAAACTCTTGCCCGGATTTGAATTTGAGACCTTCTGGCACATATGTGGGATTCAGAACAGTGAGCTACCAGTGATGAATTGGGGTCAATTTTAGCTTGGAATGGATTTCAGGCAAAGGTTTAGAAAAGGAATCAAAACTCAGGTGACTCCTGGCTGCTCATTGACTTCCAGGGAGGTGGTGGGGAGGGACTTTTGGGAGCACTGAGGGACAAAAAGTAGGAGTGGGAGGAGGGGCACAAAGCAGTGGAAGGCGTGACATTTTCAGGGGGGCCGGAGAGGAGAACTCCTACTCAGCCTGGCATAGGGTCTCTTAGCCCTGTCAGGCTATCAGGAAAGAAGCCGTGGCTTCCATACACAGGCACTAGCATCAGTGGATCCATATTAGCATTTATGCATCAGTCTCCAGCTTGATCTCATAACCAAAACCAACAGAATTAAACAACAGATAACACCAGGAACGAGTAGTAAATTTTAACTGCTTTCCATTCTGTCCTTGCTCAGCTAGGAGAGTTAAAATTGCACTGTCGCCTTATGATTAATAAAGTTCACAGGCATAGCTTTAAATGATGAAAGGTATTAAACTGAGGAACTATCAATGCTTGGCATATCACCAAAGTTGTTATTTTAAATCCCCAGTATTAAACAAGAATGCTAGTATGAAGACTCCAACTTGAAAATCAGCATTCAATACAAACAGCAGAAAGAAAAGGTGTTGCCCAGGATGAATTTTGCCTGCTTTCCTTGTTTGGGCCTGATCCCTTGCTATCCTAGATCATAAGATCATAAGATTATAGGAGCAGAATTAGGCCATTCAGCCCATCAAGTCTGCTCCACCATTCAATCCTGGCTGATGAGTTTCTCAACGTCTTTTCCCCATAATCTTTGATCTCCTTACCAATCAAGACTCTATCTTTGTCTTAAATACACTTAAATCTTGACCTTTATCTTGCTCTATTCAGGTTATTACCATGGGCTCGAGGGACCTGAATAGGCAAATATATAGCCCTTGACAGAAGTTGGTGACTAGATGCTCAGATATTGGCAGCAGCAATGATGAGTAAAGGCATTGGGCTGATCGACTGCTGACCCTGGTTCAATTCCAGCCTCAGGAGACTGTCAGTGTGGAGATTGACTTTCTCCCCGTGTCTGCATGCGTTTCCTTCGGGTGCTCCGGTTTCCTCCCTCAGTCCAAAGATGTGCAGGTCAGGTTGATTGGCCGTGCTAAATTGGCCCTAAGTGTATCCCAAGATATCTGGTTTAGGGGGATTAATGGGGTTAGCCTGGTTAACAGTGGGTGCAGGCTCAATGGGGCAAATGGCTTCCTTCTGCACTGTGGAGATACTATCCATGAAGAGATGTTTGTAATAATGGTATCATCTCGGTCTCTTGGCTAAGATGCAAATAAGATCAAGCCTTGGAGGTGGGGCAATGCCTGCTCCAATCAGCTTGGATCATGTAGATCAAGCCCAAGACTGGAAGTGAGAGCCCTGTCTTGTCAGCTTGGATCGGGAATGTCTCAACTTGTTGAGACTATGAATTGGACTTTGATTGGATTGAATTGGATATAAACACAAAAAAAATTAAAGGACATGTCTGTTAAGGCAATCTTTGTGGTCTACGACATGTTAACAGCAAGTCTTTATTAACCACTTGTAATTATTGTTCAGAAATAGATATAGGGGAGAATTTTTCCCAGATTTGTCAGTGTCAGGCTCTGCCTGAAAATGGGCATGTTTCTCTCCACAAACACAGCTGAATTTTCACACCAGATTTCTAGGCACTGGGGGCTTGGTTTATGCCTGATATGATGTGGAGATGCTGGCGTTGGACTGGAGTAAACACAGCAAGAAGTCTGACAACACCAGGTTAAAGTCCAACAGCTTTATTTGGTCGCAACTCCACTAGTTTTCGGGGATCTGCCTCTTCTTCAGGTGAGTCAACCATGGAAGTATCAGGGGTGGTCTTCTCGCACCCCCCGCCCTCACCCCCCCCCCCCCCCCCCCCCCGCCCCCCCAAATTAGGGGCTCTCAGGGATGGCAAAAGCAGTTGGAGTTCAGTTGGAACAAGGTAACCCAGGAGGAAGCAACATTTTACAGAAACTGCTGGAACAGGCAGGACTGTACACAGGGACAAAAAGCAAGTCCCCTAAACTAAAGAAGAAAGCCCAAGAAAACAGGGAGAGAGTCAGAAGCAAGTTCAAAGAAGTGCATCTACTCAGAGACACAGAGACCTGGGAAGTAGGTGCTTTTTTTCATTTATCCGTCAGACGTGGGCATTACTGGTTGGCCAACGTTTATTGCTCTACTTGCCCGAGGGTGGCTGAGTGTCAGCCACATCACTGTGTCTCTGGAGTCACGTGTAACCAGACCAGGTAAGGACAACAGATTCCCTTCCCTAAAGGGTGCTAGTGAACCAGATGGGTTTTTCCGACTGGCGACAATGGTTTCAAGGTCATCAGTAGATTCTTGATTTCAGATTTTTTTTTATTGAATTCAATTCCACCATCTGCCATGGTGGGATTTGAACCTAGGTCCCCATTAGCTGAGTGTCTGTCTGGATTAATGGTCCAGCAACAATACCACTAGGCCATCACCCCTATGCAGTTGAGAGTGAGGAGCAAAGAGCTTCCAAGTTAAAGACAGGGCTGCAAGGTGCAGACTTGTGGACATTGGCTTGCTAGAATAAGGGAAGAACTCAGGAAAATTTCAGTCACCGGAGAAATGGTACTGAGTAAATTGTTGGAAGCTGTGAGCTGACAAAGCCCAAAGCCTGATGGACTTCCTCCGAGGGTCTTAGATGAAGAGTCAGGTGAAATTGTCGATGCATTGGATTAATTTTCCAAAACTTCTTAGATTCGGGGAATGTCCAATTAGATTGGAAGATAGCAAAAGAAACTCCATTATTCAAAAAGGGAGGGAAGCAGAAACTGGGAAACTACAGGCCAGTTAGTCTAATATCTGTCATAGAGAAAATGTTCTGATCTGATTGTGGTCTTTACTTTCCTATCTACCCCCTTTAACACCCTTGTTAATTAAGAATTTATCAAACTCCACCTTAAAAATCTTCAATGACCCTGCATCCAGTGTCCTCTGGGGCAGAGAATTCCATCGTTCAATGAACCTCTGAGAGAAATAAATTCTTCTAATTTCCCTCGAAAATGAGAGATCCCTTATTTTTGAAACTGTCCCCTTGTTCTAGTCTGTCTGACAAAGAGAAACATCCTTTCAGCATCCACTCTATCAATTCTCCTCAAGATCTTACACGCTTCAATTCTTATAAACTCTAATGAATGCAGGCCCCAACCTTTCCTCATAGGGTGGCACGGTGGCACAGTGGTGAGCACTGCATCCTCACAGTGCCAGGGACCCAGGTTCAATTCCAGTCTCGGTTCACTATCTGTGTAGCATGTGCACTCTCTCCCTGTGTCTGTGTGGGTTGCCTCCAGGTGCTCCGGTTTCCTCCCACACTCCAGAGGTGTGCAGGCTAGGTTGATTGGCCACGCTAAATTGACTCTAGTGTCAGGGGGATTAGCAGGGTAAAAGAGGGTTACGGGAATAGGGCCTGGGTGGGATTGTGCCTGGTACAACTGATGGGCCAAATGGCCTCCTTCTGTACTGTGGGGATTCTATGGTAATATAACCCTCTCTTCCTAGGGATCTGTCGAATGAACCTTCTCCGAACTGCTTCTATATACTCAAAGGGCCAAATGGCCTCCTCCTGCTTCTATCTTCTACATTTCTATGAACATTCCATTTGCCTTCCCAATCAAATGCTGTACCTGCATATTAATTTTTTGTGGTACAAAAGTCTGTGGTCACGTACCAACCGACCCAAGAACAGCTTCTTCCCTGCTGCAATCAGACATTTGAATGGACATACCCGCTCCTTCCCTTCTCCCCTATGTACTCTATAAGCGATATGCTTTTTCTGTACAGTGCACAAGAGACAATACTTTTCACTCTATCCCAATACCTGTGACAATAATAAATCAAATCAAATGTACCAGGACACCTCAAGATGCAGAAAATGGGAAGTAGGACAATGTCAGAGGACCAGAGGGTAGAAATGGGGAGAAACACTGATCTTCCGCATGCACAGAGCTGTGAGTGGATTACTCTGAAATCCCCATCCAGTCCCCACTAACCGCTGTAGTGTGCAGGCCAAAATATCTGAGGGTAGTGCATGAGCTAATGGCCATATGCGAGAGAGAACACATATCATTGACCACCTTTATCCAGTGCAGGAAACAGAAGCTATTTCGATGGATGTAGCAGAGGGAATGGTCTTCCCTTACTGTTATTGAAAGCACTGCAGCACAGTTGTGTGGACAGCTGTAAAGTTCATTAGCATGGGAGCAGAGGGTGCTGCAGACCACCCACTGCACTTGACCACATCTCCAGTGAACTACGCTAGCCGCCAGGAACAGATGTGCAAGACCATGGGCAGGATTTTCCGGCCGCACTCACCCCAAGGCTGGAAAATCTCGCCCAAGGTCAACAGACCTGCCAATGTTCCAGCCACCCTCTGCCCGTTACAATTCTCATGGTGGGCAGGATGGGAAAATTCCACCCCAAGTGAGTGGGGCTGGCCAGTCAATCCATCTCCACTGGAATCAGTTCATGTGCAGGTACAGATGAACATCAGTGCTTCTTCCCACGTCTAACCTCTGATCCACCAGCATTACTCTACTTCCCATTCTCTGCATTTTAAGGTGTCCTGGTGCAAAAATCACAAAAAGTTAGTGCTCAGGTACAAGTGATTGGGAAGGTAAAAGGGATGTTGTCCTTTATTGCAAGGGGAATGGAGTAGGAAATTTTTGTTACAATTGTATAGGGTGCTGATGGGAGCACAAATTGCCAACTCCCTCACACATCTCATTACACACACCTTTCGTATTCGCCCACAGTGTATTGCATCCAAGGCAAAAAGAGGAAATAAAACACTACATAGCTTCTTCATCCTTGCCTGCACTGAAGAAAGGTCTGCTATTGGGCTTGGCAGCCATGTTAGAATGCACAACAGATGACTATATACAAGCAAGAAAAGGCCATCTTCAACAATGAAGGGAAATAATTAGAGATAACGACAACCAGACTTCTGACTGATTTTAACTCAGGGCAGCAATGATGTAGTGAAATTGAAGCAAGTGGCAAACCACCCAATCGTGGTCATTTGAGGCCCTCCAACACTTCAACTGCAGCCCATTTCTCATGATAACTGGGCAAGTGGCCCCCGCTCTCATTGTGTATTGTTCATCCCAAACTACTGCATGAAATCTGATAGTCACTGCAATGATTTCAACAGCAATATTTTCAGGCCAAGACATGGAACCGTTAATGGACCAGGCTTTATGTGCCTGCTGCATTGCAAAAAAGATTGCTCGGTGCACTTTGGTTCTGAATTAATATTATTTTATGTTCTTAAACTTTAAAACGGCAAGGATTAAAATCCGAATCTCAAACTGCAGTGCTCAGACGATACATGACATTTAGTTATACCTTCTGATGACAGGATATTTATGTCTGTTAACTATTAATATTTTATAGTTGAGCCATAACACAGTAGAAGACATCTTTTATATTAAGTTTTTGTCATTTTTATTTTCAAGCATATGATCATTTACTCCATGGTCATTATACAGAAGTGGAACATAGAAGCTGACAGCTAGTGAATTACTTTAAATACAGCCAGTTTGTCATATTAAGAGAAATTGGCACCAGTTCAATAGTCTAACGTACAAGTGTACATTTTTTAGTTTTAAATTTGGGGATTTCCTCAAGTTTCTTGAGAACTTTGAGCTTGCTTGAAAGGATGATGGAAACAGACATTAGAGCAAAGGCAGTGGACACATGGGAATGCCAAAACCTACAAGTTCTCCTTGTTGGAGGGAATGAACGAACTGAGTCTTCTGAGACCCTACAGAACTTCAACAAAAACGGCTTTATACAACATACAGGAGGGAGAGTAGTATTTGGAACTGTAATTCCAGCTTGTTCCCGAGCTGCGGGGCAGGCTCGAAGGGCTAGATGGCCTACTCCTGCTCCTATTTCTTATGTTCTTATGTACTCTGCTAATCATAGGTCCTTACACATTCTTATATTTTTTCACATTACAAAGCATTTCGATTAGGTCATCGTATTGTTACTTTAAATGTGTTAAAGTTCTGTTTTGATCACATTATGCTGATCCATTGTCCTGTGTGCTTTATCTTTAATTGTTTTCTAAACATACCCTGTCTACCTGTTTGCAGTCTCAAAGCTCTGCAGTTTCCTTCTAGAATGCAAATTTCAAGTGTGAAAGTCAATTGTCACCATCTCTCCGATACTTGATTAGTTTTTTGGAGACACAATGGAACTTTCTGTCTTCGCTAGACACTGTGGGGGCATGATAGCTAATATTGATTCTTTATTGCTGCGGTAATCTCTGAAGGGTGTCACCTACAGTGTGACTCTCTACTGCAGTCAGGGAAGTAGTTATTTGTAATTTGTCGTGTGTCTACCTGCAATGAGTTTTGATACTACAGCCAGGCTGCCTGTTCAACCCTTTCCATTTGTCCTCTCCTGCTGCAGCCTTCGATCCCTGCGTTGCCCGGCTCCACCCTCCAAGCCACTCACCACCCTGACTTGGAAATATATCACCATTCCTTCACTGTCACTGGGTCAAAACCCCAAAACTTCTTCCTTTAACAGCACCATGGGAGTACTTACACTACAGAATCTGTAGCAGTTTAAGAAGGCAGCTCACAACACCTTCTCAAGGGCAATGAAGGATGGGCAATAAATGTTGGCCTAGCCATCCACACCCACATCCCATAAATGAATTTAAAAATAGAATTAAGAACAGCACAAATGTGTCCATTATTGACTGACTAATTGTGGAATGAAGAGTTTATAAGTTAGAACCACTGGTGCTCATGGCTGAATGTGGCAAGTCTGCAAAGTTCAGATTTGATCTGTTGGTTGTGGAATCGCTTAGTTCTGTCTATTGCTTGCTGCATATGCTGTTTGGCACGAAAGCAGCCTGTGTTGTAGCTTCACCAGGTTGATGGTTCATTTTAGGTATGCCAGGCTCCTGGTGTGTCCTACTGTACTCTTCATTGAACCAGGGCTGATCCCCTGACTCAGTGGTAATGGTAGAGTGTGTGACATGCTGAGCAATGAAATTACAGATTATGATTGAGTACAAGTCTGTTGCTGTTGATTGCTCTCATGGATTCCCAGCCTTGAGTTGCTAAATCTGTTCAGTGTCTATCACATTTAGCACAGTGGTAGTGCCACACAACACCTTCAATGTGTAGAAAGGACTTTGACTCCAATTGGACCATGAGCTGGTCACTCCTTCCGATACCGTGTATCAACAGCAGATAGGTTGGTCAAGTATATTTTTCTGCTCTTGTTGGTTCCCTCATCACCTGCAGCAGTTCCAGTCCAGCAGTTATGTCCTTTAGGACTCAGCCAGATCAGTCTAAGTACAAAGACACTCATGGCGCGAAAAATTGAAGTCCCCCACCCAGAGTACATTCTGTGCCCTTGCCTTTCTCATTGGTTCCTCCAAGTGGTGCTCAACATGGAGGAGTACCGATTCATCAGTTGACAGGGGGGACGGTATGTGATCATCAGCAGGAGGTTTCCTTGTCCGTATTTGACCTGATGTCTTGAGACTTCATAGGATCTCACGTCAATATTGAGGACTTTCAGGACAACTCACTCCCGACTGTGCCGCCTGCCACCTCCACTGGGTCTGTCCTGCTGAAAGGACATACTCAGGGATGGTGATGGAGTGTCTGGGACATTATCTGTCAGGCATGATTCTGTGAGTGTGATTATGTCTGGCTGTTGTTTGACAGCTCTTCCAATTTTAGCATAGGCCCCCAGGTGTTAGTAAAGAGATCTTTGCTGGGTTGGCAGGATTGAGTTATCATTTCTGGTCCTGGGTCAATGCCAGGTAGTCCGCCCCGTTTCATTCCTTTTTATTGACTTGTTGCAGTTTGATACAACAGTGGCTTGCCAAGTGATTTCAGAGAGCATTTGAGAATCAACCACTTTGCTTTGGGCCTGTCACTGTTAACTTACCTTGAGCCAGTCAGATCTATTCTTTCTTATCCATGTAGCACTGCCTGATATGGATCTTGCTCTGAGCAACACCACAAGAAACTACACAGGGTTGTGAATGTAGCCCAATCCATCACGCAAACCAGCCTCCCATCCATTGACTCTGTCTACACTTCCCGCTGCCTCGGAAAAGCAGCCAACATAATCAAGGACCCCACGCACCCCAGACATTCTCTCTTCCACCTTCTTCCTTCGGGAAAAAAGTTACAAAAGTCTGAGGACACTTACCAACCGACTCAAGAGCAGCTTCTTCCCTGCTGCCGTCAGACTTTTGAATGGACCTACTTTATAATAAGTTGATCTTTCTCTACACTGCAGCTATAACTGTAACACTATGTTCTCTATGTACAGTATGCTTTAACTGTAGAGCATGCAAGAAAATATAGTTTTCACTGCATATTGATACATGTGACAATAATAATAAATGAAAATTGAAATTCTCAGCCAGCCATTCCTATTCTTCATTCATAATTTATAATCTGTGCAATGAAATTTTTCTTAAGCAATGATTGCAGTATTTCTAAACTTTGCTCCAAATGCAGGTACCACTTCAATATTGTTCTAGCAATCAACTCCAGTGATAATGGACGGGAGAAATGAATGATTTTATCCTCCTCAGCTGGACAAATAAAACTAAAGCACCTTATTAATAGATCAGCCAGGAGACGAAAACCAGCTCATCAGACACTTGTCCAACTTCACGTCAGCGGAGTATCCTCCACAGTTTGTTCGGAAATCACTGAGGGAGTTGAAGCACTCTGATTTTCTTGCTCATTTTGAAAACCACTTATTTCCACGGGGACGAAAGTACAATCAAAGGGACCCTGCAATTCCTGAGGACACCAAGAGAGGGAGCCTTCATCAGTAGAGTTGAGTCCATTGTAAAGTACTCAGTTTCTTATTAAAACCTAGCCACGCACATTCCGTTCCATGATATATTCTTTTATCTTCGTGTTTTTCCACTCATAGCGTTGTTGAATTTAATTTGCCCTTCCACATGATCAGCTCACATTAAGTTGATCTTTCTCTACACCCTAGCTAAATGTCTATAACACTGCATTCTGCACTTCCTCCTTTCCTTCCCTATGTACAGCATGCTTTGTCTATTTAGCGCGCAATAAATAATATTTTTCATTGTAAGCCAATGCATGTGACAATAATAAATCAAATCAAATCAAGTCAAAAATCAGATGCACCATAGAATGTATCCTTTCAGAATGTATCACAGCTTAGAATGTCTCCTGCTCTGCAAGAAACTACAAAGGGTTGTGAATGTAGCCCGGTCCAACAGGCAAACCAGCCTCCCAACCATTGACTCTCTCTACACTTCCCACTGTCTCAGGAAAACAGCCAGCATAATCAAGGACCCCAGGCACCCTGGACATACTCTCTTCCACCTTCCTCCTTCAGGAAAAAGATAGAAAAATCTGAACACACAAACCAACCCACTCAAAAACAGCTTCTTTCCTTCATCAGACTTTTGGATATATTGAGTTGATCTTTCTCTCCGCCTTATCTTTCCTTCTCCGCTATTATTCTATGTACGGTATGTTTTGTCTGTATAGCGTGCAAGAAACAAAACTTCTCACTGGATCCCAATACATGTGACAATAAATCAAATCAAATCAAAAAGACAGTTCAGCAATGCCTGGTTTACCGGGTACAACTTATTTGTTATCCAGGAATGGGAGGTGCCGGTTAACCAAATTTGCTGGTTAACTGAAAGGCACACTGAATTCCATGGTTTTATCCAATGAGAAAGTTCCAGGGTAGTCACACGGGCACTGAGGTTTTGAAGGGTGCGGGAGTGCGAATACAGAGTGAGCAGACCTCAGATGGGATGGTGCTGCAAAGTATTGAGACGCCGAGATCAGAGGGAGGACAGGCCATTGATACCGGTTACCGGTGAGTCTGACATTTCCCATCAAAAGACAGACTCGATCCCGGAACTCCTGTGAGTCAGGAATTCCAGTTGGTGGAGTGCTGAATAACAGAGGTTTTTCTGTGGTCTCATCATGACAATAGATAGCAGGAGCGTGAGAGTGACCTGACTGGTGCATCCTCCATTTATGCCTCAGTGCCTGCTGGGAGAGGTCTGGCCAGTTGCAGCATCTCTGCTTCCACAGCCTTAATATTGGTGTAATTGAAATCAAGACGTTAAACTCATGTCCAACATCCTATCCCAGCCATTCTGTAGAAGCGTCATACAGACTCAAAACTTTAACTCTGTTTTTCCCTCTCCACAGATGCTGCAATTATCCAGCATTTTCAGTTTTAATTTCAGACTTCCAGCATCTGCAGTATTTTGTGTTTATTATAATTTCCCAGGTCTTGCTTTAAAAACACATCATGATTTATAAAACTCTAAATTTCTTGACTAGAGAGGATAGTAAACTTCGAGGAACTGAACAACATTTGTTCTAAGAAGACTAACTTCTCGTGTGCCTTTAAATATTAGCCAAACACTCTAGATTTTTGCATGATGAAAGTAGACACTATGTAAATTGAACATTTGGTAGTTTGTCTTGTCGAGGGCAAAGCTTCCATTTTTTTCCTCCCAGTTATTTATTTTCCTTTCTAGGTCTCTCTGATCCATCACACAACTCCCAAGTAAATGTTTTATATGGACACCTGTTCCAGAACCTCTACCAATGCTGCTGAGAAAATTCCCACAAGTGGCCTGGATTAACTATGATTTTCTCTCTGTCCCTGAGGGACATGTCTAGGTAATTGTGTAACACGTTCTCACCATCACACTGATGTGATCAGTGTATTTTAAAAATTCATCCAGGGGACGTAGGAGTTGGAGAGTTTTTATTGCCCATTCTTAATTGCCCTTTGGTGAGCTGCCTTCTTGAATCGCTGCAGTCATATGGTGTAGGTACACCCACAGTGCTGTTAGGAAGACAGTTCTAGGATTTTGACCCAGTGATAGTGGAAGAACAGTTGATATATATCCAAGTCGGGTTGGTGAGTGATTGGAGGGGAATTCCCGGGCAATACTGTTCTTTTGTGTCTGCTGCTCTTGTCCTTCTAGATGATAGTAGCCATGAGTTTGGAAAATGTTGTCCGAGGATCCTTGGTGAGTTACTCCGGTTTATCTTGTAGATCGTACACACTGCTGCTACTGTGTATTGATGGTGGAGGGGGCAAATGTTTGTGGCTGGGATGCCAATCAAATAAGCTGTTTTGACTTGGATGGGGTCAAGCTTCATGTGTGTTGTTGGAGCTGCATCCATCACACTCCTGACTTGCACCTTGTAGATGGTGGACAACATTGGTGGAGTCAGGAGGTGAGTTACCCCATCAGGATTCCTAACCTCTGACCTGCTCACAACATTTACATGATCAGTCGAATTACTCTGATCAATGTTAACCTCAGGATGTTGATGGTGGGGAATTGGGCAATGGTAATAGTGTTGAATGTCACAAGGAAATGGATTTTGTCTTGCTGGCGAACGTCATTGTTGGCACTCATGTAGCATCAAAGTTATTTTCCAGACATCAGTTCAAATCTGAATGGTGTCCAGCTCATGCTACATATGAACATGTATCGTTTCAGTATCTGAGTTGCGAATGGTGCTGAACATTGTACAATCATCATCAAAATTCCCACTTCTGACCTTACGGTGGAGGAGAGGTCAACGAAACAGCAACCGAAGATGGTTAAGTCTAGGAAACTATCCTGAGGAACTCCAGCAGCAACATCCAGGGTCTACAAAGATTAGCCTCCAACAACCAACTATCATTTGTGATAGGAGTGCCTCCAACCACTGAAGGGTTTTTATTTTGACAATTCCCATTGACTTCAATTGTACTTAAAAATTCTCCCTTAATGTCACACACGGTCAAATATATGGGAAAACTTTGATGCAATGTGCATATTCTACCACAATGGGGGTGAGTTTCCTTACCGCATTAAAAGTTGCATTAAATACACTGGAAATTCTTTGGCTAAGCAACTCCAATTTTTACCAGTTGTACATCAATAAAATGACTGCCCCAAGTGACCTTGCACTCTTGGGCCCTCTACCCCTTAAATCTACACTGGTTCCATTGGAATATATTGGAGTGACTGAGTATCCTGTGCTTGCGTTGCGAGTGTACTCCAGGTAACCTGGGCTGAGGTGTATGAGGCACACCAGATAATTGATACAGATGGACATGAGGAGACCTTGACCCAGCATGGTCTGGCAGTTTTAAAAGAAGATTTCTGCAGCTTACTAACATTTTTCAAAGGCCTTTTTATTTCACTATCTAGTCTACAGACATAAGTGGATTTCCTCCAGAGTCCGATAACCAGGGAATTTTCCATTTACCTTGGGAACAGGTACAGCGTTTCCAGTCGACAAGCCTATGTGGGCAAGGGTGCTGTTAATTTGAAAGAGGGAAAACTCTCCAGGGAAATCCATTATTTCCTTTGTCTCTTTGTTCTTGGTGCATGCAGCATCTCTGTGACCCGCTATGCCTGTTCTGAAGGATCTCCTACAATTCAGTGTCCAGCCCATCGAAGGAGATGAAAATAGATTGAATACAATTCCATGGAAATACTGGCAGCTGCTCAAAAGTATCTTGGATAACTTCCATTGATAATGACAAAAAAAAATGTCTAAAATATATGGTTTGAAGTAATCAGAGGATCAAAATTTTCTGGCAAAATAATAGCGAATTTAATGTGCATACCATTATTAATAAGAAAAATGCCCAGTAATTTGTGTTGAGAAAGAGATATGCCCATAGGTTATGAATTGGTCATTAGCCTCTTAAAAAATGGCAGCTTGCCATCCACCTTTTAAGGATATTGCTGCATCTGTGCTGTTAAAATAAGACTCACCACAGAGAGTTAGTGCTGGTATTTGATAGCATAAGAACCCTTTTTAAAGATCAGATTTATGTTCCTGCAACGCCAATTAACCTCTTCAGCCCAGTCCAAGACCAGAGGGCGTAATCTCGCCACTTAAGGCAGAGCTGAGGAGGAATTTCTTCTCTCAGAGGGTAGTGAATCTGTGGAATTCTTTACCGCAGAAAGCTGCAGAGGCTGGGTCGTTAAGTATGTTCAGGGCTGAGATAGACAGATTTTTAGTCCGTAAGGGAATCAAGGGATATGGAGATAAGGCAGGAAAGTGGAGTTGAGGATTATATCAGATCAGTCACGATCTCGTTGAATGGCAGAGCAGACTCGATGGGCCAAACGGCCCACGTCTGCTCGTAGGTCTTATGGTCTTAAACCACGAAATCTCATTCGTGCAGGAGAGCCATTTATCTTACTGATCCTTTCTAGTTTTTTTTCCAATCTCTCCCTTATAATTCAAACTTCTGTTCCCTCTCTTTGTTTCTCATTTTGTATCTGTAAGAATCAAATACATTCTTTCATTTTGTTTCTCTCATTCAATCTATTTTCTTCTCTGTTATCCTTCTGTTTCTTTCTCAGTCCTTGTCTTTTACTGCTTAAGGAGATAGATTGTTGCCCTCATCAGCTTGAATGCCAGCAGTTTGCACGGTAAACATTTTGTTTGAGCTGAGGGGAGAGAAATATATTTCATTTGATTAATTATTGTCACATGTATTGGGATACATGAAAAGGATTGTTTCTTGTGCACTATACAGACAAAGCATAACATTCATAGATCACACGTGGGTGAAGGAAAGGAGAAGCTGCAGAATATAGTGTTGCAGTTACAGATAGGGTGTAGAGAAAGATCAGTTTAATATAGAGTAGGTCCATTCAAAGGTCTGATGGCAACAGTGAAAAAGCTGTTCTTTTTTTTTATTCATTCACGGGACATGGGCTTCAATGGCTAGGCCAGCATTTACTGCCCATCCCCAGTTGCCCAAGGGCAGTTGAGAATCAACCACATTGCTGTGGTTCTGGAGTCACATGTAGGCCAGACCAGGTAAGAACGGCAGATTTCCTTTCCTAAATGAATCAGATGGGTTTTTGCAACAATCGACAATGGTCATCAGTAAATTTTTAATTCCATATTTTTTTTATTGGATTCAAATTCCACCACCTGCTGCGGCAGGATTCGAGCCCAGAACATGGCTGAGTTTCTGGATTAATGGTCCAGTGGTAATACCACTAGGCCACTGCCTTCCCCAGTTGGACTGTGATCTCAGACTTTTATTTCTTTTTCCCAACGGAAGAGCGAATGTCCGAGGTGCGTGGGGCTCTTGATTATGCTGGCCGCTCTTCCGAGGCAGGGTGACGGAGTAAATGTATGGGAGGCTTATTTACCGTGCTGCCAAAAACACAGGGTCCAGAACCTTCCAGCAAGCAAAAGTGAAAAATAAAGTGATGTGCTGCATTTATCTGTGTTCATTCTCTCCCTCCACCCACTGCTGTCAAATCCCCTTGTTTTCCTTAAGCAGAGACACTGTGTAACCTTTGTCTCTTCATCAAGTACTCAGCCTTATAGCTCATCCCCATTTTCAGGCCTATGCAGCCGTCAGTCTGAATTATTTTCAATGAGCACTTCTCTATCTCATGTCAACACCCAGTTCGAACCCATCACCGTACGCCTAGGCTGCAGCGGCGCATTTTGCATGTTTATCAGCCCCGTGCATTGCTATTAACCTTTTCCCTCTGCTGCAGCCCTCTCGACCTGCTGTAGTTTGCAGTCCCTGATAGCAGCAGCTGCCTGATTTCACCTCGGTGCAAAGGAACGCACATTAGCATTTCCTCTTCCACCGGGGCAGGGTGGGGGCAGAACGAGAGAGAGAGAGAAAAAAACTCCTCTTACACACGGCCAGGAATTTATTCCGGTAAACAACCTCATCTAATCTCACAAGACGGTTCAGCGGAGATGCTAATTCGAAACAGTGCTGCGTTACCCAGGAGCAGATGGGGCGGGGGGGGGCGTGTAGGGGGGAGGAGGCTTCCCTCCCTCCACCCCACCGTCTCCACATTTTGTGGACAAACATATTTACCTGGGTGTAGAGAAATCCTTAAATTACAAACTGTGTGACAATAGCAGTAACTGGATTGAAGGCACGCACTGCTGCGTTTATTGAAATACAGTGGTGTAGGTGGAGAGGAAGTGAGGGGGGGGGTGGGGAAGGATGGTGTAGAGAAGCCAAATCATAAGGAAGAAGAGAGAAGTCTTTTTTTTCCCCCCTCAAACCTTCAAAAATAATAGCGGTTTATTTAAGACACTGGATTGCGACACAACAGCTGTATTATAATTTTCTCTAACAACACCAATTATACCTTGGATTGATTCTGCACACATTTAATAGGGGTAGCCACACCTCTTGCGTTACAAGTCATTAAAGGTGTCGAACAATGTAATTTTAAAATTGTCCTTCTGCTACACATGTCAATATGACAACATAATTTTCACAATTCGTACTGTGTAAACACTGCATAACAGTAATTTCCCCTGTACAAAAGCAGGATTATTAGCTGTCTGGGTTTTTTGCTTGTTCCAGACATGTCAATTTGCCTCCTTTTCTTCTATCTCCTATTCTTCAAATTGCTACTGCGTCTCCTTTTCTCATTTGTTGCCCAGAATGAAGTGGGCACGTTTAATCGCACCGGGTGCACTGTGAAATCGCTGCCCAAGGTGTGACAATGCGTTCCAAGTTTGGTGTGGGGCAAGCATGCAGTTCAGGTGGAAAGCAATGTTATTGTAGGCAGTGTCCAGCCTTGGGAGGTAGGGATGGAGGGGGAAGCAGAAGTAGGGAGGGGATGGGGAAGAGGAGAAAGGGGTAGGGAGGGAATGGGGGTGAGGAGGTAGGGAGGAGGTGGTTATGGGGCAGATGAGTTGAAGGAGGAGGAGGGGTGGATCGGGAAATGAAATAGAAGGAGTGGCATGAAAATAAGAATCAAATCCAACTTCCAGTTGTGTTGCATTTTATTTCTCTCTCGCTGTCTCTCTCTCTCTCCTTTCCCTCTCTCCTTGCTCGTAAATGCTCACATTGAATCATAATGTACATACGTGACACACCTGAGTAAGTATAATCTGTTTTAGGTTTTCTTCATAGTAGCTTGCTGTAAAATCTAATGGTGTCATAAAATTGTTAAAGTGGTCTGGTCCTGCATCTTCCTAGATGACTTTAAGCTTGAAAATAAAATTATTTATTCTTCCTGGCTCCCATTACTATGATTTATTTCTTCTCTGTGACAACAATGAAACATTTTTGTCTATGACTGGGCTATTTAATGGATACTTTCTCTTGGCGTGGCACACACAAAGTTAATCCAAAGTACTACTGGCTGATTCATCAAGCTGCATAGAATATGATTTACCAGTCTGTGACATCAAAGGTACTGATCGGTCATTGTTTGCAATGGTTAGTGAGGTCTAATAAGCAACAATTGGCTTGCTCCTTTAACTATTGAGTAGCCAGAGTTCCTGGATGGGGTCCATCCCACTGACCTTTGGGACAGATTAATGAGTCAAACTGTTCTTTTCATCTACAAGCGTTCTGTGGGGTCCTTTACAGACACCTGTTTTATTTTTGCAGCTGGATTTGTGTGGACAAACATCATTTTGAATACTGCAGAGGTCTAGGCAAAAGCATACCTTTTTAATATTCTCTGGTATTAGGTTTGTGCTAAATATTTAAGAGCCATGCATGGGTATCAATGCACGTAGACTCTGATCAGTCTGAGGTCAGTAAGGATACAAGGCTAACTAGAGACTCCATAGCAAGTGCCACTACTTACTAGAAGCAAGCTTCCATGCACCTCACTCTTCAGCCTCATCATCATGCACTTAGTGACAATTCTCTTTGTGAAAGCAGGCTCTGGTCAATGCCTCTTTATCTCTTTTGATCTGTCTTGATTAGAGCTAAATAGTAACTAGCATCATGCACTGTAACTATACCAATGAGGAGTGTTAGATTTGCAGATCGGACCTAAACGTTGATGACTTTTCTTTGCGTTCTTGAGCCTGATTTTTTTAACACCAGATGATGTCTGGTGTCATTGGCTGTTACCACAGTATAAAATGTGAAAGGCATATGTTTGTTTGTATTTCTGGTGATGCAAAGTGGGTGGGTTTTATCATCAGTATTTTAACAGAGAATTTATAATCCCTTGTGGTCTAGTGATGGAGGTTGTGTCTAACGCCTGCTGGTTCGAATGATGGAGTTTGTGTATGACTTTTACAAATGCACCATGGAAAGCATTCTTTCTGGTTGTATCATAGCTTGGTATGGCTCCTGCTCTGTCCAAGACTGCAAGAAACTACAAAGGGTCGTGAGTGAAGCTCAGTTCATCACTCAAACCAACCTCCCATCCATTGACTCTGTCTACACTTCCGGCTGCCTTGGAAAAGCAACCAGCATAATCAAGGACCCCACGCACCCCAGACATTCTCTCTCCCACTTTCCTCCATTGGGAAAAAGATAAAGTCCGAGGTCATGTGCCAACCCACTCAAGAGAAGCTTCTTCCCTGCTGCCATCAGACTTTTGATGGACTTATCTCATATTAAGTTGATCGTTCTCTACACCCTAGTTATGATTGTAACACTACATTTTGCATCCTCTCCTTCCGTGTGTACGATATGCTTTCTCTGGATAGCACGCAAAAAACAATTCATTTCACTGCATATGAATAAACGTGACAATAATAAATCAAATCAAGTCAAAACATTCCTGTTGGTCTAGTTTTGGAGTTTGTGTGTAACTCTGGCTGGTCTAATGATGCTGTTGTTGGATGACACATAGTGGCCTAACGATGGAGTTTGTGTGTAACTCCTGCTGGGCCAGAGATGGAGTTTGTGTGTAACTCCTGCTGGGCCAGAGATGGAGTTTGTGTATGACTCCTGCTGGGCCAGAGATGGAGTTTGTGTATGACTCCTGCTGGGCCAGTGATGGAGTTTGTGTATGACTCCTGCTGGGCCAGTGATGGAGTTTGTGTATGACTCCTGCTGGGCCAGTGATGGAGTTTGTGTGTAACTCCTGCTGGGCCAGTGATGGAGTTTGTGTATGACTCCTGCTGGGCCAGTGATGGAGTTTGTGTGTCACTCCTGCTGGGCCAGTGATGGAGTTTGTGTATGACTCCTGCTGGGCCAGTGATGGAGTTTGTGTGTCACTCCTGCTGGGCCAGTGATGGAGTTTGTGTATGACTCCTGCTGGGCCAGTGATGGAGTTTGTGTGTCACTCCTGCTGGGCCAGTGATGGAGTTTGTGTGTCACTCCTGCTGGGCCAGTGATGGAGTTTGTGTATGACTCCTGCTGGGCCAGTGATGGAGTTTGTGTGTAACTCCTGCTGGGCCAGTGATGGAGTTTGTGTGTCACTCCTGCTGGGCCAGTGATGGAGTTTGTGTATGACTCCTGCTGGGCCAGTGATGGAGTTTGTGTGTAACTCCTGCTGGGCCAGAGATGGAGTTTGTATGTCACTCCTGCTGGGCCAGTGATGGAGTTTGTGTGTCACTCCTGCTGGGCCAGTGATGGAGTTTGTGTGTCACTCCTGCTGGGCCAGTGATGGAGTTTGTGTGTCACTCCTGCTGGGCCAGAGATGGAGTTTGTGTGTAACTCCTGCTGGGCCAGAGATGGAGTTTGTATGTCACTCCTGCTGGGCCAGTGATGGAGTTTGTGTGTCACTCCTGCTGGGCCAGTGATGGAGTTTGTGTATGACTCCTGCTGGGCCAGAGATGGAGTTTGTGTGTAACTCCTGCTGGGCCAGAGATGGAGTTTGTATGTCACTCCTGCTGGGCCAGTGATGGAGTTTGTGTGTCACTCCTGCTGGGCCAGTGATGGAGTTTGTGTGTCACTCCTGCTGGGCCAGTGATGGAGTTTGTGTGTCACTCCTGCTGGGCCAGTGATGGAGTTTGTGTATGACTCCTGCTGGGCCAGAGATGGAGTTTGTGTGTCACTCCTGCTGGGCCAGAGATGGAGTTTGTGTGTCACTCCTGCTGGGCCAGTGATGGAGTTTGTGTATGACTCCTGCTGGGCCAGTGATGGAGTTTGTGTATGACTCCTGCTGGGCCAGTGATGGAGTTTGTGTGTCACTCCTGCTGGGCCAGTGATGGAGTTTGTGTGTAACTCCTGCTGGGCCAGTGATGGAGTTTGTGTATGACTCCTGCTGGGCCAGAGATGGAGTTTGTGTGTCACTCCTGCTGGGCCAGAGATGGAGTTTGTGTGTCACTCCTGCTGGGCCAGTGATGGAGTTTGTGTATGACTCCTGCTGGGCCAGTGATGGAGTTTGTGTGTAACTCCTGTTGTCTAATGATGGCGTTTGTGCATAAATCCTGCAGGTCTAGTGATGCAGTTTGTCTATAATTTCTGCTGGTCTAATGACGGAGCTTGTGGATGATGCATAATGGTCTGATGAGGGTGTTTGTAGATGACTCATGGTGCTCCAGTAGTGGGCTTATTATGTTGCCCTGAATGGATGAATTTAACTCCTGGTTTGACTGCCGGTTATGAGTGGAGTCAGGGCCTTGGAACTGGAATCCAATATTGCAGCACTACAACTACCCGTGGATTTTTGACTATATTTTTTCCACTCCTATGTTAACAGTTGTTCCCTCTCGGTTCCCCAGTGTAGAGACAGGTCAAGTGATCTGCTGTCCTCAACCCTTCTGCTTCTCTGATCTGGCGGCTGGCATGCAACCAAGATGCCTTATTTGCTTTTGTTCAAGTGTTATAACCTCGCTGCCAACTGAGGTCGAGGGAATCGTCTGTGACAACTTTGATCAGCTCTCACATACAACAATCTTGGATGCTTACACCTTCTGCTTTCACTGCAATGTAGCTGGAATGTGTAATTCACTCTGAAGAACTATATGTGGCATTTACTCCATACAGACATTGATGAGATACCATCAATTACCACCAGACCGCTAGTGAATTATTTGTCACAGTTAATTACACTTTAGATTTTCATAATCACCTTTAATCACTAACTAGATCTTTGACAACCTTGTATTAAAGGAGCTATTCAGAGGTGAATAGTTAAGTACTCCCTAATGTTAAGAGGTGAATATGCAAGCTCTCCTTGACATTAAGCATGATAGTGTATCCGCGCTGCCTTTTTTATCGTTTGAACAATATTTTGAAATATTTCTTGATTTATATAGAATAATACACTTTTAAAATCTGTACCAGCATCTGAGATTATTGCAGCCGAACTCCTGTACATGACACAATCTACGACTGCTCAATAGTTTTTGGTTTTCCTAATGACTTAATGTTGGAATACTATTATATTAATACAGCAATGATCAGTTACCTTGCACTATAGTGTCATTAATATCTGTAAGCATTACATTCATACAGTGAATAAGGTACACTTTATATACAGAGCATATAATTAGCAGGCACATTAGGCCATTACTTACAAGGTGTTTGCTGCACTCGGAGAAATAAAAGCATGACTTTCACTCCCTAAGGCCAAAATAGCCAGTTTATCTTCTCAAATGGGCAATGAAATGCTTTATGACTGGCTCAGATGTGAACGCGTCTGCCTTTCCCCATCTACCCATGGGCCCTGATTCCACAGTCTGCATTTTCCATTTGCTAGTCCAAACAAGTCAGGAGTAAGAAAAAGGAAGGAGGGTTGGAAGAATAGAAAGACACAACATAAAAGAGAAGAACAAAAACTAATCGAATCAAAGGGAAGAAGGTAAATTGTTAACAGCAAAAGGTGTGCAAGAAAAATGAATTATGAGAGTGGCATAATGGTTAGCACTGCTGCCTCACAGGGAGCCAGGTTCAATTCCGACAATGGGGTCAAGGATTATAAGAGACAGGAGGTAAAGTGGAGTTAAGGCCACAATGAGATCAGCCACAGGTAGCATGATGACACAGTGGTTAGCACTGCTGCCTCACTGCGCCAGGCAGCCGGGTTCAATTCCAGCCTTGGGTGACTGTCTGTATGGAGTTAGCACTTTTTCCCTGTTTCTGTATGGGATTCCTCTGGTTTCTTCCCATAGTCCAAAGATGTGCAGTGGCACAGTGGTACTGTCACTAGACTAGTTAGCCCAGAATCCCAGAATAATGCTTTGCGGACCTAGGTTTGAATCCAATCATGGCAGATGATGAGATTTGAATTTTAAAAAAATCTGCAATTTAAATAAGTCTAATGATGACCACAAAACCATTGTCGATTATCATAAAAACCCATTTCATTCACTAATGTTTTTTGGGGAAGGAAATCTGTCGTCCTAACCTAGTCTGGCCGACATGTGTCTCCAGATCCTCAGCAATGTGGTTGAATCTTAACTGCCCTCAGAGATAGGCAATAAATGCTGGACCAGCCAGTGATGCCTACATCTCACGAATGAATTAAAAAAAGGTTCGGTTGATTGGCCATGCTCAATTGCCCCTTAGAGTAGGGAGATTAGTAAGGTGGTGAAGGGATAGTTGTCAGAATAGGCTTGATGGACAAATGCCCTCGTTCTGCAGTGTAGGTATTCTATGATCTATGATCAGAATTTTCACCATTTCAATTGTCTTCTTTTCCTCAAATGACAGCTGGCCAGGATCCCCTGGCCAACCAGTCACAGTATCATAAAATCCCGACAGTGCAGAAGGAGGCCATTTGGCCTACTGAGCCTGCACTGCAATAATCCCATCCAAGCCACATCCGCATAACCCCATGCATTTATGCTGCTAATTCTCTGACACTAAGGGGCAATTTAGCATGGCCAATCCACCTAACCCGCACATCTTTGGAGTGTGGGAGGAAACTGGAGCATCCAGAGGAAATCCACTCAGACAGAGGGGAAACGTGCAACTCCACATAGACAGTGACCCCGAGGCTGGAATTGAGCCTGGATCCCTAGTGCTGTGAGGCAGCAGTGCTAACCACTATGCCATCATGTCAAATGCTCCACGAGAAATAAACATTTCAAAGTCTATTTGAAAATTTAAAATTCAGGGTAGGTTCAACAGCTCTTTTATAATTATCATTTTGTTTTGCCATTTTTATTCAGTTTAGATTGCTTTACTGAATGTTCCAATATTTTAATTTCTTTTGTATGTCAAAATAACTCCTAATATCCAAGAGTTGGGTTCTGTGTTTGAGTAAGCTTGAGTTTTTGAGTGTGTTAATGTGTATCTGTGTGCATTAACTCTGAGTTTACTTCCCAATGGGTTTAACATAAAACAATAGGCAGCAACCCACTTCCCAATCTCGCTTGAGGCCTCTAATCTGAGTAACAGGGCCAGGAATTTCCTCGTGGTGACTCTTTCTCCATCTTGTATTTTGCTGGAAGTGTGGCGTGAATTCTGTTCAAATGCATAAATAATTTTGCTCCACTTCCATCAAAGTTATGGTTCTCGAAGAGCTCGAACAACTTCTAAACTGGATCTTTGTTAATGAATAAGGAAGAAGTGAATGCTGTGTAGAAATGATAGGATCAGTATTTACCCTAATCAACCTCTTCAGTAATATTAGGATTGTTAATAGTGGAACCACAAATCTGATTCCAATAATATTCCAAGTCAAACTTATGCGGATGGCTCAATTGGATAGAACAGTGGCATTTCACTTTATGTACTTGAGTTCGATTTTAATCCAATTTTTTTCATTCATTCGTGGGACATGGACATCGCTGGCTAGCCAGCATTTATTGCCCATCCCTATTTGCTCTTGGAGGGTAGTCAACTACATTGCTGTGGCTCTGGAGTCACTTGTAGCCAAGACCAGATAAGGATGACAGATCTCCTTCCCTAAAGGACATTGGTGAACCAGGTGAACTTTTCCAGCAATCGACAATGATTTCATGGTCATCGGTAGATAATTAATTCCAGATTTCTTTCATCAAATTTGAATTCCACCATCTGCTGTGGTGAGATTCGAACCTGGGTCCCCAGAACATGAGCTGAGTTTCTGGATTAATAGTGTGGTGATAATACCAGTTGGCTATCTGCAATGGTTGGGATGAATGTCTCTACTCTCTGAAAGGGGCTTACAAATTAGTTTCACCTATTCCGAACTGCTTTCTGGTTGATGTGGCTTCATTCCAGAAATCAGTCCACAGTTTGTCACTTTTACTCAGGCTATAATAAAGGCATTTTAGAAAGTGTAAACATTCATACTGGTGCAGTTCCGGGTCTTTGTTTTTGAGATGGCGGGGTTGGGTCAGAATAAAAGACGGTTTACTTTGCGCTTGATTGTGATAATCTATAACAAAGGCGGGGTTCATTGTCAAAGTAAAGAAGTCTTCCAGCATGGACATCTTTCACTTTGATCAGCATAGAACACACACACACCCACATACACAGGGGGTGGCACAGTGGTTAGCACTGCTGCCTCACAGCGCCAGGATGTAGAGATGCTGGCATTGGACTGGGATAAACACAGTAAGGAGTCTCACAACACCAGGTTAGAGTCCAATAAGTTTATTTGATAGTAATCTCACAAGCTTTCAGAGATCAGAACCTTCCACACACCTGACGAAGGCACACCATTTCTGAAAGTTAGTGAGATTACTATCAAATAAACTGGTTGGACTCTAACCTGGTGTTGTGAGACTTCTTAAGCGCCACGGATAGGTTCAATTCCAGTCTCGGGTCACTGTCTGTGTAGAGTTTGCACTTTCTCCCCATATCTGTGTGGGTTTCCTCCAGGTACCCCAGTTTCTTCCCACACTCCAAAGATGTGCAGGTTAGGTGGATTGACCATGCTAAATTTCCACTTAGTGTCAGGGGGATTAACAGGGTAAATATTTGGGGTTACGGGAATAGGGCCTCATGGGATTCTTGTTGGTGCAGACTCGATGGGCTGAATGGCCTCCTTCTTCACTGTATGATTTCTATGACAAATTTGAATGGTGTGGGCAGACCTGAAATGGACCATAGAAAATTAACAGTTGTAACAGGATCATGGTCATGCCTATCGTTTAAACTCATTCACAGTTTACAAATGCACATCAGCCTGCATCAATTGATTTTCTTTAATATTCTCAGCTGAAGAAGATAGAAAGCTAAAAATTGCTCATGGCCCGCTTTTGGAAGTGGGGCTTCTGATGTGGGGCTTGCAGCTTCAGTACTGCCTCTGTGCTTACCCAATTGTAACATTAGTTTGAGTGTCACGCACCCTGCCAGGGGACTAAACAATGTGTGTATTGATAATACATGCTGCAGCAAGCCTGCTCCTCTCAAAGGTAGTCTGTCCCTCTTAAAGTGGAGCTGCACTGACTGGAAGGGAGCTGCTACTCACTGCCTGAACTGGTGCTGGGTGCACTAAGGAGATTCACCAGGAAAGAGGGAGAGCTTCTAGGTTCACTGATAAGGTGTTGAATGCCTTGGTCATAGAAATGAATAGGAGAGAGGGAGAGGCTTATCCCTCTAGCGTGTTGAGGGAAAGGGATGGTAGGTGTATCAAGGATTACTCTTCGAAGGGACTGGAACCATGTGGCCAGCTAGGTCAGTGAAAGGAACCTGGCCATGAAGATCTGATAAAGGTACATCAAAAAGCTTAATGTATGAATGTAGGTAAACATGAAATATTCACTGTTTTTAAACTAACGACCGTTTGATTTTATGTTATACTGGAGGGGAGGCCAAAGACAAATTTCCACTTTAGCATGGACAATAAAATTCTATTCTATTCCATGCCCAGGGATGTATAAAGAATACATCTTCAAAGGACATCTCGCACCCACCACCCATCACATTGTTCAATATACCAGACCCCCATCACTCACCCCTCAGTAATCCCTGACACTCAGGATTTAAGTCTAACCTTCTGATACTACAACTCACTTCCACATGGATTGCGATGATAACAGATTCATTCCCAACTCCCACCTGCTTTCACAGAACTCCAGCTATTCAGCTGCAGCAGGCACATCACCGGTTTAGCGCCATCACTATCATTCCCCTCTTCCGCAGGACAAGGTTACTTGCAATAGAAAGGAACAGAGCTGAATGAGTGCAGGACAAGAGTGCCTTCATCTCCTGAGGCTGACAGAGGGAACAGTTCTCAGCATCATGGGGCTAACTGTGATGGGGCCTGTGGCATCCAGAGAACACTGAAGCTGATGGAATGTTCTGGCCTTCTGCCCTTTGTAAACTCCCAGAGCACCATTATCCTGTCTGCTATCTGGCATGAGGGGCAAGTGGCTGATGCTATCACAATGGACCTCTTATACCCCAACACCATTCCTCTCATGCTAACCCTCTTCTTTCTGTATTTCAGATATCCAAGAACTGGTATCTGGCCAGCCAGGGATGCCCAGGAGAGAGGGAGATAACAGCATATCCCTTAAAGAGATACAATCAAATGGATCTGATACTAGAACATAGAACATTACAGCACAGTACAGGCCCTTTGGCCCTCGATGTTGCACCAACCTGTGAACACTAATCTAAAGCCCATCTAACCTATACTATTCCAATATCATCCATATGTTTATCCAATGACCAGTTAAATGTCCTTACTCTCAGCCATCGGCTCAGATGCTGACATTGCACTTACCATAGAGGCTGATAGAAAGTTGTGAGGCCCAATTTTATCTCCGCGAATTTTGCATGAAAGGGATCAGCTGAGCCTCTAGTGGGCTGTAGCCAGGGCAAGGGGAAAGGATAGATCATTGTCCAGCTTCCCAGGTGGCAAGGTCACAGACAGATTCCGCTACAGAGACCTCAGATGAAGGAGATTGCTAATGAGAATGCTGGGTGTGTTGTCAGGCCTGCCAGACAATCTCCTATCAGTGTGAAGGAGCAGGGAGGAGTTCAGCTCCAACATGGCAGGGTCATTGTGCAGAGTTCCCCCTCTCTGCAGCCTCTACTCCATCTCTCCGCAGTGTTGCAGACCCAGAGGCACTGTATCTGCAGCCTTTCTGTGGACAGGTCACCAAATCACCTTTCCTTCCAGTGAGGTTGCAGCAAGACTTTCAGCCGAATCCAGGAACTCATCGCCACAGCTCCAAAAAACAATCTGGGGTGCCTCCAGAAACTTAGCAATGGCAGAGGTTAGAGGACATGACCTTCCTCGCATACTGGGTACCTAGCACTGTCAATAATACTGATGCCGGATCCGTTTTGCAGCTATATGCATACACCTTGGAGAGTGAGTAGTAAATACAGGGCAGACTCGATGGGCCAAATGGCCTCATTCAGTGCAGTGCTATTCTACAACTCCACAGTCATGTGAATGGAGTGGCATTGTCCAAGGTTGTAAGTCGTATGTTAAATCAACCGGTGTCTCTTACATCGTGATGTGCTGTTTGGGGCAGTACTGGCACATGCCAGCACAAATGCCCTCCTCAGCACTGGGACACCATGTGGAGAGGGGCCAAATTCACTGCCTGCTCCACTTGGATGGTTCCTGGTGTCAGAATCAGAGCCTTGAATTTCACAATATACTTTCCTTAAGACATAGCTTAAAAAATTGCAGCTATTTTGTGTTCAAATATCTGAAACTTTCCATCTTGGTTTCCAAACTTTCCAATTTGGTTTAATTTAGGCCGTGTCACATATTTAATTTTTGGCACTTAATTTTTCTGATGTCCCAATCTGTTCTATACCAATCCCTTCGAAAGAGTTCTTTCGCATTTTGTTCATCCTTTTCTATTCACACCACTTTGTTCTTCATTCATCTACTTGTGAAGTGCAACCAGGACAGAGAAAATAGCCACAGAATGGGCTCATGCTGTCTGTTGTGTTGAGTTTCACTATATTGTCTTGTGGCAAATGTATATTCATTCTCCTGTGCTGAAATACTTTCATTCAAAGAATAGTTTACATTTGATATTGATGTTCCCCTCCTTTATTCTCATCTGTTTTCCAGGAAAAGGGTCCAATAAGCTGAATTTGATTTGATTTGATTTATTATTGTCACAGATATAGTGAAAAGTATAATTTCTTGCGCCCTATACAGGCAAAATATACATAGGGGAGGAGGAGATGAGAGTGTGCAGGATGTAGTGTAACAGTCATAGCTAGGGTGTAAAGAAAGATCAGCACAATATATAGATTCATTCAAAAGTCTGATGGTAGCAGGAAAGAAACTGCTCTTGAATCGGGTTGGTACGTGATCTCAGACTTTTGTATCTTTATTGTGATGGAAGAAGGTGGAAGAGAGAATGTCCAGGGTGCATGGGGTCCTTGATTTTGCTGGCTGCTTTTCCAAGGCAGCGGGGAGTGTGGATGGAGTCAATGGATGGGAGGCTGGTTTGCATGATGGACTGCTGTGTTCACAATCTTTTATGGTTTCTAGCAGTCTTGGTCAGAGCAGGAGCCATACCGAGCCGTGATACATCCAGAAAGGATGCTTTCTATGGTGCTTCTGTAAAAATTAGTGAGAATCGTAATGGATATGCCAAATTTCCTTAGCCCACTGAGAAACTAGAAGTGTTGGTGGGCTTTCTTAAAATGTTGGATATATTTCCCACTTCCTTATGGACCTACACTTTGCCTATAATTCTCCTATTCAGCCCTTCTCTTATTCACAGTGACCTTCACAATGGGTGAGAGAGGGGTCCCTGATCCTGTGAGGCAGTTGTGCTAGCCACTGTGCCACCCTGGCACACACTCAATGGGCCAAAAGGCCTCCTTCTGCTCTGGAGGGATTCCGTGATTCTATGATTCTGTATGTGTTAAACTACATCTGAGTTGCATCCATATTCTCAATGTAGATTGTCAATACTAAACACTCAAATCAGGTAGTTTCTGCCCAAGCAAGGTCAGGCTAATCCAATGTGAGTGATTGTGGTAGAAGATTTGATAATCAGGGGCACAGACAGGCGTTTCTGTGGCCGCAAATGAGTCACCAAGATGGTTTGTTGCCTCCCTGGTGCCAGGGTCCTGGATGTCTCTAAGTGGGTACAGGGCATCCTGAAATGGGAGAGTAAATTGACAGATGTCATCGTCCACATTGGTACTGATGATATAGGCAGGAAGAGGGAAGATGTCCTGCATAGACATTTCAGGGAGTTAGGTCAGGAGCTAAAAAGCAGGACCTCTAGTAATCTCAGGATTACTCCCTGTGCCACATACTGGTGAGGCTTGGAACAGGGAGATAATACAGTTGAACATGTGGCTAAAGAGCTGGTAAGGAAGGAGAGCTTTGGATATATGAATGTCTTCTGGGGAAGGTGAGCCCCGTACAAGAAGGACAGGTTGCACCTGAACTGGAGGGGCACCAATGTCCTGGGCGGGAGGTTTGTCAGTGCTGTTCGGGAGGGTTTAAACCAGTGTGATGGGGGCTGGAAACTGGAACAGTAAGCAGTAATTGCAGAGGGTGGGGAAAAATGTGAGACTGAGATAAACAAACACAGAGTAGGAGCAGACAGAGGGAAACCACCAGGCTTTAGATCTGGAGTGCATTTACCTCAATGCAAGAGGTATAAAAGGTAAGACAGATGAACTGAAAGCCTGGATTATTGCATGGAATTATGATGTAATTGCAATTACAGAAACATGGTTAAAGGAGGAAAAGCACTGGCAGCTTAAAATTTTGGGATATTCTAGATGGGGCAGAAAGAAAAATAAAAGGGGTGGGGGAGTTGCATTGCTGATGAGGGAGCAGGACACATTAGAATTAGGAGGGCTAAAAGGGGCCATAAAATGTCTTTGGCAAACAAGGTGAAGGAGAATCCCAAGGCTTTTTATGCATATATTAGGAGCAAGAGGGTAGCAAGAGAAAGAGTGGGCCCACTCAAGGACAGTGGAGGGAAGTTATATATCGAATTACAGGAGGTGGGTGAAATCTTTAATGAATACTTTGTATCTGTATTCACCAAGGAAAAGGACATGACTGATGTTGAGGTCATGGATAGGTGTGTGAACACTCTTGAGAATGTCAATATATCAAAGGAGGAAGTGTTGAGTATCCTGGATTGCATTAAGGTAGACAAGTCCCCAGGACCAGATGGGATCTATCTCCAGTTACTGCAGGAGGCAAGGGGAGAAATAGTTGGGCCTTATCAGATACCTTCACATTCTCTTTGACCACAGGCGAGGACTGGAGAATGTTGTTCCCTTGTTTAAGAAAGGAGGCAGGAATAATCCAGCAAGTTAAAGGCCGGTGAGTCTGACATAAATGATGGGGAAGCTTTTGGAGGAGATACTGAGGGACAGAATACACACAAATTTGGAGGAAAATGGACTAGATAGTGACAGGCAGCATAGTTTTGTACAGGGAAGGTCATGTCTCACCAACTTGACTTAGTTTTTTGAAGAGGTATCAAAGAAAATTGATGAGGGAAGGGCTGTGGCTGTAGATAGTATGGACTTTGGTAAGGCGTTTGACAAGGTCCCACATGGCAGCCTGGTACAAAAACTAAAATCACATGTGATTCAAGGTGGGCTGGCTAGATGGATACAGAACTGGTTTGGTTATAGAAGACAGAGAGTAGCGGTGGAAGGTTGTTTTTTAGAATGAAGATCTGTAACTGGTGATGCTCCAGAGGGATCAGTCCTGGGACTTCTGTTGTTTTAGTATATATAAATGATCTGGAAGAAAATGTGGGTGGTCTGATTAGTAAGTTTGCAGATGACAAAGACTGGCGAAGTTGTCAATAGTGTCAAGGTTTATTAAAGGATAAAACAGGATATAGATAGATTGGAGGTTTGGGCACAGAAAAAGCAGATGGAGTTTAATGCAGACAAATGCAAGGTGATGCACTTTGGAGGATCAAATTTAGGTATGAACTATTAAATGTTAAATTCTCCCCCAGTGCACCCGAACAGGCACTGGAGTGTGGTGATTAGGAGATGTTCAAAATAACTTCATTGCAGTGTTACTTTAAGCCTGCTTGTGACAATTATAGATAAACATAGATATCATATTAATGAAGAGGATAGTTCTTTTGGGGGCTCCATGTTAGAGGGCAGAAGTTTTTGAGAGAGCTTTGTAGATAACTGCAGTCCTGTTCCTTGACAAAAGTAGTTGGTAACAACCTTGCAGAAGGCAGTCCTTGATTTTTGTGAGAGTTTTCCAGCTTGTACCAAACTCTCACTTCTCTCTGTGACTGTGGTTAAACTATGATTAAAACTTGTTCACATATTGGACCTGGCTTATCAGCAGTCTTCAATTTGAAAATAGAAAGCTCTAGGCGTGCGATTGTGCATTAGGCATTGCATGTGCATTCCAGAAAATGCATCTGCGCATACATGGGGAAAAGACACCACATTAACTTACTGCCCAATTAGAACACTTTTAGTTGGATATCCAGAATGCACCATTTAAAATTCCAGCTCCCAGATACTCTGTCCATGAATCAGTACTAGAGCAATACAGAATCAGTGCTAGAACAATACAGAACCAGTACTAGAACAATACTGAATCAGTGCTAGAACAATACAGAACCAGTGCTAGAACAATGCAGAATCAATCTAGAACAATACAGAATCAGTACTAGAACAATACAGAATCAGCTAGAACAATACTGTTCTCATTGTCAATCATATTCACCACACCCCCACACCCCCAACCCCCGTCAGCAATTTTATTCCATACTCTATTTTAGTTTTGGATTGATAGGATCACCAACTCTAAATTATAAAATCCCTACATTGCAGAAGGAGGCCATTCGGTCCATTGAGCCTGCACCAACAATAATCCCACCCAAGGCCCTATGCCTGTAACCTGACTTATTTACCCTGCTAATTCCCCTGACACTAAGGGACAATTTATCATGGTCAATCAACCTAACCTGCACATCTTTGGAGTGTGGGAGGAAACCGGAGCATCTGGAGGAAACTCACGCAAACATGGGGAGAACGTACAAACTCCATGCAAACAGTCACCAGAGACCAGAATTGAACCCGGGTCCCTGGTGCTGTAAGGCAGCAGTGCTAATCACTGTGCCATTGTGCTGCCACCCATCCTGGTCCTTTTGCAACACATTGATGGGATTGAATGCAAACTGGATCATCGCATCTCACTGTTTGGATTGAACAGGGAAGGGGTTTTGCCAGTTTGCAACCACTTTGATCCTACCAAGGGATGGGTGGTGGGGGTAGGGCTGTCCCTCTGACTGTTAAAAAGTGTACAAGCCTGCAAGGGTGGCCTTCTTCTCAAGTGTCTCCCTTTTATCTTCCTGCCTCCTCCTTTGCAACAGATACAGCTTTTGAACTTTATTTAGCTCTCTGTTTGGTGACAGAGCCACGCTGCCTGTTGGTAATGCTTTCTTGCAGGAGTGTGCAGATGGACCTGTGAGAGGGGTGAGGCCAGCAGCTTCACAGATTGCGGGTTACTCAGTACAGCGTGAAAGCCGTCGCCAGGTTGATTTGCAAGCAGCTGTTAGTGCGAATGTTTGTTATAGCCAAACAAAGACAGACAGCGCTGAGGCTCGGAAGGGTCCCTGGCACAGACCCAAGCAAATACGTTCTACCGCACTCCTGGTGAATAAATGTAGCACTTAACTGTGCCAGAAGCTTAGCTGGTGGCCTGTTTATCTGCAGCCACTTGTCACAATTCATTTCCACATATTGGCCCCTTCTTATACTCAAGTTATGTTACATGGCAGCAAACAGACAGTTTTGTCCACCTATCGCCATCTCAATCTTAAATGTCCTGTTCTAGCAACCTTTTCTCCCTCTTGCTACTTTTATAGCAATTGGAGATTTTATATTAAATGAGTTGCTATAAAATGTATCGATTGTTCCAGGAAATGGAGCCACGATGCATCCAGTGCTATTTAAATGGACAAATGTAACAACACAGGCTGAGTTTGTTATCGGTCATTTCCTATCTTGGTAACATTCACTGAGTCTGGGAATCGCTGCAGGATCCAGTGTGCTGGTGGGACTTGTCCCACAGAATAAGCATAATTAAGTTACGTTTCACCTTAATGTACAGTAGCCTGGTTGTAAGTCGGTTTTAACCGAGCACTGACTCAGAACAACAGGAACCATGACTTTTTTTTTCAAATGGATTAAATCAGGTTTGCAGCGGTGGGTAGGAGCGAGCAGCAGTCGATATTCAGAGGCTGAAGAGATTATTTACAATAGCTTCATTGTGCAAAATTATACCTTTTGTCAAATTAATGTTTCTTTTCTTGACGACAGCCAGGTTTCAGAGGTCTCATTCCCAGTGATACACAGCCTCAGTACTGGGTTATCTAGAATGGTATGTAAAGCAGTTACTGAGATTAACAACGTTATTTGCAGGATTCTCTCACTACATTCATTATTGGTTGCAAGCAGCGAGCACAGCTTTGTCTGGAGTCCTCCGATTGCCCCAGTGCAAAAGGCTCTTTGTACTGTGGTTTATAAAGTGCCCGCTTCCTCACATAATCCTGGATTCACACAACTGTGGACTAAAGAAATGCTTGGTTGATAGGGGCAGCTTTTGAATTGGGGCCACCATGTTCAGACAGCACAAGCATAACCTGATCCACCAGCGGTGAATAAAAGGGTATTAAATATCTCAGTAGCAAGGATTTGATTTATTATTGTCATATGTATTAATATACATTGAAATGTATTGTTACTTGCGTGCTGTACAAAGCATACTGTACATAGAGAAGGAAAGGAGAGAGTGTAGAATGTAGTGTTACAGTCATAGCTAGGACGTAGAGAAAGATCAACTTAATACAAGGTCGATCCATTCAAAAGTCTGATGTAGCTGTTCTGGAGTCAGTTGATACGTGACCTCAGACTTTTATATCTTTTTCCAGATGGAAGAAGGTGGAAGAGAGAATGTCCAGAGTCCGTGGGGTTGTTGATTAGGCTGGCTGCTTTTCTGAGGCAGCAGGACATACACGGAGTCATGGATTGGAGGATGGTTTGTGTGATGGATTGGGCTTTGTTCACCATGCTTTGTAGTTTCTTGCAATCTTGGACAGAGCAGGAGCCATATTAAGCCGTGATAGAACCAGAAAGAATGCTTTCTATGGTGCATCTGTAAAAGTCAGACACAAATTCACAAATAGTGTTACAGTCAAAGCTTGAGTGTAGAGAAGATCGATTTAATACGAGGTAGGTCCAATTAAAAGTTTGATGGCAGCAGGGAAGAAGGTCTTCTTGAGTCTAGGTATTACAGGCTTCCGAACCAGAAAACTGCAATGTACAAATAACAATACATATCAGCAATTTTTGTAAAGAGTTTCTCAAATTTTAATTTTTGTTAAACCTTACGCATTTCAGTGGAACAAGGGTACAGGAGAACAATGGGGTAGTAATGGGTGTACAAAGTGCCCTTTGCTGGGGACGAAATTGGAGTTTTTTAAATTCATTAATGGGACGTGGGCATTGCTGGCAAGGCCAGCATTTATTGCCTATCCCTAATTGCCCTTGAACTAACTGCCATTTCAGAGGGCAGTTAAGAGCCCTCTGAAATTACTGTGGGTCTGGAGTTACCTGTAGGCCAGACCAGGTAGATAAAAAATTTCCACCCAAGTGCAATTTCCAGCCATGGACTGTGCAGTTTTCAGACAAGAACCTTTGTCAATCAGTGATTTCTCAAAAGCACATGTAAATATTTCTATTGTAAGAGTTCAATATTTATTTATCTCTATTATATGCTTTATTCCCTTGATTAATATGGTGAGGGTCTGTTTATTTTATTTATTAGTGTCACAAGTAGGCTTACATTTACATTGCATGAAGTTCCTGTGAAAATCTCCTGGTTGCCACACTCTGGCGCCTGTTTGGGTCCTCTGAGGGAGAATTTAGCATGGTCAATGCACCTAACCAGCAGCCTTTTGGACTGTGGGAGGAAACCAGAGCACCCAGAGGAAACCCATGCAGACACAAGGAGAACGTGCAGACTCTGCACAGACAGTGATGCAAGCAGGAATCGAACTCGGGTCCCTGGCGCTGTGAGGCAGCAGTGCTAACCACTGTGCCACCGTGCCTTGTGACAGTGCTGCTGGGACCTTGGCAATGTCATGTCAAAGAAGGTCAGTGCCAAAGGTTTAATATCATAGGCAGGTGTTTGGGACTTTTGGTTGAGTCGTCGAGGGGGGAGCACATGGATCACAATTGCAGAATCTTTCAGCTGGAGATCGAATCTGTGTGATTGAATACAAGAGAGAACTTCTTGCCTGCGGAAGGTTGGCATGTGGTGGGTCAAATGGCACTTGATAATCTCTTTTATTCTTCTGTAGGAGTTAACATTGAGATATTAAAAGCACATCATCATCTAACAAGAGGCAAGCTACAGTGATTGATGAACTTCATCCAAGTCCTTAGTTACAGCTTTCAAACTCTGTACATGTTATTACAACATGCAACATATACCTCCTTACTGGTAATCTCAAATGTTATATTCTGAGTAACAGCATATACCGCACACCTGCATGAACAGAAACTCCAACAATGACCTTCAGTCAAAGACAAACTGCCCCATAAAATACAAGCAAAGAACAAAACTGAAAAGCTACAATCACTTTGAAGAATAGTGGCCACAGGCTACTAGCGGATGAAGTCATGATAGAATCCCTACAGCGCAGAAAGAGGCCATTCGGCCCATCAAACCTGCACCAACAACAATCCCATCCAGACCCTCTCACGTTTTTATTCTGTTAATCTTCCTAACGTTAAAAGACAACTGAGCATGGCCAATCAATCTAACTCAAACATCTTTGGACTGTAGAAGGAAACCAGAGCACCCAGAGGAAATCCGTACTGACACAGGGAGAACATGCAGACTCCACACAGACAGTCACCCACATTTGAACCTGGGCCCATGGCACTATGAGGTAGCAGTGCTAACCATTGTGCCACAGTGCCAATGATATTTCTTTAGGAAGAGAAAGTTGAATGAGGATCTTTGAGTTGAAATGTAAACAGCTTGAAGTTTACTTTGAAAAATGCTTTTACCAAAATATATTCACAATGGATTTCACAAGAAAGAAGTATAAATACAGTCCCAATATCTTAGATTGCTCCATTTTCCTGGTCCAACCTCCCTCTTTCCTTTCTCCAGAATTACCTATACGATAGTGAATCCATATTTCCTATTCTAACACACCCAGTGTGAGTGGGAATGCACATGCAAGAGGTTGGCCCTGGTCAAATGTACTAGAGGAATAAGTATGGCTACTTTAATGTTGGTCAATTTTGTAACTGAAGTGATTTATCTCATGCTGCGACCACAAGATTAACAACAGCACTTGGAGGAACGTATCTCTACTTGGTAGTATACAGTTAATACTTTCCCTCATTGGGGAGTGGAGGGAAGCCAGGAAGCTACCTGTGAAAATAGAGGAAGTGCCATTCTGAAGGTTTTTAAAATTCAGAATCCCTTTCTAGACATTGATGTGCTTATCTTGTCTGGGCATGATTGTACTACAGATGAGATAAGTGATACATGCCACAACCATCCCCTTCACCTCCTTCAATCAAAGATTGCCCTGGTCATGTCTAGGATGTGTCAATGTAAATTTCTAGTGATCTGACATTCAGCTGTCAATCAAAAAGTCTTTGGAACCAGTCAGACGCCAGTGTCAGCATTCAAATATCTTGGGAAAGATAGAGATCTCAAGTCTGAGCCATCTTGGATATGGCTTCAATGACTGGTTAAGGAATTGCATTGGCGGGTTTAATGATCTTAGATCAGATCTCGTTAGGAACCAATGACATTTTGTTTAAAATAGACAAAGTTTGAGATTCAAGACACTTGTTCAGTGAATAAAGTCACAAGATTCTATGGGTTTAGAACAAGCATAATAAAACCTTTACTATACACGGTCAGAAAGATAAAACAGTTTACAGTATCTATTTTTATACTCTAACATTCAGGGTAAATTTGAGGAATATGTGAATTAACAATAAAGTTGTGGTCGAACATAGCACTTTCCACTATCAATGGCAGATGCGATCATAGATTTCTCAACAACCCAACCAGATGTTGGTAACACTGTGAGTCAACCAACCTCATTGAAACTCTATTTCTCTCGCAAAGGTCTCCAGTTTTCACCTTCGAAGGTCTAACTTGGAAAATCTCTCCAAATGTCGCTCCAATTTGGACAGCATCAACGACAGGCCACCTCGTAGGGTTTCATTCTTGTCTCCTGAGATTCTGTTCTCCTGAACTTCTGAGTATGTACTCACAAGCACAACTTCAGATCTTTGGCAGCACTAGCAGAACACTACTGCTCCAAAGGGGCACCTTGGCTCCAACACTGTCATCAATCTCCAGCTATCTTCCTGAAACTTCAGGGCCCTTTTGAGAGGAATCTTCAATTACCAGGGCTTCCTTTGAACCTGCTTCACTTAAAAGATACCACCTGCAGCTCTTTTCTCATTTGGAGTTACACTCCTTTTAACTTCCTGCCCATGGATCTTCCTGCCAATGTCCACTATTTGGGACTCTTCTTTTGAGATTTCTCCCTATCCACTCTCTCTGACCATTCCTAGGGCATTTGGTGGCAATGATGCCCCATTCTTGGTCACCTAGAAATAGAATAGAACAGAAAGAGGCCATTCGGCCCATCATGTCTACACCGACCACAATTCCACCCAGGCTCTACCCCCCTGTCCCTACATATTTGCCCACTAATCCCTCTAATCTATGCATCTCAGGACACTAAGGGGCAATTTTAGCATGACCAATCAACCTAACCCGCACATCTTTGGACTGTGGGAGGAAACCGGAGCACCTGGAGGAAACCCATGCAGACATGAGGAGAATGTGCAAACTCCACACAGACAGTGACCTGAGCCGGGAATCGAACCCAGGTCCCTGGAGCTGTGAAGCAGCAGTGCTAACTACTGTGCTACCGTGCCACCCCAAATGTCAGTGAACAGTTGGGAGACCAGCTTCCACTGGATAGAAAGTGAATCATTGGGACGGAGCGGTTCACTGGTTTCTGTGAGCAAGGCAATGTTAACAATGCTGGAGTAGGAAGTTGCAATATTTGCCACCAACGGGACTCGAACCACTGGAGCTAAGGGTCTGGTAATCTGACGCACTATCCCCTACGCCAGCACTTAACTCCGACCTGGGGTTTTGTGCTATTGTTCTTCTCTTGCAATGGCCAAAGGAATGTCCAAATTGTGGAAGTGCACGTGTGCAGTCTTCTCCCAATGTCCACACGAGCAAAAGCTTTGAGATCCACTGGGAATTGAAATTCTCGACCTCCACTCTTAATGAATATGGTATAAGTATAGTTATCAAAACTCAGGTCAACAATCTTGGTGAGATTGGAGAACTTAAGAGATGTGAAAGAAGGAAAGATAATAAAAAAAACATTTTGTAAAGAACTACATAGATACAGAGTGGAATTGTTCCATCCCATCTGCCATGGGAATCGTAGCAGATAGGACAGGACCATGGAAAGGTCCAGTGACCTCTGGCAGGATTTTCCGGTCTTGGGCAAGTATGACCAGAAAATCCCGCTGAGAGTATGTAATCCATGGCTTCGAATACAACCATAAAGGCTGGAACTTTCCAGCTGTTCACATTCATGGGATCTCCTGGTCCCGTCAACACTGCATCCCTGCTGTGGGTTTCCCAGCAGCATGGAGTGGAGTCAATGGGAATCCCATTGACAGCAGCAGGACCAGAAGATCCCATTGCCGGTCAATGGCACCACCACCCTCCATGAGAAACACACCTCTGGGGGAACCAGAGAAACCCACCCAAAATCAAAGAATGTAATCTATTCAAATTTTCATGAAATGTTTGCAAATAGGCTGCTGTAAATCTTGTGGGTGAAAGTATCTTACCCTGCCAAGTGCAATTAAAAATGGTACTTGGATGAAACCAGAAGAGAAAATGTTGGAAAATCTCAGCAATCACAGCTTACCATCTGATTTCAGCTTCTCTGACATTTGGCCATTCACACCTTCTATTCTCTCTATGGACTGCCATTAGCAGCCTTTCCCCTTGTTTTTGTGGCTATGACTCATCTTCCATTCCCTCACCCTACAGTATAAATATCTCCCATTTTCTGTGCCGTTTAGCTTTGACAAAGGATCATCTGGACTTGAAACATCAGCTCTTTTCTCTCCTTACAGATGCTGCCAGGCCTGCTGAGATTCCCCAGCATTTTCCCTTTTAGTTTCAGATTCCAGTATCCCCAGTAATTTGCTTTCATCCAGTGGTGCTTTGATGAATTAAGTTATCATCATTTCCGGAGTCTGCCTAAATCTTAAAAATGGATAGCAGAAATCAGAACATCGCTTCACCCATGATATGGCACTGATTTTTTCTTTTGCCCCTCACGCAGGAGAGTTTTATAACTCACTGCTGCTCCTGAATTACAGCCTCCTTAACAGCTCGAGGAAGTTTCTCAGACATACAACAGCCAGCTCAGTATGCCATTCCTATGGTATTTCGATCACTTGTGTTTAAAAGTTCAGATATATCATCATCTCTCACAGTACACTTCTCACAACAAACGGCATTAGGATTCACAAGGAAATTTTCACAACACCTAAATCAGAATAAGACATTCTTTTGCCTAAACATCATTAGCTATCACGGGGATTAAGCCGTCTCCCCAGTGCATGGAGCACTTGTCAGGCGCATATTAAAAGACAGGATTGTGTGGCCTTTGATGCAGAACGCACTGTTGTGATTTAGCTGCCCTTATGCAATCACTAAAACTCAACATCATTTGCAAATCGGTGACTTATTGGAGCCACATCAAACCCAATGGAACTGGAGACTACTGAAAAATAGATTTTATATCTCTGCTGGAAACCCTCGTATTTATGTATTTTTCCGCCACATATTCTCTTCATATATTCTCTGGTGTCCTCAAGAACAAAATATGCACTGCTGGCATCGCTTTATCACCAGAGGAAGGTCCTTTGAGAACAAGAAATCTTTTGCATCAAATAAATATGCTCGCACTTAAAGATTCCACCTCTTGCAAGTTGTCATTTATTTATGGCCAGTGTGGCGATTCTTACTAATAGATGAAAAAAAATACAACCACAGTGTGGTTTGGTACTGGGGATCATTTTTAAAATTAGAATAATAACTGTGCTGGTGTGGGCCACTAAAAAAAGAAGGACCTGGATTTATGCAGCACCTTAACACATCAAAGTATTTCCCATGCAATGAATTCCATTGCAGTTGTAGTCTATGTTGTAATGCAGGTAAAGGGTGGCAGCTACTGTATACATGGCACGATCGCACAGATAACTGTGACATTGATGATCAGTTCACCTTCTGGTTGTGATTGAAGACTGGACAGGACACTTGCTCTGGTTCAGGTAGTATCATGGAATTTTTAACTAAATGAGTAGATGAGATCTCAGTTTAACATTTCATCTGACCAGCAACACCTCCAGCAGTGTAATAAGCTCTAGCTGGAGTGCAAGGCTAAATTATGTTCTCACTTGGAGTGAGACTTGAACCCACAATCATTAGTGTAACTTTTTGATATGCAGCACGGTGGCACAGTGGTTATCACTGCTGCCTCAAAGTGCTAGGCACCCAAGCTCAAGTCCCAGCTTGGGTCGCTATCTATATTGAATTGCACATTCTCCTGGTTTCTGTGTGGATTTCCTTCAGGTGCTCCGGTTCCCTCCCGCAGTCCAAAGATGTGCAAATCGGATGAATTAGCCATGCTAAATTCTCCCTCGGTGTACCCAAACAGGCACTGGAGTGTGGTGACTAGCGGATTTTCACAGTAATTTCACTGCAGTGTGAATGTAAACCTACTTGCAACTAATAAATAATAAATAAATATAATAATTCCAAGGTTTTAATGGTTAACTCTTGTTTCTGTAAAAAAAATGTGCACTGTGAGGTAATGTCCATTATTAGACCTACAATTCTCATCATCAAATAGCATCCTCCACAAACTGAGTTTCCATATTCAGTCTTGCAGTTGTGAGCGAACGTTTTAAAGGATTCTGTTGCTACCCCCATATGCCTGTTTATTTATGAAAAAAAGACTTCCAAAAAACTTTCAACTGACTGGAAATTTGGGACTTCTGAAAAATGAGGCAACAAACTGCTTTAAAATGCATGGCCACCTTCCAAGGTGAAGGAGAACTCCCTCTAAAGGAAAGGGTGAAGAGAGAGACATTTCGAAGGAAACCTCTAACTCTATCTAAGGAAGAGATTAAAATACAAAGTGCTGGATTTTAATCAACAGTAAAGACAATGTTGATTTGCCTAATATACCCAACAGACATTCAATCTCCCCTGTTCAGGATGAAAACCCTGTCTCCTGTTAGTTTTTATTGTCTTGAAACATGCCAAAAATATCCGAGATGCAAGATGAAAATGTGATTACTTGTTCTACAACAATGACTGCAAGACATGTTAATTGAATTCCTTTTTTTGGGGGGGAATATACAGACAGCAGGTTTTTAAGTACTGCTCTTGCCAAGTCAGAGACAGGCAGAAGTCATCAAAATCATCTGGAAAAACTGCTGAAGGGAACAAAAGGATCTCTTCATCTGTCTTTTAAATTAAGAAAAGCCCTATTTCTGCAGCATAAACTACCAACTCAAGAGATAGTGACTGTGCATCAGAAAGAACCTCATGAGAAACTCATCCATTTCTTACAGATGGATTATAGAATTAAAAGGAAGGAAGTATTCTCCAACCAAGTGCAATAACCTGGACTTCAATTCAATTCCAGGATTGTAAAGGGAACCAAATAACTTCAAACTGACACAGCCTCCAACAACTTATGGCTCAAGGACAAGCAAAGGAAGGACTCAGCTGTATATTGTTTTAACTTGTTTGGACTCTGATATTACTCCTGATTTCAGTGTATATTTTTTATTATTGTTTCAGGTTGAGTAACAAATAAACTTGCTCTCTCTTTGACTCAAGTAAATCTAGTATAATTAGCACCTTATTAAAAAAAGATACATTTGAATCAGAAAAGGCATCTACAGGGAAAAGAAATGTAAAAGAAATGGAAGAGGGGGCTGAAGGGTGGGTTAATCAGTTTGCTGATGACACCAAGATTGGCGGAGTAGTGGATGAGGTGGAGGGCTCTTGTTGGCTGCAAAGAGACATTGATAGGATGCAGAACTGGGCAGAAAAGTGGCAGATGGAGTTTAACCCTGATAAGTGCAAGGTGATTCATTTTGGTAGGACAAACTTGCATGCATATTACAGGGTCAACGGCAGGGTTCTGAGGAATGTGGAGGAACAGAGAGATCTTGGGGTTCATATCCACAGGTCTCTGAAGGTTGCCACTCAAGTGGATAGAGGCGTGAAGAAGGCTTATAGTATGTTAGCATTTATTAACAAGGGGTTTGAGTTTAAGAGCTTGGGGTTATGCTACAACTATACCAGACCTTGGTGAGACCACATTTGGAATATTGCGTGCAGTTCTGGTCACCTCACTATAAGAAGGATATGGAAGCATTGGACAGAGTGCCGAGGAGATTTACCAGGATGCTGCCTGGTTTAGAGGGTAGGTCCTATGAGGAAAGGTTGAGGGAGCTGGGGCTTTTCTCTTTAGAGTGGAGGAAGATGAAGGCAACTTAATAAAGGTTTATAAGATGATGAGGGGAATAGATAAAATGGACATGCAGAGACTATTTCCTCAGCTGGATGTAGCCGTTACTAGGGGGCATAACTATAAGGTTCATGGTGGGAGATATAGGAGGGATGTCCAAGGTAGAGTGATTGAGGTGTGGAATACACTGCTTACTGTGATAGTGGAGTTGGACACTTTAGGAACTTTCAAGCGGTTATTGGATAGGCACATGGAGCGCACCAGGATGATAGGGAGTGAGATAGCTTGATCTTGGGTTTGGACATAGCTCAGCACAACATTGAGGGCTGAAGGGCCTGTACTGTGCTGTACTGTTCTACGTTCTATGTTCTAAACACTTTTATTGCAACCAATTGCGGAGGTTGAATAAATATGAACCAGTTGATCCCTCTTCACCTGGTTGTAACACTCCATTGAAGGAAGGGACATTTGAACCAGGAAACATTGTCGTTGCTCTAATGATATCAAACAAGGTTGAGGAAGAGGTCTCTTGTCTATCCTTTAAGCAATGGGTGGTTGAAAAAGGTGTCATAAAGCCAAAGTAAGCCAAAGACAAGAAAATACCTTGGATTGCATTGATTTATAGAAATTTCTTCTTAAAATCAATCAAAATTATCAGCAGTGGGGAGGCAGTGGCACAGTGGAATTATCATTGTCAATCCAGAGACCCAGGGTAATGCTCTGGGGACCCAGGTTCAAATCCCACTATGGCAGAAATTGAAATTTGAATTCAATAAAAATCTGGAATTCAAAGTCTACTGATGACTGTGAAACCATTGTCAATTGTCATAAAAAAAACTCATCTGGTTCACTAGGGAAGGAAACCTGCTGCCCTTACCTGGTCTGATCTACATGTGACTCCAGAACCACAGCAATGTGATTGACTCTCAAATGCCCTCTGAGATGGAGGGAAGTTATGGATGGGCAATAAATGCTGGCCCAATCAGTGAAGCTCACATCCCATAAAAATAAATTTAAAAAAAATCTCTACCATCAGAATTGAATTGTAAGAAGTCTCACAACACCAAGTTAAAATCCAATAGATTTATTTGGTAGCATGATCTTTCGGAGCGCTGCCCTTTCATCAGGTGATTGGCCAACCTGCCCCTCAAGCCAGCTGTGCCATTAAAAAGATCATCTCTGATCTTCTACCTTAGCTGCTCCTTCCCTGGTATTTCACGTATCCCTTAGTCACCAAAACTCTATTGATCTGTCTTGAACATATTCAGTGATTGAACATCCACAGCTCTCAAGGCTAGAGAATTCCAAATGTTCACCCTGTGAGTGAAAAAGTGTCTTCACATCTCAGTCCTAAATTGTTGATCCCTTACTTTGAGACTGTGACCCCTTTGATTCTAGATTAGCTAGCCAGAAGGAAGATCCTCCCAGGCACGACCGTGAGGGATTTTGTGAGAATACCTCTCATCCTTTTAAACTCTAGGGAGCGTAGAATCCCTACAATGCAGAAGGGGACCATTCGGCCCATCAGGTCTGCACCAACCACAACCCTACCCAGTTCCTATCCCCGTAGCCTCACATATTTCTCCTGCTAGTTCCCCTGACACAAAGGGGCAATTTAGCATGGACAATCAACCTAACCTCATATCTTTGGACTGTGGGAGGAAACCAGTGCACCCAGAGGAAACCCACATAGACACAGGGAGAATGTACAAGCTCCACACGGACACTGACCCAAGCCAGGAATCGTTCCTGGTAGTGTGAGGCAGCAGTGCTAAACACCATGCCACCCTTAGGGCTCATCTTGTCAATTCATCCTCGTAGAAAAATCACCTCATTCCAGGAACCAGTTTACTGAATAAAGCTTTACATTTGATTTGCTTTCCAATTATCTGCTGCAGCTGCATGTTAACTTTTGATGTACATAGCCACCCAGATCCTTCTGCAAATGAACATTTCTCAGTTTCTCTGCTTTCCTAGTTTTCCTATTGAAGTGGCTAACTTCACATTTTCCACATTATATTCCATCCATTACATTCTTGCATCTACTTAAAACCTTTTGCAGCCTATTTGCAACATCCTTATGGTTTATTTTCTAACCTAACTTTGTCAACATAGTTCCTTGTTTGCTTCACCTCAGCTATTGATATGTATTTTAAAAGCTGCAGCCCGTGTACCGATCATTACAACACTTCATTAGTCGCAGTTTACCAACGTGAAAATTATTTGTTCATTCCTTTTCTGTCCATTTACCAATCTTCAATCCATCCTAATAACTTACTCAAAACCCTATTCTCGGTCTGTCTTTGGAAAAAAACTTATTTATATTAACCCACACCTAGTCATCCAAATGTTCCACTGCCCATTTATGCTTAAGAAACTAAGGAAATTGTGGATGTCCACTATGACTCTTACCAACTTCTACAGATGCACGTGTACAGGAAGTGTTCTTTCTGGTTGTATCACAGCTTGGTATGGTTCCTGCTCTGACAAAGACTGCATTAAACTCCAAAGGATTGTGAACGTAGCCCATACCATCACGAAATCCAGCCTCCCATCCACTGATTCTATCTACATTTCCCACTGTCTCAGCAAAGCAGCCAGCATAATCAAGGACCCCACGCACCCCAGACCAATTCTCTTCCACTTCTTCCATCGGGAAAAAGATGGAAAATCTGAGGTTACGTACAAATTGACTCAAGAGAAGCTTCTTCCCTGCTGCCATCAGACTTTTGAATGGACCTACCTTATACTAAGTTGATCTTTCTCTACACCCTCGCTATGACCATACCATTACATTCTGCATCCTCTCCTTTCCTTCTCTATGAATGGTGTGCTTTGTCTGTAACAGCTTGCAAGAAACAATACTTTTCAGTATACTAATACATGTGACAATAATAAATCAAATCCAATGTTCAAGGAAACACTGTGGAGCATGTGGATCATTTACCATACCTTGGCAGTTAACTGTCTAAACACCGCAATGAGATCCAACGCTGGCACAGTTGCATCAGTTCAGCTTTCTACAAATTATAACAGTGAATGTTTGACAACAAATATCTCTGCAACTCAATTAAAGTTTTACTGTACAGAGCAGTTGCTGTCACCATGCTCCTGGAATATAGAGACCTCAGACTATGTATCAGTAACACATAAGAATGAGAAAGAAATTTTCTCAGCGCTGCCTCTGCTGCGTTCTCTGGATTCAAAGGAAGGATCTTGAACAAGTGCCAGCGTATTGCTGAAAAGAAAGGCATGCAACTGATGTTCTCCACTTTGCATGCATCAGAACAAATGCAGGAATCCCAAATTTCAAATAGTCACATCAATTTATATTATGGGAGAAAAGTGTGCTGAATGGTTGGCAAGTCAAATTTGATTGGCCAAGATGTTGCCATGGAGAAAGCTACAAGGAACTGTAGGCCCTCAAGCTCCCGGGCAATTTGAAAAAGGCACATGGTTTAAACGTTCTCCTTTCATTTGCAGTGATTAGGTCCCTGTGTATGAATATATGTCGTTTCTAACAAGCATAAGTGAGCCACATTATGAGCTTGATTAAACTTTGGTAACATGTCTATTTTTTTAAACAATAGACACTACTGTCTTTCTCAAAGCCCGCTCCACAAGCATTGAGGCAAAACTGCTGTAAAATCAACCCTGATGGATTACAGACCCCTGTATCTACATGGTTGAAAATGGTCTCGCCCATCAGGTCCTGTTTCTCAATTCTTCAATGGCCAACATTCTGGGGAGGACAAAGAAAATGCTTCAATGTCTCCCCAAAGCTCTCCCTCAAGTGGGATAGCATTGACTTTAACCTAGAGTCATAAAGGTTTACAGCATGGCCCAACTTGTCCATGCCACTCTTTTTTTTAAACTACTAAGCTAATTCCAATTGCTCATGTTTGGCCCACATCCCTCTACACATCCTACCCATGCAACTCTCAAAATGCTTTTTAAAAGACAAAATTGTACCCGCCTCTACTAGTACATCTGGCAGCTCATCCCAAACACTCACCACTCTCTGTGTGAAAAAATTGCCCCCTGGACCTTTTATATCTCTCCCCTCTCACTTTAAAGCCTTCTAGTTTTAGACTCCCCTACCTTTGGAAAAAGATATTGACTATCTAGCCAAATGTATGCCCCTCATTATTTTATAGATCTCTATAAGATCATCCCTAAACCTCCTATGCTCCAGGGAAAAAAGTACCAGCCTATCCAGCCTCTCCTTATAACTCAAACTATCAAGTCCCGGCAGCATCCTAGTAAATCTTTTCTGCACTCTTTCTAGTTTAATAATATCCTTTCTATTATAGGGTGACCAGAACTGTACACAGTGTTCCAGTTGTGGCCTTACCAGTCGCTCAGATTGGGACAACCTGTCCATCAAACTGCATCATGCTTCCAGTGCCAAAGCCTTAATGATGAGGCAGAGCGATAGCAAAGAAAGAAAGACAGAAAATCCTATATTGTGGATCCTGCTACTTTGTGAGACACCCTGCCTCATGTGCCTGACGATCTCTGGGTGAAGAATCGGCCACCTGAAGTCCCAGGGTAGAAACCCACAAATCTGATTAGACATCAGCCTCGAATCAAGGCTCAGATAATGATAATAAGGCCTAATTCTGTCTAATAACCTCTTGGACATCAATTTATTGAGTGCTTCCTGAAAACGAAATCTATAGTACATCCACTGTCAATCTGTCAGTTAAATTCTCAGAAACCAATGGATTTGTCAAACATGATTTGGGGAGCTGCCCAAGCTTATATTGACCCAAGAAGTGAATCCTTAAATCTTTTTACAGCTGTTACAGCTGCATCAAAAGGAATGGTTAGTGAATTATGACAAGGGAAATTAGGAAAGATGACCGAAAGCTGGGCTATAATGATAGGCTTTGAAAGGTCTTTTAGAGGCAGGGAGCAAAGTAGAGAGATGAGAGGTTCAGAAATGTATTTCCAGAGACTAGAGTTAAGGATATTGAAGATTGTTGCTAACAGTGGACCTGAACTCCAGAGCTGAGGTGAGATTGACTGGGCATGAGCCATTTGACAGAATGGGCAGGATTTTCCAGTCACGCTCGCTCCAAAAACTGGAAAATCCCACCTGAGGTCAATAGACCTTTGCATGGTCTGCCCCACCCGCTACGATTCCTGTGATGAACAGGACGGGTAAATTCCCCCCAGTGTGGCATCAAGGAGCAAGTCAGGAAAAATTGCTCCACTGGTTGGAATCCTATCTAGCACAAAGGAAGATGATTGTTGGAATCCAATCATCTCAGACACAGATCATTACTGCTGGAGTTCTTCAGGGTTGTGTCCTAGGCCAAAACATTTGCAGCTACTTCATTAATGATCATCCTTCCATCATCAAGTCGGAAGTGAGAAAGTTCTCTGATTACTGCACAATTTTCAGCAGCATTCATAGCTCTTCAGATACTGAAACAGTCCATGCCCACATGCAGCAACACCTGGACAATATCCAGGCTTGGACTGATAAATTGCAAGAACATTTACACCACAAGTGCCAGGCAGTGACCATCTCCAACAAGACAATATCTAAGCATCTCCCCATAATATTCAATGGCATTACATTGTTAAATCCCACATACGTACTACATAACTTCCTTGCTCTTGTACTGTTATTATTAATAAAGCCTAGGATACTGTATGCTTTACTAACTGTGCTTTCCAACTATCCTCCCATATTCAATGACTTGTGCGCACATACACCCTGATCTCTCTGCTCCTGCATTCCCTTAACAAATGTACCCATTATTTTAGGTTGACTCTCCACGTTCTTTCGAACAAAATGCATCACCTCACACTTCTCCGCATTGAGCTTCATCTGCCATCTAACAGCCCACTCCACCAACTTACCTATGCTGGTTTGAAATTCTACATTGTCTTCCTTACAATCCACCATGCTTCCTTGTTTCATATCATCCACAAACTTTAAAATTATCTCATGAACACCAAGATCTAGATCATTAATGTGTACCAGGAAAAGCAAGGGAACCAAAACCAATCCCCAAGGAACTCTACACACCTTCCTCCAACCCCAAAAAATATCCATTGACCATTACTCTCTGTTTCCTATTACTCAAATGATTTTGTATCCAAGTTTCGGCTGCCTCATTTATTCCATGAGCTATAACTTTTCTCACAAGTCCAGTGTGTGGCATCGCATTGAATGCCTTCTGAAAGTCCATGCACACCACATCAACTCCATTTCCCTCATTCATCCTCTTTGTTAACTCTTCTAAAAAAAGTTAGTTAAACGTGGTTTCCTTTTAAGAAATATGTGCCATGAGCGCTATAGATTATCAAGTTAAGAAGCTATGCTACAATCATCTCCTTGCTTGACAAGAATTTATTGATGTGTCTCATCAGTATTACCGACTCGTAATTGAATAAACCTTGGTCACTTTATCATGACTAAAGCTTGTTCTTTGCATGTAACTTTGGTTGTTTATACTTCCACTGTACCAGTCAAATAGATGCTGCCCCAGGTTTCCCACTGCAGGAATATGATGTGCATATTTGCAGTTAGTTGAAAGATTGAACTGTTTACTACGACTCAGCCTGACTGGCTTGATGAGCTGCGAGGACAAAGAATGACATTCTAATATGTTGCCGTTCTTGGTGCCTTTGTCCCTTGGTGCTGCCACTAATTCTTTTATCTGCCCTCAACACTCCAAGCATTATGTGCATTCATAAAAACTAACTGATGCAGGGAAAATTACTGTTTTATGCTATGTAATGTAGATAAAATCTGTTGAATATTGATTTTTTTTCTCCCTCACAAAGCAACCAACACAAGTTGGTCTTTAACCCTTTATCTTAAGCATGCAGAAAGATATTGGGACATCTTACTCAGTGAAAAAAATAGGATGCTGGAGAATTACTGTTATCTTATACCCAGAAGAGAAACAGGATAGATAAGGGCCGCTTGAAGAATTAAAGGACTGTTGTGTTTTGGCTGTAAATTTGCACTCAAGCCATGCTATTAGCCTGTCACCAAGGTTCATATTTTTGAAGCTGTTTTGATAGACTCATTGTGGGGGGAACTACATAGAAAACTCATCAGCAGTTGATGCCTGAGAGCGTTATCATCACTAGTAACCACATGGTTATAGACTAGGAAAGATAATGGTTGGCGCATAAAAGAGATAAAGAGAAGGCGCTTCTCATTAAGAGCTATCTCAGGCTTTGCACGCCACTGAGTATTGAGTGGCCGGTGCCTTCCACATTGTGGGGATCGAGGTGCATGAATTAACAGGAGTGTGAATGAAAGTCCAGTGTGTGCACGCAGGAACGATCCTGATAAAACCGTGTTTCTCCCATGCAATTTACAATACAGCTGAATTCATTTGCATGACAAAATTGCGTCTTCTGTTGATGTGTTGCAGCAAGACAACTATAACATTGCAAAGAACAAGTAACCATGGGGAAGGTTACTGTTAGCAATAAAGAAATGTGCTGACCTGAATTGATTTTCTTTTTTTTTCTCCTCTTTCAGCTTCTTATCTTAGAGAAAAACGAATGAGTCCGTTGTCTATGAATAATACACCAATTTTTATTCCCCCACTAAGAACTTAAGATTTCTCACAATCTATACATATTTGCCCCGACACAGCATATCTTTTTTCTAAAAAATATATATTGTAAATGGAAATGTTTCACTACCATCTTGGTTTAATTAAAAATTGTAGTTTGAGGGGAAACCAAAGACTTGTGGGTCTCCTTTGGAAACCCTGTTGGATTCTTCACCCTGAAAAATAAATTGCAAAGTGTCTTGTCGACTGAATCTATAATCTCATGCATGATATCTGATTCCAACAGGGTCGCCACAATGGGCTTTAAGAATGCAGTTCAGCTTTTTTAACCAAAATTTTGAAATGTTGAGGCAAAGTCATTGATTCCACATCCTTGGCAGCGAGCTGCACTTGAAGGGAACACAGATTGGGGATAAGGCCACTGCACTGATGTGATAATTCTCCAAACTATACTCCTTTTGATCACGTCTCCCCACTAAAAATGCTGCCCCCTCCCTCCCACCAACAAGGCCCATTAGCCCATATGAATCCTGCTAAATTCTTTTGCCACTACTAGGGTTTAATGAGCTCAGCGATAGTTGGTGTCAAGTCGCTCATTAATGAGCCTAATTGATACTTTTCTGATGCGGAGATGCCAGCATTGGACTGGGGCGGGCACAGTAAGAAGACTCACAACACCAGGTTAGGGTCATAGTCATCGAGGTTTACAGCATGGAAACAGGCCCTTTGGCCCAACTTGTCCACGCTGCCCAGTTTTTTACCACTAAGCTTGTCTCAATTGCCCACATTTGGCCCATATCCCTCCAACAGGGTGGAATGACGAGTTTTTGGAATGCTGCTCCTTCATCTGGTGATATGTCTCTGCCAGTGGGTGGGGTTCTGTAATCGGGCCATTTCCGCCTTGACTTAACTCAGGACCTGAGAATTCTCACCTGTTTCTCCTCGCAGTCTACCACCACACACACGTAGAGGGGCTTCAATAAATTCCACCCTTTTTTTCGTTTTTGATGTCTTAATTTTTTGAATACGCACGTTGTTTCCACAAGAACATGAAACATGTTATCGCATCGATCCGCGTTTTTTTTTAAACATTTGAAGCTGGCAGGTTAATTATTAAATATCTAACAATTTACTTGCTTGGGTTTACAATCTGTGGTGTTCTTATTTCTAAAACAAAAGTGGGGGAATTGTACAAGTAAAAAAACATCTGAAAACGTACATCACATCGCTTATCTTTCAGGCCCTCCTATTTCTTTCAGTTACCTGAAGAGCGGTGAATTGCAGGACTGTTGGCCTGGAGGATGCTGGGAATAAGGCTGGGTAGCTTGTTTGTTGACCAGTTGAAACATGATGGTCTGAATGGCCTCCTTTTGTGTCGTAAATCTTCTACGATTCATTACAGATCAATACGAGTGAGATGTACACTTCATTGCAAAGTAGAGCGGCATGGTGGCATAGCGGTTAGCGCTGCTGTCCCACAACGCCAGGGACCCAGGTTCAATTCTCAGCTTGGGTCACTGTGCTGAGTCTGCATGTTCTCCCCGTGGATTTCCTCCAGGTGCTCCGGTTTCCTCCCAGGTCCAAAAGACGTGCTGGTTAGGGACATTGGCCATGCTAAATTCTCCCTCAGTGTACCCAAACAGGCACCGGAGTGTGGTGACTAGGGGTTTTTCCACAGTAATTTCATTGCAGTGTTAATGTAAGCCTGCTTGTGACACTAATAAATAAACTTAAGTGCAATAATAAAGTAATTTGTCCAGCATTTCACTCTCTGCTGCATAATAGGATCAGGACCTGAGTTTTCCAGTCTCATCGTAGCAGGGGATGAAAACAACCAGCCAAAAGTCAGAGTGAGGTGGTGGCACAGTGGTATTGTCACTTGAGTAGTAACCTAGAGACCCGGGTTTAATGCTCTGGGGACCTGGGTTCAAATCCCACCACAGGATAACTCTGGGATTAAAAGTCCAATGTCGTCAAAAATCTATCTGGGTCACCAATGTACTTCAGGGAAGGAAATCTGCCCTGATCCACTCCAGACCCCACAGCAATGTGATTGATTTGTAAATGCTTTCTGAAATGGCCTGGCAAGCCACTCAGCTATATCCAACTACTGCAATAAAAACAAGGACTATGGGTGTACCTACACACAGAATCCCTGCTGTACAGAAAGAGGCCATTCAGCCCATCGAGTCTGCACCAACAACAATCCCGTCCAAGCCCTATCGCCATGACCCCACATATTTACCCTGCTAAATCCCCTTGACATGAAAAGGCAATTTACACCTCAGGGACTAAAGTGACTTGAGAAGGCAGCTCACTACTACCTTCTCAAAAGCGACTTGAGATGGACAGTAAATGCTGGCCTAGTGAACGACACCCACATCCCCTAAAGAAATATAAAATATCCAGCAGTGGGTAAAGTTGGAAAATTCAGATTTTGATCCTTGATGGCAACAGTGCCTCACTTACCACTGCAGCTGATACTGAATATATGGCAAGATATTTCCTTTTGTTTATTCGGTAGAAAAATAAGTATGTGTGGAAATGTTTGAATTTTATCTTGCATTTTTATTTAGAGAGGTAGGTAATATTGAGTACCGCGTGGTCAGTAGAATGCCAGTGGCTGGTTAAAATGACCCTTCATAGGGACATTGTATTTTTAAATTCTAATCTTGCGGTGAACAGCCTGCTCTGATTCCGGTCTTGATGTTGGTAAAATTCCTTGATGGTGTGACATTGTCAGGGAGTCGATCCAATATGGCTCCCCACAATTTTAGCAGCGTTCCTGCCTTTGTGGTAAAACTCCGCCCAACATTTGTCACATTTTTAGATGCTAACCATGAATGATTCACCTCCATCTACTTGTGGCGCACCATCAAACATCTTGAACACCAATCCATCTGTGCAACTTATATTATTTGTTCTTTTGTTGCATTCCCTTTAGGTCACCTTTATCTAAGAAGAGAGAATAGAAACCTGTACAAGGTTTCCACCAATACTCCTCCTTAGCTGGTCACTCAAGTTACGCAGGACCAGCCTGGGATATCTTTTGTTTGATCTTCCCCCCTCTGTCAACACTCAAAGCCCTCAACATGATGGCACACTGGAAGTCAAGAATTCCAGGTCATTGAATCATAGAATCCCAACAGTGTAGAAGGAGGCCATTCTGCCCATCCAGTCTGCACCAACAACAATCCCACCTAGACCCCATCTCTGTAGCCCCACATATTTACCCTGTTAGTCCCCCTGACACAAAGGGGCAATCTAGCATGACCAATCAACCTAACCCACACATCGCTGGAGTTTAGGAGGAAACTGGAGCACCCAGAGGAAACTCACACAGACACGGGAAGAGGTTGCAAACTCTACACAGACAGTGACCGGAGTCCAGTATCGAACCTGGGTCCCTGGCGCTGTGGGGCAGCATTGCTAACCATTGTGCTGCCCTGTGTTTGAAGTGACAAACATAACCACACCCAAATCAGCTTTTTAATGGGGAAGGAGAACTTCATCCTGCCCCCCCTCCTCCAGCACAATTTATCCATTCTCCAGAATAATCTTGGAGTATTTCCCTGCATTAAAGGTGCTCCAGGGAAGATTTTCTTCTTCATCATTCCTGTGGCACACTCTGGGAGCACGAACTGGTAAATTGTAAACCTCCAGCTCATTGGTTTTCCCCCATTAAAATTAACGATGGACAATAACAATCAGCAGTGCATGGTTTCCAAATGTACATTGCCAGAGCATGCTAGCACCATTAAAGTGGAACATACACCCTTACATCAATAAAAGTTGTTATTTTTCAAAACTCGGTGCCAGCCAATGATCTATAGTGATACATTCTGGCCTAATACATTTACATAATATTTCTAAGGCTGGCTATTATCTTTCAAAGCGTCTCATATGGGAGAAGCTAAGATACTTTGCTTCAATACTCTCGGCAGCCTTTACATTTACTCATACTTCCAACATGGCACCAGAAGAATCCCTTCTGTGTTCAACAATTTGTACCCATACGATATTTCATATCAATGAAATACATGTAAACATAATACCATCGTCACTGGAAATCACCTCAGAAAATCAAGAAAAAGAAATACAAGGTGATCAAAGAAAAATACTGCAGATGCTGGATTCAGAAACAACAACAGAAAAACACTGAAAAATCTCAGCAGGTCGGCAGCATCTATGGAGAGAGAATAAAGCCAACATTTCGAGGCAGGATGATCCAAACTCAAAATGTTGGCTCTGTTCTCTCTCCACAGACCTGCTGACGTTTTCCAGCCTCCTCTGTCTTTGTGCTATACCTTAAAGTGACTGAAAATTACTCCACTTGGCAGAAATACAAGTGGATAAAGGGGTCAATTAATGACCCGAAGAAGGTAAACATTCAACATTATATTTAATCAGGTTTCATACTTGAGTGCTCTTGTTTGGAAGTCAAGGATCTAAGGTTGCAACAAACCTATGTAAAATTCCCACTTTACACCATGTTGAAGCAAAATACTGATGTGGAGATGCCAGCGTTGGACTGGGGTGGACATAGTAAGAAATCTCACAACACTGGTTAACGTACAACAGGGTTATTTGGAATCATGAGCTTTCGGAGCACTGCTCCTTCATCAGGTTCACAAACACGGCATATATAGACAGAGTCACAATTGCAAGATAATGGTGGGAATGCGAGTCTTTACAGGTAATCAAGTCTTTTACAGACACGGATAGTGCGAGTGGAGAGAGGGATAATCACAGGTTAAGATGCATGAATTGTCTCAAGCCAGGATAGTTAGTAGGATTTTGCAAGCCCAGGCCAAATGGTGGGGATTACTCGTAGTGTAAATGACGTGCAAAATATTAGGTGGGATGCTGTGCCCCTCAGATGAAATGGTAAATGTAAAATGGATGACACAAACTCGCCAACGTTTTAACTTTCAGTCACACCTTCAATCCGCCCTCCATCCCGCACAACACTTATTAAGTAAAGTAGAGCCAGCATAGTCATCAAGCGAGCCCAGTCACATTGTCTCCATTCTGCTAAGACTGGATTAGGCGCCTGACACAGGTACTTGATATTTTGAAAGGCTGCTCTTTAGAAAAGGCCTCCACGGCAACACAGTGGGTAATCCCTTCAATTACCGCGTTCAGCGTTGCACAGAACAAATCTGTTACAGGATGACAAACCACTAATTTTAATTTAATATTTCAGGTTCCAACAAATGACAATGAGTAGGAAGAGAAGCGTATATCCCATCAATGCTTCATACTGCTTTCCTGATGGGGAGTTTTAGCAAAATTGTTGGAGAACAATCGACTATCTTACATTTGAATTAAGTTTAACCCTGGGGTGCTGCAGCTTTCGAGCAGTTGGAAGCCAAGTTGTAAATCACAATCGTGGATTCCATTTCTGACAAGCACTTCCCATCAAGATGACATTTAAACCATTAATTAATTAACAGATAGAGAGATGAGGAGATACTGAATTATCCCCATTTGGATAATTAGTATTGAACACATTCATTATTGTGATTTACTTATGGAAGACATTTCCTAGCTCCTCTAGAAACAACTTGATAAACATGGTATAAGTAAGTGTTCAGATAAGGTCACCTTTTTAAAATTAACATGCTGGCCAAATATGCAGATTAGAAACACAACCAGGTAGAATTAATAACACAACTGCCATAGCTTCCTTTAATTAAAATTATTTTTTCATTGCAATTTGAAATTATAAGTGATTGAAAACAATTTTCAGTTGCAAATTTGAAAACCTAAACTGAATGATAAATAGCGTCACCTGACAGATTCCCCAGCACAGGCCTGCACTTTCAAAAGCTGACTTATTAAGCAGAATACGATCCCTGCAAACATATCCAGTAGCAGGAGAGAATGTCCATTCACAAAATGGGAGAGAGTGAATTGGAACCTTGTACTAACCCCATTAAGTTTAGTCCCTGTGGCTGCACGTGGGTTCTGATATGAATGATAGAATTCCTACAGTGTAGAAAGGGGCCATTTGGTCCTTTGGATCTGCATCAATTCTTCAACAGAGCATCTTACCCAGGCCCATCACATTCCCGTAACCCCATAAATTTACCCTGCTGATCTTCTAATATACACATATTGGGATGCTAAGGGGGTAATTCAGCATGGTCAATCCACCTAACTCGCATATTTTGTGGACTTTATGAGAGTATGGAAAATAAAGAGTTCATATATTTGCCAGCCAACCCATGCTGTGGGAATCTAAGTTTAGGGTGTAGCTGTGTTTTGCACCATATGATAGTATCACTGTAATCATAGTGGAAGCAGATACAATAGTGACTTTTAAGGAATAGGATGGGAATAAAGAGATATGGTCCCCAGAAGGGTGGGGGGGCTTTAGTAAAGATGGGTAGCATGGTCAGTGCAGGCTTGGAGGGCCAAAGGGCCTGTTTCTGTGCTGTAATTTTCTTTGTTCTTTGATAATCAATGTATACCTGAATGTGTTAAAGTCTCATATTTCTATAAACCTCACCATACATAGGAGTGGGTGCTGGGCATTATTTGCCATTTCAAATGTTAATATGTTCGTCTGTAATTGGGATCTCTTGGCTTTTTTTTAAATGAGATGCATCAGTGAACACCATTCAGTCTGTTTCAGTTTGAGGACTGTGTGATGATGATCTGAAGCCCTCTGAGTTATCGATTATTATTAGTTTAATTATTATTATTAGTCCAGTTTCAGGAAGTGTGTATTGTTGAGACAATATTCTGTGGATTGGTGAGATGAGGAGTTGGGAGCAATCCAAGTCCTCACATCCAGTGAGTTCCAGCTGAGCTGTGTTGTTGCTGGGAAAGGCTAGAATGGAGACACTCACTAGTTTCCTGAGGAAGTTCTATCTCAACTTCAGCATATGGATGGTCCTGCTACTCTCCAGTTAGCTTGGTGGCCTTCTCCTCAAAAGGGATGAGGACTCGAATGTCCAGAATGCTGCCTCTGGTCTTGTCCGCTCCCTCTTCTTATTTTGTCAGACAGATAGAAGGATTGAGTGTCATAAGTGCATGAATGGTTTAGGAGAATGCATATCTATGGCAGCTCCTGAGCTCTCCCCAGTAAAGTGACTAACAGCATGATATTTTGCAACTGATAGAACATTGACAATATGAAGTGGTTGGCACACGTTCACTGCACTTGTCCCATCTGCTGCTGCGTCCTGCAACCCACACTCCTGTCAGACATCTCAGTACACTTCCACTATCTGATGCCCTTTTGACTGTTAGTTTACAGTGAGTCAGTGGTGCCGTTTACCCTGGTAGAATGCAACAGTTCAATCACCTTCTTCCTAGGCTGCTGTGCAGTTCTTCTGAATGCCCCAAGGGTGCTAACCTTAACCTCCCGGGTCAGACAGTCTCAAAGCGGTGGAGCCTAGAGGAAGTCTGAATGGGTAGGGTCTGAGGGGCTGGGCCGATGATGGGAAGACAGGGCCATGACATGAAGGCAGGGAGGCTGTACTCTGCATTGGGGAATCGGCCAAGGTAACGATGGGCTGGAGGAAGGGACACTCTGCATCTGGGATTGGCCAGGCGGTGATCAGCCCAGGGGTGGGTTCGTGGCCAGCGATCAGCTGGGGAGAGGGTAATTGAGGCCAGTGATTGCCCAGTGGAGTCAGGGCCAGCAATCAGGGGTGGGGGATTGGGGCCAGCAACCAAGGGGCCAATGTTTGGGTCTGCGATTGGTGGGAAGTGGTGATCGGGGGAAGCAGCATTTGGTGAGGAGTTGGCAATCGTGGTGGGGGGGGTGGGATGTCCTGGGGTTTATGCCTGGGGGAATGGGGGGAGTGACAGCTCACGCAGTGCATTGTGTACACGTTTGCACACAGTGCATTGGGAGATCAGGAATTTTCTGGGATCATGCATGCAGCCGGTCCCCTACAGCTCAGCAGCAGGCTTCTCAGTGAGAATAGACTCTGCCCACTCCCCATACTGGCGAGAATCACACTTTGTTCATTTGTTTTTCTAAGTGCCACGCAATTGTGTCTGGGAGTTCACCCAAAAATGGACATGATTCTCTCTCATTTTGGTGCTCATTCGGCACTTAGAATTTTTTGGTAAGATCACCCACTATGTTTTGGGATTGTGTGTTTAAGGTTAAATGAAGGGTATTGTGTGACCTGTTCTGAAGTCTGCCCAACAACAAGTCTGGGTGGTTTGATTGTTTCAGAGTAAAGAGGGTCCAGATAGTTGTACTGTTAAAGTTTATTATTTGTCACAAGTAAGGCTTACATTAACATTGCAATGAAGTTACGGTGAAATTCCTCTAGTTGCCACACTCTGACACCTGTTCAGGTCAATGCACCTAACCAGCACGTCTTTCAGGCTGTGGGAGGAAAAACGATCATATAAAATGATGAAAAGTCTGAGGTTGCGTACCAACCAAGTCAAGAACAGTTTCTTCCCTGCTGCCATCAGACTTTCGAATGGACCAATCTTATATTAAGTTGATGTTCTCTGCACCCTAGCTATGACTGTAACACTATATGTTGCACCTTCTCATTTTCTTCTTTGCTATGTACTCTATGAATGGTGTGTTTTGTTTGTATAGCGCGCAAGGAACAATGCTTTTCACTGTATCTCAATGCATATGACAATAATAATTCAAATCAAATCAAATCAAATTCACCTATATTCATTACCAGGGGCAGGTGGACAGAGTGTGGGGGCCCCTGTTCTCAGATTCACAGTGAGTCTGTCGAGCACTCATCAATCAGTCATGGCTATGGTGGAAAGCCTGGAACGTCGGTTTAATTTGACACTTGGAGACCTGGGCTGGAATTTTCTGGTCATGCACTGCACGCTGCAGTGAATGGAGATTTAACTGAGCAGCAAATTCTCCATCCTTGCTTGTAGCAGCAGCAAAACGAGAACGGACGGAAAATTTGAGCTCTTGCCTTCCTTGGCCGAGATCTCGCAGTCTGGTTCAGGAAGACAAAATTCCATTTGATTCCGAAGAGGGAATGATTTAGATGCCCTTCAGATTATGAAAGGTTTGAAATGGTTTTGCTTTATTCATTTGTGGGATATGGCTGTTGCTGGCTGGCCAGCATTTATTGTCCATCCTGAGCCATCCCCCCAGCTGAGTGGCTTGCTAGGCCATTTCAGAGAGCAGTTGACAGTCAACCATGTTGCTCTGACTCTGGAGTCACACATAGGCCATACCAGGTAAGGATGGTAGATTTCCTTCCCTAAAGGACATTAGTGAACCAGATGGGGTTTTCTGGCAATCGACAATGGTTTCACCATCATCAGTAGATTCTTAATTCCAGATTTTTTTTTATTGAATTCAAATTCCACCACCTGCCGTGGCAGGGATTGAACGCAGATCTCCAGAATATTAGTTGAATGGGTACAGTGAAGGTGCTTCCACTTGCAGGAACTTATAACATTGTCACTAATAAATGGAATAGAGGATTCAGGACAAACTACTTTACTTCGAGAAGCTTTTAGTAGTCTATCATAACAGCCTAGATGTCAGGGTCAGAGACTGACAGTGAAGGAAACTGGAAGGGAAATGATGGTGAGCAGTTTGAACGTCATTACTACCACAAAATCCAGGAAATCCAGGTTGTAGAATCTATGACTGTGTTAAGGAAAACTTTTATTGAGATAAATGAGATGTCTTTTTAAGAGCAGAGAGAGAGTCACATTGTGTTTTAGAGCTAAAATTTAAATCACGCAAAATAAAGAATCACAGGTCACTATTGGGTTCAAATGTATTTGCTTTTTTCTGTATTAAAATCTAAATATATTAGTTACCTTCAATAACTATTCTCAGACTCACAATATTGCCAGTGTAATCACAGAATCCCTACTGTGCAGAAGGAAGCCACTCAGCCCATGGAATCTGCACTGACTCTCTAACAGAGCATCCCACCCAGGCCCTATATCCAAAACCCCACATACTTACTGCATTAATCCCCCGAACTTACACATCTTTGGACTGTGAGTGGAAATCAGAGCACCCGGAGGAAACCCATACAGACACAGAGAGAATGTACAAACTTCTCACAGACCCAAGGTTGGAATTGAACTCGGGTCCCTGCCGAGATTGCAGTGCTAACCACTATACCACCTTGCTGCCTTAATTACTGTACTCTTTCAGCCACTTACCTTGCTAACAGTGGTGGAGATGTACTGCTCCTTACTGTCTACCCGCAACCATCCATCCTCTTTTCTGGTTCCATTTCAGACGTGTTAAAGGAATTTGGTTTGGGAAATCTCTTCAACAGATTCATTATCTCCGGGTGCTCCAGCTTTCTCTCACAATCTGAAAGATGTGCTGGTTTGGTGCATTGGCCATGCTAAATTCTCCTTCTGCATACCCAAATAGACACCAGAGTGTGGTGACTGGGGGATTTTCACAATAATTTCACTGTAGTGTTAGTGTAAGCCCACTTGTGACACTAATGAATAAACTTTAAAAAAAAACCTTCTATCCAAGTAAAAACATGAACCAATACCATCAACATTTGCTGAACTGGAGACCTGGAGTTTGTCTCTTTCTTGTTCCAGAGGGGTAGTTTGATTCATGCAAGCTTCACTCAGATTGAAATCCCCACAAATTAAGCAGCAATGCTCCGGATAATCCCAACAAAAACTATAGACGTACAGCCAAAATCAATGGGAAGGAAAGCTAAGGCTCAAAAGGGAAGTTTTAAAGTTTATTTATTAGTGTTACAAGTAGGCTTACATTAACATTACAATGAAGTTACTGTGAAAATCCCCTACTTGCCTATTCAGGTACACTGAGGGAGAATTTGGCACGGCCAATGCACTTAGCCAGCTTGTCTTTCAGATTGTGGGAGGAAACCGGAGCACCCAAAGGAATCCCACACAAACACAGGGAAAATGTGCAGACTCCACATTTGGCTAAGGTAGACTGGGAGCAAAAACTTTATGGTGGGACAATTGAAGAATAATGGACGACTATCAGAACAATTTTTCACAGTGCTCAGCAAAAGTATCAACCAGTGATAAGGAAGGACTATAGATATCTCAGGAAAGAGACGAGGGTATCAAATTGAAAGAAAATGCAAAGAAAATGACAAAAATTAATGAGAAACTAGAGAATTGGGAAATATTTAAAGGCCAACAGAAAGCCACAAAATAAACTATAAAGAAAGTAAAAAGGATTCTGTGGGTAAACTAGCTCAGAATACAAAAACAGATAGCAAAAGTTTCTACAGATATATAAAAAGAAGTGGCTAAGGTAAAACATTAGTCCTTTAGAGGATGAGAAGGGGGATTCAATAAAGGGAAATGAAGAAATGGCCATGAACAGGTCTTTTGTGTCAGACACAAATAACATGCCTAAACTGATGACAAGACGGCTATGGCAGGTGAGGACCTAGAAACAGTCATTATCATGAGAGAGGTAGTCTTGGGTAAGCTAATGGTGATAAAGGTAAACAAGTCTCCTGGCCCTGATGGAATGCATCCCAGGGTACTAAAAGAGATGGCAGAGGAAATAACAAATGCACTCGTGGTAATTTACCAAAATTTGTTAGATTCTGGGGCAGTTCCCACAGATTGGCAAACAGCAAATGTGACGCCACTGTTTAAAAATGGAGGTAGACAAAAAACAGGTAACTATAGGCCAGTTAGCTTAACTTCTATAGTATGGAAAATGCTTGAATCTATCATCAGGGAAGAAATAGCGAGAATCTGGATAGAAATTGTCCCATTGGGGAGACGCAGCTTGGGTTCATGAAAGGCAGGTCATGTTTAACTAATTTAGTGGAATTCTTTGAGGACATTACAGTGGACAATGGGGAACCATTGGATGTGATATATCTGGATTTCCAGAAGGCATTTGAAAAGATGCCGCACAAAAGGCTGGTGCATAAGATAAAGGTGCACAGTGTTATGGGTAATGTATTAGCATGGATGGAGGATTGGTTAACTAACAGAAAGCAAAGAGTGGGGGTAAATGGGTGTTTTTCTGGTTGGCGATCAGTGACTAGTGATGTGCTGCAGGGATCAGTGTTGGGACTGCAATTGTTTACAATTTAGATAGATGATTTGGAGTTGGGGACCAAGTCTAGTGTCAAAATTCACAAAGATGAATGGCAGAGCAAAGTGTGTAGAGGATGCTGAAAGTCTGCAAAGGGATATGGATAGTCTAAGTGAGTGGGCAAGGGTCTGGCAAATGGAGTACAATGTGAAGCCATCCATTTAGTAGGAATAACAGCAAAATGAATTATTATTTCAATGATAAAATATTGCAACATACTGCTGTGCAGAGGGACCTGGGTGTCCTTGTGCATGAGTCACAAAAAGTTAGCTTGTAGGTGCAGCAGGTAATTAAGAAGGCAAATGGAATTATGTCCTTTATTGCTAGAGGGATGGAGTTTAAAAACAGGGAGGTTTTGTTCAGCCATATAAGGTGCTGGTGAGGCCACACCTGGAGTAATATGTACAGTTTTGATCTCCTTACTTGAGAAAGGATATACTGGCACTGGAGAGGGTGCAGAGGAGATTCATTAGGTTGATTCTGGCGTTGAGACGGTTGGCTTATGAGGAGAGACTGAATAGACTGGGACTATACTCATTGGAATTTAGAAGAATGAGAGGGGATCTGATAGAAACATATAAAATTATTGAAGGGAATAGATAAGATAGAAGCAAGGAAGTTGTTTCCACTGACAGGTGAAACAAGAACCAGGGGGCATTGCCTCAAAATAAAGGGAAGCAGATGGGTTGAGTTGAGGAGCAACTTCTTTCCCCAAAGGGTTGTGAATCTATAGAATTCCCTGCCTAGTGAAGCAATTGAGGCCACCTCGTTGAATGTTTTTAAGGTAAAGATAGATAGATTTTTGAACAATAAAGGAATTAAGGGTTATGGTGAATGGGTGGGTATGGAGCTGAGCCCACAAATAGATCAGCCATGATCTTATTGAATGACGGAGCAGGCTCGAGGGGCCAGATGGCCTACTCCTGCTCCCAGTGCTTAAGTTCTTATGAACTGTGTAGTTGACAGATTTTGATCTTGCTTTATTCAAGATTGGTGGCCTTGTCTTCAGTCATTTGGAATTCTCTCCTTAACCCTCCCCAACTCACATAGCTCCTTAAGGTGCTCCTTAAGACCCTTGATCCTTGGTCAAGTATTTGGTCAACTGTCCCAATATCTCTTTAATGTGGCTCAATGTCAATTTTTCTTTAATAACATTGCTGTGAAGCATCTTGGGCTGTTTTATTAAAGGATCTATATGTATGCAAGTTGTAGTTGTTGTTTGTTACTTTTTCTACGGGTATGCTTGCAGCCTTTTTGATTGTTATTAGATGCTGGTGTCTGAAGGTATGATACTTCTCCGCAGTAGGTTGTTAACTGGGTTGCTGCTTCAACACTGTTGCCTTATCTTTCCTTGTTGTTCAGTAAGTGAAAGGTAATGGCTGTAAGGAGGCAGAATCAATCCAACTTTCACAGAATAAATGGAACAGTTGCATTAACCCGGGAAAAGACTGTTGTCAGAGTAGCTGACCTCCCTATGGCAGCTTCCCAGACATGATTGACATCAGAAACTCATTACAACACTCAAGAAGCTTGACACTATCCAGGACAAAGCAGCCAATTCACTGGCACCCCTTCCACAAATATCCATCACCAGTACACACTAGTACATACATCACTAGTAGCAGCGGCGTGTACCCTCTACAAAATGCACTGCAGGAACTCACCAAGGCTCCTTTGACAGCACCTTCCAAACTCATCACCACTACCATCTAGAAGGAGAAAGGCAGCACCTGGGAACACCACCACCTGGAAGTTCCCCTCCAAGTCATTCACCATCCTAACTTGGAAATATATCGCCTTTCCTTCACTGGCACAGAGTCAAAATCCTGGAATCCCTCCCTAACAGCCTTGTGTGTGTTTCTACACCTCATGGACTGCAGCGGTACAAGAAGGTAGTTCATCACCACCTTCTCAAGGGCAACTAGGGGTGGATAATAAATGCTGACCTAGCCAGCGATACCCAAATTTCATGAATGAATAGAAAAAAACATGCTGAGTGCCCAGTGCAAACACACCTCCAGTGGTATATTTCTAACAGTCACCCTGGAAAAATTGGGAGCTTGTATTTTGGCCTTCAGCAAGCTGTTATTCATGGTTTCTTGTGACACTTACTGTCATTTGACTCAACATTTCCCTCAATTCTTCCATAGCACTGTTACCTCACAGTGCCAGGGACTTGGGTTCGATTCCCAACTTGGGTCACTGTCTGTGCGGAGTCTGCACATTCGCTGCGTGTCTGCGTATTTCCTCCAGGTGCTCCAGTTTCCTCCCACAAGTTTGAAAGACGTGCTGGTCAGGTGCAAAGGCCATGCTAAATTCTCCCTCAGTGTACCTGAACAGGCACTGGAGTTTGGCGACTAGGGGATTTTCACAGAAACTTCATTGCAGTGTTAATGTAAGCCTACTTGTGACACTAATAAATAAACTTTAAACTTTATATGCTGAAAAATAGAGAACAAAGAGGGGTAGGCAGAGGTCCCATTCTCTCAACATAACCTGGTGGATTTTCCAAAGGAATGGGGTTTGTACAGATCATCCACCATGTCTGTTTTTGATTTGATCTCATTTATTATTGTCACATGTATTAGTATACAGTGAGAAGTATTGTTTCTTGCATGCTATACAGACAAAGCATATCATTTGTAGAGAATGAGTGCAGAATGTAGTGTTGCAGTCATGGCTAAGACGCAGAGAACGTTCTGTCGTTCAATTAGATCATAGCTGATTGTCCACCCCAAAGCCACGTTCTTACTCCACCCCCATATTGCTTGATGTAATCCACCTCTGGAAATCTATCGATTTCTCTCATGAGCATGCTCAGTGACTGAGCTTCCGCAGTCCTCTGAGACAGAGAAATCCAAAGATTCACCACCTTCTGAATGTAGAAATTCCTCCTCATCTTCATCTTAATTGGCCTGCTGCTTATTCTGAAACTGTGCCCCCTGGTTCTAGACTCACTGACCAGGTGAAAGGTCTGAGCTACATCCACCCTCTCACGCCTATGCCCCTTTAGATGTTGACTTTGGATCATTTGTGCCTTTTATTCCTACCTCTGTACATCAGGGCAAGTCTGTTTCTTAATATTTGTATTGTAGCAAACTGATCATTCTCAAGAGGCCTGGAGGAATTGTGGATAAATGCAACAGAAGCAACTTCAAAACAGCCAGTGAGCAAGTTTATTTTTGATTTGATTTATTATTGTCACATGTATTAGGATACAGTGAAAAGTATTGTTTCTGTGCACTATACATACAAAGCATGCCGTTCATAGGGTACATAGGGAGAAGTAAAGGAGAGGGTGAAGAATGTAGTGTTAGCCATAGCTAGTGTGTAGAGAACTTAACATAAGATAGGCCTGTTCAGAAGTCTGATGGCAGCAGGGAAGAAGCTGTTCTTGGTACGACGAAAGAAAGGTGGAAGAGAGTACGTCCAGGATGAGTGGGGTCCTTGATTATGCTGGCTGCTTTGCCAAGGCAACGGGAAGTGTAGACGGAGTCAATGGATGGGAGAATAGGTTGTGTGATGAACATAACCTTTGTAGTTTCTTTCAGTCTTGGTCAGAGCAGGAACTGTACCAAGCTGTGATACATCCAGAAGGGATGCTTTCTATGGTGCATCTGCAAAAATTGGTGAGAGTCGTAGCGGACATGCTGAATTTACTCCAGATATCCGCAAGTGCTGTACTTACTCTGAGAATCACAGAATCCCTACAGTGCAGAAGGAGACCATTTGGCCATCAAGCCTGCACTGACAATGATCCCAACCAGGCCCTATCCCTGTAATCCCGCATATATACCCTGCTAATCCCCTGATACTGAGCATGGCCAATCCACCTAACTCACATATCTTTGGACTGTAGGAGGAAACCAGAGCACCCGGAGGAAACCTACACAGATATGGGGAGAATGTGCAAACTTCACATAGGCAGTGACCCAAGGCTGGAATTGAATCCTGGTCTCTGGTGCTGTGAGGCAGCAGTGCTAACCACTATGCCACTGTGCCGCCAACTGTAGTAGCTGCTTACAGTTTCCAGGCAGTTAGAGTTCAAAGAAGTCCTGGCAGCCACATATAGCTTGCTACAGCCAAGGGGTTAAAGTTTGGAGAAACTCAGGGACAAAAAACAAACTTGGTTCACGGAATCACCGGTAAAATTTGTGTCAAAAAACCAATATGACATACAAGAATTAATTTATTTTGTATATGTAAGCTACTTTTATGGTAGGTACATTTGGAAGATTTAGGTCATATCTATGCCTAGTGTTTGAACTGTTGTATGGTTGACTTCATCCATCTATTTGTGAGATGATAAAACAGACAAAAATGACTGTTGTAAATTGTATTCTCCAGAACTATAAATTATATACATACTTAGAAGCAAAAATTGAAGCATTTGACCAGCTAATGCATTCTGAATGTTAATAATATTTAAGGATTCTTTTTCAGTTTGCTGTCAATATTGATCTATTTTAAGGCATTTACTGACTTAATTTCTTCACTAATTGTAAGCTAAATCCATCACGATATGCGAATGAAAGCCTTCGCATTAAAGCTTCACCTCTAAATAATTTTCTGTTGTGCGCATTAAACCCTGATTTCAATCCATCCACTAGCGCAGTGATGGGTGATTTGAAGAGATTTATCATTTTATTCTAATTTTAGGGTGGTTTATTCGCACAACACTTTTTTTTGAGGGCGTGAGCATTATCGTAAAGACGCAAGAAGGTATATCTGGAAGATTTCAATTAATAAATTGTAAAGCAGCTTATAAATAAAATATACTAGCCGACATTTCTCAGACGAATGACAGAAATTGAAGCTGTTCAGAGGCTTCCTGTAAAAATGGTTTAAATTCTGACTCGTGCTGATCTAAAGGAAAGGATTGGAGTTTCTACTTTCATCTGGTGACTGTTTGGGTGAAACCAAAATAATAATAAACGAGAACGTGATGACCTAGTGGTATTATTGCTGGACTATTAATCCAGGAACTCAGTTCTGCAGACCTAGGTATGAATCCCGCCATGGCACATGGTGGAATTTGAATTCAATAAAAAGGATCTGGAATTAAGAATCTACTGGTAACCACAAAGTCATTGTCGATTGTCGAAAAAATCCATCTTGTTCACTAATGTCCTTTAGTGAAGGAAATCTGCCATCCCTACCTGGTCTGACCTACATGTGACCCCAGTCCCACAGCAACGTGGTTGGTTCCCAACTGCCCTTGGTAACTGGGGGTGGGCAATAAATGTTGGCCAGCCAGTGACGCCCATGTCCCACAAATGAATAAAAAAATCCTTTCAGCAGAAAAAAGAAAACTTCTTCCTTTGAAATGAAATATTGTTCTCCTTTTGTCAGCCAGTTATTTTTTAAATCTTTATTGAAATAACTGGTTAATACATATCAGTATGTTTGCCTGATGTGGGTGTACATTTTTTCATCTTGAGAAGTACTCCACTTAGTCAAAACCAGAATGTTCAGGACCCACTCCACACCATCCAGCACACCCCCTCCCAGGTCCGCAACAGCGGGTGACTGAAGCTTACCTGACAAACGTGGGACAACTGTATGCCCCACCATCACAATCTTTATTGACTTCCATGGATATCTATACTCGGTGACAGTTGTCTCCCTTTAGGCATACCTGCACATCTTGGAATACTTAGGGGCAATGCAGCACAGCCAATCCACCTAACTTGCACAACCTTGGACTGTGAGAGGAAACCGGAGCACCCAGAGAAAACCCATGCAGACACAGTGAGAACGTGCAAACTCCAAACAGACAGTGACCAGAGGCCAGAATTGAACCCAGGTCCCTGGTGCTGTGAGGCAGCAGTGCTGACCACTGTGCCACTGTGCTGCCAACGAATGATCAACGAACGAAGCGGGCTAGCTGATCATTCCTCAACAGTGCACTGAACTACTGTGATTCTACTTGGCACAGCTGTCAAATTATGGAGTCTGTCAAAGAGAATCCTTGTTCCTCACTCCTCTCCAATATTTCTTTGCCAGATGAGTCCTCTTGGAGCCAACCTGACCCAGTGAGACCCTGTTTACTTTCACCTCTTCGCCATGACATGGCAGATAAATCTAAGGATGGTCACAACACAGAGAGCGGCCATTTTGGCCTGTCAAGACAATGCCAGTTCTCAGCATGAGTGATTTAGCTAGCCCCACTCTGCTGTCCTGTCTTAGTAAACAATTTCCTTTCAGTTGCTCATCCAATTCCCTTTTGATAGTCACCATTGAATCTGCCAACACCACCCTCCAGGCAGTGCATTCTACATTGCAACCAATTGCAGCAATTAACAATAATTCTCACTTTCCCATTGGGTTCTTATGTCAATCACTTTAAATCTGCATCCTTAACTCTTCTGTCAATGGGATCAGCTTATCTCTATTTATTCTGTGTATGATTTTGAGCACTTCTATCAAATCACCTTCCAATCATCTCTTCTCTAAGGAAAGAAACTCCAGTTTTTCCAAGCTATTGCAGTAGGGAATGAGTTAATGAACTTTGTAATACTTGGGAGAATGGAAAAAAAAATCCAGTAGTCTCTATGCAGCCTGCTTTCATATATTTCAGATAAATGTAACTTTGTTTTCGTGTGCCCAGACTGCAGCTGCCCTTGCTGTTGTACACAAGTTTCAGGTGACCCAGACAGGGAGAACGCAGCTGCTCTTGCTATTGTACACAAGTTTTATGATAAGCCTGCTCAGAAATGTAGCTGACCCAGCTTGTGGTTAAGTTGTGTCTTTAATTTCGCGGACTTTCGCCTAACATAGTGAAGCTTGCATGTCCTAAATATATTCATATATATATATTCGTTCTATACTGCTTATGTGTCATGTACCAACATACTATACATATACATGTATTACACCACTTGTGAGCATAAATTGTTATACCGGCCCGTTAATTTTAACTTGTCTTGTCTGCCTGTATGTTAGCTAAGGGCTAATCACACACGTCAATTGCGGCCTTGAGAAATGCCGAGGCAGCCATGTTCCCACGATGGAGGACAACCCACAGCCTGGGAATCTGCTGAGAATGGGAAGACGAGTACGTGACCGGGGGTGGTATAAATATGTGCTCTTAACTTGTGTTCGGGGAGATGCCTGGGGAACCGCTGTTAGGCGCCAGGTGTATCTCCCAAAAGCTTTTGAATAAACTTGCTGTACCTTGACTCACAATTAGTCTCAGAGGTATCTTTACCTACAACACTATCTACCTTCCAGGTGCTCCAGTTTCCTCCCACAGTCTGAAAGACGCGCTAGTTAGGGTGCATTGGCTACGCTAAATTCTCCCTCAGTGTGCCCGAACAGGCACCGGAGTGTGGCGACAAGGGGATTTGCACAGTTACATCATTGCAGTGATAATGTAAGCCCACTTGTGACACTAATAAATAATTTTAAAAATGACTGAAACTGCAGTCGAACACACCTCTCGACACATTAAATGGCAGATGTAACTAAGCCAGATTCCATGGATTTCTCAGCAACAAGCCAGACATTAGTACCCACCGTGAGTCACAATATCTCTATAAAATTCTAAGCCTTTAGGAAGAATTTCAACTTCTTATTTTCAAAGATCTGGCCTCTGAGTTCCCTTAAAAGCTGCTGCAACTCAGACAGTCTCAATGACTGCTCCCCTCCTGATGATTAAATCTCTCTTCTTAAGATTACATTCTATAGGATTCACAAAACTGCACTCCCGCCTCTAATTATTGGTACACTGCCAACTCTTTCACAGACTGCTAACTTCACTTTGCTGGCACCGCCCCTGAGTTTCTCCCAACTCTGGTCTCCTGGCTGTACCGAGCTATAAGTGGCTCCAAGGACTTCTCTGAACTCTAGCTGCCTGGAGCCTGTTAGCAGCTCACAGGGCTTCTCTGTGAAATGTAACCCACATGAAATCCAACTTGCAAACAATCCCCTCTTTCAGCAAATGCACAGATAAATTGAAACCAGAGAACCTTCTTAACCTTTACCCATCTCCATGATAATGTATCCTTCCAGGACTCCCTGATCAAACATCGCTATTGTGACTGACAGTGGTCACTGATGTCTGGGTGTGAAATCTGTGGTCGGCATGGTGGCAGAGTGGTTAGCACTGCTGCCTCACAGCGCCAGGGACCTGGGTTCAATTCCAGCCTTGGATTTCTGTCTGTGTGGACTTTGCATGTTAGGTGAATTGGCCATGCTCATTTGCCCGTTAATGTCAGGGGGGCTAGCAGGGTAAATACATGGGGTTACCCGGGTAGGGCCTGGGTGGAATTGTTGTCAGTGCAGCTTGATGGGCCAAATGACTTCCCGCTGCACTATGGAGATTCTATGATCTGTCTTGGCCACATTTGCCATTTAGTTTATAATGAGATGTGTTCAACCACAGTTTAAACGCATGTAAATTCATTTTTACCTCAGGTTAATTCTGAATGTTAGGAGTATAAATCTCTCAGTGTCGGGGTGGGGGGGCTAGCAGGGTAAGCATATGGGTTATGGGGATAGGGTGTGAATGGGATTGTAGTTGGTTCAGCCTCGAGGGGCTGAATGGCCTCCTTCTGCACTATAAGATTCTATGACCTATAGTCCGATAAGTTAAATATTGTCGATCTTACTTTTTAGCTGTTAACCCCTTAAGTTGACATGGGCCAAATCTTTTAAATGCAATAGACCACAAACTGCTTTAGTTGCATTTATCCCACTTTCTATAATTAAAACTTGAATCTTCCTGGTACTCCAAAATACGAACCATGAACTAGACATACATCACAAAATTCACAACCATCCCAGACAGATTGGGATCCTGAAATGGCCTTCTGGGTCGCAGTTTTCAAAGCCTAACTACACAGGGTCTTGACTCTGTAGCCCTTTGAAAATCCTGGTCAAAGACGCTGTAATTGAAAGCCACGAGAGATAAGGAAATTATGCCGCCTTTTTCACTGATTAAATAAACAAACACTGGTACTGGATATAAATTTTCAACCAACTTGAGTCAGGAACCTATCCCCTAATTATAACCTAATTAAGAAATTATAACCTTAAATCATCCAGAACCACTTCCAGAATGCAAGCTCTTAATACTAATTGACAGAGTTCATTATAAGACATTAAACCGATTCACCAATAATGGTCCCATATGCATTGGCAGAGTGGCAGCCTGACCCCACTGGATTCCATCAACTCAGTTCATTTAAGTCATTAAGATATGTTTCTGCCATGTCTTCCCCATATACAGCTTTCACCTGTAGAAGAGCGGATAGTGTGACGGAATCAAAAGTGCAGCAGCTCTTAAAAGACTGTCTTTTGGGGCAGCACAGTGGTTAGCACTGCTGGCTCGCTGCACCAGGGATCTGGGTTCGATTCTCAGATTGGGTCACTGTCAGTGCGGAGTCTGCACATTCTCCCCATTTCTGCGTGGCTTTCCTTCAGGTGCTCCAGTTTCCACCTGCAGTCCAAAAGACATACTTGGTTAGGTGCATTGTACATGTTAAATTCTCCCTCAGTGTATCTAGACAGGCACTGGAGCGTGGCGATTAGGGGATTTTCACAGCAACTCCATTGCAGCGTTAATATAAACTGACTTGTGACACTAATAAATAAGCTGAAAAGTCATCTTAAATAGAGGCAGTAAAATGCTTTCAGGATTGCCTCCTTCGAGGTGGAGTCTCTAGAGGTGTTGCTGGAGGAGGGGACGCTGAGGGAAAAAGGGCCAGAGGGAATTTCTCCATATGAAGCCACCTTGTAGCAAGCCTGCCAGGAGGTTGCTGGTTAGATGAATGTTGTCTCTGTGCTTCTGCAAAGCAATGAAGAAAAACACACTGCTCTAGACTGAGAACGAATGCCAGAGTGGGAAAGAAAAATGTGTGCCACGTATAAAACAGGGGAACGGCCGCAGAAGACATCCTCAGGGAATTTGTAGTCAGATTTGCAAAGTAGCCTCCAAAGCTGCTCTTCCACCCCACATTTTTTAAACCTCCAATATATTATCCAGGAAGCTCCACTTTGGTGAGTTCCTTCTACTTCCACCAGCATGTTTTCTCATTAATTCACCGAATTACCAGCATGGTGGCACAGTGGTTAGCACTGCTGCCTCACAGCGTCAGGGACATGAGTTCAATTCCTGGCTTGGGTCATTGTCTGTGCAAAGTCTGGACCTCCTTCTCAAGTCTGCATGGATTGATTGATTTGATAGTCACCTCAAATGTGTATCCCATCAACACCCAAAAACCTATCATCACCCCCACCCCACCCTGCTTAACAAGGATCTAGCCACCTCTGCCTTAACAATATTCAAAAATTCTGCTTTCACCACCTTTGCAGGAAGATCCAAAGACTCACCACTCTCTGACTGAAAGAATTTCACTTCATCTCCATTTTAAATGGGTGACCTCCTTATTTTTAAACATTGACCCTCATTCTAGATTCTTCCACAAAAGGAAGATGGGAAGTGTGAAGAGCATCCCTTCTATATCCACCCTGTCAGGATCCCTCAGGATCCTATATCCCGGTGAATGCTGCACAGAAATATCCACTTGGGGAGAATTAGATAGGAATGTCAGGGATAAGTACCCGGGTGAAGTATTGCACAGTAAGAAGTCTCACAACGCCAGGTTAAAGTCCAACAAGTTTATTTTAGAAAAAATTCCACTAGCTTTCGGGGTCTGCCCCTTCGTCAGGTGAGTCCACTCACCTGACGACGGGGCAGACCCCAAAAGCTAGTGGGTTTACTATCAAATAAACTTGTTGGACTTTAACCTGGTGTTGTGAGACTTCTTACTGTGTTTATCCCAGTCCAATGCTGGCATCTCCACATCAGAAGTATTATACATCAGAGACAATGAGGCTCTGGAAGTGGTGGGGATCAGCGGTAACGATGAGATCACGATTAGATGAGAACTATTCTAGGAGCCACAGATCTGGAACTCTTCTTGACTGCGATATCAACCTGCAGTCAATAAACTGGAGAATCCTCAAGACTTATTACAGATAATGGGCAATTTCCTGACGTCCTGTATGAACACCTCTGCTGGTATTCAAAAGGGACTAAGGAATCTGCAAAGTACCATAAAGGAAAGGGTTCGTCAAGGTGCCCAATGGAAGTGTCCCCTGTGAAGAGGGCCCAAACACCAGTGCCATTTTCTTCACTCATACAGCATGAGCCAATATTGAGTATTTAGGTTTGGACTTACAGGAAGCCCTTACTCCTGCTTTACAGAGTCAAAGAGACTGATTTTAGAGAACCTTGATTGCAAACTTCACACTTCCCAACTGAATGTATGCTCATCTTCCCAACTGAAGGGCCAGTCATCCAAAATTTAGGTTAATGAATGGAGTAGCCAAAAGCAGGAGGCAAATAGAAGACAGAGATGGAATAAAACTTGATCTCTCATGGTGAAGATTCATTGTCCACTTAGCCTGTTCAGTGGACTGTGGAGTACACAGACTGGGGACAGAAGAAACCAATCAATTTATGTGATGGAAGTAGAGTAGGACAAGTGTTAAGACCCAGATCAGAAACTCCAAGGTAGATTATGAAGTTAGCCTAGACACCTAAGTTTTACAGTTGATTTTGGCATTAGGATGAGCATAAGGTGTTTCATTCCAGGTATGATTCAATCATCCCAGTGAAGCCCCACTCTGAAAAGTCCCTGGGGAAAACATCAGAACAGCATTAGTTGAGATTAAAACCAATATTAGAAATAATTATGTTGCTGCAGCAACAATACAGGATGCTAGTAGACAGAATGGAAGAGACCACTTGAAACATGCTGCGTAGAAGCAAGACTAAAATACATTCCTTAAAGGTACAGGACCATCACTCAAGGACAACTGATCACTAGGCCTGCATTAAGGAGCAGCAGCTTACATCGCAAAGTGGAAACACTCATTCCTGAAGATTATCTTGAGATCTGCACCCATTATTTTACCTGGTGCTTTAATATCTGACAACTGTGGACATTTCCAAAGGTTGGAAACATCAGCCCTGATTTTACCAGCATGGCCACCCAACCCTCTTAAGATCATGCCTGAAGCCAACAGGGAAATGCCATTCTGCGAGCCTCACCGCCTCAACTTGGGGGAGGTGGGGGGGAGGGGTGGGCGCTGCTGATAAAATCACAGCCGTCATGTCTGATGGATGAGTACCTTGCAGTCTTTTACACCTCTATAGGTATGATGGTCTGAGACCAATGATGGAACATAATCGTTTGTGATTCGCATTTGACTTGGGTCTGTTCACACTGTGTTTTATGGATAGCAGAGCATGGCCCTTGAGGTATTTGGCTGGGAATTTACATTTTGCATATCTTTTCATCTTCAGCTCTGCGAAGTAACAATCCTGGTGTCTACAAAAATAATAATGCTGCAGAGACATAATGAAGATACATGAGATAGGATTAGAGGCTTCATATGATGACCCATGAGCAATGAAACTGGAAGTATGATCTGAGTAGTTATCTCACAGGTCTCCATAATACTTGTGATTAGATTAACATCCATCTACTACGGAGCTAGGTCAAGATAATATGGAAAAGTGGTTAAAAAGGAATGGCTATATTCCTACTGCACATGCTAATTAATCTACAATTGCTTGGTGTGGAATGCTTATGATTCCAACATTGTCTTCAACTTAATCTTCAAAAGAAAGATAGGTTACTTAATTTAAACATGTTGTCAAGTTCATGCAATATACTTCATTGAAACCTCATGTATGCTCATTTTATGGTTAAACCATCCTGCAATGCAGGGATTATGAATAAAGGATACATATATAATGATAGTTAAATATTCTGGCACTTCCATTCCCACTGGAGTGATAAAGGTGGTGAAGGGATGAGTTTAATGTACAAGGACAGATTTTTCTTTTCTGTACTTGGATATAACTAACCACTGGATAGAGAGCTTAGAGGAAAATCAGATAGGGAAAGTGTACGGATCATTAAGATATCAGGCCTGATCTTCATTCATCCCATCCACTGACTTAAAAAGTTTAAATGGGCTTGTGATTCTTGCTGCCCAAGTTCCTCTACACATATATATTAAAGCAAAATACTGTGGATGCTGGAATCTGAAACAAAAACAGAAAATCTCAGCAGGTCTGACAGCATCTACAGAGAGAAAATAGAGCCAACATTTTGAGTCTAGATGACACTTCATCACAGTTCTCTACACACATTATCCAGGCAGTTATTGACAACCAAGAGCAAAAGAAGAAAATCCTACCAGCCTTTTGAAACATGCAAGTGTCACAAAAACATCTATTTTAGCGTTGAATCTGGAAGGTATTAGCAAGAATGGAGTTAGAGGGGGCAACGTTCACAGGCACACCTTCTGATTTTGGGGTTATCCTTTAAAAGATGAATTATTGGCTTAGGAGTGGACCTAATTCTGTTGAGCTGCGTGAGAACCGTTTCCTTTTGTTGAAGGCATTCATCTTCTCTCTATACCAATAGGCAGCATTGTTACAAAGTTCACCTTCAATCATCTGCATCCTATGCAGTCCATTGAACAAAGTTCCATTGAGAAGGGTCCACGGGTACACCTAACAATGCACATCAACTCTTTTTAACATTAGAATTTGAGAGAAAAGCATGCTGAATTTATTCTTAACTGAATGTATTTTAATTATTTGCAAAATCGTTTTGCCAGTCAGACATTTTTTTTAAGTGGTGGATGTTTATTATTAGTTCAAAGAAAAAGCATGTTCTTGCTCACAGCTGGGTTCAGCAATCTGTTTTTTGGTCTGAATTTGATGAAAAAATTTCAAAATTTCAGAAGGCCTATTCGTGAACCTTGCCTGTATCTGAAGAAAGCTGCAGCACAATTTATTATTTTATTGATTTATTAGTCACAAGTAGGCTTACATTCACGCTGTAATGAAATTACTGAGAAAATCCCCTAGTCAGCACAGCCTGAAACCTGCTCGGGAGAATTTAGCATGGCCAATTCACCTAACTAGCACATCGTTAGGATTGTGGGAGGAAACTGGAGCACCCAGAGGAAGCCCATGCAGATATGGGGAGAACCTGCAGACTCCGCACAGACAATGACCCAAGCCAGGAATTGAACCTGGTTCCCTGGCACTGTGAGGCAGCAATGCTAACCACTGTACCACCGTGATACAAAATGTTGATTAGAATAGATCATTGCGAGACAACTTTTTCAGTGTCTTAGTGGAAATTGAAAGATATATTTTTCCAATGAATAACCTAAGTTGAAATCATCTTTTGTTTGTTTTAGGATTTGAGTTAAGCTAAAAATGCTGCATTTAATGTCCATCTGTGATTGCGTTAAAAAACTTGGTGTTCGACTTTTTCCTTCATTAGTTGCAGTCTTCATGATGATAATGCTCCCACAGTGGTCAGGAATCCCAGGATATTGAGCCTGCAGTGATTCGTGCACAAAAAGAACTGTTCTCAGACATCATGAATTATTGAAGGACGGACAACATAATGGCCCTGTGCAGTCTTAGTCACAGGCAAGCTAGTAGATTTGTATGAATTTTCCCTGTCTAACGTTCTAATCTATGTATTAATCCAAAATTACACTGCCTCATCTTTAAAATAGTTACGGCAGAAATTCAGATGGATGTTTGTTGCTAATATTAGTGTCCATAAGATTTCAGACGACACCCATAGGCACAAAGTGGCATTTATTATTCCATTTTAAGAGTGGTCGTATACAAAGTATTAACCAATTTGCATTCAAATTATGGGGTGGGGCAGTTGATAACTCATCTTGTCAAGTCTACATGTAAGACTTTAGGGAAAGGAAAGGCAGCCTTGGACTTCAATAAAATTGCAAATTTCACTGCATTTCATGATATCCTAAATAAACATGAACAACTCACATTTCTCTTCCAGCATCAAATATTAATCCATTTGAGGTTGGTGCTGCAATTGCCATTGTGTGTGTGTTGACACTGTGCAAACAGTTAGGATATTGCTATTCCAGCCCTCTCATTCTTAGGCAAAGTCAAGAGCTTGACAAATTCTCTTCCTAATTATACCTGCCAGTGTTTGCTTCCCAATACAGTTAAGCTTCAATCAGATTTTTAGAATTCAGGATTAAGTTTCATGCTGTAATGCTTCAATATATGGAAAGCCTTGCATTGTTTGGTTTGTTCTGTCTCGATCATAACTCAGGTCTTAGTTTAGTTAAATATTTCATTGTATGAACAAGAGCAAAATGTACAGTGCAAAACATACCTGAATACACATACACAAATGATAAGTAGCTGGCATAGCATTGAAGTAATTATACATGCAAGACATCAGGAAAACTATTTCTGCTTGTGTTCAGATTCAATCCAAAGCAGATAAATTTGTAAGACTTATCCATGTTTTGCATTCTTTACTACATGCAAGTCTCATAGATTTTAGACCATTGAGAATTTCTTGTCGGTAAATAAGAATTCTCCATATGTGAACAAAGGGAGTTTTTGCTTCTGTGATGCTGTCTTAGAAGCTGCTGTGAAAAGAGAAGGGTAGCAAAAGTGATTTGGGATTCATTTCACACCAAACACACCAATTGCCTTGAATTAATTTTTTACCCAAGTGTCAACCAAAAATCCCTTCCTAAATGAAGGCTCACTAACCAGCCTACTCCACTGAGTTGCGTATCCAAATGTTTTATCAAAGCTGGTCGGGGGCTGCCCATGTTAAAACCCAGGAGAGGTCATGGCCAGTGACCTCTGGGAGCCTGTGGATCTAGTTGAGCTGGCTTTCTGATGCGTTGTAACATTTGGTTAAGGTGCTGGTGGGGAGGAAGGTATGCTCCAAACTGAGAGGGTGACGTTGTTGTGTCACTGCAACTGTCAAAGTCCGTGACTTATCTTTCCCATTGATGTTACAGTTATGCAGATTATAAGATTGTGATGTTTTGATTGCTTTTAAATTTAAGGTAAAATGAAGAGGTGTTCATGTATCTTCTTCTGAAGCTCTGCCTGACAGTAAGCCTGGGTGATTTGATTGTAAGAGATCAAAGGAGGGTTTAGATGGTTTTACTAGTATGAAGTGACAACGGCAGCAGTCTCTGGGTTTGCAAAGACTCTGAGGTGCAAAAAGTCCCAGAAAGGTGTTATAAAACTGGAGTTGTACAACAGTGCTGTAAACTACCCATTTACTTCTAAGATGAAAGAGAATTAATGTCGGGATTAACTAATTAGCATTTCTACCTGGATATAAAGTTAATGTATTTCACATTGCCATGGAGAAGAGGGCAGAAAAGCCATTCTTGAGATCAGGGTAGATGCTTCCCTACAATCAATGGATATTTCAGATATGCAATAGCTCAGTATGGTTAGCAGAGAGAAAAGACTATTTTGGTTTTGTTGGCTACCACAGTTGGATGCAGGAAAGAAACAGCCTCTAGTCAAAGAAACTGAGTTGGTTGATCAGCCATGATCGTAATGAATGGCGGAGCAAACTCGAAGAACAAAATGGCCTCCTCCTGCTCCTATCTTCTGTGTTTCTAAATATATCCTGATGCCAGCTATGGATTTTGGGAGATTTGTTCTGGCATGGCCAGGGGGAAGAAGGATCATTGGAATAGGCTTTACTGCTGGTGTTGAATTAAAGAAACTCTCCCGAAACTCAGGAACACACCTGGAGACATTTGTAACAGTAAAATATTAAATCTTGTCATTTAATTCTTCAGAGTTATTGTGGCTGAGAAGGAGCCAGCAGAAAGAGAAAAGGGGCAAGAGATAACAGGACACAGACAAACTGGGCAGCGACATGTGAAAGGCATCACAATGCAGCTTGAAGATGTCAAGATGACTGAACGTCTGATCTCCATGAGGTCCACGATGGGATGCTACCAGCTCTTCGAGGGCTATAAATTTCCACAGCTTCCTTCTCCATAGATGTGAGGTGGTCCTCCTCCTGCCCCAGCTTCACCACGTTGTAATCCTCTCCTTTGCACCCTGCAAAAATGAGAAAGTAAGTGGCGACTGAAAAGGAAAGTGCTTCAGGACCTGGTGCGAGTGCCCAAAGGTAGAGCAAGCAGGGTGGGAGGTATTGAAGGGAAAGTAAATAGTTAGAGCTTAAAGTGAGGAAAGAGCCATGAAGATGAGTTTCTAGACCCACAAGCATTATCAAGTGGGGCCAAATTGTTGCTAGTGGCAGCAGGCGAGAGGTAAATGTGAATGTGAAGTGGTGACGTGTGCGCCATAGATTGGTAGTGGTGGGGTGGGAGTGATAGAGAATTGTTCAGAAGTCAGGGAAGGTTTCTGTTGCCAGGTGCCACGAAGGGAAGTGCAGGAATTGAAAGATGTAACCTCCTCTTCTTGTCTTTAGATCACTGAACAGCTCCCCTTATTGAGTCCTAAGTCAGGGAGCGATGCCATTGGGAAGAAAAATCTTTGCCACCTTTCTGGCCCAATGTACGGAGATTCTCTGAGAAACAGAATATCCCTCCTCGTCTTTGCCTTTTCTATGAAGTTGACTGTAATAGATCGGGTCAACTTGATGTGGCTTGAAACAAAAATAGGCTTTACTACCAAATAAAGAATAATATACAAGGTCAGACTACATTACATTGCGAGTGCTCCATGTAATTCTCTAATTGTGAGTCCCTCCTCGACACATGGTAGCACCCTCCTGCCGATTGGCGCAGCTTCCCACCAGGATGATCCAAAAGATCCTCGTCGATCACGTGGTCCTTGGGAACACCCTCCTCCCCCCGATCAGGCAATCTTTGAGACCATCCACCTCCCCCTTAAAGGGCCACACTTCTCCAGCAGGCATTAGTGAACTAGAAATTGACAACATGTGGCTCGGAATCCCCTCTTCCCAGCTGTATTAGTGATGACAACCTCATCCTAAGAGGAGCATTCCCACTTCTGCAAGTTCACTGGAGGTCTGATTGCTTCAAGAACATCGCTCTCTTCGTTTTGGATCACTAAACAAAATGCAGGATATATTCAAGTGACAGGAAACGACTGAACAGGGAACACAGTGAAAAAGATATTGACAGAATAACCAGGACCCATTGAGTTTGGTAACTTCTAGCCCTGCTTAAGCTGCTATTCCAAATGATTGACAATGAAACTAATCAGCTGGCATTAGGACACGAAGTGTTATATCCAGGTTCTCCTAAATGGCCAATTGAACAAGTTAATTGTTTAATTTGAGTTTAAATGGTAAAACACTCCATTAAACTTACCTGGTGTGCATTCTAATTAATCTTGCCCAACTGATACAGTCTTTTGTTTTTCTTTATGACTGAGTCTGGTTTGGTTTTACTCAACACATATTTTGAATATCCTTTCTGACCCTTCCAAAAAACATCATTCAAGGGATTTACATTGCATTTATATTTCTCCCAGGGAATATCTCCTTGTGCCAGCATTCCTGTTGAGTCAACTGATTTAAACCCTTTTACTCAAAACCATTCAGCTGATAGTGAGAAAGAGATGGCTATTTGCATTTTCAATACATCCAATGTGTATTAGAGATTAATTTTCAACAATTAGTGCACAATTCTTGTTCTGGAGAAAAATTGGGAATAATATTTAGTTGGGAACCAAGGACTCAACTTGCTCCTCAATTTCCACAGCTTCTGTTTCAAGTGTTTTTTTAAGAGGAGGTAAAGGACAAAACTTGATGTGGCTCTTTACACTACTTCAGAATATCCCAAAGTGTTTTACAGTCACTTAAGTAAATTTGAAGCATATTCACTGATGCAATGTAAGGAAACACAGTAGTCAACTTGATTTGATTTATTATTGTCACGTGTATTGGGATACAGTAAGAAGTATTGTTTGTTGTGCACTATGCAGACAAAGCATACTGTTCATAGAAGAGAAGGAAAGGAAAGCAGAATGTAGTGTTACAGTTGTAGCCAGGATGTAGAGACTTAAGATAAGGTAGGTCCATTCAAAAGTCTGGCGGCAGCAGGGAAGAAGCTGCTCTTGAGTCAATTGGTAAGTGACCTCAAACTTTTGTAGCTTTTTCCCGATGGAAGAAGGTGGAAAAGAGTATTTTCAGGGTGCGTGGGGTCCATGATTATGCCGGCTGTTTTCCTGCGGCAGCAGAAAGTATAGATGGAGTCCATGGATAGGAGGCTGATGGACTGGGCTACGTTCACAAGCCTTTGTGGTTTCTTGCGTTCTTGTTTAGAGCAGCAAGCTCTCATGAACAGAAGTTAGTGTTTTTCATGACATTGAATGAAGGGTAAGTATTAGCCAGGACAAGAGGGAGACTTCCCATTTTACTTTAAGTAGTATCTTGGGATTGTTTATGTCCACCTGAGAGATCAGGTGGGTCCTTAATTTCACCCCAACATTGCAACACTCTTGAAGCATTAGATCATCATGAACTGTCCCTAAGTCTTTGATTCTGAGAAGAAAGTTCTACCACAGAGTCAGGTTGCAGAGTTTTTAAAATGCTGTGGTTCAGTTGAAAGACTCCCGAAAGACTGTCAATCTAGCTAGCAGGTGACAATGTGGTCTTTGTAAGTATATAGCCAAGTGTAAAGTAACACATGCTGGCAAAACACAGAGTGAGAAGGCAGGTTTGGTGGCCATAACTGGTATGAATGCCTCAAGCTAGAATAGGTAACGTTTACTTGCAAAGTGGGGATCTGTAGATGTCAGGTGAAGACAGGATCTGATCTTACTGCAATACTCCTTATGATAAAACATTTTGTTAGCACTGAAGTAAGGTAACAGAGACAGGCCACTACCCATTAAAGCATATCTCAGCACCTTTGAAGAAGGAGGATAAAAACAAATGGACAAAATGATGAAGTTTTAAAGACTTTTCTCCAGAAAAACCTAAATGAAAATGGCGTTGGTTTCAGATTTGAGTTTCCTGCCCCCGATAATTGGCCACGTTAAGAGAAATAGGAAGAGCGTTAAAATTCAATTATTACAATCCCAGAAATACGAAGTGAATGTAACCATTCTGTTTGTGCGTTTTCATTTTGAGATAAACTTGACACATACAGGTTGACATTCTGCCTCAGTTACCTCAAGTGGAGATGGGGAAATTAAGATCAAAGTTTTCTCAATTTTTCTGTGCGCTACTGGAAAATGTTTTGAACGTCAGCACCAGGGGGAGGCAACCTCTATATATTATATTGGTTTGGCACAGGAAATTTTGACGTTTACCGATCTTGAGTGGAGCATTGCTTTGGGACAGAGGGACGGAAAATCTACCCTTACAGTTTTGAATCGGTGTTCCTGCAGAGAAAAATGAAACGTAGAGTTTTTTTTAAAATGTGGAAAAAGATATTCAGTTTTGAAATATTGATAAAATAGAGCAATATTATATGAATATCCTACTTAAATGTAGACAGCATTGAAGTGGTTAGCACTGTGGCCTCATAGCACCAGGGATCCAAGTTCAATTCCTGCCTTGGGTGACCAAATGTGTGGAATGTGTGCACATTCTCCCTGCTTCTGCATGGGTTTCGTCTGGGTGCTCCAGTTTCCTCCCATAGTCCAAAGATGTGCAGGTTAGCCAGATTGGACATGTTAAATTGCCCTTTAGTGTCCCGAGATGTGTAGGTTAGAGTGATTAGTGGTGTAAGTATGTGAGATTCTGGGATAGGACCTTGGTAAGACATTCAGTCGGGGAGTTGGTGCATACACGATGGGCTGAATGGCATCCTTCTACATTGTAGGTGTTCAAGGAATCTATGGATTCTATTTTTGACATCTTCAATGTTACGCAAATTCTGGAGCCTAAATGCAATAGTAAAGTGTCAAATGAATGTGACAAGATATATCCTGTACCCTTACCCTTTCGCTATCTCCAGCCTTGACTATTCCTCAACCATATTCCTGACCTGTCTCCCATCTTCAGCTCATCTAAAACTCTAGTGCCTGTATCATGACTTGCACCTAGCCCCATTCAATTATCACCCCTGGACTGGCTGACCCAGACATTGACACAATGCCCCAATTGCTAGCATGAAGGTGCTAGCAGTTTTGAAATCTGACGGAAATTGGGACAGTTATATGACATTTCATGGACCATAGAATCCTACTATACAGAAGGAGGCCATTCGGCCCAATAAGTCTGCACCAACCACAATCCCACCCAAGCCCTATCCCCATAACCCCATACATTTACCCCAAATAATCCCCCTGATACTAAGGGGCAATTTAGCATGGCCAACCCGCACATCTTTGGAGTGTGGCAGGAAACCGGAGCACTCAGAGGAAACCCACACAGACATGGGGAGAATGTGCAAATCCCAAGCAAATATCATTGGGAAGAGAGAATCTATAAAAGAATTGTTTGGCTTGCAGCGCAGTGACCCAAACCAGGAATCGAACCCAGGTCCCTGGTGCTGTGAGGCAGCAGTGCTAACCACTGTGCTGCCCCCATTGAGGCAAACCATAAGGATTTCTTTTGTGTGGGGCTAGGGAAAGCTCAGAGTGGTGCAGTCAGAGACCTGAGGCTGGGTTAGGGGTTAGTGAGCATTTCACTTTGCTCTGATATATGCCATACCTGATCTTCGTGCCATTAGTGCTGACAGTGGGTGACAAAGACAGAAAAGGTGTTGCCTACCCAATACTAACAGCCCAAAAGTAACAACGCAGTCAATAACATTCTGAAGCCTTAATTAAGATTATGCAGACTACGTAAATGGAAACCTTTTCGTCTGAGCTGCATAAGTAAAAGGGAAAATGGGTTAAAAAAACTCAGCCTTGACAACGCGTTGCAGTAAAAGCTGTGAGAAATTCTCTTCTCTCACACAGAATCAATTTTAACACCTACAAGATCCTCGTTTTTTTTTGTATTACATGCTTTGGCAGTTCACTCCTCACATTTTCCATCCATCTGATCAATAACTTCTCAGCTTTCAGGAGGTGAAATAATGCGCTGTAAGTCAAACAATGCCTTTATAGATTCTTTCTTCCCGATGATATTTGTTTTTTAATTCACAGTTGATTCCATATGGCTTCTCTGTTTTCAGTGAGTTGTACAATTCTGATTTGCAACACCACTGAGGCTTTAGCACCGCTTTTGGCAGCTATCTTACTGAAGGCTGTTAAAAATCACGAGTTCAAAAGCCATTCGTGTACACGAGTGAGATTAAAATTTTTCAGATGAAAGGGAAAGGCTAGATTTCAGAGTTATGGCATTGTTTGAATTATTATATCTCAGCAAGACAACACCACCTGAAGAGGGAGGCAAGAAAGCAAATCCTATGCAAGAATATTAGAACCCATTAAAAGTACTGTTCCACAGACTGTTCTTCCTGTCATTAACAGGGCCACAACTTTAACTGGACATTGAAGAAATCTCTTTCTGTTACAGGAAGCCATGTCACAGCACCAAACCCAGCAACTGTTTGACTGGAGACAGTAAGATCTGGCATTGTGGTACTGTGATTAGCACTGCTACCTCAGAGTGCTATGGATCTCGGGTTCAATTCCAGCCTCAGGTCACAGTCTGCATGGAATTTTGCACATTCTCCCCATGTCTGAGTGGGTTTCCTCCAATTGCTCCAGTTTCCTCTCACAGTCCAAAGATGTGCAGGTTGGGTGGATTGGCTATGCTAAATTGGCCCTGTGTCCAAAAATGTGTAGGTTAGATGGATTAGCCATTGGAAATCTGTGGGGTTATGGGGATATGGTCAGCAAGTAGGTGCAGTCATTGGGCCGAATGGCCTCCTCTACACTATTTTTCTTCTATTCTGTAACTCAAACTTACAAAGCCACAAAGTGACTGTCCATTATAAAAAGCCAAATGTGTGAAGAGTGCACATGAATGTACAACACACTTTGAGAGTTTCAAAAAATTGTAAGAAACCTTGTTTATCTAAACATGCTGCTTGGAATGGTTGAACCCAACGTGAATTCAGATTTTTAAAATATGACATTATAGCCAGGATTCTCTGACCTCTGCAGCTGAGATTCTCCAGTCCCACTGCGGTGAATGGAGATTCGGCTGAGCATCAAATTCTCTCTTTTCGCTGGCTGCGGTAGCAAGGTGTGTGGGAAAGGAGAATTCTGGCCTTTCTCTCAAAGCTTGTTTATAATGCTGGTGTGTGGAGCGGACACTATTAGCAAGCAGGAACGGTACACCTGCTGGCTCTTAACAGCTATTCTGTGTTCCTCACCTTTGTGACATTCCCAACACATTCCAAAGCACATATAATCTTTTAATAAGGTCACACCTCCTCAAAACTGCCACTCATAGCCCCTTGGGGACAATAAGTTGCCCAAGATCTTTTTGGTTGGTGCCAATGAGGGCATATTTTATACTTATTGGCTTTTCAGCTTGTTGTTTGCAATGGCTTGATAGTTCAAGATAATTTTCATTTTCTAAAGTTTTTATTATCTTTTTAATTCATTCATAAGACATGGGTGCCCCAAGTTTTATTGCCTATCTCTTGATGCCCTTGAGAAGGTGGTGGGGAGCTGCCTTCTTGAAATGTTGCAGTAGTGATTGATACAACTTGCTCAGCCATTTCAGAGCGCAGTTGAGAGTCAACCACAATGCTGTGACTCTGGACTCAGATGTAGACCAGACCTGGTGAAGATAGCAGATTTCCTTCCCTAAAGGACATTAATGAACTAGATGGGCTTTTCTGACAATCATTTCATGGTCATCATGATGTGGAGATGCCAGCGTTGGATTGGAGTAGGCACAGCAAATAGTCTCATAACACCAGGTCAAAGTCCAACAGGTTTATTTGGTACCACGAGCTTTCAGAGCGCTGCTCCTTCATCAGGTGAGTGAAGAGTTCAGTTCACAAACAGGGCACATATAATCTATATTTGCCCTGTTGGTGAATCGATGACTCACCTGATGAAGGGGCAGTGCTCCAAAAGCTCGTGCTCCAAAAGCTCGTGCTCCAAATAAACCTGTTGGAATTTAACCTGGGAGACTACTTACTACTCATGGTCATCAGTAGATTCTTAATTCCAGATATTTTCTTCTCATTGAATTCAAATTTCACCATTTGCCATGGCAGGATTCAAATCTGGGTTCCCAGAACATTAGCTGAGTTTCTGGATTAATATCAAGCGATAATAGTTTTAGGCCATCACCTCCCCAATAAAGCTCATATTTTAAAACGTCTGATACTACTCTGGATGGAATTCAGATATGCAGAGGGACTGGGATGGGAACAGATTTGACAGTGGGCTTGAAAAGAAAATCGAATATATACTTGAATGTGAAGATTTGGCATGGAATTGGGACTAATTGGTAGCTCTCTCAGGGAGCTGGCACAAGAATGATGGGTCAAATAACCTCCTTCTGTGCTCCATGTATCCACAATGAGCAGAATCCTCTGAGAAACTGAGATTTGCAGCACAGCATATCAGAACAGAAAACACCTAACAGAGAAAAAAATGAAACACTGTACAGTTAAAGCATTTTGTTTGCTGGCAGTATTAATAGGAATGACACATTACAGTTTCTCATTTAAGTGGGGCATATGCAAATAACAGCTGTACAAATACGATGGTAGTCACTGGATTGTATTCATCATCTCTCACAAGGTAGCTCTCCAACACACATTGCTGATACATAATAATTATTGGATGAGTCTCAAGTATATCGCTAAAACATACAAGGCTATTACTGGAACAACAGGCAGATCTGACTCATTCTGAAACAGCGGTTCACGCAGTAAACCTGCTGTGTAAGTAATGAGAAAATCCTTTCCTTCTGACCTTAGCAACCTCAGTCTGCAAGACCTTAAAATGTGATGTTTGCTTGGGTCTGTTAATCATTAATTGTTATGCTCAGATGTTTGTTAACTTTTTAACCAGAGGAAAGAAGGCAGTGCGAGCTGAGATGGGCTGCAATGCACCAGGACAAAATGGTTACGCTAAGCTTCGTCCTTTTGTTAGTGAAGAACTTTCTGACGGGGTAGTTAATGAAATAATGGCAACTTGTGATGTTTGACGGTGTAACCATTAGAAGGAATGTTGCATTATAACTTTAAAAATAAACCACTCAAGAAAGTTACTGGCTTGAGGGATGAGGGCCAAGGCTTGGAAGTCCTGGTCATCTCTTATGTTTGTGTCTCAGGTTTAGAAATGGGCTGTGAGAAGGAGCAAAGTACCTGACACATGTCTTTTCCACTTTAGTTAAGTGAAGGCCTGAACTACAGTAAGGAGTCTCACAATACCAGGTTAAAGTCCAACAGGTTTATTTGGAATCACAAGCTTTTGGAGCACTGCTCCTTCATCAGGTGAGTACAGAGAACCTACATCTCCACTCACCTGATGAAGGATCAGTGCTCCGAAAACTCATGATTCCAAATAAACCTGTTGGATTTTAACCTGTTGTTGTGAGGCGTTTTACTGTGCCCACCCCAGTCTGATGTCAGCATCTCCACATCATGAAATACAGGATACAAGAATAAGAGAAAAGCTAAAGTATGTTGGAATCATTAGGTGACAACATGCTTGTGGGCAGCACGGTGGCACAGCAGTTAGCACTGCTGCCTCACAGCTCCAGGGACCCAGGTTCAATTCCAGCTTCGGGTCACTGATTATGTGAACTTTGCACGTTCCCCACATGTCTGCATGGGTTTCCTCAGGAGTTGTGTTGTCACCATGCTGTGATATGTTATCATGCCTTGCCACATCTGGATAAGACTTTGCTCACTCTATGAGTGAGTTGAGATAGTTGGTACTGGATATGATTTTCCTTGAAATTATTTATTCAGAACTATTTACAGTTACCTCATTAGCATTGTTTCCTAGACTCAGACCGTTCTGCTTTTGGAAGATAGGGTCATACACATGCCTCCCTCCTCCTTCAAATATTTTAAATTATTTTCTTTTCCTCCTCCTTCAAAACACACAAGCTTCTTAAAGAGACCCCCTCCCCCACAAAAAATGTCCAGTCACTCACCTCTTGTTTTACTAAAGCCTTTTTTCTCCCAGCTCCTCCCTCCCCTGCTCCAGCTCCTCAGGCCTTTAGGCCTCGGACCCCTCCAACCAAAGCAATAGCAGCAGGCCCTTAATTAAGTAGCAGCGGGAGCAGACTTTCTTACAGCCTGAGTCCCAAGGCAGGCTTTAAATAAAGTGGAGTAGGCACTTCCAGCTCCTTCCACCAAACAAATTAATGATACAGGAGAATGTTTCCAGTAGAGCTGTGCATGACTGCTCTGCTCAAAGCAAAAATAAAACTAAGACTAGAACACATGACACATTTCCCTTCTAGTGCTATCATGCTGATATCCATTAAAAGCATATCACAACAGCAGTAACCCAGCTTCCTTGTATGTGCTGTGGGCTTTGACACAGCAGTATTTTTAGTGATTTAAAAAGATTATTTATAACTGTCTATAGTCCTGCTTGAGTCATGCAGATTAGTTTTAATTATCTATACGACATTTTGTACCTGCACTCCAATTCCATTAATGAACAGAAATTTTATTCATCTTGTTACTGAATGGCTATTTTAATTTGCATCAAAATGATAAATTTTACAATGATTGAAGATCACACTGCTCTGTCACTCCGTGTTTCAAGATTCTATTCTTTAGACAGTCGAGAGAAGTGACAGAATCAAACCCTATGGCCAAGATTTTCCCCGGGGTGTGGAGGGAGTGGGCCATGGAACAGGGCCAACTCCTATTAATAAGGTATTTAACATCTTTGTCATCATTAACTTCCCTCCATGGATCAGCACTTTGACACGGTGGAGGGGTTTGTACACTCTGATGATCCCTTATGTTATGTTATTGAGAGCTACTTGCTCCTGGTGGGTCAGGGGATTAACCAGGCAAAGTGCAGTCCAAAAACTTACACCCCAGACCAGATGAAGGAAGATTGTGCATCTCACAGGCTGTGAAGATGGTAGAATGCTGCAATAGCTGGGTGGTCCTGGTCACCGTGATTCATCACATCGCCCAAGCCTGACCATTAACCCATCGAGCCACACAAGATATACAATACATAAGAAACACTGAGGAATTCCCGCAGTGATGTCCTGGGACTGAGATGATTGATATCCAACAACAATAATCTTGCTTGGGGTCTGACTCCAACCAATGGAGAGTTTCCCTCTTATTCCCTTTGATTTCAGTTTTACGGGGGGCTCATTAAGTATAGAATCATAGAATCCCTACAGTACAGAAGGAGGCCATTCAGCCCATCGAGTTTGTACTGACCACAATCCACCCAGGCCCTTTTCTCATAACCTCATACATTTACCCTGCTAATCTCCCTGGCAGCAGGGTCACCTAATGCCAAACTTGGTCAAAGATGACCAAGCAGGTTATGTCAATTGGCCATGATAAATTGCCCCATACTGTCAGGGAGATTAGCAGGATAAATATGTGGGGTTAAACGGATAGGGCTTGGGTGGGATTATTGGCTTGATGGGCCAAATAGTCTCCTTCTGCACTGTCAGGATTTTATGATTTGATAAGATCATGTGGACGATGATAGAAGTTCCCACTCTTACAAAGTCACATGCAGGTTTCTACTAGGGTCTACCTTCAGTCATGTAGCGATGGAGAATCTATGACGAGGACAGAGCTGTGAACTTGGGTGTTCCTGGTCAAGAATCTGCACACAGGTGATGAGATATGTGAAGGTTGTTAGATATCTGTGTTGGGACAGAGGTGTCTTTTGGACAGCAGCATCTGAGGCTGAGTCCTCTTTAGGATGCCCTCTGCCTACTCCGAATGGGGAGTGGGCAAGAAAAGATACCTAAAAATAGGCTGTCCCATTTACTCCTGGCTGGGTTTCCACACCCTGTGGTCAAAAAAAGAAACTTTAAGCCTTGGAATGTTGCAGTACTCGTGGATAAACTCAAGACTGATCATTGGGAAAGAGGAACTCCAAACATATCAATGATTTATCAAGGCTCCAAGTTAATGCCACCACCCTCAGTGAGACCCACCTTTCTGGGGAGGGACAGCTGAAGGAATAAGTGGGCAATACACGATTGACTGGAAACGAAAGGCTGACAGTGACCCTTGTGTCAACAGAGTTGATCTTGCCATCTGGACAATGATCTTGGATTACTGTCAGAATTCCCCAATTATAGAAATGAAAGATTTGTGATACTTCCCCTACAGATCAACTATAAGTAAATTTTTAATTTTTTATTCATTTACAGGATGTGGGCATCACCACAGCATGTGGGTGGCACGGTGGCACAGTGGTTAGCATCTCTGCCTCACAGCACCAGGGATCCGGGTTCGAATCCAGCCTCGGGTCACTGTCTGTGTGGAGTTTGCACATTCTCCCCGTGTCTGTGTGGGTTTCCTCCGGGTGCTCCAGTTTCCTCCCAACCAAGGTTAGGTTGATTGGCCATGGTAAGTTGATCCTATTGTCAGAAGTTTTAGCAAGATAAATGTGCGGGATTGTGGGAATAGGACGGTGGGATCATGATTAGTACAGACTCGATGGGCTGAATGGCCACCTTCTGTACTGTAGGGATTCTATGATTTGCTCAAGAGCAACGAGAGATGTGGCTGGCCAGCATTTATTGTCCATCCCTAGTTGCGATTGGAAAGGAGATGGTGAGCTGCATTCATGAACTGCCTTGATGTGGATATGCCAGCGTTGGACTGGGGTAAACACAGTAAAAAGTCTGACAACACCAGGTTTCAGTCCAACCGATTTATTTGATAGTAAACTCACTAGCTTTCAGGTTAGCCCCTTCGTCAGGTGACCCAGATTCAATTCCAGCCTTGGGTCACTGTCTGTGTGGAGTTTGTACATTCTCCCCATGTCTATGTGAGTCCCCTCCAGGTGCTCCAGTTTCCTCATACAGTCCAAAGATGTGTGGGTAAGGTTGATTGGCCATGCAAAATTGCCCTTAGTGTCAGGAACATAAGAACATAGGAATTGAGACCACAAGTAGGCAAGTTCAGCCCTTTGAGCCTGATCCGCCATTCAAACAGATCATGGCTGATGTTGTCCTGGTCTCAAATCCACCTCCCCACCTGATCCTCATATCCCTCTTTCCCTTTTTTTTAATTAGAAATATGTCTATTTCCCTCTTTCAACAAACCAGACTCCACCACCCTATGGGGCAACAAGTTCCACAAATTCACCAGCCTCTGTGAGAAGTAGTTCCTCCTCATTTCCATTTTAAATCTACTGCCTCTCAACCTGTACCTGTGACCTTTTGTTCTAGATTGCCCCATAAGAGGAAACATTTGGCCTACATTTATTTTAGCAATCCCTTTTAAAATTTTATATACCTCAATCAGAGCCCCTCTTATCCTTCTAAACTCCAGTGAGTATAAGCCCAAGCTGTTTAATCTCTCCTCGTATGTCAACCTTTCATCTCCGGAATCAATCTGGTGAACCTCCTCTGAACTGCCTCTAATGCCACCGCATCCTTCCTCAAATAAGGAGACCAAAACTGGACACAATACTCCAGGTGTGGTCTCACCAACACCCTATACAATTGCAACAACACTTCTCTACTTTTATACTCCAATTCTTTTGCAATAAATCCCATTTGTCTTTTTTATTATGTGCTGCATCTGCATAGTGACTTTCTCCAATTCATGAACACAGACACCCAGATCCCTCTGCCTGGAAGCATTTTGAATCTGCTTTCTATTTAGATAATAATTTGCCTTTCTATTTTTTCTGCCAAAATGAATAACCTCACACTTATCCACGTTAAACTCCATCTGCTAAATTTCGACTCATTCTCCTAGCCTATCTATATCCATTTGTAGAATCTTTATATCCTCTTCACTGCCCGCTTTCGCACCTATTTTAGCATCATCTACAAATTCTGCTATGTTACACTCTGTCCCTGCTTACAGATCATTTATATAATCAGTTGAGGTCTGAGGACTGACCTCTGTGGCACCCTGCTAGTTACATCTCACCAGCCAGAGAAGGACCCACTTACCCCAACTCTCTGCTTTCTGTCAGTCAACCAATCCTCAATCCAATCTAGCATTCTCTCCCCAATTCCCCATGATCTTACCTTCTGGATCTGTCTTTTATGCTTTACCTTGTCAAACCCTTCTGGAAGTCTAGATGTACCACATCCCGACCATTCACCTTGCTGGTTATGTCCTCAAAGAACTTAAGAAAGTTTGTCAAGCATGACTTTCCCTTCATAAAACCATGCTAACAATGTTGGATTGAGCTTTGTCTTTCCAAATGCTCAGTCATCTCCTCCTTCATGATTGATTCCAGCTACTTCCCCACCACATAGGTCAAGCCTGATAGTTTCCTACTTTTTGCCTCTCTCTCTTTTTGAATAAGGATGTCACATTAGCGTGTTTCCAATTCACCGGGACCTTACCAGAATCCAAGGAATTTTGAAAGATCATAACCAATGTATCCACTATCTCTGCTGCCATCTCCTTTAATAGTCTAGGGTGCAGGCCATCAGGTCCCAGAGACGTATCTGCCTTTAATCTCATTAGTTTATTCAAGACATTCAATAGTTATTATACTAAGTTCCAATGCATTAATGACAGTTTTTGGAAAGTCTTCATTACTCTGTCCTGTGAAGACAGAAGCAAAATATTGGTTTAGTGCTTCTACCATTTCTGTGCTCCCCATTAATACCTCACCAGCATTGTCCTCTAAAGGGCTAACATTTACCTTAGCTCTTCTCTTCCTCTTTATATACTTAAAGAAGCTTTTGGTGTCTGTGTTTATGTTTTCTGCTAGTTTCCTTTCATAGTGCATCTTAGCACTTTTGATTCTATTTTTAGTAGCCTTTTGCTGAACCTTCAAATTCTCCCAATCCTCCAGCTTACCCATAGCTTTTGCGGTTTTTCAGTCAGGGGACTAGTAGGGTAAATACGTGGGGCTAAGGGGTTAAGGCCTGGGTGAGATTGCTGTTGGTGCTGGCTCAGTGGGTCAAATGGCCTCCTTTTGCATTGTAGGGATTTTATGATTCTATGAAATTCCATTAGCAATGTCTTGACTGAAACCTTCAGATTCAATGGGGCGACCACTGAACAAACACTAGTGTCTTTCTTGAAGCCAGCTCCACAGGATTTCAAGCAAAACTTTTGCAATATCGATTATAATGGACTGCACACTGTCCAAGTGGTAAAACAGCATCTCCTGCGCCGGTTTCTGTTTTCTCAGCTTTCAAATTGCAAGTGTTCAAGTTCAAAGAAAACGCTTCAAAGACATTCTGAAACGTTACTTGAAACATAACAGCAGTGACATTCATGATTGGGAGGCATCAGGGACCCAGGTTCAATTCTGGCCTTGGATCCTGTCCGTGTAGATTTTGCACATTCTCCCCATGTCTGCGTGGTTTTGCTCTGGACGACCTGGTTTCCTCCCGCAATTCCAAGATGAGCGCATTGGGTGGTTTGGCTATGGTAAATGCACAGGGTTGCGGGAATAGGGTGGAGGGGAGGGCCAGGGTGCGATGCTCTTTCGGATAGTTGGTGCAGATTCAATGGGCCAGATGGCCTCCTTCTGTACTGTAGGGATTCAATGGTTCTACACTATGGTAGTGGATCTACTTATGAAATGTTTGTTAGCTCTTGTTGCATATTCCATGAAATGATCTATGTAACAATGAAGGGGCAAACTGGGGAAATGCTTCACTTGGCCTCAGGAACATCAGCCAAAGAGAGGCAAAGGTATAAGAGAGAGTAAGAGAAAGAAAGGTCACAAGACTTAGACAATAGAGGGAGATAGAGTTAATGAAGAGAGATTTAGAGAACTTGATTGAGATAAAAACTCGACAACAGGGGAGCAAAGGGAAGGCCATGGTGAGACTTAGCCAGCTAGAGATGGAGAGATGAAAGTTATCGATGTGCCTTCATCGGATTCAATTTGTCCCCAGATTGTCTTTCTCAATCCCTCATTCTTAAATGCTTTGACTTTAAACTCTCAGTGAACACTACCTGCTCATTTAAAAATTTTCATAGCTGTAGAATTTCTGATCATTTCAAAGGAACTCTGATTTGTCCCACTTCTTTCAGATGACACTTTCCCAAAGAATACTGTCCACTTTTGAATCTATTGTGTGAGGCCCCTCCACCTCTCAACATCATGTTGTTAAGTTTAATTCCCTCTGTTTGCTATTTTAGTGCACGATTGATGTATTTGGGTCAATGTGGGTTAAATAACCAAATTAGCACCAGTAGCAGCAGGGTGGCACAATGGTTAGCACTGCTACCTCACAGTGCCAGGGACTGGGGTTCGATTTCCAGCTTGGATCACTGTCTGTGCAGAGTTTGCATGTTCTACCCCTGTCTGCGTGGGTTTCCTCTGGGTGCTCCCATTTCCTCTCACAATTCAAAAGATGAATCTGGTTAGGTGCATTGGCCACGCTAAATTCTCCCTCAGGGTGTGGCGACTAGGGGATCGTCACAATAACTTCACTGCAGTGTTAATGTAAGCCTACTTGTGACACTGATAAATAAGTAATGCAGCCACAATTTAATGCAAATATCTTTACCAAATTAAGCCATGTTAAGAGGTTAAACCCTTTAAATCAAAATCATTATCAATCAGGATGGCCACCATTCAGTTCAGCCTTATCCTATTTATGCTTTGGTGTCAACATTTCATAAGAAAATAATAAAATGTAAGAAAATAATTGCTTTAATTGTCTCAAATCTAAATTCCCAACTGATACCTGATGAATTTTAAAATACTGCTGAAATCTGAAGAAGGCTTGTAAGTTTTTGAATGCATCTGACTCCTTGGAAAAGAATTAAGAATAGTTAATAAGGAATTAATAACTAACAAGGAATGTGTACCAGTGGTGTAACTAATCAGACAGAAACGTCAGTTTAACCATTTGTCTTTAGTTGTTTGTTAGCCATCATAATTGTTCTTGTCTTCAGATATGGTCCAGTGCTGTCTGCCTGGAATGCTGGGAAAATGATCTCTTTGGCTCTATACAGATACATGTAGGGAATGGGGTCTTGGAATGATTTATTCTCACTTATTTCTTCTTGCTTTTCCTCCATGTGTTCTCTCTCCCTCTTCCTTCAGGGAGGGAGAGATTGGTTTCTGTCTTTTGCCTTTCCCTGATTATTCAAATAAGATAAAACACTCTGTCCCGTGGATAGTTGCCCATGCCAGCCTCCAAAGTATAATTCAGACACGTTGGCCACGACTTCCCAAGAAATGATTAAGTGTCATAACGGCGAGCAAACTAAAGCAACTGTGGCGTAGTCTGGACCACAATTGTTCCACACTTAGTACTCAGAAAGAACTCTCAAGTGCAACATGCCAGTATGGGGACCCCAGGCATGTGACTCACCCAAATTGGCTCACAAGCTGTAGTAAGTGGGAGCTGTATTTAAACGCTCCCTCTGCACTCAGAGTCCGTCAGGCCAGGTTGTGGTGGCAGTGTGGAGCGGAGCCTCATGATTCATGGAGGCAGAGCTTGGAATGCTTCTGGACACAGTGGAGGAGAGGTGGGCCACCCCCTACCTTCGAGAGAGTAGTTAACCCAGGAGCAGGGAGGGAAATACGGCCTGGAATCCTGTGACTATGGTAGTCAGTGCCCGTAACCTGATACCGAGGACTGGCACCCAATGTTACAAGAAAATGAACAACCTTATTCAGACTGCAAGTGTCCATTTGTCATGTCCTGGCATCAGTCCTGCCTGTCACACCTGGAATGTACACAGCAATCCACTCCCTGACACCCTGCAGCCTTCCAGCACCTGACCACCACCTCCCCCGCTCCCCCCCCCCCGCCCCCACCACCATTCCTCCCCTCCCCACAGCATCATCCTCAAACTCATCTGGCACTTCCCATCACAACCCTGCCATCCTTCAAGCCCCCACCTCCCAGCCCTCAGGCCCATTGGTGATCAGGCTTGCAATCATCTCTTTTTTGTCTGTGCAGAAGGAGATGGCCCATAATAGGAGAAGTCTCATAACACCAGGTTAAAGACCAAAAGGCTTATTTGGAATCACGAGTTTTCGGAGCTCTACACTCACCGGATGAAGGAGCAGTGGTCCAAAAACCCTCAATTCCAAATAAACCTGTTGGGCTTTAATCTGGTGTTGTGAGACTTCCTACTGTGCCCACCCAGTCCAATGCTGGCATGGGTGGCACGGTGGTTAGCACAGCTCCAGGGACCCCGGTTCGATTCCCAGCTAAGGTCACTGTCTGTGCAGAGTCTGCATGTTCTCCCCGTGTCTCTGTGGGTTTCCTCCCACGGTCCAAAGATGGGTTAGGCGCATTGGCCATGCTAAATTAACCCTGAGTGTCCCGGGATGCATAGGATAGAGGGATTAGTGGGGTAAATGTGTGGGATTACAGGGGTGGGGCCTGGGTAGGATTGTGGTCAGTGCAGACTCGATGTGCTGAATGGCCTCCTTCTGCACTGTAGGATTCTATCTCCACATCATAACAGAAGAGTGAGAGAAGACAGGCGGGGAATTGCCAAATTGTGTCTCCTAACCACCTATGAGGAGCAAGCGATGGAAATCTCAGGGGAAGCACGTGAGAGAGCTGTGAAGTTGGCATGCATCACAGAAATGAGGATCCACAGCATCTTCATCCATATGACCTGTCTCGAGTGAGCTCAAAGCTGCCCAATATTTACCTTCCTTTTGCACTGAACCATGTGTCTTGCCTTGGCTTGCAGGAGCAACACCTGATGTGGCTGGGCCCTCAAGAGTCAGCACCCCACCCCACTTTGACCCTCTGCCAGCACCTCGGTGGACAGCTCTGAGGAAACTATGGGGTCTGGCAACCAGACATTACAACCATTAACCCACACCATCCAGCAGAGATACACACCTCACTGAGCAGAATTAGCCTACAGGATTCAGGGTCATGATGAGCACCACACAGCCATTTGTTCACATCAGATGGAGACGGGAGCATCCGAGGGTCCGGGCAGAAGGAGGTCTGCTGGATCCCAGGAAATAGCTGGCCACCAGCCAGTCCACTGGGATCAGTTCTCCCGAGGCTGCTGGAGATGCAGAGGCAGAGCCGGGGACTGCAGGAGGGGGTGACAGCAACATTCCAGCAACTGCACGGATATCTGGAGGAGCCTGGCAGCCTTCAGGCACAGGGGTTGGTGTCGGCATTGTGGGGTACACGGGCCAGGGAGGCAACCTCACTGGTTTCTCAGTGACTATCTAAATTTTGATGATCTCATTGTATTATTCCACAAAACAAGAAACATCTTCTTTGTAGCCACTGGAACAAAACCTTTCAGAATTTTAAAGAGCTCTATTAGGTCCCACTCAGCCTCCTTTCCAGAGATCTTCTGGTCCTGTCGACTGCGACCCCTGCCCCCTCCGCCACTGCCCCAGGTTCTGCAATGGCGGTGGGTGTGAACAACAGGGAACCCCATTGTCAGCAGAGGGACTGGATGATCTTGCTGCCGGTAAATGGCGGAGCCATCATCACCATATGAAAATCCCGCCACTGGCATCATCCATGTAATCTTCATTGCTTTCTTTCCAACATTTCTACATTCTTTGTTGTAATATGGTGACCAGGACTGCACACAGTACTCAATAAGAGTGGTCTATCCAATATAGATTTCACAAAGCTCCCCTACTTTTCAATTCTATCCCCCTAGAAATACAGCCCAGTGCTTGGTTTGCTTTTCTTTTTATGGTCCTGCTAACCTGTAGTGCAATGTTAGTGATTGTACTCCAAAATCTTTTTGTCCCTCTACCACCTTCCGAGTAGGCAGCTTCCCAATTCTTCCTGTCTGGATACACAACCTTGTGTTTATCCGTGCTTTGAACTTCATTTGTCAATTACTTGCACATTCTGCGAGTTGATGCATGTTGTCCCATAATTTGTTGTAGCCCTGCTCAACATTAAAAATCAGTCTATACCGCCCCCCATTCCACCCCACCTTCTCCCAACCATTGTCTGGTTGCTTGTCATGACATTAAATTATCAATCTAGTTGTAAACCTGACTACAGGTCTCCAGTCCAACCCAGAGTTGTCTGAGTCTGGGCAGCACAGTGGTTAGCACTGCTGCCTGACAGCACCAGGGTCCCAGGTTCAATTCCCAGTTGGGTCACCGACTGTGCAGACTCTGCATGTTCTCCCTGTGTCTGTGTGGGCTAGCTCCAGTTTCCTCCCACAGTCTGAAACATGCGCTGGTTAGGTGCATTAGTCATGCTAAATTCTCCCTCATGTACCTGAACGTGTGCTGGCTATGGGATTTTCACGTAGCATTAATGTTAGCTTACTTGTGGCACTGATAAATAAGCTTAAAAAAGAAAACTGGACACTTTTAGAATGCGCCATGCATCAATTTCAATTGCATAAAACAAAAAAATCTTACCTGTTGGCCAAGCTCTGCATTGGCCCAGTGTGATGCAGTTATCTGCTTCGCAGTTTGCGTGCCAAACTATTCCTGTGCTGCAAACGATCCTTGACCCCTAGCTGACTCACTTGACCCGAAGCATCCAACTTAAATTCCAGCAAGATCTGAAATCCCCGCCTTGTCCAATTTTGAGACACTGGCCGGAATTTTACCGGCACACCCGTCCCAATTCCGGAGGCCGGCAAGGCTTGGAGAACGGCATTCTCCACTGGCCTCAGGTGGGATCGTACAAACCTTGGGCAGACACGCCAGTACAATTTTGCCCACAATATGAATACAGACATATCAAATCAAAATCCTCCTGAAAGGGAGTTTATAGCTTAAAAAAAGTGTCTTTTTTTTTAAATGATTATTTTTGTGGGAAATGTAATTTTGCATTATTTACATACATCCCAGCACTCAAAAATATATCTATCACTATTATAAACAGGATGGAACATTGTCTTCAAAATCATACATTTAAAATCACACAGTTCCCCATGCAAACTTTTCCTAGCATTATTTTAAGCAGTTTGCCCTGCTCTACATTCAATCTTCATAACTCGTCATTTGATTCTTTACTGTGTGACAGTGTATCTTGGGATCTGTGTGGGGAGTTCTGAGGGCCATGTACTAATGAGGTGTAGAGTATTAATTTCTGTGTTTAAAACAGATAGGGTATTAATAGTGTCAGATTCAGCTCCTAGGTGCAATTAATAACCATGAGCTTATCCAGGTAGCAGGGCTGAGCCAGGCAATGACTACATAAGCATTGGTTTTTAGATCATTCGTCTGCTAAGAAAGGCAGACAGGTACAGCATTGGAAATCACATTTTTTGCAGAAGGAGACCATTCAACCCACCAAACCTGCATCAACAGTAATCCCACCCAGGCCCTATCTCCGTAGCCCCATGCATTTACCCTGCCAGTCCTCCTGACACTGAGGGGCAATTTAGCATGGCCAATCAACCTAACATGCAATGTGGGAGGGAACGGGACCATCTGGGGGGAACCCAAGCAGATATGGGGAGAACATGTAAACTGCGCCTAGACAGTGACCAAGGCCAGAACTGAACCTGGGTCCCTGGCGCTGTGAGGCAGCAGTGCTAACCACTGTGCCACCATCCGGAATGTATTCCCTGAAATAGTGGAAGACGGAGATTCAGTCCTTACTCTCAAATGAAGACTAGTAACATACTTGAAAAGAAAAGATTTTCAGGATAAGGAGCAAAAAATGGGAAGGTGAGACTAATTGGTTAACTCTTTGAAAGGGCTGGCATGAACACAATGGACCCAATGGCCTCTTTCTGTGCTAAGTGTTTTGAGAAATACAGGCAAAGCGAAGTTGTTTAGACCCTCTGACCATCACTTGCATGATTTCAGAAGTTTCTGTTCCTATTATTCTGCCTGAAAGATCATTCCAAGCATTACTTGTAGTATGGAGAACCCTTATCTGACATCAGACCTAAACTTGCTTTTTACCCATTTGTTCCTATGCGGCAGGAGTTCGATCTTATATGATGCCCACTTTACAAAGGCCAATTTTGGGGATTGATGTCCCGTGTGTCAAAGGACACCTCCAACCCTGGGATGAGCCATTTTATGGGCAATAAATGAAGAGCTAAAGATCTCCGCAATGAAGAATCATAGAAACCCTACAGTGGAGAAGGAAGACATTTGGCCCATCGAGTCTGTAAATCTGGTAGGTTTTGAGTGCTGGGTGGGACAATGTGTTGGAACACAATTCTATCTAATTCTAGGTCCTGGGTTTGAATCCAAGCTAGCTTGAATATTTTTTCTTCTCACTGTGAAAGCTATGAAAATTACCAGTGCAATGAGTCGGACATTTTTGATCCATCTCACAGCTAGCATGAGTTTGGATCATAGAACAGCCCAGAATTAAACTCTATGTTGGAAGGTTCTGAGATGGAGTGGCAATGTACAGAGGAGCATGTCTAATCTGTGCCATCCCTGGTCTCGAACATCCTCCTGCTGACAAGCAGTTGAGAAAGAGAAAGGCCATTTCTCAGGGCTAACAACTCAACTTGAGAGAGCAAATTCACTACAAGTGGGAGGCTTTGAGATTGTGCCTTATCCATGCCAATACTGTTGTTCAGCTAAAGCAATTCTCATAAACCACCATTACTTAAAGAAAGATGAGGTTTTTATATCTCCTTTCAACCGGATTAAAAATAACAATGAATAGAAAGAAATAGATCTTGAACTACCTCCATCGCTACAATGATATGAAGTAACCACTCTGCACGGGAGAACCTTTTGCTCCCAAAGAAATAGAAACAGAGCTGTCAGTAATCACTGTATTTTCAAAGCAGGCTGAGCTCATTTTCGAATCATTATTACTACCTTCTGGTGACCTACCAACACCGAGTATTCACACTTTGCACAGACGAGGGCAAAAGGGTTGTTACTTTCTCTAATTTTTGTCTGTCCTTTCCCAGATGAGAAAGCAAATGAAAAAGAGAATGGCTGCAACGTCCTAACTGAAAATCTCAATTCGTAGCTGTGGAGAGTCCAGGTTCAAAGATAAATAGTCTCCAACTTATGGAATCCATTAAATCAAAGTGAGATTTTAAAGTTACAAATATATCAAACTGTAACCCTCTCACCACCTCCTTCAGTCCCTACACCCCACCCATCCCAACTTTATATATATTCTGTTTGTTACTGGGGGTTCACCAAGTAAGTTAACAACGCCATGGCCAATACTTGCTTGCTCACAGCACTGTCTGCCCCCACTTCCACCGCCCCCCCTGCCTCCCGCAGGGGTTGGGAGAGTGGGTGTGGTGTGGCCATAAGCTTTAAGTGGTGCTAAGAGAGTCAAGTTCTCCCCATAAGATACGGTGGCACAGTGGGTTAGCTCTGCTGCCTCACAGTGCTAGACACCCAGGTTCGATTCTGGCCTCATGTGATTGTCTGTGTGGAGTTTGCACATTCTCCCCAAGTCTGCGTGCCTGTGCTCCAGTCTCCTCCCACACTGTAACGATGTGTGGGTTAGGTTGATTGGCTGTGCTAAATTGCCTCTTAATGTCAGGGGGAACTAGTAGCATAAATACATGGGGTATGGGAATAGGGATTGTTGTTGATGCAGGCTCAGTGGGCCGAATGGCCTCCTTCTGCTCTTTCGGGATTCTATGAAGGTTTATTTTGGACTCATTCACTGCCCCTTATTTTTGATTCTTGCTTTGAATATTCACTTATCTGTTGCTTAATTCATTCTTCCCTAAGTCACCTGACCTAGAGATGGCAGGGATTAAGAACAAAATAAACTCCAGAAGTTTCAGCCCTTTTGAGAGTGGCATTTACTGCAGGTTAAGTAGGGTGAAAACCTTCTCCTTATTAAACACAATCCTATGCCCCACTAATGTAACATGTGCTGCTAACTTGGTTTGTTTTGATTTATTCGTTCAAGGGCTGTGAACTTCACTGGCTAGGCCAGCTTTTATTGTTCATTCCTAATGGCTCTTGTCCAGTTCATGACTGGTCAGAGATGTTCTTGCATTTCTGAAGAGCACAAGAGTTATATTGTTCTATATCACCCCACAAGGAATAATCTACAAGCACCAACCATGCTACTTTCCTCTCTCTTTTAAAGTTAGTGGTTTATCATAAGCTACTGGGATGGCAGCTTGAGGCACAGAACCAGTGAGCACAATGAGACTTTCCTCAATGATAAACACGGCAACATTCGGTTCAGAGAAAAATTCACCTCTTCCCCATCGATCAGTTTGAACAACGTTGTCAAGTTAGTAAAAGAATAACAGAGAGGAAAGTGAGTGCAAGAATACACCATCTAAAAAAAAGCTTGAGATTTACATTAAGTCATAGAGATTCAATGCCTTATCCAAAATGGAGTCAATGACCCAGATGTGGAAGTCCTGCCCCATTTCTGAGAGATCCTATTTTCACCAGGACAGGAAAGGGGGCAGGATACTGAATAAAACACATATGGGGGAAACCCAAATTCCCACAGAGCCATTTGAACTCAGCTAGTTGGGGAGGCGATGGCCTAGTTTCATCACTAGTATTATCATTAGACTATTAATCCAGAAACTCAGCTAATGGTCTAGGGACCTGGGTTCGAATCCTGCCACGAATGGTAGAATTTAAATTAAATTTTAAAAATCTGGAATTCGGAATCTACTGATGATCATAAAACCATTGTCGATTGTCGGAAAAACCCATCTGGTTCACTAATGTCCTTTAGGGAAGGAAATCTGCCGTCCTTACCTGGTCTGGCCTACATGTGACTCCAGAGCCACAGTAGTGTGGATCACTCTCAACTGTCCTCTGAACAAGGGTAACTAGGGATGGGCAATAAATGCTGGCCAGCCAGCAATGCCCATGTCCCATGAATGAATGAAAACAGCTACTATTTTTACTTGAGCAAGGGCCTTATCCCGCAGTGTATACCTTGGATTTTTAGAGGAGACACAAGTGCTCACAAAAGGTAAATAAGGGCAAGAATTCTCCAATATCATGTGCCAAATCCCCACTACCAATGAGAACAGAGAATTTGGCGCTCAGCCAAAACTCCATTCACTGCAGCAGGACCAGAGAATCCCAGACACGGGCAAGGTCAGAGAATTGCAACAAAGGTCTGTGGAACTGTTAGGCTGAAAAGTTATTTAAATTCCCTATCTTTTAAATTTTGTGGGAAAACAGTCTGCCTGTGTCTAAAAGTTGAAAAAATGGTACTTACTGTTTCAGTAGCTATTTGTTGTCATAATGCTATCATTATAGTGCTGCTAATAATTGACTGATTCCACACCTTTCATAATCACAGTGCAACAGGGTGATGGCTGTAAGTTCATAGTTTGACTGACAGCTCTAAGAGGTTATTAAAGGATTGGTTCTTGCTGATATGGGCTTATGTATACAAATACGTATTTTATAATGAATTAAACACTTCAAGTGATTTAAATATATTTAAGAGGTGTGTATCAATAAATGCTTTTTTATGTCGTAAAAGCTGTAATAGCTACTTAGAAATTTATTTTATTTTATCTCAGCATGGCTCCTGAAATTTTCCCAGTGCGGATACTGGCAGATGTGGCACGGAGGGTGCAAGGACAAAGGATGGTGAGTGGGGAGCATGAGTTGGCACCAAGTTGACATACGGGCTAAAAGGGAACAAGGGGATGAATGATAGGGCATGCGTTTGCATGGGGTTATGGAGAACCATTGGGGGGGGTGGATGGAGGGGCATGAGGGAAATTGTGAGGGATCATTTAGGCTGGATTGAGTGGCATGAAGTGTTGAATGGGCTCCTGTGAATGATTGGGAGCCATGGGTGAGAATGAGTTGGTATCAATTGATGCATAGGGAATGGGGGTAGGCATTCTGAGGGTCAAGGACTAGAGGGCCTCATATTGAACAAAACAACTTGGATGCATTCTCAGAGAATCAAGGTAGCCTTTTAGGTGGCCTGCCCTGACATTCAGCCACCTTGTGTGTGTGCCGAGGAACTCTTGCAAAGGCAGCTTGTCTGACTCCTGAATGCACACATTTCCCCCAGAACAAGATCCTAACCCTCATCTCCCTCCTCCCTCCCCAGAGCCAAAAGAGATCCAACTCTGAGTATCTGCCTTAGGAGCAAGGATGAGAGCCAAAGTCTTACAAACTGCCAAGCATGCATTGTTCATTGATTCAAACATAGGTTCCCATTGTGGCTGATGTTAGCTGTTCTTGATGTTCTGTGGGTACAATATCAGTCAGTACTAAATTTCAAAGTTCCATGTTAGTAACTAAATTAAACATGAAGGGCAGAACAATGTGCCCTTCCCTTGGCGAATGTGGTGGCGAGGTGGCATTTTATTGGACAGACCGGTGGTGGGTATGGACGCTGACACCTTCCTGTCCCTACCCCAATTAGGCGGATGGCCTTCCTGCCTCGCTGTCAGTTGAAACCCTCATGAGTAATTCATAGGAACCCTGCTGGACGCTGGCCAGCAAGCCCTGGTGTGTTTGCTTTATGGTCTTTACATTGTCCTTTCCAACACACAACTGCCATCAGGCGACCATCCTCCTGCCATCACGCACTGTGCTGGAGTTCGCCTCCTTACCACCTACCTCAATCCAAGGCCTCGCATGTGTGGAGGACTAGCATCATTGTCACACATTCCTCCCCCCACCCCCCCCCCCCCCCCCCCCCAGGGTGTGGTTTTCTCAGGCGAGGAGAGGAAGGTTTGGATGTCTAAGGCAATGTCGGGTTGGGATCCTGCATCATCTGACCTTTTTATGAATCATCTGGGCAGGTTTGCAAGCATGCGCCAACTCCCCCACCCCACCCTGCCACCCCCCCCCCACCACTCCCCCCACTACCCCATGCCCCCACCCCACCACCCCCGTCTCCCCCCCCACCCCACCGAGACATCAGATAAGTCATTAAATATTTTTTGAATTATGGTTTTTTAACAGCTATTTCCCAAGTTTTCAAGAACTCCTCAGGGTCACTGAGGAAAATGAACAGAGGAGAGCGCATTTCCAGTGAGACTAACTGACTTTGGAAGCCTTTGATGAGTTTCACTGAACAGCTCCAGCCATGGCTAGATGAGAGGCCCCTGCTCACAGCACACCTCCTCATGAGGTATTTTCACCACTCAGTTGGTGATTGTCAACTTCTTGGAAGTCACTTCAGCTTGTCTAACACTTCACCCACCTTCAGCTTCACCTCCTCGCTGCCGACCTTCACCTCAGCACAGGAGCAGCTATACACTGCTCGACCCCGCACCTCTGATGAAGAACAAGAGGAACAGTGACACCAACACCAGGAGCAGGAGCTGGTAACCAGGATCAGCAGGAGCCGCCTTCTCCTCAGCCGTGCGTGAACGCAGATATTCAGTTAGAAGGAGGCAAGACTCACCCCCTTTCCCCCAAACACAGGCAGACAGCTCAGTCTTTTGAGATGTTTGAACACCGGTGCATGAGGAAGTTCAGGGTCTCACAGCAGACCACTGCTAACATCTGCAGCCTCCTGGGACACAACATCGTTCCCATTGGATTAGCCAGGCATGCATTGCCAATGGCTGTCAAAGTGTGCTCTACCTTCCTGCAAAGAAAGAAAGCAGAGAGTTAAAAACATTCAAAATGATTTTTGTAGAGAGGGAAGGACAATGTTTGTGTAGGTTCACAATGAGGCATGGATGTCAGGGGCCAGTAGGACGAGGGTGAATGTTGGCTGTTCTGATGGTGACGTGATATATCTGCGGACAGAGAAATGAGTGACACCGTAAGGTCTGTTAACCTGAGGGATGCTATGCAGAAGAATGCTGGGAAAGTCAAACGGGGCAATCTTACCAAAAAGATTTGAGTGTGAAAATGGGAATGAATTGCACCCTTTTTTTTGAGAGAACTCCCAGACGCTATCTTGTGGCACTTAGACAAAAGAAGCAAAATGTGATTCACACCAGCAGGGAGAGTCAGCAGAGCCTATTCTTGCCAGGAAGCTGGCTGCTGAGCTGTAGGTGCACCACTGCACAGGCACCTTGATATCTCAGTGCAGGTTTAAGGCATGACAAGTATACAAGTGTGACAAACTGGTAAGATCACCCCCAAAGTGTGAGGCTGACTATTTCAAAATAAAAATACCAGATGTAAATGTGTCCATGCCTGACAGGGGACAGACCAGCTGTAAATCAGACGGCCTGGTATAAAACTAAATGAATAGTCACCCTATTCCAATCCACTCCAGCAGAGGGAACAGTGCAGCTACCCAGAGGTAGCCACCCAGTGGCAAAGGAGCATGCCCATGCTCCAAGCAGGCTTAGTAGCATCCCATCAGCCTGCGCTCAATCCCAGCCATAGACAGGAACTGTTTCTTTTATTTTGAATTTTAAAAAGTTGGAAAGGGCACGCTTCCATTTTGTGGGGGGCAGCTTCTTTCTCACTTACCTACTACTGGCATCCTGCTGCAGGATCTCCTATTGACCGTCCAGCTTCAAGAGCCCACCCGCCATCCAGTCCTCATTGCCAGGTTGTTAATAGGCTAATTTGGGGAAATAGCAAGTGACTAATTTTTCCCCACACAGAGTGGGTTTCTGACCGCCTTCCCTTCACTCTGCCCTGTTTGAGCCTGATGGCAGGATTCAAAAGCCGACAGGGAAAATTCTTCCTCAGTAAGTTGAAAATCCCATGGAGTGTGATGCTTTCACTCAGAGGGTTAATTATTGTGATCACTATTGCACAATGATCCACTTTTGGAACCTCTCACATCCCTCATATTGCCCAATGTTGTTTGTGGTCAATGATTAAATTTTACTGCCTCGCTGGAGCGAGACTGGAAATTCCCACCAGAGGCCAATGGACATTTCCCCTCACCCGGCTCCAATTCCGTGGTGGGCGAGGCAGTAGAATTCCAGCATTGGTGTCACTCATGTTTTTGGCAATGCAACAACTAACTTGCACAAATCAGCCTACCAAACAACAGTGAATACACTATAAAATCATTCTGCACCGGGTCTCCAAATGAGCATTGTAGCTTAGTGCCATTCCCCTGCTTTTTTTTCTGTACCCCTGCACATTGATTATTGAATAAAAGTATCTAATGAATGCCTCAATTGAACCTGCCTCCATCACACTTCTAATCAGTGCATTCCAGACCCTAACCACTCATTGTGTGAAAAACATTTTCACATCGCATTTGCTTCTTTCGCAAATCATCTTAAATCTGTGGCCTCTCATTCTCTCTCGTTCCTTTTACGAGGAGGAACACTATCTCCCTATCTGCTCTGTATTTTGAACATCTCTATCAAATCTCCTCGCAGCCTTTTTCTCTCCAAGGAGAAAGTTGTTTTTTGGCCATATAGGAATGTAAGGAACAGGAGTAGGCCATTCAGGCCCTCAAACCTGCAACAGCACTCAGCCAGACCATAGCTGATCTGCATCTTAACTTCATGTACCCACCTTGATGTTGTAAACCTTAATAACCTTGCTTAAGAAAAATCTATCTCTGTCGGTTTTGAAATTTTCAATTAGCCTCGCTTCAACAATTTTTTTGGGCAGCGAGTACCAGATTTCCACTACGTTTTTGTGTGAACAAGTGTCTTATGATATTGTCTTTGAACTGTTGAGATCGAATCAAAACAGGGCCCTGTTTTGGACTCTGCCTGCTCCGTTGTCAAGTGTGTCAGGCATCCTGAGAGCATTGAGGTTACTAAATAATTGCAAGATATGCCTTTCCAATCAAATGTTGGTTATTCTGCCAAAGTTTGCAGTGGGTGACTGCACTCTACATGGACATGCTATTTGTATTATTTCTTGCATCTCAATCTGTACAGAAATGCTACCATTAAACTGAAAGTCCTTTAACAATACTTTAAGTCGTATTATTTTCTTGGGTCTAAGTGTTGAGAAAGCTATTGATGGAATCATAGCATCCTACATTGCAGACAGAGACCATTCGGCCCATCAAGTCTGCACCAACACTCTGCCCTATCTGCATAACCCCGCACATTTACTAAGGCCAAGACCACCTAATCTACACATCTTTGCACACTAAGGGACAATTTAGCACAGCCAATCCTCCCAACCTGCACATCTTTGGGCTGTGGGAGGAAACCGGAGCACCCAGAGGAAACCCATGCAGACATGAGGAGAATGTGCAAACTCCACACATTTTGTGATCCGAGGCCAAAATTGAACCCGGGTACCTGGAGCTGTGAGGCAGGAGTGCTAACCACTGTGCCACTGTGCTTTCTGTCTTCAGAGGCAGCATTGTGCTGGGATTTTATTTATTATTGTCACAAGTAGGCTTACATTAACATTGGAATGAAGTTACTATGAGAAGGACGTGACCCTCTTTTGGAAATGCACATAATCAACAGGGATATAATTCCTCCCTTCACTTCGGGTAACAAGTCCACAGCAAATACATCAGCCTTCTTGCGTGTCCTATTGCTACTGTTAGCTTCCTCATCGTCCACCAGCTTCTCAGCATCGAAACTTTGCCCGCAAAAAAAACTTTTTTTTGCTTTCACCAACCCCCATCCCCATCACCCTTATCCACAATCACCTGACACAACTAAAATAAAACCTATGAGATTGTCCCGTAATAATACACTTTATTTCACAGTCTTGCTGTCATTCATGGTGTAAATTTGCCCAGTAGCCTTAATGCAGTCCAATTGGAGTTGCAGGAAGGTGGTTGGATTACTAAGAGCGCTCACTCTCCTGTTTGCCTTCTGTGGCAGATTAGAAAGGTTTGTTCAACGAAAAGCTGTTACGACGTTCAAGTTCTTTCAGGTTCGAAACCACAGGCCTTTGCCCTTTGCTTTGTTATTTGTCAGGTGGTTTATTTTTCAGTCCTTGAGTCACTCAAGGACACAAGTGAAGGCAAAAGGAAAGGACACGTAGGACTGCACCAGTTAAAAAAAATCCAATCTCCCAAGGTTTCCTGAATGGAGAAAATCCCAGATAAATGCGCTTGGTAAATTGTGTTTGCGGGGATAGAAATGCAAATCGTGGGCTGATCATATGTGTTCATGCTGAGTTTTCATTGCAATACAAGAGCATTTTAAAGCATTAAAATGCTGATTTTTGAAATCCCTGCAGCAAGTACAATGGTTATTTTAGGATTTGCTTGTTTGCCCCGAGCAGACTATTTTTCACAACATTGGCTGTTTTATTCTCGTGTTCATATTTTCATCCCTTTTTGAACAGTCCAAATAGGAACACGAAGAATGGCCTAGAATTCGGATACACTGAAATGAACTGGGATTAAACTATGCTGCAGCCTTTTCTTTTAAAAGGGTATTATCACCTCAGGAACAGCTCCCTACTGCTCTGTCCACGATGTAGTCGAGACTATTTTTAGTATTTGTTTTCCTATTTTTATCTCAATTTCATTACCTTTGCAGGCAAGTCAACATTGACTTCCTTCTTGACTTTCTCCTTTCTAGCATGGTACATTTCATTGAATCATAGAATGCTTACAATACAAAAAGGGGCCATTCGGCCCATCGAGCCTAAACCCACAACAATCCCACTCTATCCCAGTAACCTCACATGTTTACTCTGCTAATCCCACTGAAACTAGGGTCAATTTAGCACGGCCAATCAACTTAACCCGCACATCTTTGGACATCTTTGGTTTGATTTGATTTATTATTGTCACATACATTGAGATACAGTGAAAAATATTGTTTCTTGCACGCTATACAGACGAAGCATACCATTCATAGATTACGTGGGGGAGAAGGGAAGGAGAGGGTGCAGAATATAGTGTTATAGTCATAGTTAGGATGTGGAGAAAGATCAACTTAATATAATGTAGGTCCATTCAAAAGTCTGATGGCAGCAGAGAAGAAGTTGTTCTCAGAGTTTTGTATCTTTTTCCCAATATTTTTAAAGTTCATTTAAAGTGTCACAGGAAGGCTTACATTAACACTGCAATTAAATTTTTGTGAAAATCCTCTAGTTAGAGCATTCCAACGCCTACTTGGGAGAATTTAGCATGTCCAATGCACCTAACCAGCACTTCTTTCGGACTGTGGGAGGAAACTGAAACATTTGGATGAAACCCACACAGACAAGGGGAGAACATGCAAACTCTGCACAGACAGTGACCCATGAATGGTTCTAACCTACCTTTGCTCACTAATAAACATTTCATGATTCAATAGTTGCAAGAATTAATGATTTTCATTGACTGGGTGCTCAATTCAAGTACAAATAACTAATAACTGGACATAAGCATAAGAGAAGGAAGTAATTGCTGCAATTTTTCAACCCTTTAACACAGTCATTTCTAATTGTAGTAAGCATGGCATGGAAATTTTTGACTTTGCTCACAGTAACTTAAAATAGTTGTGCTTAAAAGGTCATGGAATCAAGGGCAGGAAAGTGCAGGGCACAACTGCTTTATCTGATTTCATGCCACATTAATGTCTCAAAATCTTTCTGTGGCAATGTTGTATTCTTCTCATTCCTGACAAAGTAATTGGGTGAAGTACTCCAAACCACAGGCATGGCATTGTGTAGATGACCACTAGGAGGCACATGAGAGCAGACTAAGATGTCGTCACCTTCAATCCGTATTGCTTCTTTCAGGAAGTCCTTGAGTTTACACTCAGCACCTCCCCGGTATAATGTAGTAAAGAACCTGGTCAACTGCAAGGACAAACACTCCTACTGCCATCCCACAGCGCAGTGCATCCAATGCTCCAGAATTTCAATATTATGCCTCTGTCATGAGCTCAAGGTGGCTTGCTGAATACTCAGCTTTGGACAGGTTCTCCCATCCTGATTGGGAAGGGATAGGCCCACCCTCCTGCCAATTGTCTCAATCACTTCAATAACAGCAAAATACTGCGGATGCTGGATATCTGAAATAAAAACAGAAAATGTTGGTTAGCAGATCTGGCAGCATCTCTGGAGAGAAATAGAGTTAACCGACAAAAACCTTCGACTTCATCTGCGGCTGGGATTCTCCGGATTCTGCGGCTGAGTGCCAAATTCTCTGTTCTCACTGACAGCAGAGCGGGAAATGGGACAAGGTCCCAACTGTATGATTCTTCCTCAGAAAATCTAAAGAAGAGTCATACGGACTTGAAACATTTCTTTCTCCAGATGCTGCCAGACCTGTTGAGTCTTCCCAGCGTTTTCTGTGTTTTTGTCCTGAAACTGACAAAACTTCTAAAATAAAAAAAATCAAAAGAGGAAATGCCAGAAAATCTAAGCAGGTCTGGCAGCATCTGTAAGGAGAGAAAAGAGCCGACGTTTTGAGTCCAGATGATACTTTGTCAAAACTGTCCTCTTTTCAGATCCCAGCATCTGCAGTAATTTGCTTTTTGCTAAAAGCTTGATTATTGTAGTAAATTCAACTGTGGCAAACATCTAGTTAAAAGTGGTTCTGAATGGGTGCGTATAAAAACACATGAACAGGAATGTGCCACTCAACCTTCGAGCCTGGTCTGCTATTTGATTAGATCACGGCTGATCAGGCTGTTAAGTCCATCTACCCAACCTGGCTCAGTCATCTTTATTTCCCTTGCCTAACAAAATTCAATCAATCACAGTTTTGAAATTCTTATCTGGCCCTCAGCTTCTACAGCTTTCAGGTTTCCAGTCCCCTTTATGTGAAAAAATACCTTCTGATTAAATAGTTCCAATCTTACTGCTCTGCACCCCTTTTGCTGGTCTCACCTGCCCGAGCAATTGATTACGCCATTGATCATTTAACACAAACCATCATCACACAAACCAGCCTCCCATCCATCGACTCTGTCTACACTTCCCGCTGCCTTGGAAAAGCAGCCAGCATCATCGAGGACCCCTCACACCACAGACATTCTTTCTTCCACTTTCTTCGATTAGGAAAAAGATACAAAAGTCTGAGATCACGTACCGACCAACTCAAGAACAGCTTCTTCTCTGCTGCCATCAGGCTTTTGAATGGACCTCCCTCGCTTTAAGTTGATCTTTCTCTACATCCTAGCTGTGACCACAACACTACATTCTGCACTCTCTCCTTTCCTTCTCTATGAATGGTATGCATTGTCTGTATAGCGCACAAGAAACAATAATTTTCACTGTGTCCCAATACATGTGACATAAATCAAATCAAACCAAATGTTCCATAGATCGCTTTTAATCTTCTATATTCAGGGGAACATAAGCCAATCTATGCAACCCTGTCTCATAATTTAAAGCTTTTAGTCAGATTTCATTCCAATATATCTGCGCTATACTCTTCCATGCCCTAATATCCTTCCTGATGTGTGGTGCCCAGAACTGGATCCAAGAGTCCAGACGGGGTCTACACAAAGTTCTGTAGAACTATAAGTTGCATAGGGTGGTGATGACATTACAAAGTGCAAGATTCACACCTTGATCCTTTAGTTGCTCTCAGTCAGAGTGCCAGTGGGGTTACTGTAACAGGACTCACACATTTTGGAACTAAGCTAGGCAGAAAATCTGCCAAGGTTTGGTTTGTAATTGCTCCTATTGACTCCTGTCATGGGTGAACGCACAGAAGTGATAGTGAAGGGCAAGATCAGGCTTCGCTGTGATATACCCACGTCAAATAAAGCATTCATCACTCACTTTCCAGATCTATGTTATGACATAGCGACATGGTCTGTGGAGCCATTCCCTGGCATGAGTTGCTGGTTTTAGGAGACGAAGGCAAAGTAAGAGCTGACACTTGAGAAAAGGAAAGAAAAATAATGTGTTGTACCCAATTTGTCTCCTTGTTTCAACGTTTCCTGAATAGAAGCATAATTTACTGCTTTTCTATCAGAAGGACATTAAAATGTCACAAGTACTTTTTTAATGACTCTGTGATCCCTTTCATTGCAAACCGAAAAGGGAACAGGGGATGGTTGGAAGAAGCTGGTAAGCAGAATACGATAGTTTAGCCGTGCTTCTAGCCAGTGGAGCCTGACCAACAAAAGGCCCTTTTAGGTTACCTTATTTTATTGGTCATGTCAGTGAAGCAAGACTCCTTTCTACTTTTACGTGGCGTGTTGTTGACACTTGTCCTGCTGTAGAGTGCAAATTCTATGTCATTGAATCAATGGGAATGCATGTTTGAGTCTCTAGGATGCAGGTCAGTAAAGGAGAAACACGTTCTGCTTCTTTATAAACCACCTTTATTTCTTAGAGCCAACTCCACACACAATTCCACATCAACACCCAGTGCCACCTCTAGCCAGCCTCTTTATATATCAGTGATTTATATTGAATAATTGACATCAAATTAGGACTTAATTAGAAGGCCTGTTAACCCATTCTTAACAATGCAGGGATCTAGCTCATTGTGTCCATGTTCCTGGAATTAGCTCCTTTAACCTGAAAAGCACATCTGCAGGTCCTGCTGCTATATCCCCTGCCCCCTGATTGGAAGGGCCTTTATATTATGCAATGGAGTTGATACAGGGAGACCTGCAAAGAAAAACACATACAATGATTTAAGTTAAGTGAAGCACGACCAAAAACAAGGGTGCTGCCTCAAAATCTTTATATTTATTTATATATCTGCATGTCACCTTCCGGAAATAAATATTCCCTTCTGTCTGAGTCCCCATCAAATTAAATTTGAATTTAACTGAATTCAAAATAAATTCTGTGCCTCGGTAATCCACTGGGCACTTTTGTGTAGGATTGTTTCTGCTGGTAGCACCTTCTAGCCCTGATCCTGCTGGAATTTGTGCAGGCAATGGGAGAACAGCTAATTTGTTTGAAGCTGGTGGGTACATCTCTAGTGTCTTCCGCATTGGCACAGCTGGAACATTCAGCATCTGCCCACCATTGTTGGCACCATTGGGTAAGTGAAGCAATTCAGAAAATAAAAGACCAGCCGAATGCCTTTCAACCATCCCCTTTTCACTTACAATGAAAGGGATCACATAGTCATTAAAAAGGTACATGTGACATTTTTAATGTTCTTCTGGTAGAAAAGCAGTAAATTTTGCTCCTATTCAGGAAACGCTGAAACAAGGAGGCAGGTTGGGCACAACATAATATTTTTCTTTCCTTTTCTCAAGTGTCAGCTCTTACTTTGCCTTCTTTTCCTAACACCAGCAACTCATGCCAGGGAATAGCTCCACAGACCATGTTGCTATGTCATATATAGATCTGGATAGTGAATGATGAATGCATTAATTGACCGTGGGTGTATCACAACAAATTCTGGTCTTGCCCTTCACTGTCATGTCCGCATGTTCACCCATGACAGGAGTCAATAGGGAACGATTACAAACCAAACTTTGGCAGATTTTCTGCCTAGCTTAGTTCCAAAATGTGTGAGTCCTGTTACAGCAACTCCACTGGCACTCTGACTGAGAGCAACTAAAGGATCAAAGTGTGAATCTTGTACTTTGTAACCTTATTACCACACTATGCAACTTATAGCTCTTCAGAACTTTGGGTAGACCTCATCTGGACAGGAATTTCTGCCTAGCTTAGTTCAAATACATGTTCTGTGCAGGTCTACATCTCATACCTGAATGTCCCAGGTGGAACCACTTGTGCTACTCCAGAAAACAATACTTCTCATCTCTTTAAGCAGGAGAACTCCCAGTATAGAGTCTTCTCACACCTGTATCTGTGCCATTGGAGAATGTCCGTGTCACTGTCTGGTAACAGGAAGTACGATAGACACCAGGAGAGAAAAGCACAGGGTGCAACTTCCCTGAATGATTTATGAAATCTTTCACTCTTTAATACTTTCCTATCTCTACACGGCCACTGATTTTGAATCCCCCCCCCCTTTCTGATGTCCAGTGTTAACAGCAAGGTGTCACATATTTTGAAAAGAGGGAAAAGTAATACTTGGTGTGTTAAATTTATAAATATTTCCCAATCTGCAAACATCTCTCAACAATACAACAATTAAACTCTGATTCGCCCAAATCTGTTGTTGACTTAGTAATTGTTGGAAAGTGGGCTTTTAAAGGAATATAAAATACCTTAGCAGAATAATAATATGACATACATACTTCTTAAAAAAAACACATCATTGTGAACAATGGTCTGAGATTTCTGCTAGTATTATCAAGAAAAAGCAGACTTCTTGAATTACAATTTACACTTTATAAATTTCCAGGTAACCCACTCAAGAAACGATGAATGACAATTTGGATCATTGGGATTTGAATTGGGTTCATTGAGCACAGATTCTTCATTATCGCTGGATCTAAATCCTGACACTCCTGACCTAACAGTACGACGGGAGTACCTTCAACACTACGGTTGTGGAATTCAAGGAGAAGACTCATTGCTACCTCCTCAAAAGCTCAATATGGGCAATACATGTTAGCCTTGCTAGAGATGTCCACATACCCAGAATGTATAAAAGAGCAACATGCATTTCTAGAAGGAAAATTCCTCTGTGAAAATCAATCACACTGTAACTGACGACTACCAAACAGGGTATCTGTTCTCAGAAGTACGGCAACAAATGTGTGTTTCCTTATTAACTGATGGGATTGCCTCAACTTGTTTGAAGTTTATTTATTAGTCACAAGTAAGGCTTACATTAACACTGCAATTAAGCTACTGTGAAATTCTCCTGGTTGCCACAGTCTGGCGCCTGTTTGGGTCAATGCAGCTAACCAGCACATCTTTCAGAATGTGGGAGAAAACCGAAGCATCTGGAGGAAACCCACAGGGAGAATGTGCAAACTCCACACAGACATTGATCCAGCTGGGAATTGAACCCAGATCCCTGGTGCTGTGAAGCAGCAGCGCTAACCACTGTGCCACCATGCTGCCCTTAGTAAGGGCAAAGCAAGATCTAGTTTTTTAGGTCTAGCACTGTGGTACCTATACATTTTCACTAGTGATGTTAACATGTTTATTGATTCGAGAGGGGACCGTTTGGTAATGCTTAATGCGGCAAATGTTCCCCACTCCTGAACCAGTACATCAGGGGAAAAAAAATGGAGTAAATTTATTTGGTATCCTTAACTGTGGTGCGCTTGTATGAGATTGAGATCTCTGGGTTTATGAACTTTCAAACAACTACCAAAAGAACCAAATCCTCACCAGTGAACTCTTTTAAGATTGTGACCCACAGCCAGGAGCAGTTCAGTGCAGGGAAGAATTTTCATTGCTCAATAAAAGTGCCTGAAAAGTCGTGTTCTTTCCCAGATGCCGATGCAGCTGGTTGCATTGTACCTATTCCATACACTATCTTGAAAGGAAAAGGTTTGTTTCATCGGGCAAGAAGAAAACTGGCAATTACAAAACAATTTTTCTAGCAGTGGTATGCAGACAACAAATGGTGCAAGGTCATGTCATTCCATTGGGTGACCTTTGACCTGTGCAGGATATGAGCCTGGATGCAGCAGGCTATAAATTTGCCACTTATTTGGCATTTATAAGTCAGTGTGTGTATAGAATAATTCAGTATAATTATTCATTCTTATTGGAAATGATAGTGAGGATTAGTTGCATGGGAGCCAGTATTGACTTTTACTTGCGACAAAATAAGAAATTATTTGTGTAGAATGCTTTTCTCCCTCACCGACGTTGCCTGTGACATTGTTTTATGGAGATGGAGTTATCAGAGCACAAAGCCATTATCCAGCCCCAGGTATCCGTTTACATTTGAACCGCCTGTGGTATTACCTAGTCACGGCCTATACCTTCAGGCTTATGTCATTTTCCATCCTGGCTGATCAAAGGAAAACACTTATTTCTGCAATGATAGCTATCCCAAGGCCATTATCAGCAGCTGAATTGAGAGTTCTACTGGCGCGATCTGGCCTACTCTTGTGGGGGCTTGAGCACAGTCAGGGATGATTTACAGTGGTTGGAAGCCGTTGTCACACTTTGTGAGTGTGACCTGGTTTTGACCCCATTGTATATTGTGCTGGATTTTCCACATAATATAAAGGAGAGGATGGAAGGAAAAGCTATTAGATATGGTGTGTAGATATGATCACTTTAAACATGCAAAATAAAATGGTAAATGATTGAAAACAACCTTCCCTATTCATTTTGTGTCAGTCTAATTGTCACTTTTAAAATTAGCTTGATATTGACCTCTTTATGAACTGTATGTTCCCATTGTCTGATTGAATTTGTGGGCATTTGCCATCAATCTATATTTTCGCTGGGTCTGTTTATCTGTTACAAGTGTGAGGCATACCAGCCACTACTTAATGAAGTGTGTATCAGTTAAATGCAGCTCGACAACACACAACGCACCTGGTCATCTAATCGGAACAATCTCGCCCCCGCGATGGCTACCTTGCGGCAGTGAAGGGGGATTTGATAAGTCAAGCAGCCGGAGTTTGGGAAACGCGCAGAAAACACGTAGGGAGAAATAGGGTTTCCGATAGTGACACACTGACTTTATTAACATAACCAGCAGAGCTCACACTTCCACAGTGAGCTTGGGATATTCAAGGAGCTTATCTGATGCTTATTAACCTGAGGACTGGTTTATGGTGATGAGGGAGTTTTGAATATTCCTGGTCAAATTAGGTTTAACATTTTAAACGGAGAAGAATGGGTGTTTTGAAATGGCAAGATCACAGGGCAGTAATCTAATACTGGCATAAGCTGCAAGTCCAAACCTTGAGTGGCATTTGAATCATAAAACAATATCAGATTATAGCGGTGAAATTATTCCCTGTGATCTGTCGTCATTTCTATTTGTGATTGGGGGATGGTAGCATAGCGCTAATGTTCCTGGGCAAGCAATCCAGAGGCCAAGACTAATGTTTCTCTGCCATACGTTCAAATATCGCTACAACAGCTAGAGGACTTCAAATTCCATAAATCTCATGTGAGATTCCGTAATTCTCATGTGAGAATTACTGGATTGTCGGAAAACCCCATCTACTTAATTAGGCAAGGAAATCTGCCGTCCTAATCCCGTCTGTCCTACATGTGACTCCAGATCCACAAATGGGATTGATTCTTAACTGCTCTCTGTCATGACCTAATATGAAATTCAGTCGTATCAGGCGACCAGGGTTATCATAGAATCCCTACAGTGCAGAAGGAGGCCATTCAGCCCATCGAGTCTGCACCAACCACAATCCCACCCAGGCCCTATTCCTGTAACCCCATACATTTACCCTGCTAATCCCCCAACGCAAAGGTCACTTTGGCATGGCCAATCAACCTAACCCACACATTTTTGGACTCTGGGAGGAAACCGGAGCACCTGAAGGAAACCCATGCAGACACAAGGAGAATGTGCAAACTCCACACAGATAGTGATCCGAGGCTAGAATTGAACCTGGGTCCCTGATGCTATGAGGCAGCAGTGCTAACCATTGTGCCACCATGCCACCCCTAAGTTAAAAAGCAATGTGATTGTATGTGTACCACACGGAGTTCAGAGTTTCACCTTCATAGAATCATTGAATCCCTATAGAGTAGAAGAGGCCATTTGGCCCATTGAGTCTGCACTGACTCTCTGACAGACTATCTTAACCAGGTCCGCTCCCACACCCCATGGCTCCGAGTGGCTCCTTGAAGGGTGAGAAGTTTGACTGTTCTTTGAGCTTTCACCAATGATCACAATCAAAGGCTGGAAGCTCGAGTGAGGAGAATGGACGTTTGAGATAATGGAGTCAAAGGAATGGGAGAAGGAAAGTAGAAGCTGCTGAAATATTGAGATCCCAAAAAGAGGAACTGCGAGATTGGGAGATGAAAAACTGAAGATTGCAAAATATATTAGACTGAGGCAGAATCAGAAACCGGTTTGAGCTACTTTACATGACAACGACTATAAGGTGAATCCTAACCCTGCACTTTCAACCTTCAAGCTATTACCTAAATTTCTAGTCCACTGTAGGTACAAACAGTATATACCCAAGTACATATAACATGAAATGTAAACCGTTTTGAAATATAAACCTGCATGCAAATGATTAGTCACAATTTTGATTAAACAATACAAAGCAATCTGACATATTCATTTGGTTGTAATTATAAAGTTACCCAATGGATTTTGTCATTGATGCCATCATCTCATTTCATGAAATAGCACCCTACATGAAGTGACGCACAGGACAGAATTTAATGCTTTCCCCAATGGCAAGTTTGGTGATGGGGGCATTTAATTGGGCAGGAGCACAGTGAGTGGAAACCCTATCATCTTCCTGCCTCTATGCCAATTACACCTGTGATGGCCTTCCCACCCCACTGTCATTTGGGGCCCTAAATGGGCAACTAATGCCCACTTAAGGACCTCATTCTTCCTCCATTGATATTCACCCAACAGGAACACTCATTGTGCAGGAAGGCTGAACAGCAAGACGGGGGCGAATCCCTCGTTCAAAGGCATTGAATGCCTCATCCAAGAGCTTGGTATCGGGAAAAGAGGGGGGGGTCCACTGAGAATCATCCATCCTGACCTTACTGACAATGTGCACCTTGCAATTCCCTTCCTGACTTCACGCCTATGGCTGGGACACTTGGTGATCTAGGGTCCCAGGTGGGTGCATTACTGGCAGCAGCCACTGCTTTCCAGATGGTGCTGCTGAGGATTTGCAACCCAGGAGCCCTTGATGACAGATAATGCCCACTGCTCCTCAGTAAATAGTTGATTGCCACTTAATGCAGGGACTTTTCGTAAAGGAGATGAAGTGAGGCCTTCACTAACACTTCAGTTGGCAGGTCAGACTCCCATCACCAACATTAAATAACGCCCATAAAAAGTGAACCAAAAAACATCTTTACATTAAGGTATGACTTGAAACAAACAATTTGGTGAAATTGTTGCAACAAGCTCTGATCCACTGTCCCTTCAAATTGCCAGGAGCCATTGGCATCTGCTAATTGCCTTACCAGCTTGTTTCCCAGGTTCATGCTTGTGTGGGGTGTACAGTGATCACAACCATTGACCTTGTCTTACTGGTGTTTGTTTTACTTAAACTCCATTTGGATTTTCAAATGCATTTAACAGAAAAATTTCCCAAGTCCACGAGCACATGAATCAGAAATAAAAGTTAATCTATTTCTCCTTGTTGTTGAAGTTCATTTCCCTTTCTAGTCATGATCTTTTTGAACAATTTAGTCTTCAGATCCATATCTTGTAGGACTGTAGGTAGACAAGTTAATGTGCTAAAGTAAATTAGTCACTCAGTTAAATTAAAATTTTTTAGCTGGAGTCCTCTCAACTTACAACAAATACAACTGTATTTATATAGCCTTTTATTTTTAGCATATTTTCACACGCATACAGTTTTTCCCATGGCGGAATAGTGGAAAAATTCCCAAGCTGATTATCAGCCTGTTGAACCATGTTAAGAATGCTCCTTCCCTGGCCAGCAAGTCTTGGCATTGGACTTGAACCCAAGTGGCGCTACCAGTGTGCCATAAAACTCCATATAGAATCTTCAATATGATGCAATGGCCTAAGGTGCTTCATATGGATGTTATAAAGCAAATTTTCACACTGGGCCACATGAGGGGGTGTTGGGGCAGATGAACAAAAGTGGTCAAGGTGTTAGGTCTTAGGAGGTAACAGAAATGCAGAGAGGTTTAGAAAGGGATCTCCCGGGTTAAAACTCCGAAAGCACGGCCAGCAATAATGAAGTAATTAAAGCTGGGGACAGTCAAGAGGGCAGAATTCAATGAGCACAGACAGTGAGACTCAAAACACAATCATGAGGTGAATCATGTGGTGGTCAAAGCATCAATACAAGGTCAGAATCTTGAGGGGGTAAGTGAACACTGATAGCAAATGCAAAACTTATTATAAGTGATCCCATGCTATTCAAGGAATGATTCATTGACTCCTTCACTTGCCATTGTCTCAGAGAAAAACATTACAGCCAAGGAGAAATCCACTTCTGACCAATATTACAACCTGAATAGTGAGTAATTGTTTTATAATTTATACTGGCTATTGAATTTCTCAGTAATTAACTGCAAATTATTTCTCAATAAATCTGCCTTAACGTCAAAATTGTTAATTCTGCCAGTTATAGTTGGCACTGATAGCTGCTGTTGGCACAAAAGCAGACAAAACAATAAAATGAGCAATAAATATTATATAAAAAACAACCAGTGCCCGGAGTAATTTCAAGGCAGCAGTAATCTCAAGCATCTGACAGTAGCAATGAAGTGTCTGTGTATGTTAACATCTTGCTGTTGTAAGTTACTACAAAAGATTGTTTTCCTCGCTCATGCCAGAGACTTCATTTTCCTGTTAGCAGCCCTTAAACTTCCCATAAAGTCTAACTTTGTCCAAGGTTTGAATGATGTTTCCATATTTCGACAGGCTCTTCTGAACATCTCACTCAAGTTCAATAGCGAGAAGAAAATGTTTATCATCTTATACGTTATCCCTCTCTCTCAATCGCAGCCTCCAAACTCTCTCCATCACAACCTTTCTTGTTTCTCTCTCTATCTTGTTCATTTCATAGTCATTGCTTTTCTTAATTTTCCTCATTTGCTCCTCCTAAACTGCAAAACTTTCTTATAAGCAGTAATGGAACCATGGGGAAAATGTGGGAAAGCGGAGTTCAGGATCATCACATCAGGATCTCAGTGAATAGCAGAGCAGACTCGAGGGGCCAAATGGCTTACTTCTGCTCCTATGTCATATGGTGTTATTGTCCTATGGTCATCCGGGAGAGGTGACAGCCTTGTGGTATAATCCCAAGACTATGAATCCAGAAACTCAGCTAATGTTCTGGGAACACGGATTCAAATCCCACCAAGGCAGATGATGGAATTTGAATTCAATAAAAAGAAACTATCTGCAATTAAGAATCTACTGATGAACATGAAACAATTGTTAATTGCTGTAAAAACCCATCTGGTTCACTAATGTTCTTTAGGGAAGGAAATCTGGTCTGGCCTACATGTGACTCCAGAGCCACAGAAATGTGATCAACTCTCAACTGCATTCCAAGGGCAACTAGGGATGGACAATAAATGCTGGCCAGCCAACAACACCCATATCTGACAAATGAATTAAAAAACCCTCCCAACTATTAGCTCACCCTTCTTCTGACATCCTCACTGTAATAAAACTAGGACACATCTTAGCATCTTCTACAGTATCTCATTCTTTCCCAGGGCTATGAAAGTGGAAAATCCTCATCTTCTTTATTGTTTCTTCCCCCTTACAATCATTAAGCTTGTAAAATCAAAACCTGATATCATCTGATCACTGTTTCCTGATTCCGTTCCTTCTCTTTCCTTTGTAAACATCGGTGTTGACGGAGTGGTCATGTGAGAATGTGATAGTGCGGCCACTAAAGAGATGATGTGGCCTGAGCGCAGGAGGTATGCCTGGGAGTGCAGGTGGAGCTCAAGTAGCTGCAGAGCTAATGAATAAACAACCTTGCTAGAAGCGCCTGTTGCCGGTGATAAGGAAAGCCCACAACATCAACAACTGGTGCTCTACATCAGAGAGTATCGAGGCTCTCCACCCCAGCACTCTCAGAAAGTTCCATCTTCACTTGTAGAATCATAATTGTTTACAGTATGGAAACGGGCCCTTCAGTCTGTCCATGCCACCCCTTTTTTTAACCCCAAAGCCAGTCCCAATGCCCGTGTTTGGCCCATATCCCTCCCAAGTAGACAGTTCTTGTTGAATTCATTGGAGTTATGCACCTGTGTTGGAAGTGTGCAAGAATATTCTGCACGTATTGGTTCACTTGTGGAATTAAGGGATGTCATTTTAACACTTGTCTTCACATCTTTCCCCAACTGCAGCACATGTGTAGAAACAAACACTAGGGGCCAGATTCTCCAATGTCACTCACAGCCGGAATTGTCCTGTCTTGCTTCAGTGATGAAAATTTGGCTGAGCGTAAAAATCCTCCATCCTCTCTAACTAGACTAAGGAAATTTGGCATGTCAGCTACGACCCTCACCAACTTTTACAGATGCATCATAGAAAGCATTCTTTCTGATTGTATCACAGCTTGGTATGGCTCCTGTTCTGCCCAAAACCACAAGGAACTACAAAAGGTCATGAATGTAGCCCAATCCATCACACAAACCAGCCTCCTATCCATTGACTCTGTCGACACTTTCCTGCTGCCTTGGCAAAGCAGCCAGCATAATTAAGGATGCCACGCACCCTGGACATTCTCTCTTCCACTTCTTCCAATGGGAAAAAGATACAAAAGTCTGAGGTCACGTACCAACCAACTCAAAAACAGCTTCGTCCCTGCTGCTATCAGATTTTTGAATGGACTTACCTTGCATTAAGTTGATCTTCCTCTACACCCTAGCTATAACTGTAACATTCTGCATTCTCTAGTTTCCTTCTCTAGGTTTGGTATTCTTTGTCTGTATAGTGCGCAAGAAACAATACTTTTCACACTATGTTAATACATGTGACAATAATAAATAAATCAAATCAAATGGAAATGGCAGTGGTGGCAAGATTTGAATGGCTGTAGAATTTTGAAAAGAAATGTTTCTTTTTTTTTAAGAGCACACAATCTGATATTCTAATGCAACAGTGTGGGGTGCTGTACTGCCTAAAGCACAGTCTTTCTAATGAGACATTAAACTGAGATCCTGCCTGTTCTCTCTGGATGTAAATGATCCCTGGACACTATCTGGAGTTCTTCCCAATATCCTGATTTAATCCTCACTGAAAGACAGATCATCTGATCATTACCACAAAGCTGAATATGGGACTGAGTTGTCAGCGTGTTGGGCTGCTATGTTTCCTATGTTACTACATTACAGAAGTACTTGATTGACTGTAAAACACTTTGGGACATCCTGCAGTCATGAAAGGTGCTAGAGAGAGGTAAGCCTTTCAAGAGTTTCTTTTCCACCCCCAAGGCATTAGCTGTGACAGGGGCATTTAAATTTTGGCAATGGATATAATTCCAGGAATGTTGGATGTATTAGCACTGCTGACCTCTGCTTGTTACTGCAGGGTCTGCCTGATTGTCAAAGTGTGGAGAGTATAAACATTGTTCCGTTGCCAAAATTTAAATACTCAACGCAGCCAGTACTTGGAAGATTATATTTTAACAGCTCCACTCATTTCACTTATGGGGGAGGAAGAGAAGATTAACAATTTAGCCATGAATCACTGCAACATGAAACGGAACTTTCTTCTTTGGGGTTAGAGGCAAGGCTTATTGTTTGTACATTCTTATGATGTCACAAAGGCAAAGAGCCAAGGAAGAATTTTAATGCATGCCAACTATCTGGAAGTAATCTAGTTAACCGGGTAAATTATTGACCAATGTTTTTTTAAAGTCTTCTCTTTCAATGGAATGCATATCCTGTTAGCCAGTTTTGTCACTTAAACTGAGCAAAATGCCTATCGTACACAAACGGTGCCAAACAAACTGGCAAAAATGGCTCTATTTCATAGAACCATAGAATCCTTATAATGCAGAAAGAGCCCATCTGACCCATCAACTCTGCACCGACTCTCCGAAAGACCATCCCATCCAGGTCATAGAATCCCATAGCGCAGAACAGGTCATTTGGCCCATCAGCTGTATCAGAGTAACTCATCCAGGCCCTAGCCCCCACACTATCCTGGTAACCCCACACTTTTCCCATGGTTAATCCATCTAACCTACACATCTTGGGACAATCAGGAGCAATTTAGCATGGCCAATTCACCTAACCTGCACACCTTTGGGCTGTGGGAGGAAACCGGAGGAAACCCATGCAGACACAAGGAGATTGTGCGAACTCCACACAGAGTCTCGATTTCCCCATTATTATTTGGTCCCCTTTTGTAGTTATCTCATTGTCAGCTTGGCATTATTCTCTCTTCTGGATAAAAAGATTCCTGGTTCAAGCTCCTCAAGAGGACTTGTGTTTAGAATCCAGGTTGGCACTCTTAGCACTTGGAATGCTGCTTTGTTGGAGGTAACGTTCGTTAGATACGATAAGGCACTCAAGATCTGTCTTCCTGTGGACACCAAACCTGTCACATGAACATTGTATTGTTTGGACTTACTAAGAATGAGATCAAAAGGGTGAAAGAGCTGCCTTTATACTGACCCATCTTATGACTACATTTTTTTATTCATTTGTGGGACATGGACTTGCCTGCGGGCTATTGAGAGTCAACCACATTGCTATGGCTTTGGAGTCATGTTTAGGCCAGACTAGTTAGGGACAGCAGATTTCCTTCTCTAAAGGATATTAGAGAACCAGATGAGTTTTTCTGACAATCGACAATGTTTTCATGATCATCATTAGATTCTTATTCCCAGATTTTGTTATTGAATTCAAATTTCACCATCTGCCACGGCGGGATTCAAACTTGCCATCCCCTCCCCTAAAATGGAAGGGATAGCACCTGTGGTTCACCTCCATAATTGCTCCATTGTCAATCAGTGGACATGGAGCATTGGCAGCCTTAGGATGGCCCTCCATAGAAACAGAAGACAGGAGAAGGAACCGGCCAACTGGCCCTTTGAGCCTCCTCTGTCATTCATTACGATCATGGCTGATCAGCCAACTCAATAGCCTATAGAAATGTCTCCACCACTAAGGTGGAAAATAGTTCCAAATATGGAGCAAGTCCATCAAGCATCTGAAATGGAAAGATAGCTTTTGAACAGACGGCATATGAGATCTTATCATGAATTTTTGTTTTCAGGTCACACCTGTAACATTAACCTACCTTCCCTGCTCAGATGTGGATTTGCATTTACAGCTTTATCCACTTTACTACAGTGAAGAAATAACTGTTGCTTTGTGTAGGTGCAATAATGATGTGGACATGCTGGCGTTGGACTGGGGTAAACACAGTAAAAAGTCTGACAACACCAGGTTTAAGTCCAACCGATTTATTTGATAGTAAATTCACTAGCTTTCGAGGTTACCCTCTTCGTCAGGTGAGAGTTCTGGCCTCTCAATGGAACTCTCCATTCACCTGATGAAGAGGGTAACCTCGAAAGCTAGCGAATTTACTATCAAATAAATCAGTTGGACTTAAACCTGGTGTTGTTAGACTTTTTAGGTGCAATAATGACAGAGGCATGAAGTTTCAAATTCATTGGGAGCTTTCAAAACCTACCATTCCTTTTCCCCCTTAGAAAAATCCTGCCAGCGTATTTGCTCATGCAATTCCTATCAGTTAGAATGAGGAAACCTCGAAGGTTGGATTGTCAGTTTTGATTTCTGCTTGTTACTCAATTGGCCTCCTGACTCCAAGGATATTAATTATCTGTCTCAGATTATAACCCATTTGGAACTGGGCACACTGTGGTGTAACGAGTTACTCCCTCTTGCTCGCTCTCTCTCTGCCCAAACTTGAGGTAAATTAACATATGGCTTTGTTTTTTTTTATTTTGGATGGGGAACTGTACTCCTGAAGGATCTTACAGAATAGCACATCAATGAACCACATCACTTAATACCAGACGTTATTCAGTCTCCATTTTATAAGCAAATCAATAAGTTCTTAATATTAGGTTGTGGCAGCAAAATCCTCTTTTGCCAGGAAATACAAATGCAATTCTTCATCACAACTGAAATGATGTTCGCATTATCCAGAAGAGGGTTTCCGACTCACTCAGCCTGATGTGGAAAGTTTGACTCAGAAAGATGAGATGGGTATCTGATAAATATGCACATTGCATAAAAAGAAATTTCAGTCAAAAACAAGAATATAGAATTAGTCCCAGTTGTATAGATCACCGTGGCAACTCAGTCATAGCCTTATCATTCTTGAGTTATCAATGTTTTCTCAAGTGGATTAATTTCTCGATTCCACTGTATTCCTTTGAGAATCCTATCTTTGCACAGCTGACGTGAGTGTATAATGCACAACAGGCTCTAAAGTAGTGTAAGTGCATTTCGTTTCAATCATTTTCTTTAACTAAAAAAAGGATCATTTCTTTCCAGTAAATACCTCATTTTGGATTGCTGACACAACAATTACGTGGGCAAAGAAGGTCTTTATGGAACCGTAAGATGCCAATGCATTTAGGTGGTGTAATAGTATTAATTAAAGTCCATTTTGAAATGATGACTTGAAGCAAAGAATGGCACCACTCTTTGAATTCTTTTTATTTGTTACTTTCATTTGACGCTACTCAGGACTTGCTCCGTAAGTGCTGAACATGAGCCGTGGCGAGCACTTTGGATCAACAGCCTTTATTTTGTTTCTGTCTCTTTGCGTTAGTCAGACAAAGTAAAGATAAGGTCCAGATGTCCACTTGTCCATGAGACTAATTAGCCCAATTAATTAAGAGGTCAGCTCATGTTTCCAGATGTCACTGTGGGTGCTGTGGAAGGTCCTGTGTTTGTAATGGCAAACGCTCAGTGGGTATTATGCTTGGAGCAATTTTTTTTTAATATTTGAATGAAACAAAACAAACTTTGCCTTCAAAAGCTTTTATTGAAAGTGAGCCGGCAAGTAATTAAGGGAGCTGCTACTCACGTTCACAGAAGTTTAAAGTGTCACAGTCAGAAATGAGAGTGAGTAGAGAAACTGGGCCAAGTGATGAGAAGACACAATCCTTCAAATTAATAAACTAATTAGTCTCCCGTGGAGCCTGTACTTATCCTAATTTTTTGGCAGAGCTCTTGGCTGTCTTAAAAATCTTTGGGCTTAATGTTCAAATTTCTGCACTGCTTTGCCCTGACTGAAAGATGAACTGGATCAATTCTGTAAAAATATTATTTATCTCCTCGTGTGAAGCCCCAACTGGATTATTGTCACATGTTAAGAAGGGAACATTGGTTTTAATTCAGGATATTTGGGGCTGCAAGAGGTTCAAAAAACAATATTTTATCGAACTCTTTGGACAGGGTAAAAGCAGGTCTGAACTCCTGAATTTAGGGCAGATCCCAGTCAGTGCCTCAAAACTTGTAAAACATTATTTCTCATTTAATTTGCTTTTAAAATCTCAGCATCAAAATAAAATACAAACAAAGGGATTATAGCAGTGGGAAACATTTAAAGCTGTGATCAATGGGGGAAACATACCCTACTGGGCGGTATGGTGGCACAGTGGTTAACACTGCAGCGTCATAGTGCTAGGTACCCGGGTTCGATTCCCAGCCTGGGCCACTGTCTGTGCAGAGTTTGTATGTTCTCCCCGTGTCTGCATAAGTTTGCTCTGGTTTCCTCCCACAGCCTGAAAGACGGGCTGGTTAGGTGCATTGGCCATGCTAAATCTCCCTCAGTGTACCCAGACAGGCGCCGGAGTATGGCCACTAGGGGATTTTCATCGTAATTACAGTGTTAATGTAGGCCTACTTGTGACTAATAAATAAACTTAACTTACTTATTATTGCTAAAAAGTATGAACAAACTAGCTGGTAATGTCAGACCCTACTACCGTGTCCTCGCCTGTCACTCGGAAACACCTAAACCACATTGGCGGGCCTTTTTGTCAATGGCGGCAGAGATTCCCACTGGAGGTCCCTCTACGGAGTCATCCTCCCCTACTATCTCGGTGACCTGGGGTGGAAGATGGCTCACACAGCAGTGCATACAACCAGAGGTTGCACCTGTTCATAAGCTCCCAAGGTACCTGCCCCTTTTTGTGATCTTGCGGAGTCCGTGGGCTATGTCTACGTTCAATGTTATAGACTGCACTCCTTTTCAGTTCCTTAAAAACTACTTATTAATGCTTTGTTTGCACTTTAGTCCCACGCTCCTGATCTACGGACACCTGGTGTGGAGGAGAACGGGGAAGGCAGAGGACCTCCTCATGAACCTGCTTCGGTTTCCTCTCACAGACCGAAAGACGCGCTGGCTAGGTGCACTGGCCATGCTAAGTCTCCCTCAGTGTACCCGGAGTGATTAGAGGATTTTCACAGTAATTTTCTTGCAATGTTAATGTAAGCCTACTTGTGACTAATAAACTTAACTTACTACTACTAAAAAGCTAGCAATGTCACATCATGGATGCGTAAAGAAAAAACAGTAGATTGAAACTCAATAAGAAGGTATAAAATATACAGACAACAAAGGAGTGTATGACTGAAGAGAATATGATAAGGTTAGGAAAGAAGTCAAAAAACAATCAGGAAGTCGAAGAGAAAAACAAAACTAAATTATCAGGGAAATAAAAATAAATTCTAAAATCTTCTACATTCACAAAAATAACAAAAGAAAACTGAGGAAAGAGATAGTGCCACTTGTATTCAATTGATCTGTACTTTCATGATGCAAGTCTGCTTACTTTTGATGGTTTTTGTGCTTGATTGGAGAAGTCTATGTGGACTCAGAGAACAAACTGCAGAAGGTGTTGGAGACAAAGAGCTGTAAGCATGGGGCAGACAATTTCAAGCACGATAAATAAAGTTTCCATTGCATCATTTAAGCTGGTGCGTCACTTCTGCATAGCTCTGCAAGGTATACAATAACCACTAAAGGAAAGCGCAATAACCTCACAGATAATGGTAGCAACATGATTGAAACGTTGAAGAAAATTACTTTATTGAAGTTTATTTATTAGTGTCACAAGTAGCCAATGAAGTTACTGTGAAATCCCCTAGTTACCGCACTCTGGCGCCTGTTCAGGTACACTGAGGGAGAATTTAGCATGGCCAATGTACCCAGCCAGCACCTCTTTTGGACTATGGGAGGAAACCAGAGCATACGGAGAAAACCCACACAAACACGGGGAGAATGTACAAACTCCACACAGATAATGACTCAAGACGGGAATTGAACATAGGTCCCTGCTCTAAGAATTTATTACTGGAGTCATGTGTCTTCTATGCCTAATGAAGGCAGTCTAGCAAACCCTTCTGGTGTCTCTCATTGATAGGTAACCAGTGCTTAATGGAGGAACCTGGCATAGGGGAAGAGGTGCGCTGAAAGCCACTTCTTCCCTGCCCCTTGTTCTGACTCCTCACTGGCAACTCCCTCCCCATGGCCCCAATGTGCCCCACCAGTCTGACTCCACAGATCCAGCATCAATATCCTAAGAAGACCTCAGGCCATGACCAGCCATTGCTCCTGGAGCCATTGCTCAGTGGAACACTTTCAGCCTCTAATCTTGGAAATGGGGTTTCAAACCTCCAAGCACCTTAGTCATATTGGAGAACTGAAGTGGCCAGTTAAGTGCCTCAGTGCCCTTAAATAGTGCTGGACCACCCACAGAGAAATAACGCACAGTTCCCACCAATTCTCCAACCAACAGGGAGATGCACATTGCATCATCTTCAAATTCTCCTCATCGAGTAAAGGGACAAGTAGCAGAAGGTATAGCAAGTTGACTATAAAACAGAAAACGGGTTAAAGGTAACTCCTCAGATTGGTAAAAGATAGGAAATGGTGTTCCACAAGGAATGTTGCTGGAAACACTATCCTTCTTCATTTACCTAAACTATTTGGACTCAGGAATTAAATTTTAAAATTTGGGAGATGACCAAATTTTGGGGTCTAGTCAATACAGAGGAGGATAGTGACAAATTGCAGAGAGACATTAATGAGTTTGCAGAACAGACATCTGATTGGCAATTAACTTCAGTATAAATAAATGTGAGGTGATACATTTAAATAGGAAGAACAAGGTGCCACACATTTCTTGGAAGACAAATGTTCAAATGAAGAGGAGGAGCAGAGGGGAGTAGAGATGCACACATTACTTAAAGTGGTGACACAGGTAAATAAGACTATTGAAAAAGCATAAAAGCACAAAGTTCCTTTCTCAAGAGATAGAATTGAAAAGCAGTGAAGTTATGTTAAATTGGTTTCGAACCTTGGCTAGAATCTAACCGTTAGATCAAATTTGGAAAACAGTGAACAGCTCTGGTCTCTATATTCATACAGTACAGGGGAGGCCATCCAGCCCATTGAATCTGCACTGACTGTCTGACAGAGTATCCCCATGCCCTCTCCCTTGCCCTATCCCTGTAACCCCACACATTTACCATGGTTAATCCATCTAACTTATGTATCTTGAGACACTAAGGGCCAATTCAGCATGGCGAACCTGCACAGCTTTGGACACTGTCCTTCAGTTTCCTCCCACACTCCAAAAATGTGTGGGTTAGGTTGATTGTCCATGCAAAATTGTTCCTTAGTGTTGGGGGATTAGTAGGGTAAATATGTGGGGTTACAGGGATAGGGCCTGGGTGGGATTGTTGTCGGTGCAGTCACAATGGGCTGAATGGCCTCCTTCTACACTTCAATGACTCTATAGGAGGAAACAGGAGCACTCGGAGGAAACACATGCCAACCCGGGGAGATCGTGCAAACTCCACACAAAGCCAGAACTGAACCAGGGTCCCCGGTGCTGCGAGGCAGCAGTACTAATCACTGTGCTACCATACCATCCTGAAAGGATATTGAAGCGATAAAGATTTGGTACCAAAAGAAAGAATGATACAAAACTGCAGAGATAGACTGTATAGGAAAGGATGAAAAGGCTTTCTGTTTAAAACAGAAGGCTGAGGGTTTTTTTATAATTTAAAAGGCCTCTATTATAAGAGGGTTTGAGAGGATAGATGTAGAGAAAATGGATTCACTTGCTGGGGTGACTAATACTATGGTTCTCCAATATAAGGCAATCACTAATAAATCTAAAAGAAAATTGATTAGAAACTTTTGCATTCAGGGAGTAGTTAGAAAATGGAAGTTATTACCCCAAGAAAATGTTTGGCAACTAGCTTAGATTCATTTAACAGGAAGTTAGATGAACACATGAGCGAGAAAGGAACATTAATAGGGTTAGGTGCCAAGGGGTGGAAGGCTCTTGTGGAGCATCAACACTGTTATAAAGCTAGTGAATGAAGTTGAATGGTTGGTTTCAGTGCTGCAAATACCATATAAGATGTGTTGATTTCATAAATGCAAAATTCGAACTTTCATTTCAATTTTGTCTTAAACCTTTTCTTTTTCCCCATAAAGTTTCAGCTTGGCCAGTTAATAGCAGGCTGTCTGCTGAATCAGAAGATTGTGGTTATAAGTCCCACTCTCCAGAACAGTGCGCCATATCTGACACTTGATCCAGTAATAAGATAGAGGTTTATTGTTGGAGGGTGACACTTCTATCTGTTCAGAGGAATGTAAAAGATTTTAACTATTCAAAGAAGAACAGAAGTTCTCCCTGTACCCTGGTCAAAATGTTGCCCCCACACCAGCACTACCAAAACCAAACTGATTATTTGATTGTGCTTCTAATTAGCGATTTGTGAGTCCTTACATATAATTGGTTGCTGTGTTTGGCCAGGTAAGAACAATGACCGGAATTTAACTGCCCCACTTGCTACAGGAATTAGGGTAGGCAAGGGACAGAATATGGAAAGATCCGTTGACCTCAGGAGAGATCTTATGGTTTTGGGATGAGCGAGGTCATAAAATCCTGCCCATTAATAACTTCAGTTTAAGTAATAGTCTAAAGATATGCAAAACTACAAATTCTTTATTAACCTGGCATATACTACAACCAGTACTGTCAGATGCTATAGACTATTTCAGGGATAAACCATTAACTATACACCCAGGCAAAAAAGGAATGAACATTAGGGGTGAATATAGTCACCAATCACTTGCATCAAAATTCTTCAACAAGATATTCAATCAAACCCAGAACCATTCACAGAAGAAACAGGTGAAGCAATAATGTGTGACTTCTAATAATGCAAAGAAAATGAAGTGATTGTGACAGTGTTGTAGGGACACATTGTAATTCTTTCTTTTGTGATGAAAAGCCTAAAAGCCAATTGACGGAAGCAAAAGTACAAATGAACTAACAGAATTGCCAAACGTGAGTGAGAGTGAGCTACCAACGTTGATTGTCCAGGTTGACACATGAAGAATGCTACCCGAGACAAGGTCCAGGCAGCCTGCTGGTGCTACCATTCACCAGGAAGCGTAGGACAAGAAAAGGGAGAAAACTGCATTAAGGTTAATGAAGCCAGGAAATGGCTTGGCTGTTCAGTTTGAACTGATTTAGTGTGCGAAGACATAAATTAAGAAAATTGTTTCCCTGGCCTTGGTCAAATAAATATTGACATTTGTTTAATGCCAGCGGTAAACATGGTACAATATTGAAAGAAAGGTTTGTTTAACAACAGTACACTGGAACATGGTAATTGCACTCAGCTTGCTCTGATTGTAGAAACGTTTCCTTATGCACTGCAGAATCTATGGTCTTGACAAGAACCTTAATACGCACACCTTCCCTTATGTCCATACTTACCCCAGGCTGCGGATTAACTGGAGAGTGATACAATGGACACACATGCTCATGTGTTCAGCTCAGTCTATTCATGTGTGTATTACTTACTCTAATCAGGATTACACTTTAATGAATTGTAAGGAGTTAACAATATAAAGAGGCAAGTGAAAAGAATAAGTCGTGGTAATTCCATTTTGCATAGCTTCCTCGGTTCCTTTCTTTGAGCAAAAGGTGTAATCCTCTTTGAAATCAAAGAAGGTACAAAGTATGAATTTTAATTTGACATTCTGGGCTCTCGCACACTGTTGTGTCGAGATTAAGTCTTTCTGAAGACTTGAGAGTGAAACCATCTGCTGCCTGTTCCGCATTGCGCCGCTGTGGGCTCGTGCAAGTGTCAGAAATAAGCGCGGCTGTCTTTAATGCCGAGGCATGTCCAATAGAAAGTGCTGGGATGTCTCATTGTTCCCGTCTTATGCGGACCTTTGGCAGATTCATTCAGCCCTTGTTCATGGGTGGTTTAAAAAAAAATCCCATTAAGCAAAGTGAAGAACTTGCACCTTTTAAAAAAATCTAAGCAGTGACAATGAGTTGTTAATACAATGTCTCTCCTACCCTGTGTTGGACCATCTTTTCACTTAAGTAAGAAATACTGATAACAACATCACTGGATGAACTGCTTGGGAAAGTTAATTGATAACTGCACAAATACTCTCATTAGCCTAGGCTGCTTCAGCAATCATGTCATTTCAACTGTGTGTGTTAATTTCATTCCAGCACCGTGCTAGGCTCAGGAGCTGCTCCAAGGCACTTTTATTGATGTCATCAGTAGAGTAAGTGATTTGTCACAGTCCAACATCCCACCTCAAGTCCCTCACTTCCTATATTGACCACATGTCACAGCATCTGCTGCCCACGTAATGGAAGTTTGCATTAAAAATACCAATCAGCCGACAATAACCAGTCGTCAATTCTTTCTCTCAATAGATGATTGAATGTAAAAAATCCACAATATTTTGACGGTTGTGGTTAAAGAAGAATTTGCTTCCACTGTTGCCAAGACAGGGGAAAGCAGATCAGGAGGAGGAACCAGTTGTGTCGAAGGACCTTTTTACCCACTGTAATAATCCATGCAATAAAAGGACAACTGTCCTTTACAGAGTCAACTTTACTTCAGGGTTATCACTCGTGCCTTTTGAGGGATATTCCTTTCTAACTTTTCCTTAGAGCAGAAAATACTGAGGTGGAACGTGATTGAGGTGCATAAAATTAGGAGGGACATAGGTAGGGGAAAAAAGAGGAAACCAAGGGTATAGATTGAAGGTAAAGGACGTGAAATTTAGAGGGGATTTGAGGAGAAATAGCTTCACCAGAGGGTGGGGGGAATCTGGATTTCACTGCTTGAAAGGATGATAAGGTGGGAACCTTCACAGCATAAGAAGTACTTAGATAAGCACTTGAAACACCATGGCACACAAGGCTGTAGGCCAAGTTCTGGAAAACAGGATTAGAATAGATAGGCGCTTGATGGCAGGTGCAGACATGATGGGCCAAAGGGTCTCTTTCTTTGCTGTGAAACCCTATGACTATGAGGAAGGCCATAGGTTGAGGTCCCACTCCAGAGATTGGAGCATGTGACCAGAGCTGGCACTACAGGGCTGTACATGCAGAGTTATGCTTCACTGTCAGAGCTGCCTGTCCTTTAACGAGACACAATTAAACTGAAATATCATTTGCCTTTCTAAGATGAACAGAAATTACCCCATGCTACTAATTTGTCCAAGAGCAGTGGAGTTCTGCCACTGACCAAGTCAATATTTATCCTTTAACTATTAGATGGTTTAGTCCTTTACTTCCTTGATGTTTGTGGGGTTTTGCTGAGTGAATTGGTTGCTTTGTTTCCCTCTGTCCAGAGAGTGATCAAACAAAAAGTTCTTCCTTTCCTATCCTGTTTGGTAGCTAGGTTGTGGAATGGATATATGTTTCTATGATATGTAAATACATACCTGAACTGAACTCTGTGGGCAGGAGTTTCCAGCCCAACCATTGGGAAAGTGGGTAGTCAGCTCCTTGGAGAGGTCATTGGCTGGAGCTGGGACTCCTGCCCATCACTCGGGAGGAAGTCACGCCCCAGAGAATTAGCCAGCCAATCTAATGGGCTAACAGCTTTGTAGCCTCAGCAGTGCCTCTGCGAGCGGTGGTCAGAGCTGGTACTACAAGCAAGCAACCCCACCTGTCCAAGTGTCAGAGCCCACAGGAACAGGTAAATCTAGGGTCTCACAACAATGGGGCAAGAGAAGGGATGGGGATCATAATCGCAAAGCCAGGTGGGTAAAGGGCACTTCTGGGAGAGGGCAGACCTTGTCAGGTCATGCCCCATAGGAAACAGTGAGCACCCCCCCCCCCCGTTCCCTATGCCCACCCCCCACTCCCCACACCTACCAGGTTTCCTCCAAGTCCGTGAGCTTCTCCCATCTGCCTTAAAATTAAATGACCATTAATTTGGACACTCAACTGGGGTGAGGGTGGGCTGGTCACCTTAGGCTTCAGCCAGCCCATGTAAAATTGTACACAGATCAAAGGTGGTTGGGCAGGTGATGGGAAGGCCACCTGTTGGTTTTTAATGCCCCTTCGCCGCCGCCACCCCCCACCCCCACCCCGCAATGGGAGCTCATAACATTCTGCGCCAAACATTTTTTTTCATATCAGCAAACTAAATGAATCCCATCATTGGAAGCCATCCATTTTCAACTTTAAACAACTGAATGCATACATCACCAACTTTACTTTGTGTGTTTACTGACATCCTCATTTCTTCTTTTAAGGGGAGGTGGTGGTGTAGTGGTATTGTCACTGGACTAGCAATCCAGAAACCCAGGGTAACGCTCTGGAGACCTGGGTTCGATGTCACATTTGAAATCAATAAAAATCTGAATTGCAAGTCTAATGATGACCATGAAAACATTTCTGATTGTTGTGAAAACCCATCTGGTTCACTAATGCCCTTTAAGGGAGGAAATCAACCATCCTTAACTGGTTTGGTCGACATATATCTCCAGATCCACAGCAATATCATTGACTCTTAAGTGCCTCTGAAACTCAGTTCTCGGGCAATTAGGGATGGGCAATCAATGCTGGCCCAGCTAGGGACACCTACATCCCACGAATGAATGAAAAAAAGATTTCCCCATAGGCCAACTTATTGTGAGCGAAATCAGCCAGGTATAATTCAAATATATATTTTTTAAAATTATCCTTCATTCATAATAAAGAAAATTGAAAGATATTGTTATAATAACTACAGCGTATACACCATCTATTAGTTTCAGCCTTAATCACCTGGTTTGGAGGATTTCCTTACCCCAACAGTGTAATGCAACTGTACGTTCCACCAGTTCAGAGGCTCCTGTGAATAAGTTGACCTATGGGGAAGTCTTGTTTTCATTCATTCATGGGATGTAGGAGTCCCTAGCTGGGCCAGCATTGATTGCCCATCCCTAATTGCCCTAGAACTAAGTTTCAGAGGCACTTTGGTAGGAATAATGGTAGGAAGGACTATTTCTTACGGGGCGAAAAACTGCAGCAGGCGACGGTGCAGAGGGACCTCGGGGTCCTTGTGCATGAGTCGCAAAAACCCAGCCTGCAGGTGCAGCAGGTGGTCAGGAAGGCGAATGGGATGCTGGCCTTCATAGCGAGGGGGATTGAATATAAAAGTAGGGAGGTCTTGCTGCGGCTGTATAGGGCATTGGTGAGGCCGCAGCTGGAGTACTGTGTGCAGTTTTGGTCGCCGCACTTACGCAAGAATATTTTGGCCTTGGAGGGAGTGCAGAGGAGGTTTACTAGGCTGATACCGGAGTTGAGGGGGTTGAGCTACGAGGAGAGGCTGAATAAACTAGGCTTGTACTCGTTAGAGTTTAGAAGAATGAGGGGAGATCTCATTGAGACGTATAAGATGATGAATGGGATGGATAGGGTAGAGGTGGAGAGACTCTTCCCGCTCAGAAAGGACAGTAGGACTAGGGGGCACAGCCTCAAGATAAAGGGGGGGAGCGGTTTAGAACGGAGTTGAGGAGGAACTTCTTCATTCAAAGGGTGGTGAATCTCTGGAATTCTCTGCCCATTGAGGTGGTGGAGGCTGCCTCGCTAAATATTTTTAAGAAGCGGGTTGATGGGTTTTTGATAAGTGAGGGGATTAAGGGTTATGGGGAGAGGGCGGGAATGTGGAACTGAGCCACGACAGATCAGCCATGATCTTATTGAATGGCGGGGCAGGCTCAAAGGGCTAGATGGCCTACTCCTGCTCCTATTTCTTATGTTCTTATGTTCTTAAGAGTCAATGACATTGCTGTGGATCTGGAGACACATGTCGACCAGAAGAGGTAAGGACGGCTGATTTCCTTCCCTAAAGGGCAATAGGGAACCAGATGGGTTTTCACAACAATCAGAAATGTTTCATGGTCATTATTAAACTTGCAATTTTTGTGATCTCATGGAGTCCATGGGCTATGTCTCTGTTGAATGTTATAGGCTGCACTCCCTTTTTTTAGTTACTTTAAAAATCATTTACTGTTGTTTTGTTTGCACTTCAGTCCCACACTCCTGACCTATGGGCACTCAGTGTGGAGAACCTCCTTATGAACCTGCTCCTGGCCAAACTGACCATAAACAGGTCCAGGCAGTGGGCAACCAAGGGAGCCATCTGGCCCTACTATCTGCCCCTCTATCATGGCTATATCTGTAGTGGGTATCCCTGGAGAGGAAGCATGTGGTGTGCAAGGGCACTGTGGAGGGCTTCGATGCTGGTTGGGCACCGCAGGGGCTGGGGTGTAATATCAACCCCTTTGATCACATTTTAGTTAGATATTTAAGTTTCCTTTCTGTTTTGTCTTTTGTTTTGGGTGTTTCCCTTCTTTTTGAGGCTTTTAATTTGCCCCTCAGTTAATTTGATTTAGTTTAATTGGTTGGTCAAAAGGATTGTCAGTGTAATGAGTTGAAGTTAATGAGCACGCTGAAATTAACACACTGGCGAATGACAAGATTTTCATCTTGGGGAGGAGGGGCACTTGCCCGGCTTAACAACAATGAAGATATAAAAGTCCAAGTAGGTGCACATGTGGAAACCAGAGTTTGTTCAATTGTTAGCACTAATGGTCATGTTAACCCGCAATATAAATAGAGGAAACTCACAGTACATTTTGGAACTTGCTTCTATTGGCAGGTTTCTTTTTGTAGTACCTACCCTTCCGCTTGTGTACAAGGCATCACACAGTCAGTGACAAAGCTAATGTATACAATTGCCATTTCCAACAGCCTTCCAGTTACAGCACTTCCATGCGGAAAGTGTATGATAGTCCAAGATGAACTCTCCCAGTGCTATCCCTGCGCCTGGAAAGCTCAGACGCAACGCCGTGTTAAATAAAACGGCGTTACCTCTGTTGACCCTTGAAAGTTCTGTACCGCTGGTTAGTTTTACAGAGCACTCTTCCCGACAGACGCTACTCCTGTTGAAAGCTGTCCATTGAACGCTGAACTGCTACCCTCCACTACAATGACCCTGCTATGGGGATGAGCAGCAAACCCAAGATATACTGGCTTGCCAGAAATCGGAGCTGATTTCTGCACTGATGATCACAGAACTTCTAACAAAATGTATATTTAGTGCATCTTTATAGCGAGCAGACACGCCGTGTTAAGGTTCAGATTTCCTATGGTGAGATGTGATATTTAAAACCCTTCTGTTACGTGTGGGGTAAGGACCAGAATTTAGTGCAAAACATAGGTAAATTGAACTGAAAATCATTTTATTTATTTGTCGCAAGTAGGCTTTACACCACAATGAAGTAACTGTGAATTTCTGATTGGAAGGGATCCTTGAGGAAGAAACCAATTTGTTGCACGTGTATCTAGGTTTTTTTTTACTGCATGACCCCAAATCTTTTTGAATGTGTTCATTTATTTGAAGTGGACTTCAACAAAACCTGCCCTGGTGAGCTTTGCGTAAAGAGTTGCATTCGACAAATGATAGTGAAATTTATTATTTAGAAGCAACTGCATTGTCCCGGTCTCCAGAAACGTGCGCAACAGAAAAGGGGGCGGTTCCGAACTCCTGTATCTGAGAGGCCTCAACTCCAAAACGATATTCCTCCCGGAGAGGCGACGCTAAAACATCCCATCAACGATTGCAAATGAGAAATAATAAAGTTATGTTGCATCTTCCAGACTGACAGCGACAAGCGGGAGGATGTTTCCTTCTCTGTTGTCACACACTGGTGCATGTCAGAACATTTCCACCATTCCCCCAAAGGAGACAGCCTCGGAATATCGCTTGTTCCCTGTTTATGTCATTTGTTTCGAGGCATTAATTACTTAATATTAGGCGTCAAATCTAGAAGATGAATTCAGGCTACAGACTGACTCCACTTTTGTTTTCTTTCCCCCTTTTCTGATTGTCAACAGTACGGATCTACAATGATCAGAGGGCACTGGATCCCTGAACGTGAGATTTACATTAAGAAAGTATACTCCGGCTCCACTTAACACAGAGAGATTTGGAAATGACACATAGGGGTTGCAATTCCTCGCTGCTGTTTCTATAGCCCACTCTTTAGCATAACCGCATCAATATTTTTGTTCTTTTTTTTCACTGGGCTAAAATAATACACCAGGGAAAACTGATGGGGACAGACAGAGAGCACTGAGGATATGGCAGCAAGGGATTTGATGGGATCAGGTTAACTGATGCTGAAGATTGTGCACAGAAGATCTTCAACCTTAAGTGAACTTGCAGTGATAAAAACACAGGATAAAGGGCAGCTGGAAAGGAGTAACAAAGCTGTGATATAATCAAAGAGTTCAGGCATCAATGCTTGTGGGTGGCATCGGGACCAAGAGATTAAACTACAACCTTTTCATTCGCTCTCCACAGTATTTTTTTCTTAACGTGTGTTGTGTTTTGCAATATAGGCGTCGCTGGAGTTGAAAATTTTATTGATTGAGGACTGTGATGAGTTTCGTAACATCCCATAGGCAGCAAATTGCTAGTTCAAGATTGGCGGAGAGCTGTTTGAAAACATTTTTACAGGAGTTCTCAGATTTTCAGTTGCATTTCGCACTATACATACAAAATGATTGTTTCTATTTATCATTGTGTTTTTAATTAACTATGATAAATTTTTTTTAAGAAAAGTCTGAGGTCGCCCTACCAACCCATTCAAGAACAGCTTCTTCCCTGCTGCCATCAGATTTTTGACTCCAAAGATGTGCAGGTTAGAAACATGGAAGATAGGAGCAGGAGGAGGCCATTTGGCCCTTCGAGCCTGCTCTACCATTCATTATAAACATGGCTGATCATCCAACTCAAAAGCCTCATCCTGCTTTCTCCCCATAACCTTTGATCCCATTCACCCCTTGTGCTATATCCAGCAACCTCTTGAATTTATTAAATGTCTTGGCATCAACTATTTCCTGTGGTTGGTTGATTGGCCATGCTAAATTGTCCCTTTGTCTCAGGGGACTTGCAGGGTAAATACGTAAGGTTATGGGGATAGAGCCTGGGTGGGATTGTGTTAGGAGCAGACTCAATGGGCCAAATGGCAGCCGTCTGCACTGTAGGGATTCTATGAATGGACCTACCTCATATTAAATTGATCTTTTTCTATACAGGGGCTATGACTGTAGCACTATATTCTGCAACCCTCTCCTTTCTTTCTCTCCTGGGTATTCTATGAAAGGTATGCTTTGTCTGTAAAGTGTGCAAGAAACAATACTTTTCACTGTATACCAATACAAGTGACAATGATAAATCAAATCAAATGCTGGATGAATTCAAGCCAGCAGCGCTTGTGGAGAGAGAAACATGAGTTATCTTTTGGAATCCCTACCTTGACCTTTCTATAGAATAATGGACACCAGGAAGTTGTTGTGAAACTGTAACATACAGTGCTTGGTCCACCCAAGTGCCCAAGCACTTGACAGTGCAGTCACTTGACTATAAGTGACTACAGCGTCAAGTGAACCCCGAGACGTATATTGTCCTGAGCTTCCACCCGGATGTGTGAGGCTCCTTGCTCCACAGTGTTGCATTTTATTTCTCCACCACAAATAATAAGAGATTTTTCGACTTTGTGTTTCTGTCGCCATGTGAAAGCCCGTATATAAAATCTGGCTGTATGCTGCACGTGAGTTTGCAGCTTATTTCAAAGGTGAGGGGAAGGAGGGTAAGGAGCAAAGTTTCTTAGCGTTTAGGCGCTCTTACCACTTAGAAACTGCCTCCCTCAGTCGGTGCGTGTTTACCGTTCTAGTCTGGAGCACTAGATGGAGCACGATACAGGAGCAACAGACACCTTTGCCTCCCCTCCCTCCCCCGCCTCTCCAATCCGCGAGAATGACCTTTTCCTGCGTCTTCCGAAGTAGCCAGAGATTCCCAGGACTGCAGCAGAGGGCGAACTGTTTTGAAAAGTAGGGATTTTTAAAACACACCGAAAAGAAGATGAAATGTGAAAGAAGTTTTGGATTTCCAGCCTGGCACATTAACATGATGCTGTTATAAAAGACACCAACAAGCAATGTTTATTTCACAGCATGACAATATGACGCTGGGGTTCAATGAGACAGCTTCCAAGTAACCTTTGTGTCCTGCAGACTGTTGAATAATAAAAAGCAGATCATTTGTCAGTGCTACACTATCTCATTTTGCAACATCTGCCTCGTTTTATTTTCGAGTTTCTATCAGTAAACACGCTTGATTTTAATGTTTCTTTTAATTCTTGATGTATACATTAGGTTTATGCATCAGCATTTTGAAATTTCCTGGCTTATTTGCCACATGTGGTATAGAATCCAGCAGTGCAGAAGGAGGCCATTCGGCCCTACAAGTCTGCACTGACCATAATCCCATCCAGGCCCTATCCCCACAACCCTATGCATTTACCCGAACTAATCCCCCTGGCACTAAGGGGCAATTTAGCATGGCCAATCCACATAACCTGCACATCTTTGGACTGTGGGAGAAAACCAGAACACCCAGGGGAAACCCACGCAAACACGTAGAGAATGTGCATACTCTGCACAGATAGTGATCCAAGCTGGGAATTGAACTTGGGTCCCTGGTGCTATGAGGCAGTAGTGCTAACTACTTTGCCACCATGCTACCTGCTTGGAGCATAATTTTTTTATTGAACATCTGTGAGTTACTTGTTACACAAAAAAATTACAGTGCTGACATGAAATGGTTTATCCTTGTCTGCACCAGCTGAAGACCAAGTCCCTAACTTTGAGAAGATCAGTCTAACCTGTCAGATCAATAACTTTGGAGGGTTTGGTGCTCTTTATGTGAAAGGTGTTTCTCTTCCATTATATTCATAAGGTCCCAGACTCACTTCCAGAGAATCCCTACAGTGCAGAAGGAGGCCATTTGGCCCATCAAGCCTGCACTAATAACAATCTCACTCAGGCCCTATTTCCATAACTCCACATATTTATCCTGCTATTCCCCCGACACTAGGATTAATTTAGCTTGACCATTAAACCTAAACCACACATCTCTGGACTGGAGGAGGAAACTGGAGCACCCGGAGGAAATCCACGCCGACAGGGGAAAATGTGCAAACTCCACACAAACAGTGAGCCAAGACAGGAATTGAACCCAGGTCCCCAGCACTGGGAGACAGCAGTACTAACCACTGTATCACTGTGCCGTCCTTGGAGTATGACTTGAGGTTGCGCAGCAGTGTTCACTTATACGACAAAAAGAAGACTGCAGTTGAGGGAGAACTAAAGTTTAAAATTTCTCAAGTTTATTTATTAGTGCCACAAGTATGCTTACATTAGCACTGCAATGAAATTACTGTGAAAATCCCCTAGTCACCATGCTCTGGCACTGGTTTGGGTAACTGAGGGAGAATTTAGCAAAGCCAATACATTTAACCAGCACATTTTTTGGACTGTCAGAGGGAACTGGAGCACCCGGAGGAAACCCATACAGACAGGGGGAGAACGTGCAGACTCCGCACAGGCAGTGACCCAAGCCAGAAGGCGAACCCAGGTCTCTGGCGCAGTGAGGCAGCGGTGCTAACCACTGTGCCACGTTCTGAAAAATAGGGTTTTAAAACATACGGAAAATAAGATGAAATGTGAACAAATTTTTGGATCCTGAGTCTGGCACATTAACATTAATGATGGGCTGAGCTGTTATAAAGGGCACAAACAAACAGTGAGATAAACACAAAATACTGCGGATGCTGGAATCTGAAACAAAAACAGAAAAATGCTGGAAAATCTCAGCAGGTCTGACTATCTGTAGAGAGAGAGAGTAGAGCCAAAGTTTCAAGTCTATCATTGAAATCACAGAAACCCCACAGTACAGAAGGAGGCTATTCAGCCCATTGAATCTGCACCGACAACAATCCCACCCCACATACATACCCAGCTAATCCCTCTAATTTACACATTCCAAGAAATGAAGGGGCAATTTACCATGGCCAATCCACCGAACCTGCATGTCTTCGGACTGTGGGAGAAAACCAGAGTACCCAGAGGAAATCCATGCAGATGTAGGGAGAACATGCAAACTCCACACAGACAGTGACCCAAGCCAGGAATTGAACCCAGGTCCCTGGAGCAGTGAGGCAGTAATGCTAACCATTGGGCCAACATGCCACCCTAGATCACATGTTATCAAACAAAGTGTTGATTTTATATCATGGCAACATTAAGCTCTGAAGAAGGGCTTAACAAAGGGTCATCCAGATTCCAGGCACCCATTTCATTTGAAATTTGTCATTCTTGTGCTTGTCCTAATGAGTATAAGGTGAAAATTTTCACTAACATGTCTCTCATTTCAGCAACATTCAAGTTCTGTATTACCAACCAACCTCTCAGTACTTTGCCCAAGTGACCACGGTTCAAAAATGAGCTTAACAATCAGCATCAGCCATCCATTTAATGATAGATTGTGAAGGAAAACACATCCCAGAACAATTTTATCCGAATGCCACTCACATGTCCACTGCCTTCAATTCCACGCAGGCCACTGCAGTAGGAAAACTGGCTGATTTTAGTTTTTTCCCATAGCTTGCTTTGGGGGCGCAAGACCAACATATATCGAGTGTCCACATTCAGCCCAAATGGTTTGCGTTGGCGTTTATGCTTCACAGGAACTTCCTCCTATATTACAGTTGGAGAATTACAAATGCTATCGCTTCTGTGATCAGCTAATTCAGCTGAGAGTGGAGATCAAACCATGAAGCAAGACAAAATAATGGTTGGAATGCAAGTCTTTACAGGTAATCAAATCTTATAGATCCAGACAATGTGATTGATCAAACATTCACATTGTCTGTATCTTTAAGACTCGATTACCTGTAAAGACTCGATTCCAACCACTATTTTGTAAATTGAGTTTATGTCTTTATATGCCCTGTTTGTGAACTGGTTGGACTTTAACCTGGTGTTGTGAGATTTCTTACTGTATTTACCCCAGTCCAATGCAGGCATCTCCACAGTAAGTCAGGGGGCAGGAGGCATAGATTGAAGGTAAGGGGCAGGAGATTTTAGAGGGGATTTAAGGAAAAATCTTGGCACCCAGGATGTGATGGGAATCTGGAACTCACTGCCTGAAAGGGTGGTACAGGTAGACAGGCTGATGAAGAAGGCACACTTGCCTTCATCAGGGCATTGAGTATAGGAGTTGGGATGTTACAACTGTACAAGACATTGGTGAGGCCACATTTGGAATACTGTGTACAGTTCTGGTCGCACTGCTATGGGAAGGATATTATTAAACTGAAAAGGGTGCAGAAAAGATTTACAAGGATGTTACCAGGACTGGAAAGTTTGAATTGTAAGGTGAGGCTGGGACTTTTTCCCTTAAGCATAGGAGGATGAGAGGTGATCTTATAGAGGTCTATAAAATCATGAGGGGCGTCGATAAGTTGAATAGCCAAGGTCTTTTCCCAGGGTAGGGGGAGTCCAAAATTAAAGGGCATAAGTTTAAGGTGAAAGGGAAAGATTTAAAAGGGACTTGAGGGGCAACCCTTTTTTTGTACAAAGGGTGGTATATGGAATAAGATGCCAGAGGAGGTGATAGAGATGGGTAAAATTCCAACATTTAAAATACATTTGGACAGATACGTGGATAGGAAAGGTTTAGATGGAAATGGGCCAAATGCAGGCAAATGGGACAAGTTCAATTTAGGAAACTGGTCGACACTGGATGAGTTGGGCCGAAGGGCCTGTTTCCATGCTGTGTACCTCTATGACTCTACAGGCAAGAACCCTGGCAGCATTTAAGAAGTGTTTAGATGAGGAATCGAAACACTGTAGCATAGCTGGAAAATGGGAGTAGAATACATAGGTGCTTGATGGCAAACACAGACACAATGGGCCGTAGGGCCTCTTTCTGTGGTGTAAATCTGGGTGGCTCAATGACTCTGACTCTGTGCTTGCTTGGAGAACTGGTGCTGACACAATGGACCAAGGAGTTTCCTACTGCACTCGAACAATTCTGTGATTTATAAACCAGACCATCGAAGATGCCTTTAAAAAAAACTTTTAAAGGAATCTTACGTTTTAGATTGGCTTGAAGAGCTAGAATGGAAATTCCAGCTGGATCACTGTGCATTTAACCCATGAAGCAAGCAATCATGATCTGGAATTCACTATCAATAAGGAATGGTGGAAGCTGATTCAATAGTAACTCCCAAAGAGTCATCAGAGATCCATTGGCCCGGTAAGGCTCACTGCATCATTTTATGAATCAACTCTCTGTCATTTAAAATTAAGATATAAACTTAAAGATGATTCACACCAAGTAACTGGTGCCTAACCATCGCAAACTAGCTGGGACGTATAGAGCTAACAATCTCAGATTCTACTGCTAGCAAAGTGTTTGATGATGCCAGACACACAAATAAGGTGAGTCCGCATCCTCCTGTGTACAAGATGACTCATATTCCTCCTCACTGTTTAGTGAAAGTGCTGTTTTTCAATGAATCAGAGTAATATAAAAAAGCATTTGCTCCAAACAGTAGCTTTCTGTGAAGCAGCCTTTATTTATTTAATATTCAGTCAAACTCATGATCTCTAACAGGATGTAAAAAACTGCTTAAAGCTCCACAGGAAAAACATTTTCGTCGCTAGGTAGTTAGGAACTGAGTAACCTGGATTGTTCTCCCAGCTCTGAGAGAAATAGATATTAAAGATGCAAACACTGAGTGGAAGGGTCACCTATAAAGAACTGGATCACAGCATTTGATCAGACAATTACACGGAATCTGAGCTAAACAGCTGAGGACAATGTGATGAGGCAATGAGTCAAAACATCCTGGCAGAATTTGCTTCTATTGCTAAGGACAAGAGTAAGGTGAAAACCCCTGACCCAATACACTGCCTTCATGTTAATGCTGAGCTGCACATTCTGATTACTCCCAGTCTCCAGAGGTCTAAATTAGATTTGAAGGCTTCTTCACTCCATGACCTCAGCCATTGAACCACTGATCCTAAACCTACAGACTCCTTCTGTGACCACCCCCCCACCCCGCCCATCTGTTTGAGCTGGAAATCACTGGGGTGATTAGTGTAGCAACTGGCAACTGATGATTTTTTCCAATTTGGGAAAAAATTCACAGTGCGGATCCGGAGAGAATGGGGATGCATGTCTGGTCTACACCTAAACCTAGTTTGTACTCTTCCAGATTTAATGGCACTAATAAAATGGATGATGAGTGTGAACTCCCCCACCCCCACCCCGTTGTTGGTTTGGTTACAATTAAGCTTTTGAGTGGGTGGGTGAGTAAAGTTTTTTTTATTCATTCATGGGACATGGGCATCGCTAGCTGGCCAGCATTTTTGCCCATCTCTAGTTGCCCAAGGGCAGCTGAAATTCAACCATATTGCTGTGGCTCTGGAGTCACATGTAGGCCAGACTTTGTACGGATGGCAGATTTCCCAGATTTCCTTCCCTAAGGGACATTAGTGAACCAGATGGGTTTTTCCAACATTTGATAATGATTTCATGAGTCATTAGTAGATTCTTAAATCCAGATTTTTTTTATTTAATTCAAATTCATAGAGCCATAGAAACTAGAAGCAGGAGTAGCCCATTCGACCCTTCAAGCCAACTCCGCCATTCATTGTCATCATGGCAGGTCATCAAGTTCAATATCCTGATCCCCCTCCACCCCCCACATTTCTTGATCCCTTTAACCCCAAGAGCTAGATCTAACTTCTTCTTGAACTCAGACATTTCCAACATTGCAGAGGCAGGATTCAAACCCAGGTCCCCCATTAGCTGAGTTTCTAGATGAATAGTCCAGCAATAATGCCTCTAAGCCATTGCCTAGTTTATCAGGACTGTGTTTGTAAATCAGTAACACTGAATTGGATCAGCCTATGTTAGCTGTCCTGGTATCCTTTCACATGGACCAATCAAAGAAAAGACCATATGACCCATAACCGCTGCGTTTGTGCCATAAATGGACTCTCAGCAACTCTGTTCATGCGTAATATCAAACAAAATCACTTTTTACAGAATGAACTTTCAAGCTCAGGTCAACTGTGCCCAACTACCATCTATATTTATGTTGTAGCTGGTCTGGGAGTTCTCTCTACGTTGAGCTTTATCTATTCATCATACTAACAATGGTATCTCAGCACACACAGATGTAATGGTAAAAGATTGAAAAGAATCATATTCAAACTGCAGTATACTTGTCAGTTGCATCCTGAAAAGGGATGTACATTCCAATCTGCAACATTCCCCGACTGAACAACAATTACACTTCAAGTACCCTCAGACTGATTTCATGGAACAAATTGGTAGAATGTCATTTGAGACCTCAAACAGGATTCACCCCTGCGCGTCTCCCCAGATAAGAGACCCAGGTTTGGAGTTTAGAGCCTTATGCAGTGACGGAGCCAGGTAATTTCAATTGGCGATGGCCAAAGTGCTGGAACCTCAAGGGACAACATCTGCTTGCAGAGGGAGGCTCCTTTGGGAAGAGGACTTGCACTTAAGCAACACCAGGAAAGCAATGGAATGCCACCTCATCTATTTTAATTTCTTTAATCATATTCATTGAAGTTGAAAATTGAAGATCCTTACAAGCAATTGAAGAGGAACGCAAAGGCAAGGTATGGAGAAATGAGCAGAGGATCAAGTCTTAGAGTAATCACCAGTACAATATCCAGGCTTGGGCTGATGACAGTGGCAACTAACATTCACACCAAGTGCTGGACAATGACCATTTCCAATAAGAGAGAATCTAACCATCACCCCTTGACATTACAATGGTATTATCATCACTGAATCCCTCAGGATCCTGGGAGTTACCATTGACCAGAAACTGAACCAGACTAGCCTTCAAATATTCTGGCTACAGGAACAGGTCAGAGGTTAGGAATCCTGAGGTGAGTATTTTACTTTCTGACTCCCCAAAGCTTTTCTACAATCAACAAGGCACAAGTCAGGAATATCGCCACTTGCCTGGATGAGTGCAGCTCCAACGATACTCAAGAAGTTCAACACCATCAAGGGGAAAGCAACCTGTTTGATTGGCACCCCATCCACATTCGTTCACTCCCTCCACCACCGACAAACAGCAGCAGCAATGTGTACCACCTACAAGATGCACTGCAGCAAGTCACCAAGGTCCCTTCAGCAGCACATTGCAAACCCATGATATTTACCACCTAGAAGGACAAGGGCAGCTGGCACATTGGAACACTATCACCTGGAAGTTCCCCTCCAAATGACTCACCATCCTGACTCGGAACCAAATCACCTTTCCTTTAGTTTTGCTGAGTCAAAATCCTGGAATTCCCTTCCTAACAGCACTGTGGGTGTGCCTACACTACAGGAATGGCAGCAACCCAAGAAGGCAGCTCAGCACCACCTTCTCAAGGGGCAATTAGGGATGGGTAATAAAATGCTGGTCTAGCCAGCGACACCCAACTCCTGTAAATGAATAAGAAAATGAAATATTTATCTTATAGATATAATCAATGATATTCAATGCTGGTGTTGAGTATTAAGCCCAAGTTACAATGACTAATTTGGAATCTCTAATGTACATTCTGAGGATATTAAGGTACTTTTAATTGTTTTGACACTTGTACCCAATTATGTGTACCTGCTCACAAGACACTCTTGTGAACAGATAAGGGAGTAAGTAGCTCTTTCTACCCATTACACCTATCCTTGATGCTCTTTCTGATTAAGTCAATGTCTTCCTTTATTACGTAGCACTGTGGGAATTCTATTCATGATTTTGGATCAAATTCCATGGGTCCGTTCATTTTGCAGAAAGTGATTAAAAAAAAGGCAAGTGAAATGTTAGCATGCATTGCAAAGGGACTGGAGTGTAAAAGTAGAGAAGCGTGGGAGGCACCGGAGGAAACCCACACAGACACAGGGGAATGTGAAAACTCCACACAGACAGTGACCCAAACCGGGAATCAAACCTGGGTGCCCGGCGCTGTGTATAGGGTGTTAGTGAAACCACATCTGGAATACTGTGTCCAATTTTGGTCTCCTTATTTGAGGAAGGATGTGGTGGCACTGGAGGCAGTTCAGAGGAATTCACCAGATTGAGTCTGGGGATGAAGGGGTAGACGTACGAGGAGAGATTAAACAGTTTGGGCTTATACTCGCTGGGGTTTAGGAAGATGACAGGGGATCTGATCGAGGTATGTAACATTTTAAAAGGGATTGATAGAGTAAACATAGACCAAATGTTTCCTTTTATGGGGCAATCTAGAACAAGAGGTCACAGGTATGGGTTGAGAGGCAGTAGATTTAAAACTGAGATGAGGAGGAACTACTTCTTGTAGAGGGTGGTGAATTTGTGGAACTCGCTGCCCCATAGCGCGGTGGAGTCTGAATCATTAAATGGCTTCAAGAAGGAGATAGATTAATTTCTAATTTAAAAAGAGCAAAAGAGGGATATGGAAACAGGTGGGGAAGTGGATTTGAGGTTAGCCATGATCTGATTGAACAGTGGAACAGGCTCAAAGGACTGAACTGTGTCCCTAATTCCTACGTTCCCTCTCATCCTATGTTCTCATTTAAAACCAAGTACCAATGGCAGCTAACTACCCGTTTAACAGCATAATATTGTAAACAGTATTGATATTTTGTCTTTGTTCTTCATTATCCAGTAGGGCAATGATTATAAACAGCATGAGTAGCATTCCCCAGCTAGGACGATATTCTTATGAGGGAAATCTCAGTTTGATCTCTACTAATCTCAGACTTAAGGGGCTAGTTAACTTTTATCTCCTGTGACAGCAACACAATTTTGTCGTGCCTTTGAGTACTTGCGTTTATTTTTCAAAAGTCCAGGGATCTGATTAATCTTAAAACAACTCTCTCCCAAGTCAGATTCCAAACCCAATGGTTCAGACTAGTGCTTCAGGTATGCAGAACCTGACACTTTTTACTTAAGTGGCTACAGATGGGGACCCAGGCAACAAAAACAAATAAAGAAATTCAAAGTTTCAACTATCTGCTCAGGATACGCAAGAGTCTCACCCTTCCCAGGCTCAGAAACTGTGCAGCATCTTCTGACAAGGGGGTTTAGCAGATAGAAATAATTACTCTTGCAACCTTTCTTTTCTTGCAATCTCTCAGTATGGCATGAAATATAAGGACAATTTCAGCAGTAAAAGTATTGATGCACTGCACCGACTGGTGCTGCTTGTCTCTTTAAAGCATAACCCTCCACAGTGCTTTGTTTCTTAATGGGGACTTGCCACGTTATTGTCTAGAGGTCTATTGCCCAATGCTCCAGTAGAATGTAACTGCACATGTGTGAAATGCCACATTTAATGGGTGATTACATGTATCAAACATGTCTTGAAATTTGTGAATTCGACTTAGCATCACAGATTATGCATTGCAAGAGTTTGTTACTACAACAGAGGAAGGCGATGGCCTAGTGTATTATCCCTAAACTATTAATCCGGAAACTTGGCTAATGCTCTGTGGACCAGAGTTCAAATTCCACCATGGCAGATGGTGGATTTTGAATTCAATTTAAAAAATCTGGAATTGGGAATCTATTGCTGACCATGAAACATTCTCAGAAAAACCCATCTGGTTTATTCATTTTATTGTCCTTCCTTTAGGGAAGGAAGCTTGCCATCCTTACCTGGTCCAGCCTACATGTGACTCCAAAGTCACAGCAATATTGGTTGACTCTCAACTGCCCTTGGGCAACTAGGGATGGGCAATAAATGCTAGCCCAGCCAGTGAATAAAACAAGACAGATGTTTCATCAGCTTCTACACAATGATATTGTGGCAATTGAGCTGTTCTTCACAGTTTCTGGGGTGAATATGCCTGAGGACTTTGCCAACATGGTAATACAATCTTTTTAATTAATGGAGTCAAGTCAACCTCAGATTGTAAATACTTATTGCAGCAACATTGTAGTAAGATTCAACTCTGAAGAAGGGTCATCCTGGTTCAAGATGCTGGCTCTATTCTCTCTCTCTACTCTCTCGCCGTAGATGCTGTCAGGCCTGCTGAGATCTTCCAGCATTTTCTGTTTTTATTTTCCAGCATCTGCAGTAGTTTGCCTTTATTTTGGAAGATTTGTTCAGTTGATCTGAATTTTGATTGAATGGTCTAACCTGAAGGATTTCACTCCTCGGGCTGAACCAAATGTTGCCCTTTGAAGTACTGGTTCCTTCAAGGAAACGAGAAATTAATCTTCAAGTTCACTTAAACCGATGGACCCAAAGTTGAAACTTGAACGCTTCTGTCATTACCAGTGAATGAGGTGTGTATTCAGATTAAGAGGTACAGTCTTAGTGAAGGAAGTCTGCTATCCCTATCTGGTCTGGCCTACCTGTGACTCCAGATCCACAGCAATGTGGTTGACCCTTAACAGCCATCTGAAATGACCTAGCAAGCTACTCAGTTCAAGGGCAATTAGGGATGGACAGCAAATGCTGGCCCAGCCAGTGACACCCACATCCCCTGAATGAATAGAGAAACAAAAATCAAAACCCTTCTCCTTTATTGAAAACCGAGGCAAAGAAATGCAAGGAGAGGTTCGGCATCAACAATATTGAACCTATAAAGTGAATTATGAATTCTAAGTTCGTAAATTTAATATAAAATCCATACCCTGATGATTTTAATTAGTAATGATGTAGGTAAGCAAAATCAATGTAATCTCCCAGCCTGCGACGATCTTCCAAATAACTTCAGCTTATTATCCAGCCATTAATGCATTTGGAATGATTTTTTTTGCCTCTTTAGCTGACTTGTCCTAATATAACCCTCATAAGTTGAGCATTGCCTGCTATGCTTGAGTTAGAGAAAATAAAATGAGGAAATTTCTCTCGCATCAGAAAATAACTATGACTGAAAAATGAAGCCACAAAGTGTCAGCAGACACAACAGACATGCAGCCAGGTTTCCACAGCGTCGCTGCCGATATTAAAACCGGAGCAGTCATTACAGCAGTCGGCAGCAATGTTGATTCTGGTAGCTGAAGGATTGGATTACTGAGCTGTCTCGTAACCAGGCCAGTTCTGCTTAGAAACCCCTGGCTACATGAACAGATCTTTAATAGGGGAGGCGAGAATAAAGGGGAAGTATTGTTTTGGTTGACTCCTACGCGTGGATCCAAATGGAGCATGAATGAGTTTGTGTAACTTTCCTCGGGGTTAAGAGGAGGTCACGAAGGTTTCATTTCTTGGCCTTGCCCCAAGTTTATGAAGTTGTGAGAGAATGCAGTGGGCTCCTGGGAGTTTAACCAAACACCCTGCTGCGTATTGGAGTTCGGTCGGACTTTTTGACTCGGATCTAGGGTAACAGAAGGGGAAGACAAAACAAAGCTAGAATCCAATGTTTTGAAAAGGGGGGGGGGATTTGATAATGTTCCTGGTGCACTTGGGTCAGGATGTGAATGTACATTTGTGATCTGACTTTGTGGATCAGAGTTGAAAGGGGCTACTGTTTTGTCAGATGGTAAGTTGGTTGAAGTAATTATCAAATTAAATTGCTGCTGCTTCCCACAGGCTTGTGGCTGTGAATGAATGCAGAGGAACAGGTGGCAGAACATGCTAGAACACTCGATTCATTACTCCCAAGTTTCGATGGGGTGATGTCATGAGATATTCAGTGACCTTCGGGGGAGAGAACTTACTGAAGTATGGCTTAAAAAAAAAGATTTGGCCAAGGAATTTCTGGATATTTTCTCAGCCCCTGCTGTTCCGGTACTTAATTATGAAGACAGAGTCCTACACACAAGCCTCGATGGGAAGAAGATGGGGCACGGTGGCACAGTGGTTAGCATCGCTGCCTCACGGTGCCAGGGACCTGGGTTCGATTCCCAGCTTGGGTCACTGTCTGTGCAGAGTTTGCATGTTCTCCCCATGTCTGTGTGGGTTTCCGCCCGGTGCTCTGGTTTCCTATCATAGTCCGAAACATGTGCTGGTTAGGTGCTGGAGTGTGGCGAGTAGGGGATTTTCACTCTAACTTCATTTGTGACAATAGTAAATAAGATTTAAGACGAGGAGAATAGGAAAGAAAAGTTAGTTACGTTGACTGGGAATCACATGGAATTGGTATCAAAGGAAGCAGAGATAAAATTCATCTACTGATAGTCAGTTTTCATTGTCTCCCACCCATGAACAATTCCACAATTCCTACAATTGGTGCGGCACGATGGCACAAAGCTTAGTACTGCTGCCTCACAATGCCAGGAAACTGGGTTCAATTCCCGGCTTGGGTTATTTTCTGTGTGGAGTCTGCAAGTTCTCCCGGGTCTGCATGAGTTTTCTCCGAGTGTTCCAGTTTCCTACCACTGTCCGAATGAAATGCTGGTTAGGTGTATTGGCCATGAAAAATTCTCCCTCAGTGTGCCAGAGTGTGGAAGCTAGGGGATTTTCACTGTAACTTCATTACAGTGTTAACGTAAGCCTACTTGTGATATCAAGAAGTAAACTTCTTAAAACTTTTTTAGAAAAGCACTGGAATTTCTTTCTTAACACCTCTCCATCTCGATAGTCTGCATTCCTCCCTTAAGACATTCCTCAAAACTTACCCCTTGGAATAAGCTATCTGACCTAATCCATCCTTGTGTGGTTTGGTGCCATATCATGTTTAATGATGCTCCTCTGAAGCACCTTGGGGTGTTTCTTTACATGGAAAGATGCTTTATAAATAAAAGTTGTTAATCTTCGGCAGTCCACTTTGAGAAGCTGCAAGATTGGTGTCAAGAGATTGGGATCAGGTTCCATTTACATGCACCTAGGGGCATGATCCAATTCACTTTGTGAATTGCCCGTGCTGAAGCCTATTCGGTTTCACATGCACTTGAAGGCATTTGGAACTGGGGATAGGCCTCGTGAAAATGTACAGTCAGCAGAATTTGAAAGTAAAAGAGTCTGTGAAGGAGGATAAAAAGCCTGTATGGATCTAGTGGTTACACTTGCATGACAACAGAATGAAGCTGCAAATTATAGCATTGATACTAAAATTAATTTGCTTGGCATATCTTAAGCGAAAAACAAATGATGATGAAGTTACGTTCATATTTCTGCATCTTATCTCAGTAGTTTCAAAAAGAATGAAGAAGAAATAGGAGCAGGAGAAGACCATATGGTCCATCGAGCCTCCTCTGTCACTCAATAAGATCATGGTTGATCTTTCACTTCAACCCCATTTTCTGCCTGCTCTCCAACTATTTCTGGAGAGAACAAGAATCTGTCCGACTCAGCTTTAAATATGTTCAAAGGTGGAGCATCCATGGGGTTGATAAAATTATCCTTATCTCAGTCATAGAGGTTTACAGCATGGAAAAAGGCCTTTCGGCCCAACTTGTCCATGCCACCCAGTGTTTGTCACTAAGCTATTCCCAATTTCACTAATTTGGCCCATACCCCTTAATACCCATCCTACGAATTAACTGTCTAAGTGCTTTTTAAAAGACAAAATTGTACCTGTCTCTATTACTGCCCTCTGACAGCTCATTTCAGACACTCATCACCCTCTGTTTGAAGAAGCTGCCTCTCTGGACCCTTTTGTTTCTAACCCCTCTCACCGTATCCCCTAAATGATCGACCACTTATCTGAAGTCTGTGTGTGGAATTTTCCCGCACAGGAATCATAGCGAGCGGGATCCAGACCATGCAAAGGTCCATTGGCCTCAGGTGGGATTTTCTAGTCTTGGGCCAAGTGTGGCCAGAAAATCCCTCCGTGTGTCCCTATGTTCTAGATTCCCTCACTAGGGAATCAATCTCTCAATCTCTACCCATCAAATCCTTTCTTAATGTTGAACATTTCAATGAGATCACCTCTCTTCCTTCTAAACTCCAAAGAATATAGACCCATTTTACTGAGCTTCTCACCATAAGATAACCCTTTCTTCCCATGGACCAAAAGTGAGCCTTCACTGTACTGTCTCCAATGTAAATGTATCTGCACACAGTTTTCCAGCTGTGGCCTCACCAATTGTAGCAAGACTTCTTTATTCTTGTTCTCTACTCCCCTTGCAATGAAAGCCAACATGCCACTTGCTTTTTATTGCTTACTGTTCCTGCATGTTAACTGTTTGTATTCCTTGCACAAATACACCCAAGTCTCTCTGAACATCGACATTGACAAGTTTCACACCTTTTAAAAAATATTCTGCTTTTCTGTCTTATGATGAAAGTAAATCATTTCTCCCACATTATATTGCCTTCTTGCCCACTTACATGACTTGCCTTTATATCTTTGCAGCCTCTTTGTCTCCCCAACAGGTTGCATCCCCACCTAGCTTTGTATCAACAGCAAAGTTAAATACATTACTCTCTGCCTCTCTCTAAGTCATAAATATAGATTGTAAATAGCTGAGTCCCCAGCATTGATGCCTGCGGTACTCTGCTTGTCACTGCCTGCCAACATGTAAATGCTCCATTTATCCTTACTCAATGCTTGCTGTCCATTAACTAATATTCAAGCCATCCTAATATTTCATCCTCAACTCCATGAGTCTTTATCTTGTGCATTAACCTTTTGTGTGGCACCTTATCAAATGCCTTTCGGAAATCCAAGTATCCTACATCTACTGAAAAACAAAAAAAACTCAGTGAGGAAAATCCATCTGTGGTTTATGAAAGAGGTTAGGGATAATATTATACTAAAAGAAGAAGTTTATAATGTTGCAAACAGTAGTAGTAAATGATAAATATTTTACCGGAGGACCTGGTTTCCTCAGGGTGCTAAGGTTTCCTCCCACAGTCTAAGAATGGTTCAGGTGAATTGGCCATGATAAATTGCCCCTTAGTGTCAGTGAGTTCAGCATGGTAAATAAGTGGGGTCACAGGGAAACGACTGGGTGGGATTGTTGTCGGTGCAGGCTTGATGGGCAGAATGGCCTCTTTCTTTACACCACTAGTGACATCCTCAGCAATCTCTAATAAATTTGTCACAATGATTTCTCTTTCACAAAGCTGTGTTGGCTTATTCTAATCTTTTCTAAGCACATTGTTAAGACTTCCTTAATAATAGATTCCAGCATTTTCAAAATTACTGATATCAGGTTAATTAGTCTGGAGTTCCTGCTTTCATTTTCCCTCCTTTTTTGAACAGCAGTGTTACAGTTGCCAACTTCTAATCTGTTGCAGAGCTCTGGAAAATCATAGCCTGTGTATTCATTATATTTGTAGCTCTGTCTTTCGAGCCTTAGGATGTAGTTCATCAGGTCCCGGGCACTCAGGAAATTTTAGTGCCTTGAGTTTTTGCAGCACTTTTAATCCGTTGATATTAATCACCTTGACTTCTTCACTCTTATTAGCTCCAAGGTTACCTTTTATTGTTGATATGTAACTTGTGTTTTCTACTGTGACAGACACTAAAGGGGAATTTTCTTCTCCCACCTGCCATGGGAATCTTAGCATCATTGTGGCTGGGGGGTGGGGGGTGGTGGGTGGTGGGTGGACCAAGCAAAGGTCTGTTGAGCTTGGGTGGGATTTTCCAGTGTTGGGGTGAGTGTGCCCGGAAAATCCCACCCGAAATATTTGTTCAACATTTCTGCCATTCTTCATTCACCATGATCATTTATCTTGTTGCTACTTCTAAGGGACTGATGGTTACTTCAATTACACTGTTCCTTTTAACATACGTGTAAAAGCTCATACAATCTATTTGTTATATCCCTGGCTAGCTTGCTCTGATATTCTATTCTCATCCCTTTTTTGATTTCTAGAACGCTCCCAATTCTCAGACTCACAGTAATGCCTTAACTAAGCTTGGGGTTGTGGGTTTTAGACAAAAAGATATGGTCTGCACACACAGATTCAAGCTTACAAAAATAGATTTATTCTAGGAAATCTTGCTCATACAGAAGACAAAATTAAAGTAAAGGCCTGTGAAACATCCAAAGTGAATCGTGGAATCTCTACAGTGCAGAAAGAGGCCATTTGGCCATCAAGCCTGCACCAACAACGATCCCACCTGGGCCCTATCCCAGTAACCCCACAAATTTACCCTGCTAAACTCCTTAACACTAAGGGGCAATTTAACATGATCAATCCACCGAACCCGCACATCTTTAGAGTGTGGGAGGAAATTTTAGCACCTGGAGGAAATCGGGTCCTCCAGTTAAATACATAACTACTTCTTTGCAGTATTATAATATTTTTCTTTTTGTATAATATTATCCCTAACTTCCTTCATAAGCCTCAGATGGATTTTCCTCACTGATTTTTTTTCTGCTTTTGAATGGAATATACTTTTGTTTCTCTCAGTGTTTTCTACTGTTTATCCACTGTGATGCCTTCAAGACTGTTTTTCCGATCAGCCATAGCCAGCTCTCCCCTCACACCTGTGTAATTGATTTTGCTTAAGTTTAGGATTCTTGTTTGTGATTGGAATGTCATTTTCAAATGTAATATTTGTACCTGTACTAGGATCACAATTTTTGCCAGTTGATCTTTTACTGTGACATCGCTAATTAATCCTGCCTCATTGCACAATTCTCAGTTGGTTCCACAGCAAATTGTTCCAACCTGAAATGTCTCTGTCTTTCATTTCTCAGTCCACAGGTGGGTATCCCATGTGTCATGATAATTGTGGCCACCACTGGGTCCTCAACTGATGCGGTAAAGAAAATGACCGCGAAGAAGATAGTAACCTTGAAAGAGAATGGTGGTGTGCTTGTTTTTCAGGTGCTTAACAGGCAACTAAGCCTCCAGTATGCAGGGCAGGAAGCAATCATTTATTGCAAACTGGAGGTCAATTGTCCACCATATTGGTGCAAGTAAAAGTTAAAGACATGCAGGACCAGCACCTGAAACATAGTCTTTACATTTGCTAACATGAAAATGTTTGTTTGAATAGTTTTTATTTATTAGAGTCACAAGTAGGTTTATATTAACACTGCAGTGAGGTTAAATACCCATTATTGAGGTTCCTCGCCATGCTTAGAATCTTGTTCCATTGAGAATCAATAACATTTCCAAAGTCGTTTGAACATTGGAGGAGCTGCAACTGCCTCTTGATCCTTTTATTGTTCCACGAGTACAGAAGATGCTTTTGCAGTCATTAAGGGAAGGTGATGGCCGGGTGGCATTAATTCAGAAACTCAGCTCATGTTCTGGGGACCTGGGTTCAAATGGCAGATGGTGTAATTTGAATTTTTAAAAAATCTGGAAGTAAGAACCTACTGATGATCATGAAACCACTGTCAATTGTCACATAAACCCATCTGATTCAATAATGTTCTTTAGGGAAAGAAATCTGCCTTCCTTACCTGGTCTGGTCTACATGTGACACCAAAGTCACAGCAATGTGGTTGACTCTCAACTGTCCTCAGGGATGGGCAATAAATACAGGCCAGCCAGCGATGTCCATATCTCACGAATGAACAAAGTCACATTTATTGTCCATCCTTACTTAGCTGAAAGCAATTGGTTTTACAATTGATTGGTTTGCTGGGAGCTTTCTAAATTTGGTAACAGCATGGTATGGATTTGGAATAATGTGTTGATCAGATTGGTAAGGGTGACCAGTTCCTTGCTCTGAAAGGCAATAAACCCTTAATGGCAATAAATCATTTTCATCTGGGGCCATCCCACACTTCCCAGGAATTTTGGCCAAATCTTTCCTGCGAGTGGGATCTTCCAGCCCCTCCAGTGATGATCCCTCCCTGCCACATACTCCAGCAAATGAAGGGTGCAAACAATGGGAAACCCCGTTAATAGCAGCGGGACTGAAAGACCCTGTGGCTGGCCAAACCTGAAAGATCCCCCCACCACCCCCTGTGGCTGGCCAATGGTGAGCCACCTCCACTGCCACAAAGCACAACATGGCAGGATGCAGCTGGGGGTTGGGGGGGTGCAAAAATCCCACCCATTATTCCTGCATTAATTGCACATCTTGTCAGGGTGGGATTGAGACTTAAAAACACTTGGGATGGGATTTTCCAGCTGAGCTCACCCCAAGACTGGAAAATTGTGCCTCAGGTCAACAGACCTTTGCATGGTCCTGGCTTTGAACAGACTTGATTACCTGTAAAGACTCACATTCCAACCATTATTTTGTAAATTGAGTTTGTGCCTTTATATACCCTGTTTGTGAACAGAACTCCCACTCACTTGTCAAAGGAGCAGCGCTCTGAAGGCTAGTGGCTTTTGCTACCAAATAAACCTATTGGACTTTAACCTGGTGTTGTGAGACTTCTTACTTTGAACAGAATGCCATGGAGAAATGTCACTCATCAGAAGAATGCAGTTCTGTGGACCAGAGGTCTGATGGAGAACCAAGATTCTGCCCTTGGTTGTTAATCCAGTACCAAAGGCACTACATTCATTCAAGTCACTCATTCATTCATGTACGCCATGCCCTAAGGCAGATCCTTGCCCCATTGTCTGCTGATGCTTCATCCTGAGCAGTGTCTTTGGCTATTTTTCAGTGGTAGTTTATCAATGCTTTCTAATCTCATGGCCGAGCCGAGGAGGAAGGTCCCAAGATTATCTCAACTGGAAGAGGAAATGAACATGAGCTGTTGCTTTAATCCTGAACCACACGAGCCAACTGAGCAAAGCTGTCCCCAGATACTACACTGTCATACCAATTCTGGCAGGTTTCGATATCATTTAGAAGGCACTTCTTTGCCAAAATGAAAATGGAAAAGGCAATTAGAATTGGATGGAGAATAAATCCCACCCATTTCCATTCAAATTCTTGCCCTGGGGAAGACTTGCAGATTTTGCCAACATCTTTCTTACAAGTTATCAATCTTGTTTGGCTGCATACTAAGCAGAGTAGCAGTGAAATTGGGGTGGCACGATGGCACAGTGGTTAGCACTGCTGCTCCACAGTGCCAGGGATGAAAGTTTGATTCCCAGCTTGGGTGACTGTCTATGCAGAGTCTGCATGTTCTCCCCATGTCTGCATGGGGTTCCTCTGGGTGCTCCGGTTTCTTCCCATAGTCCGAAAGCCATGCAGATTAGGTGCATTGCCCATGCTAAATTCTCCCTCAGTGTACCCGAACAGGTGCCGGAGTGTGGCGATTGGGAGATTTTCTTCATTGCAGTATGAATGTGAGCTTACTTGTGACACTGATAAATAAACATTAAACTAACTGTGAAGTATAAAATGGCTTTGAACAGGATGTCATGGAGAAGTGTCATTCAGCAGAAGAATGCAGATTTTTACTTCTGTGGACCAGAGATCTGATGTATGGTGTAGCAAGTGATTAGCTACACCCATACATCAATGAAATCAGAATTTTTTTTGCTTTTATTGCAAGAGAATTTGAGTACAGGAGTAAAGGTGCGAGGTTCTCCAGCCATTCAGGCCAGCAGGATTCTCTGGTACCACTGCAATAAATAGAAATTTGGCTGAGCGCCAAATTCTCCATCCTCGCTCGTAGCGGCAGCAGAGCATGAACGGCCAGAGAATCCCAGTCTAGATGTCTTGCTTTAATTGTCTAGACCACACCTGGCATGTTATGTACGGCTTTGGCACCCTTACCTAAGGAAGGATATCTTTGCCATAGAGGGAGTGCAGCACAGGCTCACCAGATTAATTCCTGGGCTGGCAGGATGTCCTATGAGGAGAGATTAAAGAGAAAATGAGTGGTAATATGATCAAAATTCACAAAACTCTCACCAATTTTTACAGATGCAGCTCAAGAAGCATCCTTTCCGGGTGTATCACAGCTTGGTATGTCTCCTGATCTGATCATAAGAAAATACTAAGAATGTAGTCCATTGCGCAAACCAGCCTCCCATCCATTGACTCCATCTACGTTTCTCGCTGCCTCAGAAAAGCAGCCCACATAAACAAAGGCCTCACATACACCCTTCCATCTTCTTCTGTTGGAAAAAAAATACAAAAGTCTGACAACACGTACCAAATAATTCAAGAACAGCTTCTTGCCTGCTGCCATCAGACTTTTGAATGATCGTATGACATATTAATCTGATCTTTCTCTTCATCCTATCAGTAACTGCAACATTATATCCTGCACCCTTTCCTTTCCTTCTCCCGTATGTACTTTATGAACAGTATGTTTTGTCTGCATAGTGCGTGAGATACAACACTCCTCACCGGAACTCAATATGTGTGACAATAATAAATCAATTCAATTCAAATTCTGGAAGGGCTATACAGGGTACAGATGCACGAAGGATGTTGCCCCTCGCTAAGGGTTCCAGAATCAGGATGCAAAGTCTCTGGATAGGGACAGGGCGTTTAGGATTGAGATGAGGAGGAATTTCTTCACTCAGAGGGTGGTGAATCTTTGGAATTCTCTGCCATAGAGGGCTGTGGACGTTTAGTCATTAATTATGTTTAAGACAGAGATCAACAGATTTTTAGACAATAGTGATAGCAAGGGATATGAGAATAGTGTGAGAAAGTGGCATTGAAGTAGGTGATCAGGCATGATTTAGTTGAATGGCGGCGGAACAGACCCACGGTGCAGAATATTCTTCTCTTGCTCTGAGATTCTTATGTTTCCAAGTATGTGTAACAAGAACAGACAAGCAGGAACTAAAAATTTGATGATGATTGTCGATTGTCATAAAAACCCATCTTGTTCACTCATGTCATTTAGGAAAGGAAATCTGCCACCTTACCTGGTCCGGCCTACATGTGACTCCAGATTCACAGCAATGTGGTTGACCCTTTAACCCCCTCAGGGATGGGTAATAAATGCTAGCCCAGCCAGTGACACCTACATCCCATGAACAAATTTTTAAAAATAATACAACACAATAGAGGAGATTTTTGTCTCAAAGTAACCTTAAAGCTCATGTTATTAATGTGCAAATGGCAATGCAGATTCAGATGAGAAGCAAATGTGTGTTCAAATGCCAGTAACCAAAAGATAGCATCCATGTTGTGCCTCTCGGCCATTAGCTTTGTGAAAAGGGCCCTGCATTGAGCGCTGTGAAGTTAGTGTACTTTGTGGTAGATATGAACAAAACCCATCACAGAGAGCTATGTCCAGTCATTTCAAGACTGGGTACCCTTTAACAATGTGATAAATGTTAATTAATGTCAATCAACTTCTCTGGCACTGAAAATAAACAGTTCCATGTTTGAATTCTTAGTCTAACATGTTATAAACCATAAAATTTAACATTTTTATATCACTGGCTCACATTAACACCACAATGAAGTTACTGTGAACATCCCCTAGTCACCACACTCAGGTGAGTTCTGGTACACTGAGGGAGAATTTAGCATGGCCAATGCACCTAACCAGAATGTCTTTCGGACTGTGGGTGTAAACTGGAGCAAGTCCACACAGACATGGGGAGAACATGCAGATTCCATACAAACAGTGACCCAAGCCAGGAATCGAACCTGGGTCCCTAGTGAGGCAGCAGTGCTAACCATTGTGCTGTCGTGCTATTCACTTTGTGTTTGTCTTTTTATCCCTCTCAATCCAATCTTTCTTTTCCTCACTTGATTTCTCTTTCTGAGCAGAAGTTGACGTTGAGTTCACCAATTTGAATTTGCACTTCCTCCCCAGTTCCTGCACTCTTTATGTCATGTATGATTGGCTAAGGCGATGGACAATTGCTTGTTCACTTCCCAGATACCTGGTTTCCCTTGTCTTGGATCAGCAACTTATCAAGCCAAAAAACCCGTTAGAAACTTAAGCAAGGGAAAATATAACCAGGTGTTCTGCCAAATCAAATACCGGCCCAGTAGATGAAAATCCACCTTTTTCTCTGGATTGAAACACTTGCGAAGTTGCTTTCAGCAATCAAACTACTAAATACTACGGCAAGTGTCACCTGCAAGTGCAGGAGACATATTACTACGTTCTTTACTTCCAAGTGACACTAAAATAATGTAATGAGGTTTTTACTTTGCTCTTAATAGTAATTTGATCAAAATGGCTGCTGGCAGTGTAATTTTAAATATTGGTTCATCTTTTGTTCAGGAGAGTATCTTCAGTGGGAATGGGTATAAATGCAGGAAACATGATTAAATCAATGCTCGCAAGCAAGCGTTTACTGCATTTTTGTGCACAAAACATTCCCCTCTTCCTTTGTACTGTGAGCGACTATTTAAGACGGCCAAAATCAATAAATCAATAAAACCTTTCAGCTTTCAGTCTGTTGCCCCCAAAAAGGTGATTTTTGGGTGTTTTGTCATTCATAAGCTTTGGTGACAAATCCTTGCCATCATCCCCGGATAAAATCGATCAGCTCTTCTGTTTCATCAGAGGACAGACAGAAAGCATTTTGTCTATCTGGAGTCCACACACAAAAAAAAAATACAGGGGAAGAGAAAAGGACCTGCCAGGCGGTTGTGGCATCAGCAGCTGAAGGTATTAGGAAGAAGGTCAAGTTCAAAGGTCAGCGGTCAAGCAGGTTGTCATCAGTTTCTCACAGCTATCAGACCAGGAAAACAGCTGCTTCTCATTAGTAAAATCCCTCATGCTGTAAAGGGAGACGACTAAGATAGGCTAGATTGGAGCCAGGGACCTGTCTGAAAAACTCATTCCTGAGTGTAGCTCAGCGCATAAGATAATCTCCACAAGAGATCTACCTTGATAATGTCTCCTTTCGTCACTCTAATGCAATTCATTTTTATTACTCACTTCTATGGTTTTATTATTTTGGTTTTACCTGGCAAAGAGCGAAACTGATGCAGTTTCTCCATGAGGCCTATGTCCGAAGGCTGGCACAAATATGCATTTTCTTAACTTTACTTGCGTGCTTTTTGTTTCAGATTGAGAAGCCAAGGCCCAGGGTGCCGGCTGCCACCAAAGCTATAAAGAGCAGGAGAGAAGATAAGATATATCAGGAGCTGGGGGTGACACCTAACTTGACTTTTGCTAAGTAAGGAGGCTGAATTCCTCTCAGGCACTTGAATCTCAAGTCCCTGTGTGTGTTATCACTCGGTGAGTTAGCCGGTTTTCTAATTGTACTGCGCGAGGCTAAGTTCAAAACTCTTCATCCTCAGGATTTGTGAAGACCTCTGATTTTTTTTACATGCTTAACTGTCTTTAAGATATAAAATACTGTATTATATCTGTTACTTTTACATCCCATCACAAGAGTGGCTCGGTTTAACAAAGAGGTATTATGTATACCTCTCACACATGCACTCTCTGCTCATGTCATGGCCACCAGTGCGTGGCTCTGATTCATTGACCTGTGCAGCAGGGGCCACCTTTATACCTCATATTACAGGAACTTGGTGACAATACTGCTGGAGTAAAGCCAGCGCAATCCATCTAATGCACCATAATAGCCATGATTATAGCTTCAACATTCCAGTGTCCCTCGGAGATGTCAACTTTTTCCAATTGCCTTCACTAACAACTGATATCCTGGGCATTTATTAGTAAAGAAATAGAATGTCCGCGTTCACCATTGCATTGCACAATAGGTCCAATAAAAATAATTAAAGAGCAAAGGAAATCAAGCTCACGCTTTGCATCGCTGTGGCTACCAGTTGTAGGGTCAGGTATTTCCATCTCCCAATCATATTTATGATGGGTCTCTTCAACAGAAGTTGTTTTCCTTAATAAGTTAACTTGCTATTTATCACCTTTATAAGTGTACAACAATTGTTCTTACATTTCAATTCTCTGTCCCAGGTTTATATTCTTCTGTGTTGCTGTCCATTATTCATTTGTCATTTGTGCATTTGTTGACAACCATGAGCTTTGCCTGCTCATCTGTCTGATCTGAGACTTGGGAGTAGCAATCGATCGTGGGAGGTGGCACAGAATGAGCAGAATTGAGCAGGTCACCTGTTTGATAGTCACTTCTGCTTACTTTAAAAAAAGGAGCTGAATATTGGACAGGCCGTACAAGGGGCAGTCGATATGACATGCCCAAGGAAAATGTCCGTTTCTTACTTTCTGCCATCTGGTTCGATTATTGTTCAGTCAGTCTTGGCTCAGACACAGTGGGAGAACTTGCTTCTGAATCAGAAAGTCAGCTGTGGAAGTCCCACTTCAAATATTTCACTGAAACTCCAGCTGACGCTCCTATGCAGTACTGGAAGGGTGCTGCACTGTTGAAGGTGCTGGCTTTTAGATGAGTTGTAAAACCAAGTCTCTCACCTGCCGGCTGGGATGGATGTAAAAGATCCCATAACAAAGAACAACAGGAAAGATCTCCCCAGTGCTTGGCCAATATTTACCCTTTGACCAATGTCAATGAAACAGATTATTCGATCATTTCTTTGCTATCTGCAGGTTTTTGCTGCATCTAAATTGGCTGCAATGTTTTCTACGTTCCAACAGCGACTATACCACAAAAGCAATTCATTAGCTGCGCCATTTCTCAGGTTGCCGTGAGTTTCTGAAAAACCCATCTAAATGCAAGTATTTCTCTCTAAGATGGCTGCTATGCTCTTCTCAAGAATTTGACGGACAGCCTAGCCAAAAGTTAACAAACAATAGCTCACTGATGGGCAGTATTAAAAGGTAATCTAGGATATTCTCCAAGTCAGTGCATGTCTCAACAGAAGCCTACTATTGATTTGTGAGAGCTATTGATTACCTAATTCTAGACTATTGCTTTTAGCTTGTTGCGACTGCCTGATTGGGAGTATAATGCCAACCTGTAACTGGTCTTCAAGAAAACCTATTAGTCCTCAGTGAAACATGATTGTTTTCAGAACTATGAAGTGGCAGCTAGTTTTGCTTGACTTGCCTTCCTAATATTTTATCATCGAATATATATTGATACGTGTGTTAAGCTGATTAAAATGGGGATATGAGGTACAGGCTCAGGCCACTTACCTCCTTAGGCCTGTTTCATCTTTCAATGAGATTATATCTACTTTGTGGCCTAGCTTCAGAAGCCTGCTTTCTGTCCCATATCGTGGGTTAACAAAAAAATTCAATTTATCATTCTAAGATGTAAAATTAGCAGTTGACCTTGCATCACCTGCCATTTGCAGAAGTCCATTCCAAACTCCTACCGTATTTTCCAAACTTCTCTACTGGTTCTAAGTTTTAAGCTATGTCCCCTCGTCCTAGACAAATGTTTAAGTTTATTTATTAGTACCATAAGTAGGCTTACATCAACACTGCAATTAAGTGTGGAAGTCCCCAGTTGTCACACTCCGGCGCCTGTTCATGTACACTGAGGGAGAATTTAGCACAGCCAATGCACCTAACCAGCATGTCTTTCAGACTATGGGAGGAAACTGGAGCACTCAGAGGAAACCCACGGGGAGAACATGCAGTGATTCAAGCCGAGAATCCAAGTTCCTGACATTGTGAGGCAGCAGTGCTAACTGTGCCACCGTGAAGCCAAATCAGTAGAAATAGTCTCCCTCTATCTACTCCTTAATAACCCTTAAAACTGTGGATTCAGGGAATACCTGGTTTGTGTAACCTTTCCTAGTAATTTAACACTTGGAGTTCAGATATCATTCCAGGAAACCTACACTGCACCCCTTCCAAGACCAATATACCTTTCGTAAGATGTGGTGCCAAGAATCGATCACATTATACAAGGCAGGTTCAAACGAGGGCTTTGTGTAGCTGAAAAATAATTTATGCTCCTTTGTATTATAGTTATCTAGACATAAAAACAGCAATCCATTGGCCGCTTTGATTATTTTCTGTATCTATCCATGATGTTTTAATGCTCTTTGTACGTGAACTCCTAAGTCTCCTTGGACCACCACTATTTCTCACTCTTCCCCATTTTGAAAGTGTCCTGTTTTATCCTCTTTAGGTCCAATGTGGATATCCCTACACTTCCCACATTGAAATCCAATTGCCACAGATTTGCTCATTCATTTAACCTAATAATATCTCTCTAGAATTTTAAGCTTGCATCAAGTCACTGCAAACAACATCATCTGTCTTTATGTCCTTTGCAAACTCGGATGTATAACTCACTTTCCCATCATCTTAGTCGCTAGTAAAGATGATAAGAAGTTTAGGCCCCAGCATAGATTCTTATGAGACGTCAGTAGTCACATCATGCCAATGGGAATATCTTAGGGGGTTTGGTGGCGGGGAGGGGATGAAGAGGAGGAAGGCAGGCACTCAATTTCACATTGGATCCATCATGTCCCTGGGCCATTTTGCAGGAGACAAGGTGGTGGCATGGGGTAGGAAGCTTTGGATAGCCAATAAAGGAGAGTAAGGCCTATTGTTGGAGGTTCATTGAGGTTTTCCAGTTGGGGGGCCAGCACTCAACAGCAGCCAGAGACTGCGGGGCTCACTCCACAACAGAGGCCCGTTTGCAACGGCGTTTGTTTAAACTTTAGTTTTGAAAAAGATGGAAGTATTTATATTAAGAAACATTAGGATTTCTAACTAAGGATAACTAATAGGACAATTTTTGGAAAAATCACAATTGAGTGACTCCACACATTGGAGCCTTCAGACCCCCAAGTGAGCAGGACAATGGGACCCTGAAGTCCTCAGGGAAAATCCTGCCCACTGCACTGGGAACCATCTGCTCCTGGGAATTTTCCACTCTTTCGTGCCAACACGTCCTTCTTTATTGCTATTTATTAATTTTAGTGAGCACTTATCCCTGCATTAATATTGATTTCCTTGGGATGTCCAATATGTTATCTGTAGTATAATGGGTTAATTGTAATGAGTGATGTACCAACACTGACATCACAGAGAGAACAGTCTGTATTCGTGGGAGGTTACCTACTCTGTAACTTATCTTGTATATAGTGTTATTACACCAGTTTGAAGAATTCACAGCTTGGTATGACTCCTGCTCTGCCCAAGACTGTAAGGAACTACAAAAGGTCATGAATGTTGCCCAATCCATCATGCAAACCAGCTTCCCATCTATTGACACTGTCCCCACTTCCTGCTGCCTTAGCAAAGCAGCCAGCATAATTAACGATCCCATGCACCCTGGACATTCTCTCTTCCACCTTCTTCCTTCGGGGAAAAGATACAAAAGTCTGAGGTCGACTCAAGTCTGAGGTACCAATCGACTCAAGAACAGCTTCTTCCCTGCTGCTGTCAGACTTTTGAATAGACCTACCTCCCTTGCATTAAGTTGATCTTTCTCTACACCCTATCTATGTCTGTAACATTACATTCTGCACTCTCTCGTTTCCTTCTCTATGAACTGTTTGTTTTAGCTGTATGCGCGCAAGAAACAATACTTTTCACTGTATGTTAATACATGTGATGATAATAAATCAAATCAAATCAAAAACATTCCAGAGTCAAACCAAAGTTACTAGAGATAAGATAGGCCACAAAACCAGCATGCAAAACACTTCCTATGGTTTAAATACCGGTATAAAGTAATAATTCAACATTGCCCACCATTTCCTTCTTTTCAATTACAATGTCACCATTATCGTTTTTCAAGGGGACTGCATTGTCTCTGTCCACCCTCCTTTATTCCTAATAAAATGTATAAAATGTTGGGTAGGATCTTCTCCAGGTCAAGTGTAGATCAGAGCCCATTCTATAGGCTGAATTTTACAAGTCCTCTGGGGATTGGACAGGAAGGTGGGGGAGGGTTTGCCTTTAAAAGGAAGGAGGTTGGAGTACTCATTATCTCCCCACACCAGTCCACTCTGCCAGCTGCGGGTAAAGTGGCACCCAGTCCATTTTCCCAGACCAGCTAAGCTACTCAATTGTCAATTTAGGGGCTAGTCTCACCGCCATTGATATTTTGCGCATGGCAAGTGGACCCTTTGCCATATGAGAAAACTATTGGGTAACCCAGTAAACTCTGGCAGCTTCCCAACAGGCTTGGTGAGGGGTGTTGGCAACAGGCTTGGTGAGGGGTGTTGGCCCTGGCGCTTGCTTCACCTCCCCTTCCAGACCCCAGTTATCTGGCTGGGAGGGTGTCATCCTTCTCTGGCATCCTCTTCTTCCAGATGCATGGGAACAGGAGTAGGCCATTCAGCTCCTTGAGCCTGCTCTGGGGGACAGTCTCAGCCATGGCCAAGTGAAAGTTAGCCCTCTGATTGGCAAGCTACTCCTCAGGGTAGGTAGCCATCCTTAATAGGGACAGCAACCCCAACCCCAACCCCAAGGGCAACTAATTAGTTGCTCAACATCTATATAATAGGGTTCCCAGTTCCAAAGAAAAAGTTGAGACCTGCTTTCCGGCCTGTCAATGGCACCTGCACCACAAAATCAAATTCCAGTTTGTGTGGAGATATGATTTTCCCTGAATTTTCCAACTAATGGCCAAAGGCACGCCCACTGTCAATGAAGGAAGGTGAGGAGCCTCTTGAAAGTGGTAAGCCGATAGAAGACTCCTCCAGCTCAGAAGAAGCAGCAGGCTTCCAGGTATAAGAGAGCGAGGGCTCCTCGAGATGGAAGCACCCTTTTCTGATTTTCTTCAACCCATTGGAATCAGCCACAGGACCACTGTGGAGGTGGAACAATCCACAGGTCTTGGGACCAGGAAAACAGCTGGAACCGTGAATCATTGTGCCTGTGAGCTGACCCACATCAGGAGGCTAAAAATCATCCATTTTAATGTCCCTCGCAGGAATCTGTTCATAATCCCTTTTTCATACTCTGCTTTCTCACTGTTTCTTGCTCTTTGTGTCTCTCCCAGTCACCTGGATCTGCGTTATTTTTTGTGCATTTTTGCAAGCTTTTATCTTCAGATTTACGTTATCCTTTACCACATGGATCATCCATAATTGTCTTTTTTGGCAAGAAGAACTCTTGCCCCATAGGGGTATGGACTGGTTGTAAAGCACATTAAACTTGTATTTGAACTCCTCCCCATGCACCATTTTTATCATGAATCAGAAGCTATTTTATCCACGATCTTGCAGTAGATCCAAAGTGAAATTAAAATTGTCTTGCAGAGGGAAAGGACAAGCATTCCTGAAATGTTTCCAACTCACAATTCTTCACTTTTTTTTGGTGTGGGAATTTTGGAAACATCACTGAAAAGATTGAACAGTTTTGTATCTTTATGCCCAGTATCAATGTTGAGTATTTTCATGCCAGATGCAATATGAGTTTGGTATGGAGACAAAAACCTTATCTGCCCCAATCATGTGTCTCAACGTAACTTAGATGAGTTCTTCTCAGAGATTTACATTTCCAATATTATCTTTCCTAATTGTCCTGCTGAGCACAACAGTCAGTTCAGTGTTGACATGCATTAAATTATGAACAATTTTGTAGGAAGGATTTACAAACTAAATCAAACTCCTCCGCAACTTCCTTCCATAAGTGATATCTGCTGACGTGATGGTGTGATACAGTAAGGGAAACAAGAATTGCAATCCTAGGGGGCGGCACTGTTGCCTCACAGTGCTGGGATCCGGGTTCAATTCCAGCCTTGGGCAATACTGTGTGGAGTTTGCGTGTTCTCCGTGTCTGTGTGGGTTTCCTATGGGTGCTCCAGTTTCTTCCCAAGATGTGTGGGTTAAGTTGATTGGCCATGCTAAATTGACCCTTAGTGTCAGGAGGATTAACAGGATAAATATGTGGAGTTACAGAGATAGGACCTGGGTGGGATTGTTGTCAGTGCAGGTTTGATGGGTCGAATGGCCTCCTTCTGCACTGTAGGGATTTTCTAATTCCACCTCTAATTTTAGCCTTCACAGTCATTGCAGTGAAGGTTTGGGTACATCAGTTCAGTACATTTTAGACATAGGTACCACAGCGAGGCAGTTCCACCGAGTTCTCTATCACTCACACACAGTGATAATGGAAGAAAGAACAATACACAGGGGGCAAAGAAGCATATCTCAGTTCACGAACTGAATATCTCAGCGACTATTTTGAGGCAAGCACTTAGATTCAAGGAATGCAGATGTAAGAACATAAAAATCGTTCTATGATTTTATGCCAAGGATTTGAATAAATTGAAAAGAAGTTCTAATTTGAAAGACCTAAGTTTTTATTAATAAATAATTTTACTTGATTTGATATAGTAATGATTTCAATGACTTAAACGTTTAAGAACTGGATGATCACAGCAGCTTTTAATCTTTTTCCTTGTTCTGCACAAATCTCTTTTTTTAGTTAGGACTTATTTCAGGTTTTGCATATATAGTACAAGATAGCCTTTCACTTTAATCCTTTAATCTGCAGTTTTATTTTACATGTCTCCACCTTGGTACAGATCCTTAGGTTTCACATATATTTTTGTTTGGTTTTTGGATTCCCCTTAGTTTCTCCTTATCCCACACAGCATCTGAAATATAGAGACCAGGCAGGCTTGAACCTGCTACAACTGCAGTCACCGGTTACTTGTCAGAGTGTGGACTTCCAATAGGAGGTCCCAACCATCTTGAGGTATTGTTAAAATGGCGCTGCGAGTTTCAGGCTGTGAACATCATCATCACAGAATCACTATCTGCATGGATTTACGAGGCTTCTCCCTGAGTCAGAAGTAAGGCCAGTGAGAGATATCATGGGCTCTCATGCTTCTGTTTCTAAACCACATTTTACCGTCCCCTCCTTTATTCCTCCCCCTCATATTCTTTGGGTGCCCAGAATTTGGAACCCTATCTGCAACCTCAACACTACATTCTGCACCCTTTCCTTCCCTTTCCTTCTCCCCTATGTACTCTTTGAATGATACGTTTTGTCTGTATAGCACGCAAGAAACAATTGTTTTCACTGTATCCCAGAACATGTAGCAATAATAAATCAAATCAAATCAAAATTAAACCAGATCAATGGTATTCAGACTCCAGGGCCAGATTTATATTTTACTACCTGCCACAGGAATTGGAGCGAAAAAGGGACAAAGCATGGAATTGATGGGATTTTTACAGTTTTGGGATGAGTGAGGCCATAAAATCCCGCCCCAGATCTCAAATGATCATCCTTTGCTCCAGCTAACTGGAGGAATCCTGTAAACTGACTTAAATTCCAGTTACGTTCAAAACTGGCCACCATAGCTCCCTTACCTAGCACCGCCCACCTGTTACCATAGAAACCAGCCGGACACACAGAGCTGGGAATTGGACTCACTAAACAACCCATGTGTTGGATCCAATGAATTGAGGGTTTGAAGTAGAGAAGTCGAGCCCAAGGAGAAATCCATCTGCCTACACCTGAGGGGGGGAGGTGCGGGGGGGGAAGGAATAGATCGGGGTAGGCTTGCACTCCGTAAGCCTCCAGCCAGGTTTTCTCTGAATCATTTGTGGGACATGGGCATCACTGGTGGGCCAGCATTTATTGCCCATCCCTAGTTGCCCGAGGACGTTGAGAATCAACCACATTGCTGTGACTCTGGAGTCACACGTAGGCCTGACCAGGTAAGGATGGCAGATTTCCTTCCCTTAAGTACATCAGTGAACCTGATAGTTTTTTTCTGACAATTGACAATGGTTTCATGGTCATCAGTAGATTCTTAATTCCAGATTGTTTTTATTGAATTCAAATTCTACCATCTGCCATGGTGGGATTCAAACCTGGGGCCTCAGAACGTTACCTGAGTTTCTGGATTAATAGTCTAGCAATAAAACCATTAGGCTATCACCTCTCTGGACAAAAGAATAGCCAAGATTAAGGAAGCTGACCTCTATGATGATAGGTTGTGGACTTCTGTTTGGGTCCTAAGTGAGAAAGGAACCTGGTGCCTCCTACTACTGGACCAATGATCACTGTTGTTTAGAACAACAGTGATCATTGGCCATTCAGCCTGTCAATCAAGATGGTCCTTATATCAGATTGGTTGCTTTGGGTGATGAGCATCCAGATTGACTGGTTACATGGCCAACAAACCTGGGACCCCCAAGAGCACAGATTCCACTGATTAGGACCATCTGCAACACCCCACCCATCAACCTCAGTGCTGCAGCCCACCCCCCTCCCCCACTTCTCCTGGGCTCTGGTCAAAAGGTATCACTGTCATGCAATGGAAGTCACCTGGGGAAAATGGCTACTTAGTGATAATGAGGCATTAAATCTATCACTCTCATCTTAACTCAACCCCATTTCTACTGAGTGGATGGAGTTGAAATCTCCTGTATAACCTGTGTTCATAAACTCTTGTTAAATTACTTAGTACCAAATTATTTACAAACCCACAAGAAGGTCCAAAACAACATTAGCTTTGCTTTAAAATAGCACAGATTTAAAGTTTATTTATTAGTGTCACAAGTAGGCTTACTTTAATACTGCAATGAAGTTATTGTGAAAATCCCCGAGTTGCTACACTCCAGTACCTGTTCAGGTACTCTGAGGGAGAATTTAGCATGGCCAATGCACCTAACTAGCACATCTTTTGGACTGTGGGAAGAATCCAGTTGGAGGAAACCCACGCAGACACAGGGAGAACATGCAGACTCTGTACAGACAGTAACACAATCCAGGAATTGAACCCAGGACCCTGGTGCTGTGAGGTATCAGTGCTAACCACTGTGCCACCATGCTGCTTAGCCTGCACAGGTAATATCAAATATCTAATACAGTCAGAGTAATCTCTTGTCTGTGGGTCATGCCACAACCCAGTTACCTCCTCAATGAGATATAAATGTAAGGTGTGAAAAATTCAAACCATGAAATCATACCCAGAATCACTCTTAAAACAAGGTGTGCTCGCTGTTTGACAGCTGTCTCTTTTCATCTACAAACTGTGATCTGAAGAAACGTTTCCCCAGCAACTAAACTGTCATCAATGAACTGGATTTGGGGAGAGCTAAATTCATCCAATTAATACTGCCATCATACACGGGGCAACACCAAGGTTAGCATCAAGCTGCAAGGAGAGCACTACTCACCCTCTACGGTATCACTATCTGCCATATCCCTTAATCCCACTGTTTTCTCAGTTATTACATTTAGCTAATTGCTTTTTAATTTTGCACAACGTTAATATATATTGCATTTACTCAAATCCTCCCTGTGCATTTTTATTCGGTGTGAACAAGCAAAATATAAATGCTCCATTAAAACAAAATGTAAATACTTTGGGTGTCATTCCAGAAACTGCCAGCTGCATTTATATTAGAGTATCTGGGGGAAAGAAAAGCATTTCAGTTACATTAAACTTGAATTTTTAATGGAAGTATATTTGAAAAGGGTGCGTCTGTCAATGTCATATAAGCATATGATTAAAATATAAAATAAAGTTTTGATTCATAAATTTCAAGGCTCTATAGTGTGACATCACAGGGTGTCACGCCTTTAAGTGGAATGCATTTTGTACCAAAATTTTATCCATTCAAAGTTCCAGATATAAGCAGTGGGTGAACAGAAAGTCTTTTGAGAATTGCATCTGTATGTCATTCACTGCCATTATCTGCTATCTGTATGCGTTACCTATGGTCATCTGTAGAATAGATTTTGACACAATAAATTAGTTTACACTTTAAAACATTTTTGTTTCGCTCCCAAGGACAAAAGCAAGGTCGTTTGGATCCAGAGTGTTGCGAGAGTGTATCAGGGATACAAAACCATTTCTTCACACCATTGTTGTTCATATCCTCCAGTGCATCAAACTTCATTTCCACTTCAATTTTATCAACCTTCTGCTGTAGTCTCAAGGAGATAGGAAACAAGCAATGACACGAATTAGTCCTGAGATTGACTGATATAGCTTAGCACACCAACTCAGGGGATTGTGGGTAAAATTCTCGCCTCCTTTTTTTTACCTATCTACATTCTGTCAGTCAGCTGTCAGAGGATGTCACCATCCCCTTCAAGCTGACAGACAGTGAAGGAAAGCTTTTGATGGAGTAATTTACCAAATTCATGATACAGGGAGCATCAAAGATGGCAGCTGGGTCAAAGTTCAACTGACTGCTCTAAAGAGTGTGCTGAAAGGTTTTTCTCATAGATCACTATGACTGTCAGGTTTTAGTCACTCGTGGGTTCGCCCTCTACTTTCACCAAAGTTGCTGCAAATATCATTTCAGAAGGAGGATGAAAATCAATACATGATGGAAAATAAGGAACAAATTTCTTGTTACCTGCTGTCAACTGAAAGAGAAGTTTCTAAAGGAATGATACCTAGATTCTTTAGGCTTTTACTGGTAACATGTAATCTTTTAAAAATCTCATCTCAAAACTTTTAGATAGATAATAATAATTACGTAAAAGCAGCTCATGTTTTCATTTGGTGTTCACCTTATTACAATCTGGGGGGATTACACCAGGAAACCTGTGACCAAAAGGTTCATTCCTTTTCAGCCAAAATGTTTTACTTCACACCGATTTTTGCCTTTTTTTTAATGAAGAAGCACGGATGAAAACTTTAAGGTACTAAAAAGAAAGGCATCCGGGATATAGTGGCTGGTATTTTGCGACCTCACTCGGGCGAGGCTCGTAAAATCCCAAACGAGGCCAGTGGACAGTTCCACTCTGCGAGCCTCGGGTGGGACTTCCACTTCAATTTTATCAAAACGACCTTGTTTTGTCCTGCGAGGTGGTAAAATTCCAGCCAGTCTCTTCCACCAACTCAAGAACAGCTTCTTTCCTGATGCCATCAGACTTTTGAATCGACCTACCGTATATTAGCCTGATCTTTCTCTACACCCTAGCTATCACTGTAGCACTGCATTCTGCACCGCCTTTCCTTCTCCCCGATGTACTCTATGAATGGTATGCTTTGTATAGCGCGCAAGAAACAATACCTTCCACTGTATCCTGATACATGTGACAATAATAAATCAAATCAAATTTAAATTTGGTGAAGAATAAGAACAAATGTCCTGATCTGTTAAAAAAAAATGAACTGGGAAACACAGTGGCCGGAATTTTACCAGCCCGCCCACAACGGGAATCGGAGTGGGTGAGGAGTGGAACATGGGAAGGTCTGTTGACCTCAGGTGGGATTTTATAGGTTTTGGTTCGAGCGAGGCTGTAAAACCCCACCCAGTGCATTTTCAAAGAGAATGAATCTAACAAAGGTCCTGGAATAGGGATAGGGACGGATAGAAAGATGTGAAGGAGGTTTGCCTGGGAATAGAACAGTTTTAAACAATGCAGTGCTTGAAGCAAAATGGAATTTGCACTCACCCCAACTTCGAGTTGTCTGCCTGCTGTGCATCTAACGCAGCAGCACCTCAACTCACTCGGGACTTACTACTTTTCCAAAAATAAATTGAAGTCCAAGGATATAATAAAAAAAACGGAGCTGGAAGATAAATTATTCCACTTCTGCATGCATGCACAGACACCATAATAATGGAAATGATTGTTTACAGTTGCATTTAATCCCGTTGTGACCCAACCTCTTCAGTACTGCTAAGTACCCAAAGGATTTGGACGAACTGCTTTATAAAGTGTTGCTTGTCCTATGTTCATTCTATGTAAATCTGACAACTTCATAGAAAATGCAGTTCAGAAGGAGGCCATTCAGCCCAGCAGCTCATGCAAGTGTTACTGCCTCACTACAGCCTCCTCCAATCCTTGTTTATTAAACTCTCAATATTATTTAATTTGATTTATTATTGTACACGTATTAACAAATTGAAAAATGTTGTTTCTTGCATGCTATACAGACACAGCAAACAGTTCATAGAGGAGGAAACGAAAGAGTGCAAAATGTAGTGTTACAGTCATAGATAGAATGTAGAGAAAGATCAACTTAATGCAAGGTAAGTCCAATCAAAAGTCTGACAGCAATAGGGAAGAAGCTGTTTTTGAGTTGGCTGGCACGTGACCTCAGACTTTTGTATCTTTTTCCTGATGGAAGAAGGTGGAAGAGAGAATATCTGGGGTGCGTGGGGTCCTTAATTATGCTGGCTGCTTTGCGAGGCAGTGGGAAGTGTAGACAGAGTCAATGGATGGGAGGCTGGTGTGCGTGATGGATTGGGTAATATTCACGACCTTTTGTGATTCCTTGCAGATTGGGCAGAACAGGAGCCATGTCAAGCTGTGATACAACTCGAAGGAATGCTTTCTGTGCTGCATCTGTAAAAGTTAGTGAGAGTCATAGCTAACATGCCGAATACCTTATTCTCTTCTCTCTCACATATGCTTGTCTAGTTTCCCCTTAAGTGTATCTATTATCCCCCCCAGCTACTGCCGGTAGTGGTGATTTCTTTTTCACATTCTCACCACTGTCTGGGTAAAGAAATATCTTCCGGTTTTGTTTTTTACTACAAATCTAAACACTCTGGTGCAGATTTTCACCATGGTATCGTGGTAAAAATGGCAGAGGAGAATGAAAAACGCAATTCCTGTCCCCCTGAAAATGGCAATTTGCATTTTCACATGTGTGTTTTGCACATGTGAGGCTAATGGAGGCAGTTGACTATTTAAATCATCAGCTGCCTCCATCAAAGCAGGATTTTGGTCAGATTGAAGTGTAAACACTGGAAAGTGTACAGATTAGACCTACTAAGAGCAGATCTGAACTTTGTGGAACTGTTTGGATAGCCAGGATATCCCTTTTGCAGAGGTGAGGTATCCCTTTGTATCTGATCAACGGAGATTTCCATTGTCGGACCCTCACCGATTCCCTGGTGGGTGAGGTGGCAAAGTTCAGGCCCATACCTGGATTTCTTGTTCAAGTCAGGCGATACTGACTTATACATCTCAGACCTGGATCTCAGCAAGCAGTGGATATCCCCTCCGTCCAAGATTTCCATTTGGGAAACACACGGATTTGCTTCTTTGGCACACAGTCATCTGCATACTTACTAATGAAGTCAGTTACTGTCTTGGTGTATTCGTTCAGTTTGGTCACTGAGTTTTTAAATATTGACCAGTCCACTGACTTGAAATGGCCCCGTTGAGATCATCCAATCCCTCAGACCAATATTCCATGGCCTTCTTTAACAGATACTCCCATTTCAGCTTTTGCTTGTAAGCTGGGAGCAGGATCACAGTGCCAGATCAACAAGGCAGGCTTTATGATCATGCCCAATTTCCCCCTCAGTTCTTCCTGGGCTTCTACTCTAGCCCATCCCGGGACTAAAAATCCAACATCTGGACAGCCATTCTTAAAGGTCGGGTTTGCAAAGGCAGGAATTCTCCCACTTGCTGCACGAAAATCTGGGCCCCTCTCTGTGTATCTACTCCATTAAAACTTTTCATAATTCTTAAGACCTCCATTAAGTCACTCTTCAGCCTTCCTAAAGAGAAAAGAGAGCCAGACTGTTTTCATTCTTTTCTGTCCTGTACAGCCTCACCATCTGAGAATCATCCTTTTGAAACATTTTTGCACTCTCTCCAGTACCTCTCTAGTATAAGGTCTGAAACACACAGGGTTAATATGGGACTGAGTTCTGTATCGCCCACAGAGTGAGTTAAGAAAGCACCTGACCCAGAGCCAGGGTGAGTGTGGTGTTGAGCAGAGAATGGATTAAGCTTAGCATAGAGGTAGCTCCTTGCCTGGACCCTGTGTAAATAGTTCTGTGAATAAAGACTTACAGTTAATCCACTGAAGACACAAATACTATTTTCAGAGACACCGGGCAGCCTCGCTCAAGCAAAACCAAAATTTCCACCCAAGGTCAACAGACATTTTTGTTGTCTGCCACTCGCCCACTCCGATTCCGTGGTGGGCAGAGCGGTAGAATCCCAGCGACCGTCTGTAACCAACACCCTCCCGACATCTATAACTTTTTTTATAATATGGTGATCAGAACTGCAGTAATCCAAGTGCAGTCTAGCCTAGCTTTAATATAAGTTTCATATAATTTCTCCGAACAAAGAGATGGTTAATCAAAGGCTGTAGACCCGTGATTTCCTGACAAGTGTACCAACCAGGGAATCAGCCATTCCACCACAGTGGGTGGCAAGATATCAGCTTCTCCTTGTGTGAAAGGAATTTAGAATATGGATTGATGATCTGAAATGGTCAAAGGGGGATTTGTGGAAATCATACCGCTCCTCCTGACTCACACCTCTTTGGTTAAGATGCGAAGAGCAGGTGAAACTTGGGAGATAAATGGGTAATTACCATCAGAAGCACATACTCAGTCCGATCCCCAGAAGAGGAACATCACAGGGTACACTGCCGGACTGAAGAATCTAATTTGGGGCTGTCAGTCTGGATAGCAATATCCGTCAGGTACGTCCAAGTGGATGAAAGGGGAAGGAGAAGAATGGAGGTATATCCTGCCAACAGCGGTTGACGAGAACCTCATGGACATCCACACCGATTTTAAAAAGTATTGATCAATATTGCCAATTTGGCAGCATCCACTGTTTTAGGCCACATTGATGTCCAGAAAGCCTGAGTGGGGCCATTCTGAAGCTTACTCCGCTTGTAGCAGGCTAATTTCAAAGAGAACTCCTAAAACAGTCTTAAGTGCCCCATTTATATACGTAAAGGGCTGATTTTTTTAAAAAGTTCATTCATGGGGCATGGGCATCACTGGCTGGCCAGCATTTATTGCCCATCCCAAGTGGCCCTTGCTTAGAGGGTAGTTGAGAGTCAACAACATTGTTGTGGCTCTGGAGTCACATTTGATTTGATTTGATCTGATTTATTATTGTCGCATGTATTAACATACAGTGAAGAGTATTGTTTCTTGCACACTATACAGACAAAGCATACCATTCATTGAGAAGGAAAGGAGAGGGTGCAGAATGTAGTGTTACAGCCATCGATAGAATGTAAAGAAAGGTCAACTTAATGCAAGGTAGGTCCATTCAAAGGTCTGATAGTAGCAGGGAAGAAGCTGTTCCTGAATCGGTTAGAACGTGACCTCAGACTTCTGTATCTTTTTCCCATAGGAAGAAGGTGGAAGAGAGAATGTCCAGGTACATGGCATCCTTAATTACGCTGGCTGATTTGCCGAGGCAGCGGGAAGTGTAGACAGAATCAATGGATGGGAGGCTGGTTTGCGTGATGGATTGGCTACATTCACGACCTTTTGTAATTTCTTGTAGTCTCGGGCAGAGTAGGAGTCATACCAAACTGTGATACAACCAGAAAAAATGTTTTCCATATAGGATAGACCAGGTAAGGATGGCAGATTTCCTTCCCTAAAGAACGTTAGTGAACTGGATGGGTTTTTCTGACAATCGGCAATGGTTTTACGGTCATCAGTAGATTCTTAATTCCAGATTTATTTATTTTTATTGAATTCGAATTCCACCATCTGCCATGGCAGGATTCGAAACTGGGTCTCCAGAACGTGAAAAATGTCTTTTTAGAGAATCACCCTGAAAAATAATTTGACTCAGATTTTATGGTTAGACATTTTTGTATCCTTGAGGTTCAAGACAATGATCTCTAGATTTGGGTCTCATTGCATATATTTTGTTAACTGTAAAATGGTGGGGCTAACAATGTCCAATTTTTACCCTGACTTGAATTGTGGAACAGAGGACAGCAACGGAAAGTCAGGGCTTTGATAGCACAAATGTTCAGGGAAATAAGCATCTGCCATTTTAAAAATCTGAATTAAATGTATATCTATATTTATACCATCTCAAGGGATGGCCCAATTGAGAACTTAAAGGCCAAAAATCTAAAGACAGCCTTACTTACCCAGTTGGCAATTCATTGCCAAGTTATTTTGTATAGTTACTTTATTTTGGTACCAATTAACCTTACTTTCATACTTGGGGATGAAGTAGCTTTACAATTGTATTTCGAATCATAGAATCCCTATAGTGCAGGAGGTGGCTATTCTGTCCATCGAGCCTATAACCAACAACAATCCCATCCAGGCCCTATCCCCATAACCCTACCTATTTCACTCTGCTAGTCCTCCTGATACAAAGGGGCAATTTACCATGGCCAATCCACCCAACCCGCACATCTTTGGAGTATGAGAAGAAACAGGAGCACCCGGAGGAAACCCACGTAGACATGGGGAGAATGTGCAAACTCTGCACAGACAGTTACCCGAGGCCAGAATCGAATCCAGGTCCCTGACGCTGTGAGGCAGCAGTACTAACCATGCCACCATTTTAAAAAAATCTCCAAGAAACATTCGACAAAGGAAGTCACATGTTCAGAACCAACCCAAATGTAGGAAATCCGTGGGTTCACACTTTAATCCAGAAACTCAGCTAATATTCTGGGGACCAGGGTTTGAATCCTGCCACAGCAGATGGTAGAATTTGAATTCAATAAAGCAATATCTGGAATTAAGTATCTACTGATGACCATGAAACCATTGTCAATTGTTGGAAAAAACCAACAAATTCAGCTTGAAAAAGAGTCATCTGGACTCGAAACGTCAGCTCTTTTCTGTTCTTACAGATGCTATCAGACCTGTTGAGATTTTCCAGCACTTTCTCTTTTGGTATCAGATTGACGAATGTCCTTTCGGGAAGGAAATCTGCCATCCTCACCTGGTCTGGCCTACATGTGACTCCAGAGCCACAGCAACGTGGTTGACTCTCAACTGCCCTCCAAGGGCAACAAGAGATGGGCAATAAATGCTGGCTAGCCAGCGATGCCCATGTCCCACAAATGAATCAAAGAAATGTGGCAAGTTTTGAGAGAAAAATAATAGACGATTTATTTTCTTAAACGCCAACTAATCAAACACTTCCAATTTCTTCTATCGAGCATCATAGTCCACTCCAAATGTGGTGAATGACACTGAGTATGGTTTGAAACATTGAACTTTTATTTTCCTAACTTAAAGAGGGGGGAGAGAGAGACAGAGTATTCTTTCTGTATTTCTCCTGTTCTAAATGAAAATTACTTTTTCACACAGATGAAAACCATTTGTTACATTCTCTCTCTTCAAGAAATGAAGCCAAAATGGAAAGCGAGTTAATTCTAATGAAACAATGTAAAATGACATCATTTATTCAGAAATCATTAATATGTCAGCATTAATATTTCAGCTGAAACATTGCCTGTCATTTTTTGCCTGCAATGACTGATAAATCTATAAAAGTATGCTGCTAATTTATTGAATATTTATGTGTTATGCCACTTACAAAGCAGAGGCTGAAGTGATACTAACTAATGTTCTCCTGGAGAAGATCTCTGCAGAAAAAGGCACTCAGATGAACTGCAGTTTTAAAAAATAATGTTCCCATAAAACTGGCAAGAACAACAAAATCAATTCTACGTGTTACCTTTCTCAGTCTTGGTGCAAATAACAACTCAAGGACAGCAAGGCCACTTTTTGCATCAAAATTCAAAAGATAGCAAATTGTTTCACGCGAAATATAACTCAAATGTTTAATATCTGTGCCTGTTGGGCCGCATGGTGGCACAGTGGTTAGCACTGCTGCCTCGCAGCGCCAAGGACCCAGGTTCGATTTCCGGCTTGGGGTCACCATCTGTGTGGAGTTTGCGCCTTCTCCCCATGTCTGCGTGTGTTTCCTCCCACAGTCCAAAGATGGGCGGGTTAGGTGGATTGGCCATGCTAAATTGCCCATTAGTGTCAGGGGGACTAGCTAGGGTAAATGCATGACGTAATGAGGATAAGGCTTGGGTGGGATTGTGATTGGTGCAGACCTGGTGGGTCGAATGGCCTCCTTCTAAACTTATAGGATTCTAAGATTGTTTAGTGATAGTTCAGAACAGAATACTGCCACGTTAGATTATATGCAGCATAATTGTCCCTCTAGTCTGCTCAAACAAATAGCTTCAACCTCAAATGATCATACCTTAACTGAATCCATGTGCTATTTTTCCATCTCCCACTTAAACTGATAAGGTCCCTTCCAATAAATCCAGCCTAAGGCAGAACTTCTACCCACACCTAAGCCAGAGGTCCAACCTCAGATCGCACCAGCACCAATGAGAACAACGGCCACTGCTGGAACTGCAAAGAGTCCAATGCTAAGGAGCCAGGACAGGAATGAAAACTAAGCTGGGGGCAGAGTGCATGGCTACTGCCTGGAGAGAGGCTTGAAGGTGCTCCCAAAGGGTTGCCACCTGAAGCTGGGGGGGCAGGAGGAAGGATAACCAGGGTGGGTGAGGGGGAGATGATCTGGGGGAGTCCTCTTGTGGACTCAGAGTCAGGTATCCCCCATGCCTGCCACAGCCCACCCAGTGAAAGCTACTGGGTGGACTCTTGGGTCTGCGGTGCCACTGGTTAAACTCCTGAGGTGACGGAATGAGGCCCTTAAGTGAGCATTCATTAGCCACTTAATGGCCTCCTTTGGCCCATAAGTGGTGAGGCCGCTCAATATCCACCCCATTGCAGATAAAATAGTAGCGAGCAGCCCATCACCTCATGGCATTTTAGGGGCCCCCTTGTTTGCAAAGCCACCACTGCAGGGAATGTAAACTCCAGCCCATTAGATGTCAGTGCAATTCCAGGCATGCACAATGGCACAGTAGTTAGCAATGCTGCCTCACAGCATCAGGGACACGGGTTCGATTCCTAGCTTGGGTGACTATGTGGAGTCTGCATGTTCTTCCCGCATCTGTGTGGGTTTCTTCCAGGTGCTCCAGTTTCCTCCCACAGTCCAAACACATGCTGGTTAGATGCATTTGCCATGCTAAGTCCTCCCTCAGTGTACCCGAATAGGTGCCTGAGTGTGGAGACTAGGGGATTTTCACAGTAATTTAGTTGCAGTGTTAATGTAAACCTAATTCTGACAAATAAGTAAGTAATCTAAAATGAACTGGGCAATTTGCAATGTATAATCATCCAAAAGCTGTTTTGTAGATTGCGGGAATTATTCGGTAGGTCAGGCAGCACTTGTAGAAAAACGAAGAGTTAAAATTTCAGGTTGATGACCTTGGATCGGAACTGTTAGAAATGTAATAGGTTCTCAGCAAGTGAAAGGTGGGGGTTGGATGCGGTGAGAACAAAGGGCAGAAGACAGGAGAGATTAAATGACGAAGGGATTGACGGTGCAGGGTCGAAGGGAGTGGTAAGGGAACATGTAAACAAATAAAAGGTGGGGCCTCAGCTATTTACCATTTATATAGATGATCTGGAGGAGGGAACCGAGTGTAGGGTGTCGAAATTTGCTGATGACACCAAGATTGGGGGAACGGCAAATTGCGCGGAGGGTGTGGAGAGTCTGCAGAAGGATCTAGATAGGCTGGGCGAATGGGCCAGGAAATGGCAAATGGAATTTAATGTTGGCAAGTGTGAGGTGGTCCACTTTGGTAGGAATAATGGTAGGAAGGACTATTACTTACAGGGCGAAAAACTGCAGCAGGCGACGGTGCAGAGGGACCTCGGGGTCCTTGTGCATGAGTCGCAAAAACCCAGCCTGCAGGTGCAGCAGGTGGTCAGGAAGGCGAATGGGATGCTGGCCTTCATAGCGAGGGGGATTGAATATAAAAGTAGGGAGGTCTTGCTGCAGCTGTATAGGGCATTGGTGAGGCCGCAGCTGGAGTACTGTGTGCAGTTTTGGGCACCGCACCTGCGCAAAGATATTTTGGCCCTGGAGGGAGCGCAGAGGAGGTTTACTAGGCTGATACCGGAGTTGAGGGGGTTGAGCTATGAGGAGAGGCTGAATAAACTGGGCTTGTACTCGTTAGAGTTTAGAAGAATGAGGGGAGATCTCATTGAGACGTATAAGATGATGAATGGGATGGATAGGATAGAGGTGGAGAGACTCTTCCCGCTCAAAAAAGACAGTAGGACTAGGGGGCACAGCCTCAAGATAAGGGGGAGGCGGTTTAGAACGGAGTTGAGGAGGAACTTCTTCACTCAAAGGGTGGTGAATCTCTGGAATTCTCTGCCCGTTGAAGTGGTGGAGGCTGCCTCGCTAAATATTTTTAAGACGCGGGTTGATGGGTTTTTGATAAGAGAGGGGATTAAGGGTTATGGGGAGAGGGCAGGAAAGTGGAACTGAGCAGCGACAGATCAGCCATGATCTTATTGAATGGCGGGGCAGGCTCGAAGGGCTGGATGGCCTACTCCTGCTCCTATTTCTTATGTTCTTAAAAGATGTGTATGGTGGAGGTGGGAGTGTTTGAAAGGTGAACAGGTGCCACCTGAAAGCAAATGACGATAAAAACAAGACATTAAAAGAACTTATTGAATGTTGGAGTAGGCTTAAAGGGCCAAATGGCCTTCTCCTGCTCACAAGTCCTGTGTTCCCCCAGAGAATTTTTTGATTGAATCAATTTATTATTGTCATATGAATTGGGGTAGTGTTTCTTGCAAGCTATACAGACAAAACATACCATTCACAGAGTACATGGCGAGAAGGAAAATATAGGGTACAGGATATAATGTTGCAGTTGCAGATAGGGTGTAGAGAAAGATCAGCTTAATATGTGAGAAGGCTATTCAAAAGTCTGATGGCAGCACGGAAGAAGTTGTTCTTCAATAACCAAAGTCAGATATCAAAGACATTGCAAGATTGCCTCAAAGAGGTGGATTTCCTGCAGGGTATAAAATCAGTTGCTTGGATTCTCGGAGGTTGGTTTTCTTCACTGATTGACTAAAAAGGAACAGGCTTGGAAGCCACACAGTGTTGAGATCTCAAGTCTTAAGACATAGCTTTGCTACTGCTAATGTTTCCTGCTGTGTTGTTTGCAGACTGGTTTATTCCTGGTTCTTGGGATAATAAGATTTGTTATCTGTAGTCAATTGTAGTCATTTGGCCACAGGATCAGTTGTTCTATTGTCCATCAAGAATGATTTGAAGTTAGAAATCATTGCTACACAATGGGGAATGGGTGGCCATTCACACCTACTTATGATGAACTGGTTTCTGCAGTTGTGTATGTTGTGATGTGGGTATGCCGGCGTTGGACTGGCGTAAACACAGTGAAAAGTCTGACAACACCAGGTTTTAGTCCAACCTATTTATTTGATAATATACTCACAAGCTTTCGGGTTAGTCCTTTCGTCAGGTGAATGCCATTCACCTGACGAAGGGACTAACCCAAAAGCTTGTGAGTATATTATCAAATAAATAGGTTGGACTAAAACGTTGTGTATGTTAATAGTTGAGCTCAGAAACAGTGGGGCTGGTTGCCCATTGATTTTGAGTTTCGGGCAGGCCACAAACAATAGGAGATGTGAATTCTATGAATGGTTATTCATCTTGGTATGTCCATTCATGGGAGTCACCCCACACATGATCATTCAATTAGGGACTATCTAGAGAATTGAGATACTTGTTAGTTTGCATAGAAACTGCAAAAGTCACCTGATCCTCAACAGCCATCTTAGCAGCCTTTTAATTTTGAAAAGAAAATGCTATAATGAATGGAGCCAATGTTTAAGGTTAGGAATACGGTATGTTTTTACCGGGTATGGCGATGGAAATTAGAAGCAAATTTGAAGAAATGTTCAGGACAACAACAGGAAATGGCACCAATATAGTCATCAATGTATCAGGAAAAATTGATGGGGAGGGAGACAAGAATAGAACCGGAACTGGGAATGTTCCAAATATCCCACAAGAAGTCAGACAGAGCTCAGACCTATCCAGGTACCCATAGCAACATCTTTTATTCGAAGGAAATAAGTGAAGTTAAAGGAGAGGCTGTTCAAAATGAGAAGTTCGGCCAGGCATAAGAGGGTGGTGGTGAGTAGAGACAGCTTTGCCCTCCATTCAAGAGAAGAGTGGAGAGCCCTAATAATGTCCTGGTGGGAGAGATGGAGATAGAACAAAGAACAGTACAGCACATGAACAGGCCCTTCGGCCCACCAAGTCTGTGCCGACACAGATGCCTCTCTAATCTAATATTTTCTTGCCTCTATATGGTCTATACCCCTTTATTCCCTGCCTATTCATGTATCTATCCAGATGCCTCTTGAACATTGTTATAGAATCTGCTTCCACCACCACCTCAGGCAGCACGTTCCAGGCAGGTGAAAAACCTGCCCTTTATATCACTTTTAAACCTTCTCCCTCTCACTTTCAACCTATGCTCCCGTGTAATTGACCTTTCGACCCTGGGAAAAACACTCTGACTATCCACTCTATCCAAGTCTATCATAATCTTGTAAACATCTATCAGGTCACCTCTCATCCTCAGATGCTCCAGTGAAAACAATCCAAGTTTGTTCAATCTTTCTTCATAGTCCATTCCCTCCAAACTAGGCAACATCCTGGTAAATCTCTTCTGCACCTTTTCCAATGCATCAACATCCTTCTGGTAGTGTGGCAACCAAAATTGTAGACAATACTCCAAATGCGGCCTATCCAAAGTCTTATACAACTGCAACATGATTTTCCAATTCCTATACTCAATGCCCTGACCAATAAAGGCCAGCATGCCAATGCCTTCTTGACCACCTTGTTCACCTGAGTTGTCTCCTTCAGGGAACTGTGGATCTGCATGCCTGGATCCCCCTGTATTCTGATATTTTCAAGGGCAGTACCATTTATTGTATACTGTCCTTCTGCAAATCATATCACCTCACATTTGTCCAGGTTAAATTCCATCTGCAATCTTTCAGCCCAGCTCTTCACCTGCTTTGTATCCTACTGTATCCTCTGACAATCCTCCTCACTGTCCACTAGTCTCCCAGTTTTTGAATCATCTGCAAATTTACTAATCAGGCTATTATTTTTTCCTCCAAATCATTTATATATATTACAAACAACAGAGGCCTCAGCACTGATCCTTGTGGAACACTTCTTGTCACAGATCTCCAGTTAGAAAAGTACCTTCCCACTGCTACTGTCTGCTTTCTATGCCCAAGCTAGTTTTGTATCCATCTTACCAGCTCACCTCGGATTTCATATGACTTTGCTTTCTGTATCAGCCTGCCATGAGGAACTTTATCAAAAGCTTTACTAAAGTCCATGTATACAACATCCACTGCCCTGCCCTGGTCAATTTTTCTTGTCACTTCCTCAAAGAACTCAACCAAGTTTGTGAGTCACAACATCCCCTTCACAAAACCATGTTGCCTATCACTAATAAGCCTATTATCTTCCAGATGTGAGTACATCCTGTTCCTAAGAATCTTCTCCAATAATTTCCCACCACTGATGTAAGGTCCACAGGCCTCTAATTTCTGCCACACTACTGAAGGATGTGGATGCTTTGGAGAGAGTACAGAAGAGGTTTACCAGGATTTTGCCTGGTCTGGAGTGTATTAGCTATGAGGAGAGGTTGGATAAACTTGGCTTGTTCTCATGGAACGACGGAGGTTCAGGGGTGACCTGATAGAGGTTACAAGATTATGAGTGGCGTGGACAGAGTGGATATCAGATGCTCTTTCCTAGGGTAGAAAAGTCAAGTACGTAGTACAAGGGCATAGGTTTAAGGGAAATATCTAGAGGAGATGTGCGAGGCAAGTTTTTTATACAGAGGGTGGTGAATGTCTGGAACACATTCCCCAGGGAGGTGGTGGGAGCATGTATAATAATGGCATTTAAGAGGCAACTAGACATATACATGAATAGAATGGGAATGGAAGGATACGGATTCTGTAAGTGCATATGGTTTTAGTTTAGGCAGGCATCATCATCGGCACGGGTTTGGAGGGCTGTTCCTGTGCTGTACTCTTCTTTTTTATTCTTCTTGTTAACTAAGTTCACAACCTCTCTTGTCATCCAGTGTTCTCAAATCTTGCCATTTTTATCTTTAATTTTTACAGGAACACACTTGTCCTCCTGAGGAGAACCCTTAGCAGTATTAACAGGCAGAGAGATCTGGGCGTACATGTCGACCGATCATTGAACGTGCCTAGGCAGGTGGATAAGGCGGTCAAGAAGGCATACGGCATGCTTGCCTTCATCGGTCGGGGCACTGAGTATAACAACTGACTTTTAAATGACTCCCATGTATCAGATGTGGATTTACCCTCTAATAGCTGCTACATTCCCTTGCTCCTGCCTACTACTGTTGTAGCCTTCTCCCAGTTTAGTACAACTTCAGTGGACTACTTCTATTTTTTTCTACAAGTATTTTGAACCTTATAGAATTGTGATTACTGTTCGCAAATTAGTCCCCCACTTAGACATCAATCACCTGTCTGGGCTCATTTCCCAGAACCAGGTCCAAGATAGCCCAACTCGGGAAGGGGCTATCTAGATATTGCCTCAAGAAGTACTCTTGAACAAACTCTGCCCCACCCAAGCCCCTGGCATTAAAGGAATCTGCAGTACAATCCCAAAAGTGTGATTGCACCACTCCTGTTCCTGCCTTCTACTCTCTAGCCTCACTGCATGATCCCACCAAGGTATCTTCCCTTTGTATAGCTGTGACATTCTCCTTAATCAGTAGAGTAACACCCCATCTCTTTTGTCACCCTCTGTATTTCACCTGAAGCATCTAAATCCTGGAATTCTAAACTGCTAGTCCTGCCCTTCTTTCGTCCAAGCCTCCGTAATTGCCACAACCTCATTGTTCCACTCATAATCCAAGCTTTAAGTTCATCTGCCTTACTTGTCATACTCCTTGCGTTAAAGAAAACACACCTCAGACCATGGCCCTGTCATGTTTTGTACACTATCCCTGTGTTTTCTTTCTTTTAGCCTTACTGGGACCATTCATTGAGTTCTCCACAGTCTCTGTACTGTGGCCCTTTTTGATTTTTGTCTTTAAGTTTCTCTGCCTTCCACTTGTCCCCTTTCTGCCTTTTGATTCTGTCCCCACATTACTTCCCTTTGACTTCCTGCATTGCCCTTGCCACAGTAGGTTAGACGTAGAGATGTCCATGGTGAAGAGGAAATGGTTAGGGCCAGGAAACAGAGGATATCAGAAGAGTCAGAGATGTTAGGTGCCAAGAGATTGGACAAGTGGAGAAAAAAGTAGAGTTGAGAGATAAGAACGAGCTGAATCAGTGAGTCAACCAGGGCAGTCCCCTTTGTGGAATTTGGGAAGGAAGTAGAACCAGGCAGTTCAGAGTCGGTGGACCATGAGGTTGGAAGACACTAGGGGAAGGTCACCAGAAAAGATGAGATCAGAGACAGTCTTGGAGTTCAATTGCTGGGTTATAGTCTGGGGGTGGTCGGAGAGGAGATGTCAGAGAGTTAGAATTCAACTACTCCAAGGTTAATATTGCTTCATCAGACAGCAACAAGACCATTTTTATAAGCAGGTTAGCTGATTAGTGGCAGGGTTGGAGCTGAGAGTGCAGCAAGCTCTGAGGGGGAAAGGGTCAAATGAGTGAAGGCAGAAGCAGAATTGAGACAGCTGATGTTATGCTGACAGTTACAAATTTATGGTTACCTGGCAGTGATTTCTATGAAAGTTCCCTAAACATCATGAGAGAAGCAGGAAGAATTGTCATAGAGCAGAAGGAGGCCATTTGGCCCATCATGTCTGCACCAACAACAATCCCATCCAGGCCCTATCCCCATAACCCCATGCATTTATCCTAACTAGTCCCCCTGATACTAAAGGGCAACTTAGCATGGCCTATCCGCCTAACTCGCACATCTTTGGACTGTGGAAGGAAACCGGAGTATAGGACATAGGAACAACATGTAACTCTACACACAGAGTGACCCAAACCAGGAATCAAACTCGGGACCCTGGCACTGTGAGACAGCAGTGCTAACCACTATACCACCATGCCGCTCTGACTGCCACTGGAGAAATCACTCCTGGATTTGTTTGGTATACCATGCAGTTTACAGGTCAGCTTCTTTACATTTTAGATCCTTTCCTTATGGTAGCAATTCCGTTTTTAATGTTATGTTGATTTCCACAGCAGGTCAGTAAGTAGAGTAGGAAATTTCAAGTTCACAGAGTGATAAGAGAACGGGAGTTCCAATTGATTCAGATGCAAATTTCTCCAAGGGAAATCTGGGCTGGAATTCTCCAATGTCGCACACCCCACCACCGCTGCCAGCGAGATAGGAAAATCTGGTGCTCAGCCAAATCTCCATTCACAGCAGTGGAACCAGAGGATCCCAGCCGTGGGTGAGATCCTGTTTCATTAGCGGGATCAATTAAACCCAAAGCATTTTAGCTTTGCTCATGTAAACTGACCAATTAGATTAATTTCAGCATATTTCATTCTTTATACATTATCAAAGGGAGTTTGATTAAAATAAACCTTTATATTTGAGTTCCAGTTTTACTGACTGGTTGTTGTATGCTGCTTACAGCAACTATTAGATCTGTGCTCACTACACAGTGTACAGCTTCAAACTACATCACAAAACAGAGAGGAGCAGGAGTAAGCCATTCAGCCCCTTGAGCTTGCTTTATCATTTAATAAGATCATGGAATCATAGCATAGCATCCCTACGGTGCAGAAGAGGCCATTTAGTCCATCGAGTCTGCACTGACTTTCTGACAGAGTATCTTATCCAGACCCTCTGCCCCTCCCTATTCCAATAACCCCACACATTTCCCATGGCCAATCCACCTAACCTACACAATTGGGATCATCTAACCTACACAATTGGGATCACCACCTAACCTGTACATCTTTGGACTGTAGAAGGAAACCCACACAGACACGAGGAGAACCTGCAATCTCCAGACAGACAGTCACCAATGGCCGGAATTGAACCGGGGTCCTTGGTGGTGTGAGGCAGCAGTGCTAACCACTGTGCCACCGTGCCACCCGTGGCCTTAGCTCCACTTTCCCGCCTGTCACTTATAACCCTTGACTCCCTTGTCTTTCAAAAATCTGCCTAACTGAGCCTTGGAGATGGTCAGTGAACCAGGCTCCACTGCTCTCTGTGAAAGAGAATTCCAAACGTTAAGGACCCTCTGGGAACAGAAATTCCTGCTTGTCTCCTCAATGTTCTTTGAACTTGAGTTGTTTGTTTTAGGTTGTTGTGCAGATTGCAGATCAAAGGCACTCAGTGCAGCCCATCCAAATATGATTCCCCCATCTATCACTTCCCCATAAAGGTCATTATTGTGGCACCGGGGAGATGGGTAGTTTTAAGAGTGAAACAATTCATAGCTCTCAGACCCCTTGGTGCTGAGAATGCAAATTCTTGGCTGTTCCTTTGCTTTTGAATAGTCTACAATTCATCCAAAAGGTAAAGGAGGCAGCTTCAGTCACATTAACACAGGCATCCAGTACATGCCTGCCACTCTCCCACAGTCTGAACTAAACAAGCACCAGCATAAAAGTGCCTGAAGGGCATTGTTGTACTGCTGCTTAGAGATCAGTACCTGCTGGGAGCAACATGGGCCAACAGACCTGAGTTACACCATGTCACTTTATCCTGAGATAAGACATGTGCACAGGCACAGAACTGCACTTGCCCATGGGTACATCAAAATGTTCGTATTAAGTATTAAAGGAATTTAAAAAACATTAACACTTTTTTTTAAACACCCAGGTGGACCAACTGCACTTCTATTGCAAAATCTATGAAGCCAAAGTGCTGATGATCTCTTGCCTAGATGTGAACTAAGTGATTTGAAGTGTGGCAACTAGGGGATTTTCACAGTAACTTTGTTGCAGCGTTAATATAAGCCTTCATGATATTAATAAATAAACTTAAACTTTAAACTTCACACTAGAATGACACAATACAATTTGGGTTAATTGAAAGCCAAAACCACTGAAGGTTTTGTAGAATAACTGGCCTTTTATATTACCCGTCAGCCCAAGCCATCCATGTGACTGTTTAACTCTTTATGCTTTTAACATTAATCCTGAATTCTGGTCATCGTAACACAGTGGTTAGAACTGTTGCCTCTCAACGCCAGGGACCCAGGTTCAATTCCCGGATTGGGTCACTTTTATGCGGGGTCTACATGTTCTCCCTGTGTCTGCATGGGTTTCTCCTGGTGCTCGGGTTTCCTCCCACAGTCTGAAAGACATTCTGGTTAGGTGCTTTGGACATGCTAAATTCTCCCTCAGTGTACCCGAACAGGCGCTGGAGTGTGGCAACTAAGAGATTTTCATAGTAACTTCATTGCAGTGTTAATGTAAGCCCATTAATAAATAATTAAGAAAAACTGAATGTTCACATTTTAAATTTTGCATCTTTTAACAGGTTAACCTCAATATTCCATTTTTGGTTGCAATACAGCAATACTTCAGGAAATTGAAAATAATGCAGCAAGTATAAATTTATAAACTGTTCGCTATGTTTTTTCTCCATTTTCCTACCCTTCATTCCTCATTGCCTTCTCTAGTAATAAATCTTAGGTTGTCTGTATGTGTGTATGTGTGTGTGTTCCCTTCGATATTAGGCATGTACTCAGTGCTCTAGGCTCATGTTATAATCAGTTAAGATACTTTTTACAATGACTTACCATTTCTAACATTTCTTTAATTAGCATTAATTAAACCTCAGTATAATCTTTCTTGCAACTCCTGTGTGATCATTTTAAAATAACAGAGTACATTCAGTACTTTGTAATCTGGGAAAGCTACATTTAGTCTCGAGATAAGTGACCAGCTTTAAGATTAGACTGATTCAAACTTAAATCGTGGTATTTTAAGAATACACTTTTATAATTGGCAATGAGCATAATGTTAGCATAAGATTCCAGGAAGTTTTAAACAATTCTGCATCCAATAAATTAAACATTCATTCAATAAAGGATAATTCTTTTATGTTTAGTTTTTATTTTATTAATGTCACAAGTAGGCTTATATTAACACTGCTATGAAGTTACTGTGAAAATTCCCTAGTCGCCACACTCGCAGACTGTTCAGGTAAACTGAGGGAGAATTTAGGGTGGCCATTGCACCTTACCAGCACATCTTTCGGACTGTGGGAGGAAACCGGAGCACCCAGACACGAGGAAAATGTGCAGACTCGATACAGACAGTTACCCAAGCCTGGAATCGCACCCAGGTCCCTGGTGCTGTGACGCAGCAGTGCTAAGCACTGTGCCACTATGCTGCCTGTCACTCCAAATGTTTCATTCAGCAGAATCTTACGGATACTGCCAGCAGGTTTGCAGGTCAAATTCGTTTTCCACTGCCCTCCCTCCGATTCACCTGAAAAATATTTTGGATGGTACAGTGGGACAGTGGTTAGCACTGCTGCCTCACATCGCCAGGGGCCCAAGTTCGATTCAGGTCTTGGGTGACTGTGTGGCATTTGCACATTGTCCCCATGTCTGCGTGGGTTTCCTCGGAATGCTCTGGTTTCCCCCCACCGTCCAAAGGTTAGGTGAATTCACCATGCTCAATTGCCCCTTAGTGTCCAAAGACACGTAGGGTTAGGGGATTAGTGGGGTGAATAAATGGAGTTATGAGGATGGTGTCTGAGTGGTATTATTGCCGGAGAGCTGGTGCAGACCTGATGAATCGAATGGCCTCCGTATGCACCATAGGAAATCTACGAACGTTCCCCCCGCCCTTTCTCCAGGCTGATCTGAGATGGGAGAAGCCAGGCTGGCCCATCTGCTTTTTCCCCAATTGAGACCCTTAAGTGGGCAATTAATGACCACACATGGAACATTTCCTGCCTGGCCTCAATTTTGAGGCAGGTGGGAGTAGTTCAGGAGCAATGGGGAAGCCTTGAAAATGAACCTATTCAGGGCCTCAGGCAGGAAGGGAGAGGTGGATGTGTGTGGGGTGGGGTGGGGTGGGGGGGGGGGGGGGGGTGGTGGAGAGAGAGAGAGAGAGGAGGGGAGTGGGGCACATGTCTATCAATGGCTTCACATTGGGTGCTCCCCCCACAAGCCCTGTCCTCTGTGGATGCTCACTGCCTCTCCCCCCACCCCCGGCCTCTCCAACACCCCAAAACCCCTCAACCCACACCCCTTTGAGCCTCACTTCCATTCCTCCTAGAAATACTCAGTGACAGCCTCCAACCACTGTAGCGTTTCCCTTTTATAGTCTGTCTGCCCCCCATCTATTCTTGGCCTGAAAGGTATGAATGGAGTTTTATTGTTGCCCCAATATATTTATGCAGTATGAAGCTAGAAATGGCCTTGCATTTTGCCCCAAGTCTTCAATCCATAGAATAAAACCCATAGAATCTAATAAGCGGCCAATTGTTGTTGAGTTGCTGTGACCCATCTGAACGAAGTGAGGTAACCAATCTCAGACTTTGATTTTAATCAAATTTCCAGTGGGTTTCAAATAGAAAATCCGGAAGTAGAATTTCTGCTTTGGATGCAATTTAAGTCCCAGTTGTACCCAAAATTGCATCATGCACAATATACATTGAATATATTCAAGAGGCAGGTGGATGAAGCACTTGGGGCAAATGGGATCAAAGGTTATGGGGAGAAAGCAGGATTAGGCTATTGAGTTGGATGATCAGCCATGATCGTGATGAATGGCGGAGCAGGCTCAAAGGGCCAAATGGCCTCCTCCTACTCCTACCTTCTATGCTTTTCTATCTGTCCTGTACCAATGTAATCAAACATTGTCTGAGTACACAGGCCCAAAAAGCTGGGGGCAGACTGAGCAATTGCCTGTTTCAGATATACTGGGCAATAATTCAGCTTCTGGCCTAAGGTTGGAGGACTGTGAAAAATGGTGTCATTATAAATGAACTGAGTAAGTGTGATTTTGTTGAACATGTTTGTTCTACACATGGTTCTGTAGGCTTCCTGCTTCTCTTTTATTGTCTGGCCATCCCAGCTATTCGTTGCCTAAAGGTACTGATGGAGCTTTGTTGTTGCCCCGATATAGTGATGCAGTACTGCTCCAGGATGAAGCTAAAGATGGTCTCACATTTTGCCCCAAGCCTCGAACCCATACAATAAACAAAATATCTCACCAGCGAGGATAAACTCCAAGCATTTCCTTTCCGGTTGTACAAAGACTGTCATAACTCACTCAGGCCAGGAGTACTCATGAATGATGGATCTTTCACGCTCATGAAAGAACTACTATAACTCAATGTCCCAAATGGGCTATCCTCCATGGAATAAAAGTCTGATTTATGATCATTTACGTTCTGGAGCCCGGGTGAACTAACGTACAAGGTCCTGCGTGTTTAAATCCTGTACCAAAGCTTGAATTATCCATCAAAATTCTAACACATTTATGTTACTTGCCATCTAATTATTCTATATTCGTGTTAACCTATCAAAATACACATCTGATGGAAGTGTGTTGTAACACCTTTACAGCAGGGGTAGTGTGAGATCAACTCTTAACAGCATCAAATTGCCCTGAAAGAGCCTGGGTCATCCTCAAAAATGGATGAGATATAAAGTTCAAGTTTATTTTTATTAGCATCACAAGCAGGCTTACGCTAACACTGCAATGAAGTTACTGTGAAAATCCCCTAGTCACCACTCTGGCACCTGTTTGGGTACACTGAGGGAGAATTTAGCATGGTCAATCCACCTAAGCAGCATGTCTTTCAGACTGTGGGAGGAAACCAGAGCATGCAGACAAAAGGAGAACATGCAAATTCTGCACAGACAGTGAATCAAGTCAGGATTTGAACCTAGGTCCCTAGCGCTGTGAGGCAGCAGTGCTAGCCACTGTGCCACCTTGCTACCCTTCAAAGAAGGAAAATGAGCAAAATCCATCAGGCAATTTCCTTTTACAGAACAGCTTGTGAACCAGGGGAAATAAGAGTGTTTCCTTTAGGTCCAACAATGAAACATGTAAACACTCCCTCTAGTGCTGTAGCTATCCTGCCTGTGTCACATCCCAGCACCAACTGAAACCCTCATGTCCAACCCCATTTCCAATCTCTCCTAACCCCCCTCTGCTGGACTGGCCTACCACATCCCCCGGGACGATATCTGACTCACTCTCCATTCGTGTGCCAATTCTCTGACCCATTTTCAATCCAAACTGGGCATTCCCCATGATCTTCCAATCCCTATGATCATCATGTTTTCTCCCAACCACATGGTACACACCCCCGACCCTGCACTTTAAACCTACCCACTTCTACCACTAAACCTACCTGTCTCTGGCCTGTTGCTTTTCTTGGAGTATTCCCTACCTGCAAGGTAGGCGGACCTGTCAATCAATCAGGCTGGCTTCCAGATGGGAAGGCCGTCAGCAATGGAATTAAAACTGCATAGCTCCAAAGAAAGTCTCACCTGAGGCTGTGGTGAAGGGACAGGGTGGGATATTCAGCCTGCTTCTTTGTTGTCCTCCTCCTTCAAGTACCTGCCCTAAGAAAGCATTGGTGACCACGGACTCCATTGGATTGGTCAATCATTATTGTACTGCAATGATCTATTATTATCTTCTGAAGTTTGACCAACCAGGAATCTCTCTTGCCCTTCACCAGCTGCCAACAGACTTGTTGGAAAAATTTATGCAAACACCTTCCATTGGCTATCAAGTCCCGATGTGGGACTTGAATGCAAAGCTTTGGACCCAGAGGTAGGAATGCGACCGTTGCACCACATTATGGTCTGCTTCGCCATTCAATTAGATCCTGGTATTCCTGTATCTCAGCTCCATTCCCCTGCTGTTGTTCCATGTCCTTTGATGTCCTTATCCGATACCTCGCATAAATCCATTACTTTAATCATAAATAATCTCTACCTTAATAGAATATACCCATCACATGATCCCTGCTTCCCAAGTCAAAGTCATTAAGGAATGTAACAGGCATGGTAATTAAGCTCACCCGTTGAGGTGGTTATAAAATATTGTAATGTTTTACTGATGACAAATTGGTCTGATTTTCCAGAGCGATAGGGAGCAAGGAAGCATAAAACCAGGTGGGATGAAGGGGATGCCCCATTCTCACATCTACCTGCCACTGCATTTTATTGGCAGTGGGTGGTGCCCTTCACCAGAGAGAGACTGCCAGGTAGGGGAGACAGTGGCGAGAACTAGTAATCCAGAGATCCAGAGTAATGCTCCAGGGACACAAGTTCAAATCCCACCATAGCAGATGGTGAAATTTGAGTTCAATAAAAAAATCTAGAATCAAAAACCTGGAGATGACCATGAAACCACTGCCGATTTGTTGTAGAAGTACATCTGGTTCACTCATGTCCTTTAGGGAAGGAAATCTGCCGTCCTTACCTGTTCTGGCCAATGTGTGATACCAGATCCAAAGCAATTGGTTGATTCTTAAATCCCCTCAGGGAAGGGCAATAAATGCTGGTCTAACCAGTGGTGCCCACATCCCATAAAAATGAATTTTGAAAAATCCTGGCAGCATCCCTGAAGATTCACAGGGGCTGGCACTCCTAACCAGGCAGCCTCTGGCCAATGAAGGGACCTCTGACAGCAAGGGCTATCCCTCTGAAAAAATCTCCCTTGCTCTCATTATCAACATTAAGAAGTCTCACAACACCAGGTTAAAGTCCAACAGGTTTATTTGGCAGCACTAGCATTTGGAGTCTCAAGCTGCCAAATAAACCTGTTGGACTTTAACCTGGTGTTGTGGGACTTCTTACTGTGCTCACCCCAGTCCAACGCCAGTATCTCCACATCATTATCAACAGCCATGCCCTCACCTCACCGTGGCCTGCCTGACTGCCTCCAGCAAGCCCAACTCAACTAACCTCAATCTGGACCCTCCTTCATTTGCTCTGGACCCACTGCAGTAGAAGCAGTGACCACCAGGATGTAAGTACTGGGTTTGGAGAACTACCAGCCTCCCAGAAGGCTTGTAGCTAAGTGGGCAGTTGGAGTGTATGTGTGGGTACATTGTATCATTGGATCATCTTTGGAGTGGAGCTCACTTACAGGGCTTTAGCTCCAGTTGCAACCAATTCATTGCCTAAGTGATGTAAAATATATTCAGGGCTTCCATGACCAGCTCAATGAGGGTTTCCTTCGATTCCTGGACCAATGTATGGAATAACCACTATCTTGTAAAATCTTGGTCTGTTGCTACATTCAGAAGTACAGGGTAGAAAGATCAATGTGGGACATTAGTCATAGGGTAGCAGAAGCAATGGTCTAGTGGTATTATTGCTAGACTATTAATCCAGAAACTCAGCTAATGTCCTAAGGGGTTGGAGTTCGAATCTCGCCATGGCAAATGGTGGAATTTGAATTCAATTTTGAAAATCTAGCATTAAAAATCTACTGATGATCATGAAACCGTTGTTGATTGTCGGAAAAATATCATTTAGTTCACTAATGTCCTTTAGGGAAGAAAATCTGCTGTCCGTACCTGGCCTGGCCTACATGTGACTCTCAACAGCCCTTGGGCATCTAGGAATGGCAATAAAAGCTGGCCAGCCAGCAATGCCCATGTCCCACAAATGAATAAAATGTTATGCTTTTATCCTTTGACAAAGCATGTTACTGCTAATATTGAATAATAGGAATTTCAGCCCATACAGCCAGGGCAAATAGATTGACACAATAGCTTAACTTCACTAAGTATTTACAGTCAGATTCCCTCTTTAGGATCCTTCACTGATAACAATGAGGGAACATAAGACTGCAAGAAGAATACTTCCACTCTCAGAAAGGAGGATATTTAAATGTGTCCCAAGGCACATTTTAAATTAATACACCTGGTGAACAAAACATAATGTAAGTGTGTTATATTTGAACAACAAAATTGCAAACTATCTCAAGCATAAATCCTAAAAAAAGTTAGAACTTCTGGTGGATTACCTGGTGAAAATAAAATGAGACTTATTAGAAAGACATTATTGACCATGGTGTTACAGTGGTTATTATTATTATTATTATATGTTGTTACACTGCTGCCTCACAGCGCCAGTCTTGGGTCCCTGTCTATGTAGAGTTTGCACATTCTCCCTGTATCTGCATGGGTTTCCTCCCACACACCAAAGATGTGTCGATTAGGTGGATTGGCCTTTCTAAATTTCCCCCTTAGTGTCAGGGGAATTGGTAGGGTAAATACAAGGGGCTGTGGTGATAGAGGCTGGGTGGGATTTGTTGTCAGTGCAGGCTTGATGGGCCAAATGGCCTCCTTCTACAATGTCAGGATTCTATAATTCCTCTCTATAACCAAAACTAGGGTGTCACTTGATGAAATAAACTAATTAACAAGGAAATTGTCCCTTAAAGTGGCACTGTAGCAAATAGTCAAAATGTTAAGAAAAACTTAGCAAAACAGAATTAAAGGGCTATAGTGAATTCCATCCCCTGCAGTGCCCACCAGTCATGAAGGTGCAGGGTGTCAATATCTTATCAATTACATTGTTGCAGTTTGTTAGTGTCAATTACGTTGTTAAAGGAAACAGGTGATGGGTATTTCAACACATAAATAGAGAATAACTGGCACCTTAGAAGGTGTCCTTGGAGAGAGACCATGTGGTGTCCATGGCCTCCATTGAGGCCTTCCACACAAGTTGGGCACAGAAGTGACTGGAGTGTGTTGTAGACCCTTTAATTGCCTTTTGGTTTAATATTTTAAGTTTGTGATTTTTTTTGTTTTAGATTGTTCCCCTTTAAGGGACTGCCCTTCTTGCTTTGTCCCTCAATCTATTTAATTTAGTTCAATTGCTTCAATTCAAAAGAGTTTGGACATTGGATATGGTCAAAGTCAGTAAATTCTCAGGAAGGAAAAGCTCTGCGTCTTAGTTTTGACTTCACTAATTGGCTTGGATCCTGATGTAGTACTAGAAGACTGGATGTGGGTGGCACAGTGGTTAGTGCTGCTGCCTCACAGTGCTATGGACTTTGGTCACTGTCTGTGTGGAGTCTGCATGTTCTCTCTGTGTCTGTGTGGGTTTTCTCTGGGTGCTCCAGTTTCCTCCCACAATCCGAAAGACATACTGGTTAGTTGACCATATTAAGTTCTCCTTCAGTATACCTGAACAGGTGCTGGAATGTGGCAACTAGGGGATTTTCACAGTAACTTCATTGCAGTGTTAACATGCCTACTTGAGACACTAATAAAAATATAGTTTATAAACTGGAGAATTGCAAATCTTATGCTATTGTACAAAAGAAAATAAGGATAAATGCAGCAGCATCCGACTAGTTAGTTTAACCTTGCTGGTTGGGAAACTTTGAGAAACAATAACTTAGCTCAATGTTCATGATCTTTTGGACAAATGTCCAATGTGGGCTAATTAAGGAAAGTCAGCATGGATTTAATAAGGGAAAATCATGCTAACTATCTGACTTGCTGGAGCCTTTTGATGAGTTAGCAGAGGATGTTGATGAGGGTAATACTATACTTGTGGTGAACATGGAATTCCAAGTGCTTGATAAATTGCTGCACAAACAGACTTCTGGACAAAGTTATAGCTTACAAAATATAAAATATAAATTATAAAATAAAAAGGACATTAGCAACATGGATATAAATCATCGAATCCTACAATGCAGAAGGAGGCTATTTGGTTCATTGAGTCTGCACCGACCACAAACCCACCCAGACCTTATCCCCATAACTCCATGCATTTACCCTTGCTAGTCCCCTGACACTAAGGGACAATTTATCATGGCCAATCCACCTAAGCCACACATCTTTGGACTTCAGAAGGAAACCAGAGAAAGGGCAGACTCTGCACCAACAGTGACCTAAGCTGGGAATTGAACCTGGGTCCCTGGCGCTGTGAGGCAGCAGTGCTAACCATTGTGCCCACTGGTTCAGCATCAATGAAGTATCACATTTGGTTCTGGATGCCACATTTTAGAAAAAAGTGTGAAGGCATTAGCCAGTTTACAGAAAAGATTCACAAGAACCCCAGTGATGAGGAACTTCAATTACGTGGATGGATTGGGGAAGGTGGGATTGTTTTCCTTGAAGGAAACTCACTGAGATGAGTTTTGATAGGGATATTCAAACTCATGCAGAATTGGGACAGAGTTAATGGGGAGAAAATGGCTGGAATTCTCTGACCTCACCTGTGGCTGGGGTTCTCCAGTCTAGCTGCAGTGAATGGGGATTTGGCTGACTGCCAAATTGTCTGGTCTCACTGGCAGCAGTGCTGGGGCATCCGATATTGGAGAATTCTGGCCAATGCTCCCATTGACAGAAGGAACAAAAAGCCACAAATTTAAGCTAATTGGGAAAAGAAGTGACGGCGACATAAAGAAAAACCTTTTCACGTAGCAAGTGGTTGGAATCTGGACTGCACTGCCTGAGAGTGTGCTAGAGGCAGGTTCAAACAAGCCATTCAAGAGGGAATTGGATTATTATCTGAAAAGAAATAAAGTGCAGGGTTAGGAGGAGAAGATGGGGCTGTGCAAGGGAGTGAGGCCTGATTAAGGGCCATGACTAGAGAGGGTGAGGGTGGGAGGTTATGCAGATAGGCTCTAAAAGAGGAGTTGTGCAGGAGTGAATCATGAAGGTGGCAATGTTGTGGAGGGGGGAGGGGGGAGGGGGGTGGGGGGAGTGGGTGGTGTTCATGATGGGGGTCAGGCGGGGGGACCCATCAGGAGGGCCCCAATGCCCCGATATTGCCAACCTGTGTTGGGGAGGGGTGGGTGAAATATGCACGCCGATGCAGGCGGTTCCAAATGCCAGTGAAAGGCGGGTAGGGGTCTCCCAGTGCACTGTGAGATTGGGGTGCCCATTGCAAAACGGTGCCCGAGCATTCTGAAGCCAAGCTCACAGGCATGTTTAATCTCCCTCCTCCATCACCACCGCCCCCACCCCTCACCCCTCACCCCTCACCCTCACCCCTCACCCACCCCACTGACAGGCTACTCAACCATTCTCCAAGGAAGTGACTGCGTATGTGGGAGGATCGGGCCGCAGTGCGCGGCTGCGAGACCAGCACGGATCACTCTTGTTTCCTCACCGTTATGACACTTAGAAATGTTTGCGACAAACCTGCTGTGAGAGTCTAGCCCGCAGCTGATGGAAAAGGAGCGACGGTCATCCTCAAAAAGCGAGCAGGTCAACGCAAACCATAAACTTCCTGTGAAAAGATCACGTTAGCAAGAATTACTAGGCTGTCTTGAATGGTTTACAGCTCCCTATCTGTTAGAACAAATTGCAAATGTATCTCTGCCTTGCTGCGGTTTGCCATACCAGAGCTTTTCTGAATAATCAGAACCAGTTGTGTTCAAGGAGATGCGCACAACCAAAAGTGCATAAACCTGTAAACGAATGTGACATGATTCATAATAGAGGAAAGTTTTAAGTAAAAAAGAGAAAAAACAAAGCCCCAAGTAGGCAGTAAAATTTGCCTCTATCCACCTACTCCCCTGGTCCAATTGGACTGTAAAACATCCCAAAGTATTCAAAATTGAGTATGTCATTCACTCAGTGACCAAACTAGTGCTTCTCCCTCAACTACAGCCATCAAAAACAGAATAGCTATTAATTTAGTTCTTCACTAGTTGTGGGATTTAGCTTTCACAAATTAGCTGTGCTGTTTACCCATGTAACAGCAGTGGCTGCCTTTCAAGGTCATAACTTCCAGAATTTCTTGAAACTTTGTCATAATGCATAATCACAGTGTAAGAGTGGTGTAGTATCATTTTTTTAATCAAGAAATTCAGACACAACATTGAAATATCGTTTTGGTTGAATTTGGAATCGTAGAATCCCTGCAGTGCAGAAGGAGGCCATTCAGCCCACTGAGCCTGCACTGACAACCATCTCCCCGTAACCTCATGCATTTGCCCCTGACACTAAGGAGCAATTTAGCATAACCAGTCAGCCAAACCACACATCTTTGCGCTGTGGGAGGAAACCGGAACACCCGGAGGAAACCCACGCAGATATGGAGAGAATGTGCAAACTTCACATAGACAGTGACCCGAGGCCAGAATTGAACCCAGGACCCTGGTGCTGTAAGGTAGCAGTGCTAACCACTGTGCCACTATGCCGCCCCTCAAATTACTTTCCAGTTATTTGCCAGAGATATCTACCAAAAGTTCCAACCGATAAGATCAGTATAAAATCTGGACTAAATTTCAGCATAAATGAGGTCAAGGAAATTCTGGGCCAAGATACAGATACATTTTACCAACTTCCTTCAGATCTTAAGAAGGGTCATATTTGACAGAGTTGGCCTGAATTGGCCACCAATCAAAGTTAAATAAGTTACCTTTTAGAGCTGTCTGTGTTTGCCTCTTTGCATTTAATACCAATACGGATTATAAAGAGTAAATTCTACCATTATTAAAACCACTTGCAAAAAGCTGTCTTTACGCTAACATTCTTTCTTTTTAATTTCTGTTCTTTTGATCATTAGTGCTCGCTATTTAATCAATTAATGTTCACACTACTGACATAGCTGCCACGTTAATAACTGCTGGTAATTCAATCACCATACATAGTTATACTCACTCATTCCTCACAGCCAATTCCACTGATAGTATCATCATTTTGCTCCAATGTCCTGTTCATGCCATCAATGCTCAATGCACAATTCTGAGCTCGCTGGATTTTCTGGACCTTGTGAATCCTGCAAATGTATTTCAGTGAACATTGCCAAGTCCATCACGTTAACCAGCCTCCCATCCATTGACTCCGTCTACATTTCTCTCTGCCTTGAAGAAGCAGCCAGCATAATCAAGAACCCCACGCACACTAGGCATACTTTCTTCCACCTTCTTCCTTCGGGAAAAAGATACAGAAGTCTGAGATCACATACCAACTCAGGAACAGCTTCTTCCCTGTAGCCAACAGACTTTGGAATGGGCATACTTTATATTAAGTTGACCTTTCCCTACACCCTAGCTATGACTGTAACACTACATTCTGCACTCTCTCCTTCTCTCCTATGTACTCTATGAATGGTATGCTTTGTCTGTATAGCACTCAAGGAACAGTACTTTTCGCTGTATCCCGACACATGTAACAATAATAAATCAAATCAAAGGTGATGCTACCAGATGCATATGATCAGTTTACAGTGGGACAGGTGTGGTGCTTGACCCATATGCAATGCTGAAATAAAAAGCCTTTCCAAGATTATCAAAGATGGAACTAAGAAAAGGATTTTAAAGAACAATTTTTGATAAACACCTTAATTTTTTTTGAAGCAGTCTTTGGTGACTCACTCAATTCTTGGCTTCCAACACTGACATTTGCCAACGGATTTGAACAATGCAAAGGAATTGGAATTTGGAATTTGGGGAATCGAGATAACACTTTACAATCTTTTGTAAATTGAGGCTGCAGTCCCAGTCGCTGCCATCACAGCAACATAGAAACTGGGAGCAAGAATAGGCCATTTGGCCCTTCAAGCCTGCTCTGCCATTCATTATGATCATGGCTGATCATGAAATTCAGTTTCCTGATTTCCCCCCCAATATCCCTTGATCCCTTTAGCCCCAAGAGACCCACATTGAAGATTTCACATTACAGGGTACCAACCGAGCATCTTTAGATGGACAACTTCATCTCAGACAATCAAATATCAATTTTATATTAACACTGCTAGGTTTCCTCTCTTCAATAAAACTGGCAAAATGTTGGTGTGAACATAGGTTAATTTCCCCATAAACCACCTTACCTACTTTGAGTAAACTGTATTTCTCTATGCTGCAATACTGACCTTAAATAGCTGCTTAGTTAGCTGTAAAGCATTTTAAGATGTCCAAAAGTGATGAATGGTGCTATATAAATACCAGTTCATTTTTGTTTTGATTCAATCTTATTGTTGATTCTCACCAACTTTTACAGATGCACCATAGAAAGCATTCTTTCTGGTTGTATCACAGCTTGGTATGGCTCCTGTTCTGCCCAAGACCGCAAGAAGCGACAAAAGGTTGTGAATAAAGCCCCGTCCAACAAGCAGACCAGCCTCCCATCCATTAACTCTGTCTACACTTCCTGCTGCCTCGGAAAAACAGCCAGCATAATCAAGGATGCCACGCACCCCAGACGTTCTCTCTTCCACTTTATTCCATCGGGAAAAAGATATAAAAATTTGAGATCACATCCAACCGACTCAAGAACAAATAGCTTCTTCCCTGCTGCCATCACACTTTTGAATGGAACTATCTCACACTAAGTTGATCTTTTTCTACATCCTAGTTATGACTGTAACACTAATTCTACACTCTCTCCTTTCCTTCTCTATGTATAGTATGCTTTGTCTGTATAGCGCACAAGAAACAATATTTTCATTGTATACTAATACATGTGACACTAATAAATCAAATCAAGTCAAATCAATTATTTTACTCAGCCCTCACAAACTGCTTTTAAGAGCGTCTTCGCAAAAAAAACAGCTTGGTGATTTCTTTCTCAAAGTGCAAACTGTAAATCATGATGTCAGTTGTATGAATCAGAAAAAAATAATGCATTGGCTCACCTCCCCTCCCAAACAAAATTAGTTTTGTCAAGCTACAGGAAGAAAAGGCTTCTTTAAAGCACCCTCATATGCAACCCAGCACAGTATTTGCTTTTTGACGGTACTCTCTCGCTTCGTGTCAGTCTGTCTCGGTTTTCCTATCTGCCTGCCCCTTGTCAGTCAGTAATGTTTTTATTTGTATTGTGCTCTGTATTGCCGACAATTAAACGGTGTGTCTTACCTTTTTAAAGCTGATGGATGTGCCATCTCATGCTAATGTGCCTTCTCCAATGTCCTTCATTTGTCAGAGATCATGGCCATTTACTGCAGGTCATTATTTCATTAAGATTTCAACAGAATACTTCCAATGTACAGTGAGTGATCCATTTCTCATACACACCCACCGCATTAGCCTTTGAATACTCTCATTATACCATTACTAATTAGAAATTCTCAAATCAACGGTTGCATTAAAAGACAGTGTGTGGAGCATATGGCATAATATCCTATTAATGAACACTCTAAATTCAAACTCAGGTCAGATGCTCATTTCATGTTCGTGTCACAGAGCAAAAGAGCGACCTTCTTTTAAAATGCATAATGGAGCCTGACTCTGAGAGATGACGCCCTGGGCATATGCTTAATTCTTTTTTAAGCTTTTCTCCCCTACAATTACAAATAAAACATTTTTTTGTTTGTTCTTTGCAAAATAATAATATGCAAACTGTTATTGTGCGGTTAATTTAAATGTGCCACAAATATTATTGTTTGTCATCCCATATTAATTGGTCATCCAGGCTAAACTTTTACTGTTTTAGTGGTTTATTGCAATTAGATTAACATTTTTCTTGCTGCCGTAAGTTATGGCTCACGCTTGAATTTTGTTCTTGTCGCTTGAATGTACTTTATTCACACAAAAAATAATTTTGATGTTGCTCCTATTAAATTGCATGGGCAGAATTCTCCAGCCGCACTGGTCTAAAAGCTGGAAATACCTGCCCAACTATCAATGAAGTTTCATATTGTCCACAACCCACCTGCTAAAATTCCAGTGGCGGGTGGGAAGGGAGAATTTCGGCCCATGTTTCATATTTGCCTTCATATACACAGTCTCGCAATGAAAACCAATTAGATTTTCCAGCTCCTATCACAGCGGGATCCGCTGCAAGGGTTTTAGAGGCCCAGACAAAAGTCCATTGACTTTCAGCGGGACTGGATAATCCTGGCATTGGGTGGGGCTGGAAAAGCTCACCAATAAATGAAAAGGATGACAACTTGAGATGCCTAAATGCGACACAACAAGTTAAATACAGACCAACAGAAAGACACTAATATAAAATCAGAAGTGCTGGAAATACTCAGCGGGTCTGGCAACATGTGTGGAGAGAGAAACAGGGATAACATATGGAGTACAATGTGACTCCTCTTCAGACAGAGCTTGGGGCATTATCATAGATAGAATCATAGAATAGAAACCTTACAGTGCAGAAGGAGGCCATTTGGCCCATTATCCAGCACCAACAACAATTCCACCCAGACCCTATCGTCCTAACCCCACACAATCACCCTGCTATTCCCCCTGACACTAAGGGGCAATTTAGCACGGCCAATAAACTTGACCCACACATTTTTGGATTAAAATGGAAAATGCCAATAAGACATGTGTCTGCCACGTTTACTCGAGGGCAAGAAATATTTCCAGCTTAAACGTAAAACAAATTTCACATTCGAAGCACTGCCCAGAAGGAAAAAGTGGGAAATAAAATCATTGGTCTGAACCATTTTTTCCCCCACTGGGCTATCATAATGAAAAAGGCTCTGTAGTTTCCTGATGCTGTGACCAAAATCCTCCAACTCGCCCACAGCTGGGATTCTCCGAACCTGCTGCAGTGAATAGAATTTTGGCTGAGCGCCAACTTTTCCATTCTCACTGGCAGCAGTGGCAGGGTGTACGAGATCAGAGGATTCTGCCTGGTCTATTCATTCTGCTACTCCAATTTATTGTTTGCAATCAGGAAAATCTAAATTCTATAATACAACTTCCAAAGGAGGGGCATTTGAGATAGATCTATATTCATAGAATACAATCCCTCCAGTGCAGAGGGAGTCCATTCAACCCATCAAGGCTGCACTACCAGCCCCTAGCCCTGTAACCCCAAATATTTACCCCACACAGATTCCCCCTGACACTAAGATGCAATTTAGCATGACCAATCAACCTTACCCTCACAGCTTTGTAGAGTAAGAGGAAGCCGGATCACCCAGAGGAAACCCACAGGGAGAACATGCAAACTGCACACAAACAGTCACCCGAGGCTGGAATTGAACCCAGGTCCTGGTGCTGTGAGGCAGCAGTGCTAACCACTGTGCCACCATGCCACCCAGCAGAAATGGCTGCCCAGAGCAGCAGCTAAAATGGAGGACAATTTATCCAATTCCTTGATATGATTAACTGCAATTTTGAATTGTAGGTCAGTGGGGTAAGAACATAACATAAGAACATAAGAAATAGGAGCAGGAGTAGGCTAACTAGCCCTTCAAGCCTGCCCCGCCATTCAATAAGATCATGGCTGATCTGTCGTGGCTCAGTTCCACTTTCCCGCCCTCTCCCCATAACCCTTAATCCTCTCTCTTATCAAAAACCCATCAACCCGCGTCTTAAAAATATTTAGCGAGGCAGCCTCCACCACCTCAACGGGCAGAGAATTCCAGAGATTCACCACCCTTTGAGTGAAGAAGTTCCTCCTCAACTCCGTTCTAAACCACCCCCCCCCTTTATCTTGAGGCTGTGCCCCCTAGTCTTACTGTCCTTTCTGAGTGGGAAGTGTCTCTCCACCTCTATCCTATCCATCCCATTCATCATCTTATACGTCTCAATGAGATCTCCCCTCATTCTTCTAAACTCTAACGAGTACAAGCCTGGTTTATTCAGCCTCTCCTCATAGCTCAACCCCCTCAACTCCGGCATCAGCCTAGTAAACCTCCTCTGCACTCCCTCCAAGGCCAAAATATCCTTGCGTAAGTACGGCGACCAAAACTGCACACAGTACTCCAGCTGCGGCTTCACCAGTGCCCTATACAGCTGCAGCAAGACCTCCCTACTTTTATATTCAATCCCCCTCGCTATGAAGGCCAGCAACCCATTCGCCTTCCTGACCACCTGCTGCACCTGCAGGCTGGGTTTTTGCGACTCATGCACAAGGACTCCAAGGTCCCTCTGCACCGTCGCCTGCTGCAGTTTTTCGCCACGTAAGTAATAGTCCTTCTTACCATTATTCCTACCAAAGTGGACCACCTCGCACTTGCCAACATTAAATTCCATTTGCCATTTCCTGGCCCATTCGCCCAGCCTATCTAGATCCTTCTGCAGGCTCTCCACACCCTCCGTGCAATTTGCCGTTCCACCAATCTTGGTGTCATCGGCAAATTTCGACACCATACACTCGGTTCCCTCCTCCAAATCATCTATATAAATGGTAAATAGCTGAGGCCCCAGCACCGACCCCTGGGGCACTCCACTAGTCACCAACCGCCAATCCGAATAGCACCCATTCACCCCCACTCTCTGCCTCCTATTTGACAACCAATCCTCTATCCACGCTAACACCCTACCCCCATCTCCATGCCTCCTTACCTTCTGCAATAACCTCTTGTGAGGTACCTTGTCAAACGCCTTCTGAAAATCAAGAAAGACCACATCCACCGGCTCTCCTCTATCCACTGCCCTAGACACATCCTCATAGAACTCCAATAAATTTGTCAGACACGACTTCCCCTTAACGAAACCGTGCTGCGTCTGCTCTATCAAGTAATTCCCCTCAAGATGCCTCACTATTTCCTTCTTGATGAAGAAAGCCAAATCTTTGTGACTCCACTTCACAGGCCACTGGGACAAAGGTACCTCTTTAAATCAGTAGTGTTCTGGCCGAAGAATTAAAATTATGCTCCTATGTTGATGTTTGAATGTACTCAGGAATCCAGAAGAATAGAATCTCGGAGACCAAAATTGAAACCGTTGAAGCTGTCCTTATGACATTTGGAGAGAATTCCAAAGCAAGATCTTGAAAGGTGAAGATTCGAATCTCTCGTGAGACAGACTGAGTTTAAACAAGATTTCTTGACTCACAGTGTAACTAATGTCTGGGTGGGTTTTCAGAAATCCATGGAACCTGTTTTGGTCGCATCCATCATTTAACACGTGGTATGTTTGACCACAGTTTTCCTGTTAATTTGCCTGTACTGCATTCTAATCTTAAATGCTACATCTCAAGTGGATATTTTAACTAATTTAAATAATCATTCTTACCTGGATTTTAGTAAAGTTCATTTTTGTTTGTTCCAAATCTGTGGAATTTGGTGTTTTTATTCTATTTGCAGGTGTCTTAAATTGCAAACTTTCTCTATTTTAAGCAAAGCATTATTGATCCCTAAACAGATTTCAGCAACGACTTGGGGTCTGGCCAGAGACTATAATACCACCTAATATTGACCTGGGCTCTGGATTCAGACACAACCAAGACATAAAAAGGCAGTTCACCAGCACCTTCTCTAGGGCAATTAGGCCTGGACTTGTAGCTAAAGCCCCACAAACAGCAAAGGATTGGATGACTGCATGAAGTATTTTTGGTGCTGACAGATGATATTCAGAATACCAGGAAGATTCCCTGTTTTTCCTCAAGTCGAGACAGAGGACAATTTAAATCCACCTCCTTAGGCAGAGGGGGCAATATTACCAGCTCGTCCCGTTGGTCGATCGGCGTGGCAAACCGATAAGATTGGGTGACAGGCAGAAAATTGGGCTTGTTCCCGGTTTTCATAATGTTACTGGTACTGTTTTGTGACAAAGTCGACTTTGTGCCCATAGAAGGTGTGAAGCAAGCTTCAACATCCATTACTTCATTTCAATATAGGAGAGAGACGGCACCAATCCGGCTGTGCTCCGGCTCTGAATCGAACGACACTCCGCACTGATCAGAGTCAACTATCCCAGGCCAACCAGTGGTCCACGGTGCTAGGGTATTGTTACTTTTAAGTGGGATTCTGACTTAAAGGGATTCAGCCATAATCCCACAGATGGTAGCTTCGCACCATTGGTTCCACAGGCAGGTGCATACGCCAAATGTCTGAACCTGCGGTTCCTTTCATACTCAGAAGGATTTCTATTGCAACAACATTAGGTCATCTACGAATATTTCATTTCAATATAATTGGTGAATCCCAGACATTACCATCCAGGCTTATTTGCCCTCACCTGCTCACCGGTCAAAGTCTTCACTGGCAAGGATCTTGTATACCGTACGATTGAGACTGGAAGCTCAACCAAATTATCGGCGCGATTCTCTCCCGTTTTCACACTCATTCAGCATTTAGAATTCTTTCACTAAAATTGCCCACTCAATGTCTCATTTCAGAGACAACACGGCACACATGGCCATGCTCCCCTGCTCCCCATGTTGCATCGAAGCATCAGTCTAGTTTATCCACTCGTCTGAGCTCACAACTTCCTGACTCAGAAGAGAAAGGGTTACCAAGGGAAACAAGCCAACATTGAATATATGTTTTGATTCTGATTGGCAGTAACCGATGCACAAGTTTATTAATGCATCTTTAAAACTTGTGTTAACACAGTTTATTGCAGCAATTGGATCAGGTTGATTTTGATTAAGCTGATCTTTGTAATCACTTTTTGGCCAATTAACTATTCATGAGAGGGAATTTTATTGTTATGGCAGAGTTATCAAGGTGCTACACAAAATCATGCTCGCTTTATACATTGTGGTGTATGAGTTCTCGCCACACTAACATCATGGCTAACAATTGGTTACAGTTTGTTGGACAAATGATCAATTCGTGAGTGATGTTAAACCAAACCAAAACTTCACCCTTTCTTATCCTTTTCTTCCTAAGTCCTGCTTTGGAAAAACAACTTCTGATTAGCAACTTACTCTTTTGCAGGTGAAAGAAAGGCTGTAAAGCTTTGTGACAATTTCACAGCCAAGTTTGGATTGAGGCTAACAAGCTCCATCAAAAAAAGAATTTGCACTAGTAATAATGGTTTGGCTGTCAACGCTCACCGTTATTACTGAGCATAACTGACAGCAACCTCCAATGTCGCAATTAAATGCAGAAATGCAAAGTTGCTGATAGATATCCTGTTCTTAGCCAGTTGCAATGTTCGCAGATGGAATCAGCAGAAAAATCATTGATTTGGTATGAACTTTTATTGTTAACCTGCTATGGGGAGGCAATGGCAATAGTGGTATTGTCATTAGACTAGTAATCTGGCAAATCACGTACCTGGGTTCAAATCCCACCAGGACAGATGGTGGAATTTGAACTGAATAAAAATCTAGAATTAATAGTTTCGTTAACCTGCTTGTAGTGGGTTTCTCCTCCAGTAGCTTTTCTGTCAATATTGAGGGTACTCTGCATTCAAAATTCTTTTAAACAATATTAACTTCATTATTATTAAAGTTCTGTTTAGCTGGATTAATTAAATTGTCTTGATTTATGGTTCAATTCTCAATTCTTGTAAAAACCCATCTGGTTCATTAATGTTCTTTAGGGAAGGAAATCTGCCACCTTTACCTGGTCTGGCCTACATGTGACTCCTGAGACACAAAAACATGGTTAACTCTCACGAGTAATTAGCAATGGACAATAAATGCTGGCCCAGCCAGCGATGCCCACATCCCATGATTTTTTTAAAATGATCACAATAAAGACCAATGAAAAACATATACCTTGTTCAATCAGGATAACTGAAATTTTAACAACGTGATGGTGTTGTTATTGTATTCGTTCATAATACAGGACAATATCTCTGGCCCTCAAATAAAATTAATTTCACAAGTGTTCCCCTTCATTCCTTCTTGGAAGAAAATTGAAATGGTGCAGATTGAGGCCACAACTTTATTCTGCTTTTTAAAAATGATTTAAATGTGATCTCTATTCTCTGCCTTGCCATCGTGAGAATTTTTTAATTTGGTCGAGTAGCTTGTCTATATCTTCTCTGTCTTGTATGTGGCAGATTCCCGGATGAGGTACCAAATTCAAAATTGATGTTGGATTTGTAGTGGTGTGACATGGTGTAATAAGGGATTATCCAGGTTTGACCAAGTTGCTGGTTTAAGTTTGATTTCAATAAATAAAAGTTTAAAATTTATTTATTTGTGTCACAAGTAGGCTTACATCAACACTGCCATGAAGTTACAGTGAAAATCCCCTAGTCACCACACTCCAGCACCTGTTCGTTTACACTAAGGGAGAATTCAGCACGGCAAATGCATCTAACCAGCATGTCTTTCAGACTGTGGGAGAAAAACCAAAGCAAACCCACGCAGACACTGGGAGACTATGCAGAATCTGCACAGATAGCAGTCCAAGCCAGGCCTCGAGCATTGTAAGGCAGTAGTGCTAACCACGATGCCACCAATAATGAGAGAAACAAAGTAAACATTGAAGTTAATGTTTCGAGTCAGTTAATTTAAAAGTAACCCACAGTGAATTTTGCAGTATATGGAAATGAAAAAGGGAGAGTATGTATGTGTGCGTCAGCTGCAGAGATGTTTCTAATTCCCTTGCGTCTGTCTGATCTTCCTTGTGTGTTTGTAAGGCAGTGTCCACATGTTTGTCACTGACTTTAAAGATTGATTAACTCTTTGTGGTCTGGTTCTGTATGTTATTTTCAGATTCTGTTCAAGGAGTGCAGGAATTGTATTCCAGAGAGTGGGAGATGGGTCTCCTCTGGAGGGTTACTGAGCTATAACATTTAGGGGCAGTGTGGCTGTGTCTATAAGCTTTGTTACTTTGATTGTTCTGCAAGTGAGCTTTTGAAGACTCCCTTTGTCTCCCCTGTGCTGTATGAGGCTGCTGTAAAGTCACTGTTTCCTTCAGTTGTTTGAAGAGGTGGCTTGAAGAATGAAGAGCTAAAGAAGAAAGAACTGCGACTCATGGTTTAAGTCATTCCTTTGCTTTCCATTTTTTAATGAAAAGTTCATAAATTATTGTTTTGATTTAATTTCAAGGTGTGTGAATGGTAATTGCAGGGAAGAGTGGAGGAAAGCTTCTGCAGAGAATGTGTGTGTAAAAAAGATATGGATGATGAGTGTTTTAAGTTTTGTTTCAACACTTTTTGAATTTAAAAGGAATTTTATGGTGAGAATTGTGTCTACACAATTCTTCTAAGGAAGAAGCAATTGATACAAAGTGAATATTTTAAGTTATGAATTCAGGTTGATATTTCCAATCAAAATTGCAATTTGAATTTTATTTTGTTAAACATGTGGGGAAAATGAGTCCAGCCGATGGTTCACACATGTGAGCTACTTTTCAGTTTGGAGGGGATTAATTGGACCTTAAGGAACCCCAAACTGTTTGTTTTAAGCTCAGACGGATAATCTGACAGAAAGGGTTAGAAAAAAGGGACAATTTGCAATTTGTATAAGTTGAATAACTCTGCCCCTCTCTAAACAGCGGACTTCAGCTGGCTGCAAAAATATATGGAATATTAAGCTTTTTAAATTGAAAAGATATATTTGGAATTAATGAACGAATTTGACCTCCAGCCAGATAGATTTGTGTCTTTCACCAGCTGGACTATGCAATCAACACAGTTAGCAGCAATAACATCTTCAAAGATCAAAACAATTTCATGAGAGTTTCTGATGATTTGGACTCTGCGTTAAAAACGTGGCTTTGCCTTTTCTTAAAACGAAATCATTCGGATTTGTTCCTCTTTGTTATCTTTCAAGACTTAAAAACTTTGTATATCGGTTGCAGCCGAGGACCCTGAGATTGTAGCCACCACTGGGGGCAATCCCAGGCAAGAAAACAGGAGAGTTTCTCACCTAGTTTTTGGGCAAATCCAGAATTTTATGCACTTAGTGCATGAAAAAATGGGCTAAACCATCAGTTGCCGATAGGGTAAGGGACAGGATTTAAATCACCAGCAAGCCTATTGTAGCAGCAGAGGGTACTTTTGCACGTGTGCAAACCTCTGTTGCTGTATATGTACAATGGCAAACTTAAAGGGATAAGCAGGATTTTTAACTTTAAAGGAAAAGTTAAAGAAAAATAGTCTAGGTGGTTTAAATAAGAATCATTTTATTTGAAGACAAAAAATGGAATATATTGTTAGAACACGATATTATTGGTTTAATTTGGACCAAGTTACATAGGAACGGTATATTTTTTAATGGATTACCTTGTGAAATGTTATCTAAGGTAAAGAACAAGCGAACCCATATGATTTTTTTTTTATAATTTCAAGTACTTACACAGGAATAACTTGAGAATTAGCAGTATTCCTGTAAGGAGAGGCACTATTGTTGAGTGAGGTGATGTCCAGTGAGGTTATAATGAATAATCATGGGCCTGGGGTTATGCGATGGAGACTGAGTTTTTTTTTAAACAAAGAAATGTAAAGTTTGTTCAGATCATGCTATCCAGGAACCAGAGAGCAGAAAAGAATTGTCAACGATATTGATGAAATGATGGAGAAACAAGGTCTTGTCCATTGGGAAACTGGCAGGGGAATTTTGCAGTCTTGCGCTCCAATGGCAGGGGTAGATAATGCAAAAGTCCATTGACCTTGGCAGGATTTTCTAGTTATGGGAGAGGTATGGCTGGAAAATCCCGCTCTGAGTGTTCCAAGTTTTTTTTGTTTGAAGCGGTGAAGTACTTCTCACAAGAGTTAAACATTCCTCTATAGTATGAATGTGCAAAGGTGGCTGAAGAATTAGCTGGACTATAAGAGCCTAGCTTCTGTCTTAATACAGCTTGGATCTACACAGCAGTGACAAAGGCCAAAAAAAGAGTTATTATCTAAGGAATTAAATGAATAAATGAATTTATGAATTGGGTGGCAGAGTGGCACTGTGGGTTAGCACTGCTGCCTCACAGCACCAGGTATCCAGGTTCAATTCCCAGCTTGGGTCACTCTGTCTGTGGAATTTGTACGTTATCCCCGTGTCTGCATGTGTTTGCTCCAGTTTCCTTCCACAGTCCAAAAGATGTGCGGGTTAGGCGGATTGACCATGCTAAATTGTCCCTTAGTGTCAGGGGGACTAACTAGGGTAAATGCGTGGGGCTGTGGGAATAGGACCTGGATGGAATTGTGGTTGGTGCAGACTCGATGGGCCAAATGGCCTCCTTCTGCACTGTAGGATTCTATGATTCTAATAGGGCATGTTAAAACCTGGAATCAGATGGAGTGTTTGATTTCTAAACAAAAAAGATAAATGTTGTTGTTAGTTGTAAAGTTTTTCCAGGGGTCATGGATGAGACAAGATAGTAACTATTGCATGTGTAAAATAATATGAGGAAATGAATGAGAGCAGGGGACACGGTTAGGGAAAATGGATGTAACACCAAATAGAAATTAGGAATGTGGGTGCAGTTCAATGGAATATATCACTTTGGTAATGAAGTGCGTTCTCATGAAAGAGTAGGTGAGATAAATGGCAACTTTCTCTTTGAGATATTTGTATCTCTGCCGATAAACTGCCTATGAAGCATTTTGAACATGACATGAAATCGAGGTCCTAGCTGCCCTCTCAAGAAAACGCAAAATATCTCTCAGCAATCTCTGAGGAAGATTTGTGGAGTTTTCCCTGCTATCCCGTCCAATAATTATCCCTCACCCAATCTCACCAAAATCAAATTATCCCAGTCAAAAAATTGATCGGTAACTTCCTGGCTCCCCAGCGTCGGATTTGTAGGGGCACTGCAAAGATCGGCTGGGGAATCTCTGTTGGAAGTTTCCAGGTAAGGGTTTACTCAGCAATTATCCAGAAGCATTAACTTTCCCTCAATAGTTGTGCTGGGAAGCATCCAGCAAAGCTAACTTTGGATGTTTCTGCCAGGATTATACTAATAGTTACTCAGAAAGAGTTAGACAAAATCAAAATGCTTCTAATGTTCACATAACTATTTTAAAGATCATTGACCTGTTCCCATGTGGGATGCATCCCACATTCCAGAACCATCAGGGGATTTCCCCCACAACTCCCTCCAACTAAGTACCCCCAACTCAACACAACTCTCATCTCACCTCTCCCAACCTGATCCCCAAACCCCCTCATTCAGCCCAACCCGGCCCTCACCCCACTCCAATAGACCAGACCTGACACCCACCCTATTCCAATTGACCAGACACAACCTCCACTCCCACCGCCCTCACCCCCTCCAATTAACCAGACTGCGACACCCATCCCTCCTTCAATCATTAATGATTGTCTAATGTGCATGGAGCTACCCACCAAATGGTGAGCACTTTCAGCACCCGACAAGTTAATATCACAAAATTGGATGCAACACTACATAGCTAAAGGCCCAATGAAATTATCCTTTTCCCCAAATTATGCTGATTCATTGAATGAGCGAATTGGCAAATCTTGAGTCAGATATTGTCAGGTATGTAAACGAAAGATGCAAATATAATCACCAATCATTTTAATGATCTTGTTCAAGCAAGCATGATGGGACAAAACAGTAAGCTCACAAATACCAAAGGGCTTTTTAAATATCTAGACAGAAAAATGGTTTGTTTACCACAAAAATGAAATCCATTGACATTCATGTCACTTATGTTGGATGAAACTTAGATATTTTCCTTCAACTTTTTCAACCAGTTCTCTTGCTCACTTATATCATGTTGTAAGCAAAAGAGCCAATAAAAAAATCTGCTGTTTGGAAAATCATAGAATCCCTACAGTGAGGAAGGAGGCCATTTGGCCCATCAAGTCTGCACCCAGAGAAAACCCATGCTACCATGGAGAAAACTTGCAAAATCCACACAGACAGTCATCCAAGACTGCAATTGAACCCAGGTTCCTGGTGCTGTGTGGCAGCAGCGCTAATGACTGTGCCACTGTGCTGCCTACAATCATACAATTCACACAATCCCATTCGCTCCATCGAGTCTGCAGCGACCACAATCCCACCCAGTCCCTATCCCTTTATCCCTACTTATTTATCCTACTAACCCCCAGACACTAAGGGACAATTTAGCAATATCAATCCACCTAGCCTGCACATCTTTGGATTGTGGGAGGAAACCGAAGCACTCGGAAGAAAGCCACGCAGACATGGGGAGAATGTGCAAACGCCACACGGACAGTGAATGACCCAAGCCGAGAATCGAACCCGGGTCCTTGGCACTGTGAGGCAGCAATGCTTACCATAACACAACAGCAAAACTTAAAAGTACATTTATCTGAAACGGGGATGTTCAGTTTGTTCTTAACACTAACAATTGTTAGATTTACATAATCAACATTACACCAGGAAGGGGGCCACTGGCTTCATGAAATCCACACTTGTATTTTTCTCCACGTGAATCTTGCTGCCTAGTCTCACTCCCTTCCCTGTCTTCATGTGTTTTTTCAATGCTCCCCCTTTTAGAAGCCACTCTGTAATCCTCTTCCAGCAATGTTTTGTGGGCTCTACTTCATCCTGTTTAAAGCCATGAACTTCACCTGACTGAGGTTGGTCAGTGAAATTTTTTTAAGTAAATTGGTATCAAATGCGCTCTTCATTGCTGTGTGTGTACAGAAAGGAATGGCACGAGTGGGAATCTTCAGGTAACCAAATTGTTATAAAATGCTGCTAAGTATGCTGTACATACTGTAGTAGCATACAGGGCGGGATTTTACAGCTTCGCTCATCCAGAAACAGACCTTCCCATTGTCTGTCCCTCACCCACACCAATTCCCATAGCAGGCAGGGCGTAAAATTTTGGCCAGTATATCAATGTGCTGGTGTGGAGCTGCAAGTTTGTGTATGTGGTCCGCCAATGATTAGTTTCAGATCTCCACTGTAAATAACATGAAAGGAAACAAATTGTTTTCCTGTGGGGCAATTCAGTGGCACAGACATTTGGGGCTGTTCTTGCATGACTGATTAAGAGAGTGAACTCTTGTAGGGTATTCTCCTGAAGGCGATGGCCAAGTGGTATTAACCCTAGACTATTAATCCAGAAACTCAACTAATGTTCTGGGGACCAGGGTTCGAATCCCGCCACGGCAGATGGTGGAATTTGAATTCAATAAAAAATATCTGGAATTAAGAATCTTCTGATAACCATTGCCAATTGTCGGAAAACCACATCTGCTTCACTCATGCCCTTTAGGGAAGGAAAATCTGCCATCCTTACCTGGTCTAGCCTACATGTGACTCCAGAGCCACGGCAGTGGTGTTGACTCTAAATTGCCCTCTGGCAACTCGGAAGGGCAATAAACATTGGCCAGCCAGTGACACCCATCCCACGAAAGAATAAAAGAAAAACCCAGAAGGGTGAGGGAGTTGAACGAGTACATAAACACTTAAGCGACAACACCATAGCTCATATAGTGGACAGCAAGCTGGGGTGAATAGTGAAGATCAGAGGAAGGCTATACTGGAGGTTGCCTTTGATGGTTAGAGTGCATTTACCAGCATTTTTACAACATAAATGGGTGATGTTAAGTCTGTGATGAGATGGATTGCATAGTCTATCAAAAGATCTGCTTTAAAGGACAGATGGATTTTTTTCTCATCCCATGCATTTTTAAGATAAAATTCTTCTGTCTATATTTATTCGGTTGAACCTGGTGTTCGGTTGAATGTGCAATAAGAAAGTGCCAGCTTGGATTTCTTTCCATCTAAATTCACTTTTAGGTCGGAAAAGTCAATCATTAATGATAAGCCTAGTGGTACTACCCCAGACTATTAATCCAGAAACCCAACTATTGCTCTGGGGACCAAGGTTCGAATCCCATCACAGCAGATAGTGGAATTTGAATTCAATAAAAGAAAAATCTGGAATTAAGAATCTACAGCTGACCATGAAACCATTGTCGATTGTCAGAAAAGCGCATCTGGTTCACTAATGTCCTTTAGGGGAGGAAATCTGCCGTCCTTACCTGGTCTGGCCTATATGTGACTCCTGAGCCACAGCAATGTGGTTGACTCTCAAGTGCCCTCAGGCAACTAGGGATGGACAATAAATGCTGGCCAGTCAGCGACGCCCATGTCCCACGAATAAATTTTTAAAAAGCGATTGAGAACAGGGCACAAGTTGGTTTTTAGTTCAAATTATTTTATAATTTTTTTTTTCCCAAGGTTTCTGATGGTGATACTTGCTCTTTTGGGGAAAACGACAAAGTCAGCTATGGGTTATTGTGAGCAGAATATAGTTTATGTGCGCTATGATATTCAAAGTCTGTCCATGTAGGCCCTCGCATTTTTATTGATTTTTCTGAAGGAGGATGTTTTTTGTGACTTGCTGATTTGGCCGTGCAAAATTTTTTGCATTGATTTTCCCCTTAAGGGTTTGACAAACTTTACTGCAGCGTCGGAGCCTAATATTTGATTTATATAGAACTCATGAATTCTTATTGCAATAAAGGTGAGCAATCTCAGGCAGAAATCAAGCCAAGTTCAAACCATTGTTCTGGTTGTAACTCGGGCCTGGCTTTAATGAAAATAAAAGAGACGACAGAGGCCAGTAAACCTGTAAATGTGAAGAGTTTATAAGGCCAATTTTCTGTATCTGACTGTCAATGGGTGCTCTTTTTAGAACTATACTGTTGCACAGCAAAATATTTCTCGAGGGTGATGGCAACTTGCAGCTGCAACAAGTGACGGCTCTTACCAACTTTTACAGATAGACCATAGGACACATCTTTTCCAGATGTATCACAGCTTGGTACAGCTCTTGCTCTGACCAAGACTGCAAGAAGCTACAAAGGGTTGTCCAACACAAAAACCAGCCTCCCATCCATTGACTCCATCTACACTTCCCGCTGCCTCGGAAAAGCAGCCAGCATAATCAAGGACCTCATGCACCCCGGACATACTCTCTTCCGCCGTCTTCTGTCAGGAAAAAGATACAATGGTCTGAGGTCACGTACCAACCGACTCGAGAACAGTTTCTTCCCTGCTGCCATCAGGCTTTTGGATGAATCTACCTTATATTAAGTTGATCTTTCCCCATACCCTAGCTTTGACTGTAACACTACATTCCGCACCCTCTCCTTTCCTTCTCTCCTATGTACTCCATGAACGGTATGCTCTGCCTGTATAGCATGTAAGAAACAATACTTGTCACTGTATCCCAACACATGTGACAATAAATCAATACAGCATGAAGTTAAACTGATGCTGTACCAAAGATTTTGATGGATGTATATTAAGAGGTAGGTTTTCCTGGCACTCGGTCTATTAGATCAGTGGGTCATGCCAAATCAAGTAAACTTAGTTGCAGAGATACACCAGTAAGGAAGTCTACCTGACTTCCTTGCAGCTGCTGCTCGTACCCCTGAATCTCCTTTTTTATTCATTTGTGGGGTTCGGGCTTCACTGTCTGGCCAGCATTTATTACCCATCCCTAGTTATCCTTGAAATTGAAGACAGTTGAGAGTCAACCACATTTCTGTGCCTCAGGAGCCGCATGTAGGCCAGACCAGGTAAGGACGGCATATTTCCTTCCCTAAAGGGCATTAGTGAACCAAGTCGGTTTTTTTCCAACAATGATATTTCTTGGCCATCAGTAGACTCTTAATTCCAGATATTTTTTACTGAATTCACATTCCACTATCAGTCGTGGCGAGGTTCAAACCTTGGTCCTCAGCACATTAGCTGAGTTTTTGAAATAATTGTCTAGTGATAATACCACTAGGCCATCACCACCCCCTACATACCTCCTCTTATCCACCACAACATGTCTCGTTACTTTGTAAACCTTTTGGTTGAAGAGAACATTGACACAATAGACAACAATTAGCAATTTTAGCAAACCAAAAGCATCTTATTATCAATGTAAAAGATGATAGTGACTCTCAGTCTGTCATTGCTAAGCTTGAGTTCCCTCGCTGGCTGATCATTGGCTCACTTTGACCTTGAAGTCATTTGATCTGTATTCAAGACGTTTTCATACCAGTTGCTAGAGTGTGCCCATTATTTCTTCAGGCTTCTTTGTAGGCAGTTCACAAAACCTTTCTGCCTGTTCCCTCCAGCTGATTTATGGCTGTGTATCGCATTCTACATCTGACGCCAAAGAACTGGAGATTTTACTGTCAAACTTTTACAAGCTCATGGGGACTAGCAAAACAAATCTGATTGAAGATTTATACGTCTTTTAGATGTGAGCTCATCTAACTATAATAATGGAGGTCGAGGCAGGACCACAAAATGTTTGGTACAACGTGATGATTGTGATATTGGAGTTTGTTATAACCAGAGCCCTTGTCTGCTCTGACCTCACCCTCATTTCCCTCCCACTTTGCCCATACCCCCCACCCTTACAAATGTTGACTTTAAAGGACTTTTGCCATTTTTTTATGCTGTGCATTAACCAGTGCAAGTGGTCTATGTAAATTTGGTTCAGGTTGATGTTGAAATTTTTTCACAGTAAGAAGTCTGACAACACCAGGTTAAAGTCCAACAGGTTTATTTGGTAGCACAAGCCACACGCTTTTGGAGCGCTGCTCCTTCGTCAGGTGAGTGGGAGTTCTGGTCAAAAACAGGGCATATAAAGACACCAACTCAATTTACAAAATAATTGTTGGAATGTGAGTCTTTACAGGCAGTCAAGTCTTGAAGATACAGACAACGTGAGCAGAGAGAGGGTTAAGCATAAGTTAAAGAGATGTGTACTGTCTCCAGCCAGGACAGTTAGTGAGACTTTGCAAGCCCAGGCAAGTCGTGTGGGTTACAGATAGTGCAACATGAACCCAAGATCCCGGTTAAGGCCGTCCTCATGCGTGTGGAACTTGGCTATCAGTCTTTGCCCTGCTCTGCGTTGTGTGTAGTGAAGGCCGCCTTGGAGAACTCTTAGCCAAAGATCAAAGGCCGAATGCCCGTGACTGCTGAAGTGGTCCCCAACAGGAAGAGAACACTCTTGCCTGGTGATTGTCGAGCGGTGTTCATTCATCCATTGTCATAGCGTCTGAATGGTCTCCCCAATGGACCATGCCTCAGGACATCCTTTCCTGAACCATAAAAGGTAGGCAACATTGGCCAAGTTGCAAGTGTATGTACCATGTACCTGGTGGATGGTGTTCTCACATGAGATGAAGGCATGCGTGTCGATGATCCAGCATGTCTTGCAGAGGTTGCTGTGGTCACTGTTCTTCTGAAGGTTAGGTAGTTTGCTGTGGACAATGCTCTGTTTGAGATTTGAAGGGGCAGCACTCTGAAAGCTCGTGGCTTGTGCTACCAAATAAATCTGTTGGACTTTAACCCGGTGTTGGTGAGACTTAGAACATAGGACATTACAGCACAGTACAGGCCCTTCAGCCCTCAATGTTGCGCCGACCAGTGGAATCAATCTAATGACCCTCTAACCTAAACTATTCCAATGTTATCCATATGCCTATCCACTGACCATTTGAATGCCCTTAAAGTTGGCGAGTCCACAACTGCTGTAAGCAGGGCATTCCACGCCCTTACTACCCTCTGAGTAAAGAACTTACCTCTGACATCAGTCCTATAATTACCACCTCTTAATTTAAAGCTATGTCCCCTCGTGTTAGCCATCACCATCCGAGGAAAAAGGCTCTCACTATCCACCCTATCTAACCCTCTGATCATCTTGTATGCCTCAACTTCTTACTGTGCTTACCCCAGTCCAATGCTGGCATTCCCACATCATGAAAATTTTTCGCCAGGTTAGATATCAACTAATTTTGATCAAACATGCATCGAGATGCATTCATGATTTCAGTTTCAGGGCTGAGAGGGTGTGCATTATCAGAAGCCCTAACTTTTGAATGAACTGGATTTGTCTGCTCCTCAGAAGAAAATGGAAGGTCTGAACGTTCCCTTGGGGATGTAATCTTAGGGGGGGGTGACACAGTGGGCACAGTGGTTAGCAGCTCCAGGGATTTGGGTTTGATTCCTAGCTTGGGTCTCTGTCTGTGCAGAATCTGCACGTTCTCCCCGTGTCTGCGGGGGTTTCCTTCAGCTGCTCTGGTTTCTTCCCATGGTCTGAAGGTGCTGGTTAGGTGCGTTGGCCACACTAAATTCTCCCTCAGTGTACCCAGACAGTTGCCGGAGTGTGGTGGCTACAGGAGTTTCACAGTAACTTCATTGCAGTCTGAATGTAAGCCTGCTTGTGACCTTAACGAATAAACTTTAGACTTAATTGGCAAGTTCCACTGAAATGTATGGCTGTTCTTTGCTTCCATTTTGCCAGTAGCAAACTTATACCAAAGTTTCTTGCCAATCTTATTAGCATAGGACAGAACGTAAAACTCAGATAAACCAGTGTAAATCAACCTCAACTAACCGAGCTGCAGGAAAGCACAGAACCCTCAACAATACATTCCTTCATTAAGTGTGAGAATTAAAGTTTGAAGCCATCTAACCATCATTCATGCACTGTAGATACAGCGCAGTTAAGAACATGCAATGACAGAAGCTGTCCAATTTTTAATATAATGCGTACTAATGCCATAAAAATGCTGACATAGAGAAGGAAAATACAATGCAGGTATCAGTAAGGAGTTTCTTTTTTTAAATTGCTTCTTTAAAAGAAAAATCACCATGAAACACCAAGAAACTTTATCTTGTTTCCTGCTCTGCCTAAAATTCTGGGTGTAATTTCGCACGCATTTTTGAACCAAGAAATTTATAGGTATGGTTGGGAGTTGAATGTTGATGGAATCAGTGGAATGCATCCAGGTTTAGAAATCAATGAATAGACATGAAGGATCGAGGAGATTCTACCCTCATAGCTGTTGGATACTTAAATCTGAATTTCCTCCATCTTTTTTACTCTGTAGGTTGGTTTTGCTCTACCGATTCCACATGACTTTTGCATTCCAATTTCATCCCAAAATATGCCACAGCACCACTGGAAGGGAAGTTTTCCCAATATTCAGACCATCATTGATTTACCCCTTTACTACCAGAAATATGAACTAGTCAATCAACTCTTTGCAGTTGGTGGGATCTTGCTCAGCACAAGTTGTCAGGTGCATTTCCCCTATCAAAACTCTAATGACTGCTGTTCATTGGTTGTAACATGTTTCGGAATGTCCCAATAACACAAAGAACTCAATACGAAACAAGTTTTTGAAATGACTTCAATCGGGCCATTGGGGTAGGCCTATTGAAGTATGAACTCCCTGATAAAGGATCCAATTGATGGGTCAATCAAGGAGTCTTTTCCTTGTACTTAACAGGGAGTGTCAGTTCCTCCGGCACTCTGGAGATAATAAGAAGTCTCACAACACCAGGTTAAAGTCCATCAGGTTTATTTGGTAGTAAACACCACTAGATTTCGGAGCACTGAATGCCTGTGACTGCTGAAGTGTTCGCCAACAGGAAGGGAACAGTTTTGCCTGGTAATTGTCGAGCGGTGTTCATTCACTCATTGCCTCTGATCTTCGGGTAAACATTCTCCAAGGCAGCCTTCACGACATACGACAGCACAGAGTCGCTGAGCCACAGAAACTGATAGCCAAGTTCCGCACACATGAGGACAGCCTCAACTGGGATCTTGGGTTCATGTCACACTGTCTGTACCCCTCCATGACTTGTCTGGGCTTGCAACATCTCACTTACCATCCTTACACATCTCTTAAACCTCTGCTTAATGCGATCTCCACTCACATTGTCTGCACCGTTAAGACTTGATTAGCTGTAAAGACTCACATTCTAATCAGTATTCTGTAAACTGTGTGTGCCTTTATATGCCCTGTTTGTGATCAGAACTCCTCACTCACCTGACGAAGGAGCAGCGTTCCAAAAGCTAGTGGTGTTTACTACCAAATAAACCTGTTGGACTTTAACCTGGTGTTGTGAAACTTCTTACTGTGTTTACCCTAGTCCAACGCCGGCATCTCCACATCATGAATACCCTGGAGATAGACTGCTAACTACTAGCACTCTGCGTACTGCTGTTAAAGTTTGTAAATGTAAGGATTTTGGTGAAGGCACTTCTGCCTCCTAAGACTTATTACAGCTCTTTCCTTCCTTAATTGACATTATCTTCTAATCAACTTGCCCAGATGGCAAAATGACTCACAAAGCTTCACTTATATTTAGTTGGAATAGATACATTCAATTGTTCAGTGACATGGAACTTGATTGCACCATATCCCGTATAACTTTTCTTTGATCTGTCAGTGAAAATAGTCATCATTAGTACCCACTTACCTGTTGCCTTTTACCCACTGGTCCTACGTTACTATCAGCTTTTCTACCCTGTCCCTAAACCATACCTTACCGGCTATGAAACTGCTCAGTATGCCTGCTGCATAATTGCAAAAATAGGGGAAAAAATGAACAACTCTTTTTTATATGATATAGCGAATCTCGAGCAACAAATCTTTCTCCTGGCTTTTGACATCAGTGCTGTTGTTCGATAGAACTGCAGCCTTGAAACCTATCCTATCAGGTTTTCTATATTGATGATGAAGAACCTATGGATCCAGATCAGGTCTTTTGGACAGGCACAGATGTAGTTTTTAAAAGGAGCTTCTCTATCCAGACAAAAGTCGTTGAGATTTTATTAGCTTCAGTGCATTGGTAATTTGACAATATTTCCACTGTAGACAGTCAGTTTAGGTCTATTGTTATCCATGGCAATGACTTGATGGCTTAGAAGTATGTGGAAGCCAGGTCCATCAGTGATGGATGTTTTATCAGTTCCTTGTAGAACTATTAAGTGTCTTGCTTCATGGAAGAGAAAATAAAAGCACATCACCCCACTGCAAGGGCACCTTAGTCTGTTGCTGCACAGATGCTTATGAGCCCCGCCAGAATGATGGTAAATTGAGTCATAAGCCCACTAAGTTAAAGAAACAAAAGGCAATTATTTTTTAAGTGAAGTGTGTTGACATGCAGTTAGGACAGTCTGAACGAACACAAACAGCGCTGGGTTTATTAATTGAAAACAACGCTTTGTCGAAAATAATACATTTTAATTCATACTGTTTCTTGTTCTTTTTTTGATATTTTCCTGACACGTTTAAACTTTAGTAAACACAAAAGAAAAACATTTCAGAAATGAAGATTAATCTAAATGAATAGCTGGGAGCAAATTGCTATAACTATCTAAATTGAACATGCACACAGTCTTACTAATAAAGATAAGATGGTAGCAGTATCCCTGCTATGAGCTATAGTGACAGTGTATGACTGACTCTAAGCTCTTTGCCTAATGTTGCTTTCCACTGTCTTACATATGCAAATGTATTTTTTCCCCTATGAAGAATTGAAGACATCCATTTTGGTGGTTTAAATTGCTGGGGCAGTCAATGTCTTCTGTCTTATTGCTGCTTAAGTTCAAAATATTATTCAACAAGCTGGTGTCAGCCCCTTTGATAAACATATTAAAAAAGTTGAGGCAGAGGAAAACTGAACTGTACATAAGATTAGTCTTTCTCAAGGATAAAGTTGGTAGACCAAAGGGACATTATCGGTCATTCTGAAGTAAGCACAAATACTTCTTTGAACATGCAAGCCAATTATCACATGCAGTTTGTTTTTGGCTTCTGCGCTTTTTATGGGGTTAAATGAATAGACTATTAATACAGCCCAAAGATAAATTTGAAGAATCTGCATTGTTTTTCCTTAGCCTTTTGCTTGTTGATGTATTTCACTCCATTAAAGTGAGCTATGGCAGGAATTGCAAAACAAGATATAGACTTCCTTAATACTAATTCTTTAATTATTAGTAACATAGCACACGAAGCACCTTGGGATGTTTTATTATGTTAAAGAGGCTACATAAATACAAGCTGTTGGACATTGTGCATGGAAAATAAATGTTTGCAGTGGGATAATTTCAAATTTCGCATTGCTCCAAATCTGTTAACTGCTAAGTGTAGGAGGACGCCGTTAGTGGTAGTTAATGGTAGTTAACTGTAGCTGAAAATGTTGAGTTATATCATTTGCCTAATATTTTTCTCACTAACTTTTTCATTCAGTGCACCTAAAAGAGCACCAGCAGGGGGCTTGCTTTGGCTATGTGAATGAGAGTGAATGAGTGAAGAAGCATGTTTTTGTTTGGAAGAGAGTTGAAAAATGAATGTCGCTGCTTCCAGTCGGGCTTTGCTCAGCTTCCTTTACTTTCCTCCCATCCTAGGCACTGCTGACACTGGAGAATGATCTAATCCATTCAGTGTCCTTCTACCTAGTAACATGTGTGTACGGCACATAGCACTCTGACCCTGCCAGATAACATGGGATGCCATGTGTAGCTGCACGGTAACTTCTGCTGCCGTGAACTAGTTGCTTCAATAGGCTTTGTCCCCGCGTAACTCTTGTCAGTTAAGGTCAAGATCAACAACTGAAGAGAGCTTGCTGTTTTCTGATTTCATTTCGGGGAAACTCATTCTATTTACACAGAGTGCTATAGTTCAGATTAGCCCTGAAGCTGAAATGAATTTGGATTAAAGGGCTCTATATAAATGGATCTTGAGCACCAGCATTTCAGAAGACTGAAGAATACATTGAGGCATCAATGGTTTTTTGAAACTGTCTTCAAAAGGCAGGAGATTTAGCCTTTGATTTGACATTTTCCAACTAGAGATTCAACAGCAAGAATCCAGTGGGTTGAATGAATTGTTTGATAATGCTTAAACCGGCACTGTGATAAGGGAGTGATGTATTTTTCTAAACTGTTGTAGCATGCCACAGAAAAGATCGGACCAATTCTTAGTCAGGATTGATAACTCTGAGATTTCACTGCAACAAATCAGTGATGGTTTCTCCGCAAAAATAGCGGCACGGTGACTCAATGATTAGCACCACTGCCTCACAGCGTCAGGGACTCGGTTTCTGGCTTGGGTCACTGTCTATGCGGATTCTGCATGTTCTCCCTGTGCCTGTGTGGGTTTCCTCCAAGTGCTCCGGTTTCCTCCCACAGTCCAAAAGACGTGCTGGTTAGGCGGATTGGCCATATTCCTACAGTGTAACCAAGCAGGCGCCTGAGTGTGGCGACTACAGGATTTTCACAGTAACTTCATTGCAGTGTTAATGTAAGCCTACCTAATTAAAAAAACTGGTCTAAATGCTGTGTGACACCATTGACCCTATAAATCACTCCCCTCCCCACCTGACTATCCCACCAATCATGCCCCAACTACCCGTCCTGACCATATATAACTAAGCCCCTGAACAGACTTGACTACCCCTCCCAACCAACTCAACCCCGTTCAACTCAATCGACGCCTGACCAAATCAACTCAAGCCCATCCTGGCCAAATTAACTGCCCACCTCCGACTGACTCGCCCACCCCTCCTGACCAACTCGACAATCCCCTCCCAACTGATTCAACCAAACATCCTGCTGACTAACCCAACCACTTCTTCCCAATTAATTTGACCAAACCCTGCCGACCGATTCGACAACCCCTCCCGACCAAACCCAACCATCCCTCTCAACCAGACCCCCACCAGCCACTGGTCAGACCCAATTACCCCTCAAACCAAATCCGACCACACCCCTGACCTGACTACTCACCTCTCCCATTAAATCATTAAAAAACTTGAGACCCTGAATAACTTACTAAAAATGAACAACTGCTGGTGTGAAAGTGTGTCCTCTCCATTCTACCTCCACCCTCAAACCATCAATTGTCACATGTATTAACATACTGTGATAAGTATTGTTTCTTGTGCCCTATATGACAAAACATACTGTTCATAGAGAAGAAAATGAGAGAGTGCAGAATGTAGTGTTACAGTTACAGAAGAGCAAGATCAACTTAATGCAAGGTAAGTCCGTTCAAAAGTCTGACAGCAGCAGGGAAGAAAATGTTCTTGAGTCGGTTGGTACATGACTTCAGACTTTTGTATCTTTTCCCCAAAGGAAGAAGATGGAAGAGAGAATGTCCGATATGCATGGGATCCTTAATTATTCTGGCTGCTTTGCCGAGGTAGCGGGAAGTATAGACAGAGTCAATGGATAGGAGGCTGGTTTGCGTGATGGATTGGGCGACATTCACATTGTAGTTTGTGTCCCGGAGTTTGGGAATGGCAATTTGAACCCACATCCTTTTGATTCGAAGGTGAGAATGTACTACAGAGACAAGCTGATGTGAAGGATGAACAGAGATAGCACCGGGTTTCTCACATTCTCCGATGAGTGAACAAGATTGACCAGCAGTATCACACCTGAATTTAGTAATAAGTGAAACTATCCAGCAACAATGTTCCAGCAGCTCATGGCAGACACAACGCAAGTAGTCCATTAGGCAAAGGAACATTGCTGAATATGTTCATGTGTAATGCATTCCTTTCATTCAAATATTTTTGCTCATTTTGTGTGAGATTTGCTGCAGTGGGTTTGAAGACAAACAAGTGAGTGAGGAACCCATAATGGTGAGTTGATGTCTTCCAAGAAATGAACATGGCGGCTTAGCCAAATTTTTAAATCTGGAATACATCAGCAAACTGCCTCAAACCAAACCAGACACTACGAGTGTCCTGGAATACTTTATTAAAATGCTTAAATCATATACTCACCTTCATATACCCATCATTTGCTATTTGCAGGAGAGAATTCCATATTTCCTTTCATGGAAGCAGCTGTTTCCTAATTTCACGCCTAAAAGGTCTGGATCTAATTTTTAAACTACACTCCCCTTCCCACCAAACCGTAGAAATAGGAGGAGGCAATGGCATCATGGTATTATCAACAGACTAGTAATTCAGAAACACAGAGCAAGATCTGGGGACCCAAGTTCGAATCCCACCAAGGCAGATGGTGAAATTTGAATTGAAGAAAGTTCCGGAATTAAAATTCTGCTGACGACTGTGAAACCATTATCAATTATCATAAAAACCCATCTGGTGTCCTTCAGGAAAGGAAATCTGCCAACCTTACCCAGTCTGGCAGGCATGTGATTCCAGGCCAATAGCAAAGTGGTTTCAAATGCTCTGAAATAGACGGCAGTTAGGGGTGGACCATAAATGCTGGCCCAGGCAGCAACACCAGTGTCCCATGAGTGAATTTTGTAGACCTCTATCTTGTTGCCCCTCAGCCTCCATCTTTCCCATGAAAATAATCAAGTTTATCCAATCTCTCCTCAGACCAAAAACCCTAAACCTAAAACCTGGCAAAGTTAGCACATTATATTTCACAGTTAGATTATTTTACATAAGACAGAAAATTATCCAAATTAAAGACCTCTGTCTTCCTTAGAAAGCATTTAGCAAAACACTTTGCTCGTTATGTGCAGGTGGAATCTTCCAAATTGTGCCAAGAGGTGACATTGTATAATTGATGTTCATCATTAGAATGATGACAACTCGATTGGCCCTGCTCCTTCACCCGTAGAAACCACTGGACAAACTCTTCCTTATGACGTTCTGCCCCGCTTCCTGCCCACTGGCTTCGCACTCCCTCAGCCTGCCATGGTTGAGGGCATAGCAGAATTGACATCATTGAGTTTCTGTGCATGTGTGGAGCAATGTACATGCACAGTCTATGGTTACCTTGCATTAACAAGAGACACAGCAATTCTATAAATAAAGTGCTGTACCTATGTGATGAAGGCATATATGACATGCAGCTTATAAGAGTCTGTATGTATGTATGTAACATATAGATAAGTCTTTGTTATACATATTATATATGGGGATGTCTGTGTACAACATATAAACATACAAACATATAATGTGCATATGCTTGTGTATTGGGTTAGATGCATGCGGTGCATTTCTTTCAGACTGGCAATACCAGTTACATTTGGATCAGCTGTATCCTTCAGCCTGATCAACAAATCCTGCCCAATTATTTGTCCTATTTGGTCTGAAAATATTGTCCAACACAAATATAGTTAAACAAGTCCATAACATAATGCAAGAAAGTTAGGTAACAGTATTGATCACTTTGTAAACCAGGATAAGCTATAACATTTAGACACCTTTTGGATCTGGTGATGCTCACGGCATTATGAACCTAGTTTAAAGTTTATTAGTGCCACAAGTAGGCTTACATGAACACTGCAATGAAGTTACTGTGAAAATCCCCTAGTCGCCACACTCTGGTGCCTGTTCGGGTACACTGAGGGAGAATTTAGCATGGCCAATGCACCTAACCAGCACGTTTTTCAGATTGTGGGAGGAAACCGGAGCCTCTGGAGGAAACCCACTCAGACACAGGGAGAGTGTGCAGACTCCTCACAGACAATGACCCAAGCCGGGAATCGGGAACCCGGCCCCTGGTGCTGTGAAGCAGCATTGCGAACCACTGTGCCACCAAATCAAATGCCTTTAACACTTAAAATAATAATAAACTGTGATTATTATGCTGAAAGGTAAACACTCTTTGCTCCACCTACCCTAACAAAGGAAACTAACATCATGGTCAACTTTCCTCACAACCAGTCCTACTGTACTCAGCTCCTGATAGAAGCAAGCTGTTCCCCTTATGCACAAGTTAATCTTCAGCTGCAGTGATGTAGAGAGGCGCTGCATACTTCTGTCCTGTACTCTGTCCCATTAATCACCCATTAACGATCCATAGTCACATAACAAAAAAACCCACAGAATGTGTTAATAGCCTACTCATAAAAGATGAGAGAAAGCTGATGTGCTATTTTAATTCACTCGCCCATATGTTCCTAATGTAGTGTCTGTCAGCTATCCAATAAAGTTTGCTTTATTTTTATTTCGAAACAATGACTGTACTTTGACATGTGACTCAACATAAAAGCCTGTAGCGAAGGGCTGAGCGCTGCTTGTGTGGTCTGAGATGCACTAGGTGGCTGGCAATTGGTCATTTTAACTGGTAATGTCACATGACTTTCGGTCACATGGCTCATAAATTTCACCAAATTTTCCTTTTTGGTAAAATTGAACACTTTTACTTTCTCACGAGGTTTCCAACTTGGGAGGTAATCTCCTGCGAGAAAATAATTCTTTACAATAAAAGCTTCCTGAATAATAACAATTTGGATTTATATGTTATCAGAATAAAGGCTTTTCACATTAGACAGTGCAGATACTGAGCAGCGATTGGAGTCAAGAGAAATGACCAAAGGCAGGGTGAAAAAGATAGGTGTGGGAAGATGTTTAAAGGCTTGAGAGAATTAGCGAGTCAAAGGGGAGAGAGCTGAAGAACGTACAGCTAAGCTGGCTGTGGGTTCTGGGTGGAAGGAATACACAAAAGTCAGAGAACCAAAGTTGCATAGACTTTGGAGCCCTAAAGACAGCTGTGAATCAGGACATGGATTCCGAATTCATTGGAAAACCATAATTTTTAATTCATTTGTAGGACATGGGACATCAATGGCTGGCCAGCATTTATTGCCCTTGGGGGCTGTTAAGAGACAAACAACTCTCAACTTACCCAGCTCACCTACCACGTTGTCCGTTCTGATTGGGGAGGCAATGGGCTCATAGCATTATTGCTAGACTAAATCCAGAAACTCAGATAATGTTCTGGAGACCTGGGTTCAAATCCTGTTACTGTAGCTCCGGAGTCACATGTAGGCCAAACCAGGTAAGGATGGCAGATTTCGTTCCCTAAAAGACGTTAATGAACCAGATGGGTTTTTGCAACAATCAACAATGATTTAATGGTCATCAATAGATTCTTAATTCCAGATTTTTTTTAATTGAATTCAAATTCCACCATCTGCCATGACAGGGTTCAAATCCGGGTCCCCAGAGCATTAGTTCAGTTTCTGGATTTAATCTAGTGATAGACCATTGCCTCCGCAGTCAGTAAGGACAGGATGGTAGGTGAGCTGGATTGGATGGTGTTCTTTTTAACTAGTTGAACTTTGTGCAGGTTGGAAGACAGGTGAGATGGGCATTGGGAAAGCAATTCTTCAGGAAAACAAATGAGCATTTCAGTGGCACTGAGGTGTGAGATAGAGGTGGGGACCAGCAGTATTGGGGAAGGGACCTAGATGATGGATAGGAAAAGGATTCCACCAGCCAGGCAGAGACACAAGATTACTGACACCCCATAAATGAGATTCAGGCAGGGGCCAATATCATGTATCAATTATTTGAATCATACAACATGTGTGTGATTGAGGTGGGGGAATTACTTTATCTGTTGCAGTAATTTTCAACTTACAAAGTCCCACAAAATAACAGCTGAATCTCACATTTGCTAACATATTTACGCAGATGATAACCTTCAACTGATGTTTCTTACGTTGTGCACCATCTGTTTTTTTAATGTGGATTATTGTTCAATTACAGCTGCCATGGAGGTGCAGTATTTAGTTATTTTTTATCCATTCATGTGATGTGGAGTTTGTTGGCTCAGCCAGCATTTATTGTCCATTCCTGGTTCCCCTTAAGAAGGTGGCTGTGAATCCTTGAAGTCCCAGAAGTGTAGATAACCCCACAATGTTGTTTAGGAGGGAGTTCCAGGATTTTGACCCAGTGACAATGAAGGAACGATGATATATTTCCAAGTCAGGATAGGGAGTGACTTGGAGGAGGACCTCCAAGCAGTGGTGTTCCCATGGAGCTGCATGGCTCTGTGGTCTGTGGGTAGACCTGTACTAATTCAATTTGTATTCTACAATCCTAGAGACAGCCAGATGGTGACCATTCTGTCCATCTTTACTATCTCAATGCTGGTTTTATGCCAGAATTTATCTCTGTTCCATTTTAATGTCTTTTTCCTTTAATTATTTGGTCTGATTTCCACTTTAATTCCATGACTTGTCTGAGATAAAGTGGCAAGTTGAAATTACGTATTCTATATTCCAATAACCTTCAATGGAAAGTGATCATCCATTTTCCTCTCCTTATACTTAGATGATCAGTCTTAAATTATTGCCCCTTTATTAGTGAAAAGAACATTTTCCCATTTACCCTCGCTAGGTTTCAAGATTAGTTAACAAATAATGTTTAAGTGAAGTTACGTAACAAGCTCCTGGAGGAGTGATATATATGACCATAACTTCCAAGCTCTGGGGAGGTGGGAACTGTACAAACTGGATAGGTTACACCTGGGCAGGACTGGGACTGGTGTCCTGGGGGACTGTTTGCTAGAGCAGTTGGGGAGAGTTTAAACTAATATGCCAGGAATGGGAACCTATATAAGGACTCTGCGAAGGAGGGAGCAAGGACACAAACAAGAGGTACAAAAGGGAATAAGAAAAGTGATAGGCAGAGAAACCCAGGACAAAGTTCAAACAGGGCCATAGAGAAAAACACTGGGATCAAGACAAACAACGCTAAGAAGACAAGCTTAAAGGCTCTGTACCTTAATGCACGGAGCATTTACAATAAAGTAAATGAACTAATATTGCAGATAGATACAAATGGGTAGGATACAATTGGGATTACAGAGACATGGCTGCAGGATGACCAGGGGTGGGAATTGAATGTCCCAGGGTATTCAAACTTTAGGGTGGACAGGCATAAAGGAAAAGGTGGTGGAGTGGGATTGCTGGTTAATGAGGAAATTATCACAATAGTGAGAAAGGATATTAGCTCTGACAATGTGGAGTCTGCATGGGTAGAGTTAAGAAATAACAAGGGGCATAAAACATTAGTGGGTGTCATATAGATCCCCAAACTGCAGCGGTGATGTTGCAAATGGCATTAAGTACAAAATTAGTGATCCATGTGATAAGGAGATACCACTGATCATGGGTGATTTTAATTTGCACACAGACTAGGCAAATCAAATTAGCCACAATGCTGCAGTGGAGGAATTCCTCAAGTGTATTTGGGATGGTTTTCTTGACCAATATGTGGAGGAAGCAACTAGAGAGCAGGCCATCTTAAACTGGGTACTGTGTAATGAGAAGGAAATCATTGCCAATCTAACTGTACGAGACCCCTTAGGGATGAGTGACCATAACATGATAGAATTTTTTATCAAGATGGAGAGTGTAGTAGTTGATTCGGAGACAAGGGAGCTGAACCTTAATAAAGGAAGCTATGAGGATATGAGATGTGAGTTGGCCTTGATATATTGGAGAGGGTTACTTAAAGGGATGACAGTGGATAGACAATGACAAACATTCAAGAAATACATAGGGGAACTGCAGCAACTGTTTATTCCTGTCTGGCACAAAAGCAAAATGTGTAAGAGGGCCAATCCATGGCTTCCAAAGGAAATTAGAGAGAGTATCTGATCTAAGGAAGAAGCATTCAGGTTGACCAAGAAAAATAATAGGTCTGAGGATTGGGAGCTGTTTAGAATTCAGCAAAGAAGGGCCAAGGGTTTGATTAGGAAAAGGAAAATACAACACGAAAGTAAGCTTGCAGGGAACATAAAAGCTGACGTTAAGACTGTCTATAGATACATGAAGAGAAAGAGGCTGGTGAAGACAAATGTAGGTCCCCTACAGACAGAAACAGGGGAATGTGTAATAGGAGACAAAGGAATGGCTGAGCAACTGAATATTTGGTTCTGTTTTCACAAAAGAGGACACAAATCAGATGCCAGAAATAGAACATAGACCATAGATCACAGAACACTAAAGCACAAACAGGCCTTCGGCACACAAGTTGCACCGATCATATCCATACCTACAAGGCCATAGAGCTATCTGTAACTCCCAATCCCATTAAGTCCCATTAAATGTTGGAGAATGCAAGATTTAGTGAGAGAGAAGAACTGAGCGAGATCAATATTAGTAGAGAAATGGTGCTGGGAAAATTGATGGGATTGAGATAAATCAATGATAACCTACATCCCAGAGTACTTAAGGAAGTGGCTCTAGAAATAGTGGATGCATTGGTGGTCATTTTCCGGGAATCTATTGACACTGGAACAGTCCCTGCAGATTGGAGGGTAATGAATGTCACTGCAATGTTCAAAAAGAGAGGTAGAGAGGGAGGGAATTATAGCCCAGTAAGCTTAACATCGGTAGTGGGGGAAATTCTCAAATCCATTATCAAGGACTTTATAGCAGAGCATTTAGAAAGTAGTGGCAGGATCAGAGACAGCATGGATTAATGAAGGGCAAATCATGCTTGACAGATCTGTTGGAATTCTTTGAAGATGTAACTAGTCGAGTTGACAAAGGGAACCAGCAGATGTGGCCTATTTGGTCTTTCAGAAAACATTTGACAAAGAGATGATCGTGCAAGATTAAAGCGCATGGGATTGGAGGAAATGTATTGAGATGGATAGAAAACTGGTTGGCAGAGAGGAAACAAAAAGTAGGAATTAATGGTGCTTTTCAAATTGGCAGGCAGTAACTAGTGGCGTGCCACAGGGATCAGTGCTAGGACCCCAGCTATTCACATATGTATTAATGATTTGGATGAGGGAACAAAATGTAACATCCCAAAGTTTGCAGATGACACTAAGTTGGGTGGGAGGGTGAACTGTGATGAGGACGCAGAGATCCTTCAGAATGATCTGGACAGGTTGGGTAAGTGGGCAAATCAATGGCAGATACAGTATAATTTGGATAAGTGTGAGATTATTCACTTTGGAAGCAAAACCAAGAAGGCAAATTACTACCTGAATGGTTGTAAATTGGGAGGGTGGAGTGTGCAGCAAGACCTGGGTGGCCTTGTGCACCAGCCATGGAAGGTAAGCAAGGATGTGTTGTTGCAGTCATACAGGGACTTGGTGAGGCCACACTTAGAGTATTGTGTGCAGTTTTGGTCTCTTTTTCTGAGGAAGGATGTTCATGCTCTTGAGGAACTGCAGCAAAGGTTTACCAGGCTGATTCCAGGGATGGCGGGACTCATGTATGAGAAGACAGTGACTTGGTTAGGATTGTTTTTGCTAGAGTTGAAAAGAATGAGGGGCGATCTCATGGAGACTTATAAAATTCTAACAGGTCTAGACAGGATAGACGCAGGGAGGATGTTCCTGATGGTGGGGAAGTCCAGAACCAGGGGTCACAGTCTGAGGATTCAGGGTAGACCATTTAGGACAGAGCTGAGGAGATATTTCTTCACCCGAAGAGCGGTGAGCCTGTGGAATTCATTACCACAGGAAGTGGTTGATGCTAAAACATTGAATAATTCAAGAGGTGGCTGGATATAGCACATGGGGCAAATGGGATCAAAGATTATGAGGAAAAAGCAGGGTTAGGCTATTGAATTGGATGATCAGTCATGATCTTAATGAATGGCGGAGCAGGCTCAAAGGGCCAAATGCCTCCTCCTACTCCTATCTTCTATGTTTCTATGTAATTTCCAAGCTCCCCAGCGTCAGATGTGGGGGGCATTGGTATCCTAGAATGTCAGGAAATCTTTCTCAGAACTTCACAGGTAAGCATTTGAATGGCAATTGCCCAGAAGATGCAAATTTCCACTAGGCAATTGCCCTGCACTGTGAACCATCTGAAAATGCAATTTCAATTGTGAACTTTGGATGGTTCTGCCAGGGTTACACCAATAATTATTCAGAAAGGGTTATGGGAATTAAAGTCTGTTCTAACCATTGTAAAGACCCAAACTGCTTCTCCCCACCAGCCCCCCCACAAGCTCAGAGGTATCTCTGACCTCTGACCTCTCGGGGGGGGTCTTCCCTCCCCCTCCGGCAGGCAGGCCTGGCCCAATCCTCCGCTCTCAAGATCTGACCCAAGCCCACTGTCCTGACCGGACCAGACCACCCACCCCACCAAGCAGGCCCAACTCGATCCCAAACCAATTTCTCCAGAGAGCAATGTTACGAGACCACCCCCCCCCCCCCCCCCCCCCCGTTTATTTTTGAAATTATGACTTTTAAATGAGCTGGAATTTCACTATTTGAAATGAGGCTGAACAAACTGCTTTAAAAAAAGGCCATCTTGCCAAATGAGGAGGAGAAAACTAAGGCATGCTCAGGGGAGGGTGAAAAGAGGGACACTTGCTATAATTCAGAGACCCACTGAAACCCATGCCTGTCTAAGGGAGAATAACTAAAATGCAAAAGTGCTGCATATTGAAACAATGGCTGCCAAACACAGAGCTACCCAAATCCCCTCGGAAATACACAACGGGTGAAGTATAACAGGCCAGGCTGCAGACACAGCAGAAAATTTACAAAAACAATTCCAGCAGAAGAGGTAGGTTCACAGCAGGGCCCTCTTCCTCCTTCTCTTTTGGAAACAGTGTATCATTCGATTCAGAAAACATTGTTACTAGACATCTGCCAGCCAATTGAGATGTCAGAATAATTGCAATATCTTCTACATCTGATTGCATCCATGCAACCAGATAATACAAATCTGCTACAACATTTAAAATCTATAGCTAAAGAACGATCAAAGGACACTTAACCATATATTATTTTCAACATTTTTTATTGGACTCGAACCTCCCTTATCTCTGATATGTATGTGTGTGTGGGCCCAAAGACTGCCTAAGGGCAAAATGCTTGATGTCACATTCTTATTATTTTCCCTTGGGTTTAGTTGTTAATAAATTGCTCTTTCTTTAACTCACAAAACCCTTGTCTCTTTCGCTCCTCATTACTCTCTGCGTAAATAGTTTAATGTATGGGATGGCATGGTGGCACAATGGTTAACACTGCTGCCTCACGTCTTTGGACTGTGGGAGGAAACCGGAGCATCCAAAGGAAATCCACGCAGACATAAGAGACTGGCCAGGGACCCGAGTTTGATTCCTGGCTTGGGTCGCTGTCTGTGTGGAGGTTGCACCTTCTCCCCGTATCTGCGTGGGTTTCCCTTGGGTGCTCCGGTTTTTTCCCACAGTCCAAATATGTGTGGATAAGGTGGATTGACCATGCTAAATTGCCCCTTAGTGCCGGGGGGACTAGCTAGGGTAAATGCATGGGATTATGAGGATAGGGCCTGGGTGGGATTGTGGTCCATGCAGACTTGAAGGGCCGAATGGCCTTCTTCTGCACTGTAGGGATTCTATAAACACATTTGGAAAAGGAAAAGACTCTTCAAAAAGAAAGAAAACACCCTTTGTTGTGACAAACCAGAAGGGTTGTAGCATGGGCAGCCAGTTCATAAATAAAAATCATTTCATTAGCTTGTCCATATTATTGAAGGAAACTTCACACCCACTGTCTTGGAAATTCCTGCCAGTTATTTGTGAAGAAATAATTAAAAGGGCAGGAGTTGGGATAGGATTTTTAAAAACACGCAAGCCAGCTGCAAAAGCAGTTGCGCCTGTTAATAACTAAGCTGTGAGGGGTTTCAAAAAATGTGGTCCGCAATTAAGATATCCAATGATCGGGGGCTTGTGATTTTTTCTTCGAATCAGCAGGTTGTGGGTACAATACCAGTCCAAAGATACAAGTACAAAATCCAGGCTGACGCTACAATTCAGGACTGAGGGAGTGCTGTACTGTTGAAGGTTCAGTCTTTCAGATGAGATGTTAAACTGAGGCCTCTACACCTCAGAAGACATAAAAGATTCCACAGCACTATTTTGAGGAGGAAATAATCGAACTTGGGCAAACTGAAATATATAGGAGGGTATTCTGAGGGCCCGCGGGAATCCAGATGCCCCCCACTGAATGGGGCGTTGGTCAAAGATCGGGATTCCTGCCAGGCATGAAGGCAATTGAGATTCACTTGACCAGCCCCAATCATATTCCTGCTCTATTACTCCTATTACCGGATCGGGGACCCAATTAAAAAGCTCTGTTTTAACTCTCACTAGCAGGCTTGAAGCCTTATTCAGTGCCCTCCCACCACTCACCCGCCTGCCCACAAATGGAATTTGATATTAAATGCATCTGAAGTACCCTCCCGCCATCCCAACCATCTCCACTGCCATTGTTCCTAACCACAATGTTTACAATGATTCTAAGCCTGATTGACAGCTGTGATTTCTTCAAATAGGTTAAATAGTTTCACTTCTTCTTTTGCAGACCACTTATTCCCTTTGAAGAAACCACAGCTATCAATCAGGTTTAGAATCTTTGTAAACATTTTGGTTGGGAAGATTGGGTGGGGGGAGGCAGGGATTACTTCAGATCCATTCAACTGTGAAGGGAAAGGTAAATATACACAGCTGACTGGAGGCTGAGTAGATACCCATTGAACTTCAATCAAAACCTATTTCAAAGCACTGCACAATGAAATTGAAAGAGATCAAAGGTTTTCAATGGAGTTGAAAGGATTTCAAAGCATTCAAACTTTCCAGGAAGGCTCAGAAATTTCAAATAAAAACAGTGTGACTAGATTGGGGCTGAGTGGACAGTTATGGAGAAGGGACCTCCTCTACCAGCCCTCCCCCACCCCCCACTCCCTCCCCCTGGAGAAATTGCATTTTCCTCACTATCAGAGGACTTCAAAGGCAACCGCTGACAGGGAGAAAAGAAAACCCATGCTGCAGAATGGAGTGCTGCTGTGATTTAAAATCCTGCCAGCTGTCCAGGGGGCATGGAGATTAAAGTGACCAGTTTTCACAGCTGACAGTCGGGAATGAAGATATTCAGCTGCCTGAAATCACCATGATGTGGAGATGCCAGCATTGGACTGGGGTAAACACAGTAAGAAGTCTCACAACACCAGGTTAAAGTCCAACAGGTTTATTTGGTAACGCAAGCCACTAGTTTTCGGAGCGCCACCCCTTCAGGTGAGTGGGAGTTCTGTTCACAAACAGGGCATATAAAGACACAAATTCAATTTACAAAATAATGGTTGGAATGCGAGTCTTTACAGGAAATCAAGTCTTAAAGGTACAAACAATGTTAGTGGAGAGAGGGTTAAGCGCAGGTTAAAGAGATGTGTATTGTCTCCAGCCAGGACAGTTAGTGAGATGTTACAAGCCCAGGCAAGTCGTGGAGGTTACAAATAGTGCGACATGAACCCAAGATCCCGGTTGAGGCCGTCCTCATGTGTGAGGAACTTGGCTATCAGTCTCTGCTCAGCGACTCTGCGCTGTCGTGTGTCATGAAGGCTGCCTTGGGGAACGCTAACCCGAAGATCAGAGGCCTTCACAATGCCAGGGGAGACCTTCAGGTCTGCCAGGGCTAGAAGGGGCAATCCAGCCATTGGACCCCATTTCAAGGTACAATGCAGAAATCAACCACAGCCGGAGCTCACCGGCATCCACAGGACCCTTGGGAACTCTCTCACTGCAGTCTTATAGTGGCAAAGGCTAAAATGGCCACAGGCCCCCTGTCCCTAAGATTCCAGGCCAGGGTGTCAGTGTCAAGGCGTCGGAAACAATGCATGGTGGACACAGTCAAGGCATATGGCCAGAAGGGTGCCCGAGTGGGATCCGATGGGGAATGGTCAGGTCACCCTCATGCCTGCATGGTTGTGGGTGGTGACCCATCATTTGAGTGGCGGGGGGAGGGGATACCCCTCTTTCTTGAGGGGTTTGTGGTGCTCCCCTGGTCAGCAGGAATGGGGGAGGGTTATAGGGGGCACTATTTCCATTTCGGGGGGGGAGAGGGACCTGTCTGAAAACACAGCAATCTTTTATAAAGGCCCCAATCTCTCAACAGCCAGGCTGGCCGATGTGAATCGCGAGGTGCATATTTTTGCATCCACCAGACAGATGCTCCCAACGGCAGTGTGAAACCCTCCCTCTTGCAGGAGAACTTGGAATGAAAACAGGGGAAGCCTGCCCATAATGTCCTGGGCAAATCAAGAGGATGTTTCCTGTTCCAGGAGAACCTAGAACGAGGGCCTCACTGTTTAAATATAAGGTGTTGCCCACTGAAAAGGCAGATGAGACCATTTTTTTCTTTGCAGGTCATGAGTTTTTGGAACTCTTTTCCTGAAAAGGCAGTAGAAGGAGAGCCTTTTAAGGTAGAGGTGGATAGGTCATTGGCCAACATGGGGGTGATAGGTTATCAGGGCTAGGCCAGATGAAAATTTGAGGTTATTACCACATCAGCCATGATCTTACTTCATGGCGGAACAGGTTTGAAGGGCGAAATGGCCTACTCCTGCTTCTTATTCATATACTCGTATATTTAACCCTTAATCAACATCACAAACCTGCTCATTATTGGAGCTTGCTGTGTGGAAATTGGCTGCTACGCTTCCTATATTACAACACTAATGACACTTCAAAAGGACTTCATCAGCTGCAAAGCATTGTGGGATTGCCATGTGCTAATGAAAAGAGCTTTATAAATACAAGTTTCTCTTTCTCGTTTCTTTATTTTATATTATTGCACAAAGATAACCTATTATTTGGATTGAGGGAGTCAAGTCACATGCCGTTCCATATTCATCGTATTTATCCAAAACTGTGGTATAATGCAATATATCAATTTTATATCAAGCTTTGTCTCACTTTGCAATTGGTCTGCCTTCAGACAGCTCACAGCAGTATATTTAAGGAAGGTACAATTATCTGTGTTCAGGTCAAAAGAACATCCTATTGTTACAACCTCAGGGTTATGCTAAATCACACAAGTGACTTTAGGAGAGAATGAGTTAACTCCCACAAAAATGAGAGTTTCAGACCACTTACAGGAATCACTGACACTCTTAGCCCGGGAAGGTATCAATGGCAGACTCATCCCTCGCCCCTACATCTGCCTTAACCTGCTCTGTTTTAATGCATATAGTCCCATGATTTTAAGTCACCAATTAGAATTAGGTCATCCTACTCATGTTACCAACTTACTAAATGCACATTCCTGCTGCACTCGCCCCAAGACCGAAAAATCCTGCCCAGAATCACTGACCTTGGCACAGCCATTGTCCCTCCCACTCCCATTCCCATGGTGGGCTGGACGGGAGAATTCTGACCATTGTGTATTTTGCATGGCTGTGACATCCTTTCCTAAATCGGCTGTCCAAACTGAAGTGCTCCAAAACTTAAATGCACAATTAAATGCCCACCCCCAACTCCAAATTCTTCTCAGAGGGGGAGGGCATTACATTCCACCCCCTAAGGGGGAACCTTTTCTTAAAATTTGTTTATGGAATGTGGGCATCGCTGAGAAAACCAACATTTATTGTTCATCCCTCATTGAGAAGGTGCAGGTGAGTTGCCCTCTTGAACCATTGGTGTTGATATATTCACAGTATTTAAAATAATAGAATCCCTACAATGCAGGAGGAGGCCATTAGGCCCATCGACTCTGCACTGATAACAATCCCACCCAGGCCCTATTCCCATAACCCCACATGTGCAACACCGCAACCCCTCAGATAATGAAGTAATCTGTCCCACTGTGGAGCAAACCCCTAACAATCTGGATTGCTACTTGGCAAGTAACATTCATGTCACACAAATGCAGGAAATGAACATATCCAACAAGAGAAATCTACCCACCTTGCTTTGACCTTGAATGATATGATCGCCATCATTTGACTCAGCACAGTCATCACCAAGAAGGTCACCTTTGACCAGAAGCTGGACGAGCCACGTAACTAGGAACAAGGATGAGACCAGTTGAGGACACCACCACCTGAAGGTTCCCCTCCAAGTCGTTCACCATCCTGACTTGGTACTATATTGCCATTCCTTGCTCAAAATCCAGGAACCGGGCAGCACAGTGGCACAATGATTGGCACCGCTGCCTCACAGCTCCGAGGACACGGGTTCGATTCCCAGCTTGAGTCACTATCGGTGTGGAGTTTGCATGTTCTCCCGCACCTGCGTGGGTTTCAAATCTCTCTTAAAGAGACAGACACCACAATCACCACATTAAGCTTAGTACTTTTCTGTTTCTGAACAGGGTGTAACATTAACCATACACCTTCTAATCCTTTGCACCAACAGTCTTTAGGGAGATTTAATTCCAAAAGCCGAAAGGGTTTGGGTCAAGTAGAAGCTTAAAGTGTCAAACATCTGCATTCCGCTTCCAACCCACATCCAAATCGACCACTTCTAGTTTTTACAGAGGTGGGTCCGAGGTTCAAGGAAACCAACCAGCTCCCGGGAGGCAGGATAGCAATTTAATTATTATAATGAGGTTACATCTCATATTTAAACACCATTCCCAACTTAGCTGTATGGGTTTCCTGGGCCTTAGGAAAACTGGCAGTTGAAGAAGAGCTAGATCCAGGAGTAAGTATCTTCTCTCTTGCCTCCTGGATCCAGCGTACCTGCCTTGTTAACCTGTGTTAACAGAAATGCCAACTCTTCTGAATTCTCAGTGACCCCTCGTCACAACGGTAGCAACCTTTCCCCTGAGGCTTCCAACCTCCTTCCAATCTCCTCATGACCTCACCTCAAGGCGTCTGATGTCCCACACTCCCTTCTCCTCTCCGCCCTGCAAAAAGGCCTATAATTTCCCTCCCACCCCCACTCTGACATCCCATTCCTCTGGGGTCAAGAATCACCACCCCACCCATCCACCAGCACCCCAGGTCTGGGACTCGAACTGGGGCCTAGATGGATCTGTAACTTCCTGTCCAGAATTCCCCGGCAGACTGGAAGCTTGTTAATCAGGACTATGGGAGGAAACCGGAGCACCTGGAGGAAACCCACACAGACATGAGGAGAACACACAATCTCCATACAGATAGTGACCCGAAGCCAGAATTGAACCTGGGTCCCTGGCGCTCTGAGGCAGCAGTGCTAACCACTGTGCCACCGTGTCTTCATATGTCATCAATGTGTGTAAAAAATGGTTTTGTAGCCAAACAAGAGAAGTGTGCATCACACAACTGAGAAGTATTTCGACTTTAGGCTCTACCTGAACTGCTAAAAATTGCCTCTGCACAACAACAGTGCACTTATTAGGTCATGCACTTTCAGAGGTGAACCAAGCCTTAACTGTTCCTGGTGTAACAGAGACGTGTATCTTAATGTATCTCGTGCTCCTTTCCTCAGGCTGTCTTCATTGGAATTCAGCTCATTTCAACCCTAATTACATGTTCACTAACTATAAACCATCTGATTTATATTCATTAACCAATACCAGACAGCAGTGGAGGCAGAACTTCTTTTTTGCCAGACATGCCCCCATCGACAGGTGGACTAAATTTCCAGTAATTACCGTGCTGTAATAGTTGTCCAGTACAAGTGGCCTGAGGGTACTTGCCCAGTAAATAATTCTGTTGCTGATGCCCTAACTGATATTTTAGGATCACGTACGGTTTACAAATAACTAGAACGACTTCAGTGAACCTCCTGCATTACAAGTATCCCATAATATTTGTTACTGTGAAGACATTTTAAAAGGGAAGACCTATTAGTCACATTATGATCATGGAGAATCCATTTATTTTAGGATAATGTAGTGTTTCCCTGTCAGAGATTTTAATGAGATCCTTATTGAAGTGAAGCTGCTTCATTTACTAACCATCTCTGTTACAGGATTATTAATTAATTACCCCTTTACTCTTTCATCGGTGCTGCCACAGAAACATATTAAGATTCAGAAAGTCCAGAACAGGAATAGTTAGTTGAACGCGCATACTTGCATTTGATTCATTTGAGTGTATGATAGATGGTTCATGCATGCAGGCTTCTGTATTTTATGTAATGTGCTGACATCAGTCTACCTCATGAGATGATGGGATGCACCCAGAGTGTATGTCACCTCTGTATTGAACATAGAGGCTGTAGAGGCTAATTCATAAGTGGCAGTCCTTTCCAGGGCTGGCACAGGTCAATAGCATTGGCCGAAGGTTGACTGATGGTTTTTCCATCCGTTAAGCTCTCTTTTCCACCATCTGATCATTTCCTTTCATCCTCATCCCATTTGACTCATTGTCTCCAGGCACTCTCCAGTCAACAGCGAGGACTTTCTGTGCACCAACTCCGATCGCGGTCAACTTGAAGGGTACAATCCTATTGGCTGTTTATGCCCCATTGCCACTGCAAGCAAGGACAGAGAATTTGGTGCCCAGCCAAACCTCCATTCACTGCAGCGGGACCAGAAAATCCCGTAGGCATGAATGGCTGAAAAATTCTGTTCATTTGCAGGCATTTTTGCATCGCTGATGTGAGTAGCCTGTTAGTCTCGTGCTGACAACAAGCTCACCAGAGTATATGTCCTTGTGGATGCAGCCATCATTTATTTGGCTCACATGACCCAGCCAAAGGTGTCGCCGCTGACTCAGCAGCTGTGATCTTGCACATTGATGTACTTCCATATTTGGAACTCTGTCTTGCCAGGAGATGCCCAATATTCATCCGAGGCAGTGCATTTGGAAGTTAATTAGCTGCTTCGTATTTTCATTTGTGGGACATGGGCATTGCTGGCTGGTTAGCATTTATTGCCCATCCCTAGTTGCCTGAGGACAGTTGAGGGTCAACCACATTGCTGTGGTGCTGGAGTCACATGGAGGCCAGACCGGGTAAGGACGGCAGATTTCCTTCTCTAAAGGACATTGGTGAATCAGAAAGATTTTTCCAACAATCGAAAATAGTCATCAGTAGATTCTTAATTCCAGCTTTTTTTTATTGAATTCAAATTCTATCACCTGCCGAGGCAGGATTCGAACCTGGGTCCCCAGAACATTAGCTGAGTTTCTGGATTAATAGTCTAGCGATAATACCACGAGGCCATCGCCTCCCCTATTTGTTTCATTTGCACAAGTTGTCCGTGTCTCGTTACTGTAAAGGAGGGTGCTGAGATCACAGGCCTGGTACATGCAGAGCTTTATATTTTCAGTTAGTTTACTGTTGGTCCACACTTGCCTTCTCTGTGTTGACATGACAGCTGTGGCCTTTGCAATCTTGGTGCTGATTTCAGCATCAAGGGGACACGTTGGTAATCTTCAATCCAGGGTATGTGAAAGCTGTTGATGGCCCTCAGAGGGAGGTTATTAATGCCGATGGAAAGTGAAGTCTGCATGTCCTGATCTATAACTTTAACCAGCCTGAAGCTGATTGTCAGTCCAAATCCCTTGCAGGCCCAGGAGCTGAGCTACGAGCTGTTACAAGTGAGTTTCAGTATGGGAAGCCAGTGCAATGCCATCAGTAAGCAGCAACTCGGACATTACACTTTTTGTTTTGAAATTGCCAAGTTGAAAAGTTTGCCATCAGCTCTGACATGTAGGTAGACACCCTCATTTGAGTTGCTAAAAATGTACATTAGCATTATGGAGAAAAATAGCAAAGAGAATTGGTGCCAGGACACAGTCCTGCTTTATTTAACTGCTAAACTTGGTAACCTCCAATGATGCTCCATTATAGAGTCGTGGAATCCCTACAGTACAGAAGGAGGCCATTCAGCCCATCGAGGCTGTACCAACAACAATCCCACCCAGGCTCTATTCCCCTAACCCCATGTATTTACCCTGTTAATCCCCTGACACTAAGGGGCAATGTAACACAATGAAGTAACCTAACCCACACATCTTTGGACTGATTAAAGTTTGCATGTGCCCCTGGGAAGAAGAAATAACGTCCAGGAGTGCAGAGGACAGGCTGTTTTCTGCAGCAATTTAAAGAGTCCGTCTCTGCTGATAAGGTTGCAATCCTTGGTGAAGTTGATGAGGCAATGTAGAGTATACCGTGATGTTCACAGCAACTCTCCCGTCACTGCCAAAGTAAGGAATTCATGTTAACTATCTATCTGCTAGTCTGAAGTGTCACTGACCCTGGCAGCATGCGTGATGCCAGGGTCTGCAATCTACTCAGAGCCACCCGATCAAAGACCTTCCCCACAATACTTAACAAGGAGATGCCTCAGAGATTGTTGTGATTACTGCAACCGCCTTTGATTTTGTACAAAGGGACTATTTTCACAGCACAAATATCTTGCTGCACAAATGGGCAGCACGGTGGCACAGCAGTTAGCACTGCTGCCTCACTGCGGCAGGGACACATGTTCAATTCCTGGCTTGGGTCACTGTCTGTGTGGAGTTTGCACGTTCTCCCCATGCCTGCGTGGGTTTCCTCCGCGTGCTCCGGTTTCCTCCCACACTCCAAAGATGTGCGTGTTAGGTGGATTGGCCATGATAAATTGTCCCTTAGTGTTAGGGGGGGCTAGCTAGGGTAAAATGCATGGGGTTATGGGGATACGGCCTGGGTGGGATTGTGTTCGGCACAGACTCAATGGGCCAAATGGCCTCCTGCACTGCAGGATTCTATGATTCTATGAAATGCTTCCTTCCAGCAGAGACACAAGTTCACGGAGATGCTGCAGCAGAGCTGGGTTTCCACGTTGGATGATTTCAGGTGAAATGCCATTGTTAGATGAGACTTTACCACTGAAAAGACAGTCAATGGTCTTGTTCAGCTTTACAATGGTGGTTTCACTGTCCAGCTTCCCCCGGTCAGAGAAGTCCAGAACGGGACCAAGGACTTCTTTGGTGACAACGTTCTCCATTGCATAGAGTTCAAAGTAAACGCTCTGCCCCCTTTTAATTCTGTTTGTTTGGTTCAGTAATGATTAACGCTGCCTTCAGGGGAACTGATTTGGTTGCTGTTGGGCCTGGTCTCTCTCTTGATTTCTTCATCCAACCCCCCAGCATCCCCGGATTCAGCAGCAGATTGCACAATGTTGCAGAGTTTCAACCAGTACTGAGTGGGGCAGAGCCGAACAGTCTGCCGAGACCTGATTCTGACATCTCTGAGAACGTCTGGATTTTCTTTGCCAGGGACTGGTTTGTTGTTCATGAGGCCCTGCCTCCTGGTAGTAGTGATTGGCTCTATTTCAGTCCAATAAGTTTCAAACCAGTCAGCATTCCATTGATCTCTTTCCCCGTCGCAGTGAGTGCAGAGTTATAAAATAAGGTTTGCACTGATGATCCCATTTTAATACCCCACTCTGGCCATGGCTGCCATTAGACTTGTATCTTCTATGCATTGTTCCAACCTCTCTTTCTCTCAACAAAAAGTCTCACAACACCAGGTTAAAGTCCAACAGGTTTATTTGGAGTCGCAAGCTTTAGGTGCACTGCTTCTTGATCAGGTGAGTCTGATGAAGGGGTGGCGCTCCAAAAGCTCATGATTCCAACTAAACCTATTGGACTTTAACTTGGTGTTGTGAGACTTCCTACTGTGCCCACCCCAGTCCAACACCGGTATCGCTGTATCTTTCTGTCAAGAGAAAGGGAATCAAGAGAGAGAGAGAGTCTTATACATGACTGACTGATGTCAGGAATACATCATTACCTACTTCATATATTAGCCTATCCCATCTAGTAACCTTTTATACAGCAGGATCTACAGGAATTCAGGCAAAACTCTTGTAAAACCAATTTCACTATACTGGCCACGTGTCTGCATGGCCAAAAATTGTCTTCAAATATAGGAAGCCAAAAAAAAAGATACTTTTTATTGAATTGACCCGTGACCCCAAAATGTAACAACAAGAGATGGCTGTACACTTATTGACATCTGTTAGCTTCCCCTCTGCCTGTCGGCAATTTGGTTTAGGATTGCTGACATGGGGAATCCTGAGAGCAAGCACAGATACTTTGTACAACTCTTGCACCTCCAGAGGCATCACAACACTCCAAACGGAAAACCAACCCATGATTTCACAGCTCACTCTGTGGAGTGGAAAACTTCCAAAGGCTGCGGAGGTTCGAGACAAAGGTCAACATTCCAGTGGAGGACAAAGAAAACACTGGGGCTCTGCCTGAAGAGCAACAGCATTGACATCAATGACTGGGAGAGGCTTGCTCCTAATCACTCAGAATGCAACAATCTGTCCAAGCCGCATTCTGCTTTGAGTCCCAAAACCTTATTGCGGAGCAAGGGCAGAAAAGGAAGCAAACCCCGTATTCCAAATCCTGCTATTTCATATACATATGCCCAAAGGTGTTCAGGTCGAAAATCGTCATGCTCAGTCATGTGAAGATGCATGGTAGAAACACACTACCCTCCATTAACATCATCCTTGAGGGACAGTCAGTGACAACAACCAAAACACTCAACAATGTTGATGCCTATAAAAGAAAAGAAACTTAAATATTGGGTGGGATTTTCAGGCCACAGTCACCCCAAAACCAGGAAAATCCCGTCTGATTTCAACAGACTTTTGCTTGGTCCTGTCATGCCTGCTAGGATTCTCGTGGTGGAAAATGCCACCGATCATCTTTCACAACCTCAGATCATCACAAAGCACATCACTCTTAAAGCGTAGTCACTGTTTAAACGTAGGAAATGTGGCAGCCAATTTGGACATAAAATGCTCCTTGAATTTATTCAGATAAATGAGCAGATATCTGATATTGTGATGAAGACTGAGGGATATATATTAGCTAGGAGACTAAGGGAAGTTCCCACCTTTTCTTCAACTCGTGCTATGGGATCTTTTGTTTCTGTAGGCCCCAAAACAATATTACTTTTCTTTTCATTTTTCCTTTTCGCTCATTCCCTCATCTCCTGAAGTTGCTGTCTGTTCTTTGTGTTCAGTTCACATGGGCCCTCTGTTAACTTATCCAACTGGCCCAACTCACTTCCTAATTCCCCAAAGCATCTCTACAGGTAAGCCAGGAGTGTGCTAGTATACTCTCCACTTGCCTGAATGAATGTAGCTCCAACAACACTCATGAGGCTCAACACCATCCAGGCCAAAGCAGCTCACATGATTGGCAGCCCATCCACCACCTCCACCACTGGTGGCGTACCATTATGTACCATCTACAAGGTGGGCTGGAGCAACTCACCAAGGTCCCTTCAACAGCACTTTCCAAACCCACAACCGCCACTGTCTAGAAGGATGAGGGCAGCAGACATGTGGGAACCTGCAAGTTCCCCTTCAAACTACTCATCACCTTGACTTGGAACCATGTTGCCATTCCTTCACTATCACCATGTCAAATTCTTGGAACTCCCCTCCTAACAGCATTGTGGGTGTACCTACACCACCTGGACAGTTCACCATCACCTTCACCGGGCAATTAATTCTAACTGAGCCAGTAATGCTATTATTATATACCAGTGAGCAGCTAGTTTGACATGAAAGTCTTTATTTTAGCAGATCATCCTTTTTAATGCAATAATCTGTGATTCTTTTAAGGCCAGCTAGTTAGGTTGCATGTAAACCAAGTAATCCTATATGGAACAGGCCCAACGAATGCTGCATTCTGGGCAAGCCAATACTTAGACTGGATCAGTAAAAAGACATCACGTGTTTATTGGCATATTGATCTAACACCTGTCTTAGCCAGTTTCCTGACAGGTCTCTACAACTTCCAAACCATTGCACATTTCTTATCTCAGAGTTACACGGAGATGATGCTTGTGTGTAACAAGGTTTATTCACAGTGCTATAAAATGTCTGCTCCATGCTTCTAAGCTCTTTGCTTCCAGCTCTTTCTACAGTTTACTTTTTGCTGAGTCCACGCCCAGTCTTAAGCAAGAACAGTGAGCAGCAATTATAAACGGACTCACATTACCAAACACAGAATAATTGAACACTACACAATACAACATGTCAATGAACATGTTTCTCATCATTGTACAAGTAAAGGAACTTAAGCCCTTAATTTGGACCTCATTTGTCCCTCTAACTGCCTGGAAATTGAGTACAAGGTTTGCTTGCACTCCAAGCATCTAGAGAAGAGGAGGTTCACAACTGAGTCCATTCCTCTCCTCTTGCAACAGTCATGTGTACTTTCCATAATGGGTCAGAGGACAATGATCAGGATCGGGAACCTTTGCTGACCATTCCCGTCGCTGGCAATATGCCTAAGTAACTGATCTGGTAGAAATCTGCTCACTCTGTGAAAACTAGCAGTCAACCCTTTCTTGGACAGCATGCCTCTGTTCTATATGGGGGAAACTGTTTGATTTATGGTCTCAGCTCTGATCACTGCCATTGATCCTTATTGCTAAAGGTAAAATATCATATTCCAGTGGCACAGTGACATTTTTTTTATAGTTGTTCATGGGATGTGGGTGTCTCTGGCTGGGCCAGCATTTACTGCCCATCCCTGAGGGCATTTTAAGAGTCAACCACATTGCTGTGGGTCTGGAGTCACATGTAGGCCAGACCAGGTAAGGGCAGCAGATTTCCTTCTCGAAAGGACTTTGGGAACCAGATGGGGTTTTATGACAATCAACAATGGTTTCACAGATCATCATTGGACTGTGGGAGGAAACCGGAACATCCGGAGGAAACCCACGCAAAGACGGGGAGAATGTGCGAACTCCACAATTGAACCAGGGTCCCTGGCACTGTGAGGCAGCAGTGCTAACTACTGTGCCACCGTGCCATCCTTGTTAACTTGTTTCTCATTCTCGCCTGATGATGACCCAGACTTGTCACGGGTTTATCCTGAAAGGGAATGATGTCGGGCCTACTGCATTCAGGATGAGCTGGTCTGCGAACAACCGAACCAGCAGTTCTTAAAGCAATAACGGTGGTCGCCTTTAACAAAGGTGTGTAAAGAATGAAAGAATACTGAAATGTTTTAGAATGGATATGATGCTTTTTTTTTGAAAAGCAAGAATAAATACAATCAGAATACAAAAGGAGGGCAGGAGCCGGTGGGTTATCCATTCGATGTTGTATTTCTAGCTCTTTCATGACCAATTATGGCGAGCATTCCATTGCCTTTGTTTGGAGCAGAATATATAACAACAGTACCATGAGTGATTTATTGTGGCACAGTCATGAGCGGGGCTGGATTACATTGTAATCGTACACGAGAGCATTTCCCATTAGAAAGAGTCATTTACATTATAAATTTACAGCGATACAATCATATTCAGTTCATTCAGGATTGTATTACATTCGAATGCACTATTATTCCCTTGGCACCACATTTCAACAGGTTGTTAGTTTCTCTCTCCGGAGTGGAGGTATTTCCCCCTGTGTGGTCACGGTTCTGCCTTGTTCTCCTTCCCCAGTCTCATACTGAATGAAGCTGGCCTGTGTCTCTCCGATTTACATTTCGCCGTTCTACATTTTCAACCTCTAATTTCTTCTCTGATTAATATCTTTGCTCTTAATTTCTTGGAGTTGTGCGAGTGCCGGTAGCTTTTTTGTTCAACCCTTATCTCCTGTACCTGGGACTGACCCAGGAAGTACGGTTTGTGAGGCAATGGGAGAGGAAATCATGTTTACGTCATGGTCACGGGTGAAGGCAGTGCATAAATTACCTGCTGGCAGACCCGGTTTAAGAATTATTGACGCCCTTGGCATTCAAGCACCTTTCACATCACTCCTGGTCCACAAACAATTCCTCCCTGAACACAGTGAAAGGGAAAGATCCCAATGCAAGGAGCAATAGGCCTGTCAAAATAGACAGCACTTAAGGCTGTTTCATTTTGTCACCTTATTAGAAAATAAAAATTGTGCTTATATAGGCCCCCTGGACTTGGCCCAGGTTTTTGGCAGGATCCCCTGGGTCTGGCTCCATAGCTTTGAATGTAACTCATCCTTGCCTGCGAGGCTTTTATCCAAAATAAGAACCTAAGAACAGGAGAAGGAGTAGGCCATCTGGCCCCTCGAGCCGACTCCACCATTCAATAAGATCATGGCTGATCTTTTCATGGACTCAGCTCCACTTGGAGGCGAACTCGCTGGGGTCTTTTAAAAGACTTCTGGATGAGTATATGGGATTTAATGGGATTGGGGGTTATAGATAGGTCTATGGATTGGTAGGTATTGATGTGATTGGCGCAACTTGTGGGCCGAAGGGCCTGTTTGTGCTGTAGTGTTCTATGTTCTATGTTCTATGTTCCACTTGCCTGCTCGCTCACCACAACCCTTAATCCCTTTACTGTTCAAAAATCTATCTATCTTTGCCTTAAAAATATTCAATGAGGTAGTCTCAATTGCTTCACTGGGCAGGGAATTCCACAGATTCGTAACTCTTTGGGTGAAGAAGTTCCCCCTCGACTCAGTCCTAAATTTGCTCCCCCTTACTCTGAGGCCATGCCCCCTCGTTCTGTTTTCACCCACCAGTGGAAATAACCCCCCCATTTCTATCTTATCTATTCTCTCCATAATTTTACATGTTTCTATGAGATCTCCCTCATTCTCCTACATTCCAAATCCCAATGAATATCGTGAGAGAGGAACAAAATGGTTGCATCTCCATTGTCGACGTGCGGTTCTAAGAGGCATGATGACTGTTATGTACGTTGGGGCATTGCCCCTTTAAGGGAATAGGTCATGTGACCTCAGGTGTGGAATGAGCTGTTGAGATCTGCCCAGTGTAGCCAGTCTACATTTGGAATGTGGGGTGAATAGACAGAATAAAGAGCTGTGTTCCCTGACACCTGATCATAGAATGGTTATTGAGGTGAGGCCTCAGTACAACAGGAATTAACCATGATCTATTTGTAGGTATGCCTGTAATCTGAAAGTAGAAAGGATTGCAGTTTCTTTACTATGGGACCTAGCTGTTGCTCTTGTCATGTGAGTGTACCTTTAAGAAAGGTTTTTTTTAAATCACGCAGCTTCAGTGATGTCATTGGCAGGTGGATTTAAGCTGTGGCAGTCAGTGATAAGATTCTTTTTCTTTGGGCGTTTAGTTTCATTTTGGAATGTGCTTTTGGGAAGCAGTTTAGCAGCAAACTCAAACTCTTTTTCTCCCTGTTCTTTCCTCTTTGTTCTACCTTAAAGAAGCTGTGTTTTGGGAAACAGATTCGACTACAATGGCTTCTGAGTTTCTTCACAAGGGATTTTCAGCATTCAACCCAGGAAGCTAAATTCCTGTAATAAATGGGCACCAATCTATGCTGTTTTGTGTTTATTTGGAGGGTTTTGTGTATTGGATGTTGGCTTTGGTTGGACCATATTAGAGATATTTCCTTAAGAGTTACATAATATCATGGTTGTTGTGTTCCTTGTTTGTAATTGTTAAAAGTTCTTGCTATACATGTCAACAATATTCTCAATTAAACTTTGTTTTTGATAAAAAGCTCCCTTGTGGGTAATTTGAATCACGCCTGAAATAAAACCTCTCATACTCATCCTAGCCAACTTCAACGTAAAACGTTACAGATCAAACGAGCTTCATAGAACACATTGAAGAATCCGACCTGACTTGTAACACTCCAGACAAAATCTGAGTAGAAAGAACTTGTTTTTCTATAGCACTTCTCAGTGCTCCAGGATGACCCAAAGCATTTTACAACCAATGGAATGCTTTGGAAATGTCATCACTATAGTACGCAACACTTGAAATCAGTTTCCACTTTTGTCAAAATAGATTTTCATTTTTCTTTTAAGAGGTTTCTCCACTTTGAAATTCTCCTTTCACAAGCTCACTCAATACCATGTTGAATATCTCGCTTTGCACCTCACACTTTGTGCTAAGATTTCTTCGGGGGTTCATTTCTGGGACAGGGGAAAATGCAATGTGTACAATGAGCTGATTCAGTCGGCCCCTTCCTTAGTGCGATGGTGAAAAACCTGGATATAGTGGGTGGGATTCACCCCTTCCCTCCCTCCCAGCCTGTGTACTTTCCAGACCTGTTGATATATGCAGGGTTTTGCATGCCTCGCAGCATCTGCCACTGGGGAATGTGCTGAAGTGGAAGGATGTCATTGGCAGGATTGGAAGATCCCACCAGTAGGAAGGGCTGGAAATTTTCAGGCACTGATCTCATATCACTATCAGGTGTCTCTTTGTTAACTGCTCTCCAGGTCTTTCAACTTTGCCACTTGCAGATAGCACTGCAACATCTGGAAATGTACTTGGTGTTGCTTCACAGTGTCACCAAGAAGTCAATTTGATTTGTCTATTTTTATAATATTTACATTTGTAAACCTCGTAGGCATTATTTAGATAACGATATCCAAATTCCTTCCTGATAGCCTGTCAGGCACCGACTATACAGAATTGTAGAATGTCTACAGCTTGGAGGAGGCCATTCAGCCCACCGTGTCTGTCCTACCTCTCTCCAAGAACAACTCACTCAGACTTATTCCTCCTCCTTTCCCCACAGCCTTTGCATTTATTTCTCTCCAGATAATTATCCAATTCACTTTTGACAGCCACAATTGAAAGTACCTCCACCATACTTTTAGGCACTTCATTCTGAACCCTAACCACTATCTGCTCAAAAAAGATTTTCCTTACATCAGCATTCCTTCTTTTGACAATTATTTTAAATCTGTGCCCTCTGGTTCACAATCCTTTCACCAAAAGGAAAAGATTTTCCCTATCAACTCTGTCCAAGTTCCTCACTATTCTGACTAACTACATCAAATATCCTTTCAACCTTCCCTGCTTACTCTTCTCGAAGGAGAACAGCTCTAGCTTCTCTAATCCACCTGCACAACTGAAGTTCTTCGTCCTCACTGCAGAGATTACAAATAAGATCCCAGAAATAATTGTGAATCAGTAAGTGAAAGGCAGGGATGAATTTAAAACATTTACAGTCACTTGGGAAAGGGTACTGAGAAAATTATTGGAACTAAAAGCTGACAAGTCCCCAGGTCCTGTTGGACTTCATCCGAGGGTCTTAAAAGAAGTGATTGCTGTAATAGCTATCACAGTGTTTTTCTTGTTGTATTTAAAACTATCGTTCCCCTCAAGTAGCCAGACAAAGTTGCAAAATGGTTTCAAGATGATTTATTGACAACTGTAGCACTACAGGACTCTGACTAAGCCATTCAGACCAGTCAGAGTGCAGACTTCAGAAATACGCAAGCAATTATAGTTTCAAATTCAATTTTCAAGTGATTAGCATATTTCAATAAAAGTATTGGAATTATCTCTATCCACTCAGTTATTGATAAAGATTATTTTGATTTGATTTGATTCATTATTGTCACATCTATTAAGATACAGTGAAAGGTATTGTTTCCTGCGCACTATACCGACAAAACATACCATTCATAGAGAAGGAAACGAGAGAATGCAGAATGTAGTTTTACAGTCATAGCTAGGGTGTAGAGAAAGATCAACTTAATGCAAGGTAAGTTCATTCAAAAGTCTGACAGCAGCAGGGAAGAAGCTGCTCTTGAGTCAATTCAGACTTTTGTATCTTTTTCCCGAAGGAAGAAGATGGAAGAGAGAATGTCCAACTTGCATGGGGTCCTTAATTATGCTGGCTGTTTTGCCAAGGTAGCGGGAAGTGTAGACAGAGTCATTGGATGGGAGGCTGGTTTGCGTGATGGATTGGGCTACATCATGCATGCATGAGGATATAATGTCCAATTAACTTGTGCATGTTATATCAGCAAGCAATGATAACTATATCTCTGACCAATGACTATACAATCAACCTCCCTTTCCATTATTCCTTGTTCCAATGGACAAACATGAGCTATAGCTGCATATCATTCAATTAAGTGGTTTTTGACTCTTATCTGGGTTTGTTTTAATCAAGACCTGTGGTTTGCTCATAAATTTCCCTGAGATGTTTTAAACTTGTGTGATTATTAATCCTTTCAAATAGTATCTGCATTCATTTTGATTTTCCAAACTTTCCAAGACTTAGAAAAGGAAAATAGCAAATGTGACTTGACTGTGCAAGAAACCGCAGGCCAGTTAGCTTAACACCTGTCACAGGGAAAATGCTGCAATCTATTATCTCAGAGGTTATGGAGGGGCACTTAGAAAATCTCAGTGCAATCAGGCAGAGTCACCATGATTTAGTGAAAGGGAAATTGTGTTTGACTAATTTATTGGAGTTCTTTGAGAAAGTAACAACAAATTGGATAAAGGGGAACCTGTAGATGTGCTGTATTTTGATTTCCAGAAGGCATTTGATAAGGAGCCATATCAAAGGTTATTACATAACATAAGAGCTCATGATGTCGGGGGTAACATGAAAGAATGGGTAGAGGATTGACTACCTAATAGGAAACAGAGAGTAGCCTGCCATTTTGGGGGTTTGCAAAATGTTAAGCTGCTGTCATCAGCAGAGGCCAAGGCTGCAAGGAGAGACAAAGGCCCAAGCTTTGGGAGTGGGAGAGCCGAAGAGGGAGCCTGACCCAGAGACTTAGCCGGGACATTCACCGCTACTCAGAGAGCTGCCATGGAAGCCTGGGATGCGAAGCTGCAGACCAGATGGTGAAGTGTGAGTAACCCCTGCCCACCCTTTCCCCTTCCCCCACCACTACTGGCACAATCAATAGCCCAGAAACAGGAGCCCAACCCTCTGTAGACTGTCAGGAAGGGGTCCAGCTTCAGAGACAGACAGACATAGTGGGAAAGGAAAGAGAGAGAGAGAATGGAATAGAATAGAAAATGGAAGAGAGGGAGCGAGTGGGAAAGGAGAGGAACAGAGAGCGAGAGGAACAATATGGGAAACGAAAGAAAGCAAAAAGCTGAATTGTTTCATGAGCATATGGGTGAGACACAGAACCTGTGCTGCTCATGGCTTACTTGTGTCAGTTAGTGTTATCTGATTGGAATTTATACAGTATTTCTTTTTCATTCAGTGATTTATTTTAGTTTGTATGAAATTCTTTCCAGAAGTGCGCAGTGTTGCATGTGTACAGTATAGCTTTTCAACTTGTACAGTCATTTTTCTGAAGGAACTTAACTCCAGCTTTAACATTGATTCCTACGGGAATTCATGATTCACATAAAGTTGCTTCACTTAAAGTCACCACTTGCAGGAATGTGACTTGTAGAAAGTTAAGGAATGTAATTGTTTATTGCAAGTATCAGGAAAACAGAAGTAGTTTAATGTGATCTATGTTTGTACTGCTGAAATAAGACATAGATTTAAGTGGGTTTAATTTAATAATTCTGTGTAAGAAGAACAAAACTCTAGTTAGATTCAGGCTAGACAAAAGTATTTGTATATGTGGAGGTTTAGTCAGCTCAAAATGTTCTTCTATTATGCTTAGAGGGGATCACAGCATGTTGCTAAACAAACTAGGAGAAGTAAAAAGTAATTGCTTAATAACCAATGGCACCTTTAGGGTAGAAATGCTTTTTGAGATTAGTTTTAGCTGAATTTATAGACGTTGAGGCCAGGAAGCACAAGAGTGAATAGCTCTCAGCTCTGCTAGAAGCAGAGTAGCAATGGAGTAACATACATGAAAGCAAGCTCCAGAAGAACTAAGAATAGTTAATTCTAGAAATCAGAGATTGGAAAAGAAGCTCCAGGAATATTGACATAAAAAAGAACAAAGAGGAACTGACTTTGGAACAGGGTAAAGTGAAAGTAAAGTTTATTTATTAGTCACAAGCAAGGCTTACATTAACACTGCAATGAAGTTATTGTGAAATTCCCCTAGTCACCAAACTCTGGTGCCTGTTTGGGTCACTGCACCTAACCAGCACGTCTTTCAGACTGAGGGAGGAAATCAGAGGAAACCTGGAGGAAACGCAGGCAAACACGGGGAACATGCAAACTCCACACAGACAGTAATCCATGCTGGGAACTGAACCCAGATCCCTGGCATTGGGAGGCAGCAGTGCTAACCATTGTGCCACCGTGCTGCCCATATTCATAGAAATTAAATATTAGTTAAGTATATGTTAGATATTCATAGAAGTTGAGATCAGGCCTGAGAAGAAAAGAGCTGATAAAATTGGTTATAGGCAAGCCACATATCTGAAGCAAGCATAAGGTTTGGTGCCTTTATTTCCAGTTTTGAAACAATTGTACTCTGTTGGGTACTGATGTCTGAGTTATTGTCGAATTTTTGATGCATGTTGCAGTTCAAAACAAAGGCTTGAAAGGAGAGTTGGAAAACTTGGAGTTGGCTTCTTCCTGCAATAGTGGAGAGGAAGCCTTATCTGAAAGGTTAGTTGGAAAACCTGGAGTGGATTCTTGATGGAAACAGTAGATGGAAAGCATTGTTTGAAAGAAGATTTTAAAGTTTGTGCTTCTGTGAGTGGAGTTTGGAAACATTTATGTGACAATCCCCTGGAGGGAATTTGAGGAGAAATCCATGGAAGGTTGCTTTACCGGCCTATCATTTGGTTTCAGGATGGGGTGTTATCCTTGAAATCAGTCTACATTTATGAAGCTAAGTGGAGAGTGAAGGAAGTTATAATTAAACTTCTCATGTTTAATAAATGTTTTTTTCTTGTTAATAAACGAATTGGCCGCCCTGTGATTCTGTTCCTTCAAATTTTCTAAACAAAAGTAAAAGTTACACACATTTGAGCCAGAGTTCCATTCTGGAATCTTCCCACCAGTAATAACACAAATTGGGGCCATAACACAAGGGGAATGGAATATAAAAATAGGGCTGTTCTGATACAGTTGTACAGGACATTGATAAGACCACATTGAGAGTACTGCATACAGTTTTATTCACTTTATTTAAGAAAGGACTTAATTGCATTGGAAGCAGTTCAGAAAAGGTTGATTCTTGGGATGAGGGGCTATCTAATGAGGAAAGGTTGGACGGGTTGAGCCTATTTCCATCAGAGTTTGGAACAAGAGAAGTGGTCTTATTGAAACATGTAAGATCATAAGGGAACTTAACATGATGAATGCTGAGAGAAGATTTACCTTCGAGGGAAAGCCCAGAATTTAGACACACAGTTTAAAAATAAGATCATCCCTCATTTAAGAAGTTTTTTTTTCTATCAAAATGTCTTGCGTCTGTGTCTTCCCCAGGAAGTGGTATAGGCAGGGTCAAAGTGCATTCGGGGTAGACAGGAAAACAGTGCCAATGGCAGGTCACAATCAGACCTTCCATTGATCTCATTGAATGGCAGAGCATAACTCGAGAGGCCAAATGGCCTACTCCTGCCCTTAATTTATATGCTCGTTTCCCCAGAACTATGCCCATGAATCTTCTCTGCACTCAAATCTTCACATCTGTCCTCAAGTTTGCTGCCTGGAACAGGACACCTATTCCAAGTGAGTCCAAACCAGGGTTTCACACAGGTTTATCTCAACTTCTTTACTTTTGTCCTCTGTGCTCCAAAAGCCTAGGATCCCATGTGCTTTGTTAATCGCTTTCACAGCCTGAACTTCAGTGATTTTTGTTGATAATACCCCAGGTCCCTCTGCTTCTGTGACACGTTCAAACCAAAAAGATTCACTTCACAACTCTGCATTAAATTTATCTATCACTTGTCTACCCATTCCACCAACCAGACTATGTCCTTTTCATCCCCCTCACACTACTATCAAGGTTATTGCCATGCAAAAATTTTGAAATTGTGCCCTGTACACCTAAGCGCAGGTCATTGAAGTATATTGCTAAATAAAAGCAAGTAAAGATTTTGTAGAAGGGTTATACAGATTCGAAACCTTAACTCTGCTTCTTTCTCCACAATTGCTGCCAAATAAAGAACAAAGAATGAAGAACAAAGAAAATTACCCAAAGAAAAGGCCATTTGGCCCTCCAAGCCTCTCCAACAATGCTGCTCGACTGTCACTATTACATCTGCTTCAACTACTTCCCCCACCTGAGTTTATCCAACATTTTCTGTTTCATACATATTGCCAGTTTAGTACCAACTCTAACCCTTCCCATTAAGCTTTTGCTCCCTTCTTTGCTATTCTGCACCTCTGCTATTGCAGCCTAGGAGTGTCTTGGTGATTGTCCGCAGCATGTCAGATGATGTTGCTAAGTTTCTGTCGCGCTTTGGAAGATATTTTGCTGGGAATGGATATGTAGCAGCTTCACCGTGAAGGGGATGTGGAATCGAAAGAACCCAGCTTTTACTGGAATTCACTTAATCTCTATATAATGGGAATAAAACTTAAAAACTGTTAATGAAACAACAGCTCTATAGTAACATGAGTTTGAATTTGAATTTGAAGGTTTTAAGAAAGATTAAGTCCACAGGCCATGTCCCATTCACATTTCAAAGAACAAAGAGCGAAGAAAATTACAGCACAGGAACAGGCCTTTCAGTCCTCAAATCCTGCACCGACTATGCTTCCCGACTGAACTAAATCCCTTACCTTTCTGGGGTCTCTCTCCCTCAATACCATCCTATTCATGTTTGTGTCAATACTCTCCATAAAAGTCACCATCATATTTGCTTCCAGCCTCTGTATAAAAAAAACTTACCTCATACATCTCCTTTAAACCTTGCCCCTCGCACCTTAAACCTATGTCCCCTAGTAATTGATTCTTCCACTTTGGGAAAAAGCTTCTGACTATCCATTCTGTCCACACCCCTCATTATCTTGTAGACTTCTATCAGGTTGCCATCAACCTCCATCATTCCAGTGAGAACAAACCAAGTTTCTTCAACATCTCCTCTTAGCTAATGCCCTCCAAACCAGGCAGCATTCTGGCAAATCTTTTCTGTACCCTCACCAAAGCCTCCACATCTTTCTGGTAGTGTGGTGACCAGAATTGAACACTATATTCCAAGTGTGGTCTAACTAAAGTTCTATAAAGCTGCAACATGACTTGCCAATTTTTTTTTAAACTCAGTGCCACGGCTGATGAAGGCAAGCATGTCGTATGCCTTCTTAACTACCTTCTCCACCTGCATTGCCACTTTCAGTGACATGTGTACCTGTACACCCAGATCCCTCTGCCAATCAATACTCTTAAGGGTTCTACCATTTACTGTATATTTTCTTTTTGTATTAGACCTTCCAAAATGCATTATCTCACATTCGGATTAAACTCTATCTGCTATCTCTCAGCCCAAGTCTCCAACCGATCTATATCCTGCTGTATTCTCTGATGGTCATCGCTACGCCCAAATCCACCAATCTTTGTGTCATCCGCAACTTACTAATCAAACCAGTTACATTTTCCTCCAAATTATTTATATATATATATAAATTACAAACAGCAAAGGTCCCAGCACTGATCCCTGAGCAATGCCTGTTCAGACAAGATTTCAGCCATGTATGTGGGTGGTCTGCAAATAATCTGTCTACATGAAGTTCAAGGCTATTTCTAACTTTCTTCCTTTATATTGCTAGGCTTAAAGTGGTATACCAACATTCAGATCCTTTCTATCATGGGCTTGGCATTGTTACCATTTGACATGTATACATTTGCTGAGGTTACCCTATCCCAACCAGTTTCCCTTGCAATAATACATGAAAACCTTCTCAACCTGTTGCTGTTTTTCCATAATAAATGACGGATTTATGTCTGTTTTATGATGTCTGTGCCTTGTGGATGATGGCCAAGTGGGGGTTACTTTTCTTTTCTGGACTCTCTCCAATGCCTGATTCTAATTAACTGTTGCAACCCAAAGTACATGGGAATGGTCCAATAATAGCATGGAGACTGCTTTATATTTGATTAAAGGGTTAAACACTTTGGAAGCAATCTGTTCCTTACTCTTCAATCACAAGCACCGATTAAACCACTGTGCCTTTAACCGCTCCCCCCACCCTTACCCTGAAACAAAATATTTTATTGATAAAACATGTTAAAATACAGATTGGTGTCCATTGCAAAAAGATAGCTGGTCAATGGGGAAACCGATTCCAGTGACCTTTTTTGAACAGTTCATCTGCTGGATATGAAGGGCCCTGGTGTCCAATATTAGACTCTGGGCAGGATTTACACTCCATCACATAGCGCTTTTATTGGATGGCAGACGTGGCTCACCAGAGGCTGCTGGTGGGATCTCCCAATCGCACTGATGTCTAACAGTTTTGCCCATCTCCCCACCACGGAGAGTCCCCTACGACAAGGCCAAAAGAACTGGAAAATCCCACTGTCTACCCTTGCATTCCTCGTATTAAGTTGGGCGCCAGGGACCTGAGCTCAATTCCAGCCTCAGATTACTGCGTGGAGTTTGCACATTCTCCCCCCGTCTGTGTCGGTTTCCTCCTATGGTCCTCCTAGGTGCAGGTTAGGTGAATTGGCCATGATAAATTGCCCTTAGTGTCAGGGGGATTAGTAGGGTAAATACATGGTTGTTACTGGGACAGGGCCTGAGTGGGATTGTTGTCGGTGCAGGATCTATGGGTCGAATGGCCTCTGTCTGCACTGTAGGGATTCTATAATTCTAAGCTATGCTATATCAGTAAATAAATAATTGTAATTAATTATTTGAAGACATTAAAATTAGATTATATATTTGACTTGTGGTTTACATCATGAGTTGCTTCAGTTCTGCGAGCCACTTCAATCCATATGCTACTTTTAGGAAGATTTTGCTTCCTTCAACCTCATTTGCTTTTGTTCTCTCGAGTCAACCTTTCCTCCTTCTCTTTGTGCTGGGAGATGCAAAGTCTTACAAGATTCAGGTCAAGGGTGGGCTGTCACTGTGCCAGAGGAAAGCCTTAATCCATCCCATTCGGTAGAACAAACAGTCAAGCAGGGCTCTGCTTTCCACTTGGATTAGACAGTACAGCCTGTGCAAACTTCTCCTGCAGAGATGATGGCAGCTGTTTGTACATTCACGTTTCTAATCTCTCTCTCTCTGCCATTAACGTTTTCACGTATTAACTGCTTGAAAGCTGCTGTCAAATTTTTAGACAATTCTTTGACCGTATATTTTGACCGTGCTCCTGTGCAGTTTCCTGGTTTGATCTCATTTGCAGCCACGATATCTGAAATCCATCTCTTATGATATGTATAATTTCTGCAAACCTGAATGTACTCAGACCTCTTTAGTAAAAGTCTTCAGATTTTGTAATCTATATACAATATCTAACATTATACAGTCCTCTAAACAGGTTTCGATGGATGTCTTCATGTTAATTTGCTTTCGAAGCTCGAGGAGTTTTTAATTGCACTATTTATTACATTTCCTGATCCTGCAGTTGCAAAATTAACTACGGAGCAGGGAAACCTTCGGGTTTTATGTGTAACTTGTACAGTTTGCATTATTAGTGGAGTGTGGATATCATCCCTGTGACTCTTGTTTCTTCCGATGCCTACCTTGTCTTACTGTCATTTTAAAATTCTGATATTGGGCTTTGCAAAGGAGGACCAGGAGCTCAGGTATCATCTTTGATTACATTCAGACTTCCCCATCCTTACTGGATGAGTTTCACCGGTTCTCAGCCGGGGATACCAGATTGTGCAGTGCGCAGCAGTGAAAGGGTCTGTCAAGAGGTGAACAATAAAATTGGCAAGCCTTGTTACTAGCTTGCAGCCATGCATGACCTTGAACATGTCCACAGTCCATGCAATCCTACTTCCTCAGTTTGCGAGAGAAACATGATAAGGTTTGAATATTAACTTCTTAATTATCCTCACTCAATAAATGATACGGAATGCATCCTGCCTCCAATAGTGGGATGTGCTATAATGCAGGATTGAATCAAAGGCCTTCACTAAAATTAAGAAACTGTGGAACTGAGAAAGGCAATTGCCATGCTGAGTAGATCGTTTCCTTTGATTTTGATGTGATTTGATTTATTATTGTCACATGCATTAGTATCCAGCATTTCCAAGATGGCGCCCGAGTGAAGCAAGTTCTTGCAAGCTGTGCCCAGCATACTTTCTAATTCTGTCTTTTACTCTCGCTCTATCCTTCTAAAACTTAATTCTAACTCTTTTCTCTACACCCAAGTTATGACTGTAACACTACATTCTGCACTCTCTCAATTCCTTCTCTATGAATGGTATGCTTTGTCTGTGTAGCGTGCAATAAACAATATTTTTCACTGTATTTGATTTGATTTGTTTTGATTTATTATTGTCACATGTATTAACGTACAGTGAAAAGTATTGTTTCTTGTGTTCTATACAGATAAAACATACCATTCATAGAGAAGGAAATGAGAGAGAGCAGATTGTAGCCTTACAGTCCTAGCTAGGATGTAGAGAAAGATCAACTTAATGCAAGGTAAGACCATTCAAGAGTCTGACAGCAGCAGAGAAGAAGCTGTTCTTGAGTCGGTTGGTACGTGACCTCAGACTTTTGTATCTTTTTCCCGAAGAAAGAAGGTAGAAGAGAGAATGTCTGGGGTACATGGGGTCCTTAATTATTCTAGCTGTTTTGCCGAGGCGGCAGGAAGTGTAGGCAGAGTCAATGGATGGGAGGCTGGTTTGCATGATGGATTGGGCTACATTCATGCCTTTTTGGAGTTCGTTGTGGTCTTGGGCAGAGTAGGAGCCATACCAAGCTGTGATACAACCAGGAAGAATGTTTTCTATGGTGCATCTGTAAAAGTTGGTGAGAGTTGTAGTTAACATGCCAAATTTTCTTAGTCTTCTGAGAAAGTAGAGGTGTGGTGGACTTTTTAATTATAGTGTCGGCATGGGGGCACCAGGACAGGTTGTTGGTGATCTGGACACCTAAAAACTTGAAGCTCTCAGCTCTTTCTATTTCATCCTCATTGATGTAGACAGGGGCATGTTCTCCTTTACGCTTCCTGAAGTTGATGACAATCTCCTTCATTTTGTTGACATTGAGGGAGAGATTATTGTCACCTCACCAATTCACCAGATTCTCTATCTCATTCCTGAACTCTGTCTTGGCATTGTTTGAGATCTGACGCACTACAGTGGTGAGATCATCAAATTGGAAAATTGAGTTGGAGGGGAATTTGGCCCCATAGTCATAGGTGTATAAGGAGTATAGTAGGGGGATGAGAACACAGCCTTGTGGGGCACCAGTGTTGAGGGTGATTGTAGAGAAGATGTTGTTGCCTATCCTTACCGATTGTATGTAACTTCAGTTTTGTGAATGCTTCATCATTTATTTCATACGTGGAGGGAGGAAAAACCATAACTTGTGAATGGACAAAATTATCTCCACAATAGTCAGAGATGAAACAAATTTTCCGCCACGAATCATCAGCAGCCAAATAGGGATCATCTAATTCTTCTATTGCACCAGAATATCATTCCTGAAGATAACAGCCAATCTTTTCAGATGCCCCTGACAATAATAGTTTTGATATAGGAACATAGAAGCATAGAAACTAGGAGCAGGCCATGCAATATGACCATGGCTGATCCGCTATCGCTGTGATGGGCTACCTAGGTTAACGAGTGAGCCAAATGAATGGCTTCATCTCAATGGGACGCAAAATTGAAATCAGGCTTGTTAACTAACCATGACACCATGACTGGAAATCTCTCAGCTCGCCCACCATGGAATTGGAGTGGGCAAGGGTCCGACAATAGGAATGTCCGTTAACCTCGGACGAGAATTTCCGGTCTTGCCCAAGCAAGGCTGTAAGATCCTGCCCCATGAGGAAGATTAAATATATTTCTGGATATTTCATTATGATTTGTAGAAAATGTTTAATTATTTACATATTAATAGAAACTTCAAACTGTAAAAACAAAATAAATATTTTTGCTTTGGACGCAGAGGGAGGACACATCTCACTCATTTCACTTGCTCTTGCTTTACATGCAAATCACTTCAGTCATATAATGGGAAAAATTCTGCACGATGTAAATCAGTGGAATGTGGCAACTCTGTGCGTGGGCAGCAATCAACAAAATATCTCGCGGGCCCTCTTAGAAGCCAGATGGCCACCTATGGTCTCTGGGCCACATGTGGCCTGCCACTGTTCTATCTCAACACCACATTCCCACTTTCTTCCCATACCTCTTGACGCCATTAAAATCTTTTAAAAAACTAACTTTTTCTTGAATGCATTCTGTGACTTGGCCTCCAGAGACACGATGGACTGTGCATCGGCTGCAACAACTTTGTCTGTGTTTTCATCCTTTGTAAATAGTTATGCGTTGTTAGCCAATCTGTACATCTGTGGAATTCGCTGTCCCAAAGTGCGGTGGGTGCCGGGACAGTGAGTAAATTTAAGAAAGAGTTAGATTGTTAATTGGTAATGGGCTGAAGGGTTACGGGGAGAAGGCAGAAAAATAGGGATGGTGGAGCAGATTTGATGGGCCGAATGGCCTAATACTGCTCCTAAGTCTTATGAACTTATTGTAAAACGGTTTGCATACAGTCACTGTTCATGTATACTGTTACTGCCAACTCCTGATGCCCTGTGGAGGTGCCAGGTTCCAATGACCAGCAATCAAGGACTTATAACAAGAACAGTTTATTAAGTACTCTAAGGCGCTCTTACTCTGCTAGTGCTCCCAGGAGAACGCTTGCACTACGGATAGTGACTGTATAGCCGCATCCTAACGTGACCACTCAGTCTACGCTTATTTTTTAGGTTTCTATCACTGGGGGAAGAGTTCAGCTATATTGGTCAATTTCATTATCCTTGCCTCCACTTTAACCCTCAGGGAGAATATACAAACCAATTTCAATTGGAAATATGATTTACTACTCAAAGATGCATTGATCCTTTTCATAATCAAGTTGTCCTTTTCCAGCCTGCACCATCCTGACTTTCCTCAGAAAAAAAGTCAAAAATTCATCTCTGACTCTCAGCAGTATTCAGTATCCTTAGACTCTATCTGCTTCTGTTTCATTGCAAAGCAACGCATTACGATGGGTATAATTTTCCCAAAATTGCACAGAGTGCGGGATCAGGCAAGGAAAGCTGTGTGAAACTTGTCGATATCACAGACACAGTCTCTTGCCTGATTTAACAGCGCCCTGTGCAATTATTAAAGTGTTGGCGAGGATCACACAGCCAGCTGGAGGGGCGGGGCTTAAACACGCTGGCACAGTCCTTTAAAAATAGTGCCCCAATCTCAAAGTTTTATGTAAAGACACACTCCCCCGCTCAGCGATCGGAACCCCCAACAGAGATTGAGTTCCCCCCCCCCATGAAGATCAGAATGCCCTCACCCACTCCCCCACTCCCCATAGAGATTGGGAAGCCCCCAAGAAGATTGTGATTCCCCTCACCCCACAGAGATTGTGACGTCCCCCAAGAATCAGGATACCCCCCCTTCCCCAACACCCCCCCCCCATAACAATGACAACATCAGGCCAGCCCCCATCTCACAAGCACCAGGGCCCTCCTCTCTTCCCAAACCCTCAACGTAACATTAGCGGAACCTCATCCCCAATGTAGGATGGTAATCAACCCTACCAGAGCCCCTTTCCAGAACTCCTTGGCACAGGCCCCTTCCTGTGCCCTCCCGGCAGTACTGGGGATGCTGCCCCAGGATGCCAAGGGGCAATGCCAGGCCTTGATCCTCAGTCTCCTGGGCCCATAGGCATCTCCACACCCCTCGCGATGACTGATTTTCACTTCTGAAAACCAGTAGTGACTCGTGCTGGCATGAGGGGGGGAGGATGTGTCATGGACAGGCACTACAACATCACGCTCAGTGGTCACATTTAAATTTATTAAAATATATCACATCACTGGCAGCGGGGGTGGGGGGGAGAAGGGACAGATCTCAAACTGGGATGTCCCCATTGCAAACCTCGTTTCTGGCCACCCACAAGATTTAGTGGCCATTATGGGATTTGTACCTATAGTGATGGGATCACTGTATCGTGGCCAATAATTATTTAGAGCCCAAGTGTGCGACATTGCACATTACACCAGTATCCTCTGCTTCAATCACGAGTGGTTTATATATATTATGCTAAAATGCTATTGAAAATATGTCTTTGAAATGATAGCAATGGTCTCCCTTTATCAATCTATCGATCCACACCAATGGAGTGATCAATGATTGGCAGCAAATTCCAGATCATATAGGAGGAGCTCAGAGCCCTGAAGAGAATCTCGTTTCAGCTCAATGACAAGAATAGGACACACAGTCAAACAGGGCTGCTGTGCTGCACAATACTGAAAAGTGCTAAGTCCGATGATCGCGCAGTCAATTTAACCATGGCATATTCCGATTTTAGATTCCCTCTGAGGTTCCAAAGCATCTAACCCTCTCTTCTAACCCTCCTGACCTGTGTGTTGTGTCTATTCTCCTGCTGTTTATTGAGACTCTTGCGATTTTATTTTAAACTTATTTTAAACTTATTTTAAAGTTTATTTTGATGAGTCACTCATGTCTGATCCCATAGTTTCTGGATATTGTTTTCGGATCAACTGAGTGTTTTTATTCCCTTAATCAGGTTCTATTGTACTACCAGTGGACTGACAATTCTCTGAAAATATTTGTGATCAATCTGGTTGTGGATGTTGTACTTTTTTTTAACCTGTTGTTTGCCATTTGGGCCATTCACTATTTAACTGTGACCTCCGTTACAATAATCCTGTATGTAACTCAGCGCTCCTCAATCCCCAATCCAATTGCTTTCTCATGCACTTTTAAAATTAGAGTTAGGAACTTCAAAATCACAAGAGTGCCATTGAAATCATAGAATCCTACAGTGCAGAAGGAGGCCATTCAGCCCATTGAGTCTGTACCATCAATAATCCCACCCAAGCTCTGTCTCCGAAACCCCACATACTTACTCTGCTAATCCTTCGAACGTACACATTCTGGGACACTTTAGCATGACCCTCAGCAGTATTCAGTATCCTTAGACTCTACCTGTTTCTGTTTCGTTGCAAAGCAATGCATTACAATGGGTGTAATTTTCCCAAAATTGCACAGAGTGCGGGATCAGGCAAGGAAAGCTGCATACACCCTTCCTATTTTGAACATTATCATAAAACATAAAACGCCACATCTCGGCGCTTGCTTTTTGTCAAGATTTGCTGATTTCCAACTTAAAATCAGGTTAGGTGGATTGACCATCCTAAATTACCCTTTAATGTCCCAAGCTGCATAGATGAGGGGGATAAATACATGGTAAAGGGCCTGGGTGGGATGCCCTGTCAGACAGTTGGTGCAGACTTGATGGGCCAAAGGGCCTCATTCTGCACTGGCGGGATTCTTCCTCTTTTAAGTTGTTTTAAATCACAAAACATTGCTTCAAACTGATTCCCTTATTCTGTTGCTATACCACATAAAATGTTTGTATTGTTTTGGTCCCTTTGCGCCATGGTCTGCCTCTTGTCTCAGGATTCTGGTCCCCACCCTCTTTAGAAGTGTCATCGTCCTCTCTGGGAACAATGTTTTTTCCCTCTGGATAACAAGCTGGCAGCTATTGATGGTTTGGAGTTCTTGATTGCTGGATGTCTCCTTCACCTCAGCTCCTACATCTGGTTCATTTGCTGCTGTGTCTTTGTGACCATGGGATCTTTAGACACAAGAAGAATTCCAGTCGCACAGTCCTCCTTCTGGTGACTGCACAGTCACACCCTTTCCCTTCTTGGCAATGACAGGATACGACTTGGGGTAAAATGGTAAATCCACCTCGTATCATATCAGACTGTCTAGCTCTCTTTCTGTGCTCTGTACAAAACTTTGCAGCATCGTAATCTCAAACCTTCAATCAACACCGATTGCCTCAGTTCTGGCATTTTGGTCCATCCTTTGCATCCAAATTGCAGCTTAATTGGGCTTTTTCCCATTGTAGTGCGTGGAATTGTGTTATACACGGCCTTTAGGGCAGCATGGTGGTTAACACTTCTGCCTCAGAACGCCAGGGTCTGGATTCGATTCCTGGCTTGGGCCACTCTCTGTGTGGAGTTTGCACTTTGTCCCCGTGTCTGCGTGGGTTTCCTCCAAGTGTTCCAGTTTCCTCTCACAGTCCAAAGATGTGCAGGTTAGGTGGATTGGCCATGTTAAATTGCTCCGCAGTGTCAGGGGGAGCAGCAGGGTAAATGTGAGGGGTTAAAGGAATAGGGCCTGGGTGGGATTGTGATCGGTGCAGACTTGATAGGCCGAATGGCCTTCTTCCCTCTGTAGAAACTCTATGAAATTCCATGAAATATGACAGCAAGGCCTCCTTCCAATCTTTGCCCTCAACCTGAACAATCCTCATCCGTTTCTCTTAAGGATTGGTTTCATCATCCCACAACCCCCCACCCTCCTCAGTTGCCTGTGTCCATTTAGGGGTCAGTCTATGAAGATGAAGGCCTGTGATTTACACGTCTGTGAAATGAACTGTAGCCCAATGATACAGAGTGACTGGTGGACTGTGCTTTGCAAATATTTCAATCACTGCAGACACTGGGTGAAATTTTCCAGTTCTTCAGGCCAGTGGGATCTTCTGGCCCATTGACAGCATGCCCCCGCCCCTCCCCCGCCATGGGTTTCCCGGCATGGGGTGGAATCCCATTGATAGTGGTAGGACCTAAAGATCCCACCGCCTCTTGCCACCGGTAACATGCCGTAGGGAGGCCAGAGTATCTGGCCCACTATTTTCCTCTGCTATTGTAGGCTTCATCACAATACACTCGTAGTAACAGCTATAGCGGTCAATCACTACTAGGATGGACTCTCCTGCTGTAAGTGAGCTAAGAAGTCAATGGTAAAGCTAGTAATACTATGTATTGATTCTGGTGGAGAGGGTAACTGACAAGTTGACATTCATAGCATATTTCGACAAACTGCTTTGTAACTTTCTCCATCCCTGGCCACATTACTTTGGTTTGTAAATTTTACCTAGTACCAACTACTCCCAATTGACCATCACCAGTCTCAGTCTAAGCTTCTGTGGCACTATAAGCCTCTAGGTGGTTTGTCAAACTTTTCTCTCTGTTCCACATAGTCTCGGGACCTCTTGATAGAATAGTCTTTCCCCTGCATATCTTTCCCTTGACAGGGCAATGGGTATCTTTTCCACAGTGCCCAGCTTGCCACATTTGAAACATTCCCTCTCAGACTTTCGCCATTTACATTTACACATACCTGGATTCTGTTGTGCCACTCGGCTCATCTCAACTTTTGCCGTGTCAGTGGCAGAGGCAGGAGCAAGTTTCATGCTGCAAAATCATGTATCCACTGCTTCCAATGCAGCTGCTATTGTCAAAGTGACACCCAACTATAAATCCTCTTCTTTCCAGCAACTTATTTATTCAACTTGCAATGTCAGACCGCCTGGTTATTATCTGGTTATTCAGGTCCATCGCAACATAATCGCATCCATTTGATGCATTCCTCAAAAAAAAACGTTTTTGAAGTTTATTTATTAGTATCACAAGTAGGCTTACATTAACACTGCAATGAAGTTATTGTGAAAATCCCCTAGTTGTCACACTGCAGCACCTGTTTGGGTACACTGAGAGTGAATTTGGCATGGCCAATGCACCTAACCAGCACAAATTTGGACTGTGCAAGGAAACTGGAGTACCCAGAGGAAACCCACGCAGACACAGGGAGAATGTGCAAACTCCACACAGACAATCACCCAAGGCCGGAATCGAACCTGGGTCCCTGGCGCTGTGAAGCAACAGTGCTAACCACTGTGCCACCGTGCCGCCCATTCCACCCCATATTTTAAATCACTGCGCTCCCTCTTCTCTTTCATACTTGCTTAAAAATAAAAATGATCGTAATTTCAAGGTGAGCTTAGAAATGCCAGTGAATCGTTTTTCTGCTCTGTGGAAAATTAACAACCTATATTTTAGTCCAACGCTGCTATTGATTTGTTTTTTTGGGTCTCATCAATTAATGCTGGGATCAAATATCACACATTAAATCAAGGTCAGGGAATGAGGTGTGGCCAGCGCTCATTTGCAGTCTCATTTTTCAAGCTCATTTGGCTGCTATAGTAGCCGATGTGGGCTGTACTCGTTATAGTGAGATATTCTGTAATGTTCTAATTGCACTTTATGCCTCTGCTTTACAAGACGTATTGAATGAACCATTCAATGTTCTTTCCTGTAATTAATTGTCTCGAAAGCTGATCACAGAAATTGGACATTAATTTGTGTCTTTACACCTGGACATTGCTTTTATTGACAGGGGGATTCATTTCTGTCTATGTTTCAGGGTAATTTATTAGTCCTGTGTGCCTTTAACCCCTTGGTCATTCCTTTCTGAATTTGCTGTAAATCGCTGATATTAAAAGTCTTGCATGAGGCCACGGGGCAAATTATCCTGTTCCGCCTGCCACGGGAAGCAAGTTATCCGGTCTGCCTGCCATGGGGATCGTAGTGGGTGAGGGGCAAACCATAACCACGGGCAGGATTTTCCAGTTTCAGGGCGAGCGTGACTGAAACATCCCATCCCATATTTCCATACCACCTCATTCCTTTGGATAATAAAATCCCATTAATCTCTGAATTAAAATTTATAATTGATCTTGCATCGATTTCAGCAGATTCCCTTTATTTACAAGCTCAATTCCACTCTTGTGAGTGCTTCATGTTACTTTACTTCATGTTATCGAGATATTGTAACAGCATTCTTTCTGTTGTTGACATTTAAGACTGAAACCATTAATGTGTAAACATTTGCAAAGGGATCTGTGACGCACACATCAGGTTGCAGGGCTTATTAAAGGAGGAAAGATAATTACTTTCATGGGATGGGATTTTCCGGCCCTTTCCATTGGCAGGGTCTTCCATTCCTGCCAAAATCAGCCCCAGCCACAGGTTCCCTGGTGGACAGATGGAAGAAGGATGCAAATTGTCATTGACTTCCATTTTTTGTATTAGTGTCACAAATAGGCTTACATTAACACTGCAGTGAAGTTATTGTGAAAATCCCCGAGTTGCCACACTCCTGTTCAGATACACTGAGAGAGAGTTTAGCATGCCCAATGCATCTAACCAGCACGTCTCTCGGTGAGACTGGATAATCCTGTGGGCGGCCAAAGGCGAGTGGGTGGGGGGGGAAGGAGTAGGAAAGTTCCAGCCATCGTTTCTGTTTACATTTTTTTTTGGCATTTAATCTAAAACCTATGCGATAGACTAATTGATCATAAATGTTCAGGGTTCTTCTCCCACATAACATGCAATACATTAGCTCTTAGTTTATCTTTTTTTTAACAGAAGTGATTAAAAGAAAACCCTTTCCAGATTATTTCCACCATTCCTTTGGAATGAGTGGAAGAACCAGGAAATAGGTTGGAACTCTGATACACCATGTCCTTGCCTACACTTAGTGGGCCATTCTGACTCTGTGTTACAGAGGGGGATCGCTAGGGAATCAACAGCAATGTGAATATATGAGAAAGTCATGTAGTTCCTCAGGCCTATTCTGCCATTATATAAAATTCTGGCCCGTTTGCGACCTAACTCCATATCACCTCATACCTTTGGATAACAAAAACCCATTAATCTTGGATTTAAAATTTACAATCGATCTCACATCGATTGCCATTTGCGGAAGATGAGTCCCAAATATCAACCACCCCTTGTGTTGAGAAATGCTTCCTAATTTCACTCTGAAATAACATTTAAGAAGCCAGGGTCCCTTCACCAGATTCCCTTTATTTATAAGCACCCAAGAGTGCTTAAGGTATAAAGTCAGTAGCCCAGATGCTCCTCAATATATACACAGTTCAGACTCCCTGATTGGGCAGGCAATCATTACCTCAATCAGGGAGCTCATACTCCAAGAGCTGAACCTTATGCAGTGTGAGATCAACTTGTTGAGGTCATTACACACTCCCAATTTACGTCTCTCCTGCTTTGGGGTGCACAGTAGAACAGTGGTTAGCACTTCTGCTTCACAGTACCAGGGACTTGGGTTCAATTCCCTGCTTGGGTCTGTGTGGAGCTTGTATGTGTTCCCCATGCTTGCATGGGTTTCCTCCGGGTGCTCCAGTTTCCTCCCACATTCTCAAAGACATGCTGGTTAGGTGCATTGACCTGAACAGGCTCCAGAGTGCGGTGACTTGGGGAATTTCACAGTATCTTCATTGCAGTGTTAATGTAAGCCTTATTTGTGACTAATAAATAAACTTTGCTTTAAACTTCAATTTTTATTTCCATCGTTTCTGGGGACTGGAGTAGTTTGGGGAAGGGAGGGGTGAGTTGGGGAGACATTTCTTAACTTGGGTGGAAACTATATTGCCTGGATCTGAAGCAGCTGCTGTGTACATTCAGTATCTCCCCTTCCCCAATCTTACAGCAACATGGCATAAGATTGGTTACCAGTAAACCCACTGAGATGATAATCACAGGTGGAGAACAGTTGAGATTGAGTCTGGGACCTGACCTCTAATAGCTGTGACAGGAAGTTGCTCTGACTGTGAGCTTCCACTTTCCATGGTTGCCCCTTTCCATCAGTTGGATTTTACAGCGTGGGTTGGGGGTGGGGGGGGGGGGGGGGGGGGTGGCGGTTGGTGGGGGGTGGTGGGGGGCGTTGGCGGTGCTAATGCTTACCCTCCTATCCCATCTCTGCTGAAGGAGTTGGTGCTTTTATGGTGGTGCCAATCTGCTAATAGAGCCAATCGTGGGACTTCCTCAGCACGAGGAAGCCCTACCCTCGAGACTTGTCAGCAAATCGGATCGGCTGAAGCCTCCAGCAGTCACGGCAGCCACATACTGAGTAGTGCGTACTGCTGGGATATCATGCTTGTTCCCGAAAACACCATTCAGGAAATAGGAATCTGGGACAAAATAACCAGGTGTGCCAATGTGATAGTGTCTAAACCTTGCCTGATACCTTCCCCTCTTCCCAGTCCACAAACTTGGGTTGATTAGCCATGCCAAATCGCCTCTTTGTGTCAGAAGGATTAGCAGGGTAAATACGGGAATCACAGGAATAGGGCCTGGGTGGAACTGTTGTCAGTGCAGACTTAGTGGCACAGTTGTCCGCTCTGCTGTCTCACAGCACCAGGGACATGGGTTCAATTCCTGGTTTGGGTCACTGTCTGTGTGGAGTTTGCACGTTATCCCTGTGTCTGCATGTGTTTCCTCCCAGTGCTCCGGTTTCCTCCTACAGTCCAAAAGACATGTTGGTTAGATGCATTGTCCGTACTAAATTCTCCCGAACAGGCACTGGAGTGTGGCGACTAGGGAATTTTCACAGTTACTTCTTTGCAATGTTATTATAAATAAACAATGGGGCGAAGGGTCTCCTTCTGCACTGTAGGGATTCAATGATTGATTCTTTGATCTGCTGGATTTCCACAGTCGTAATTATAAATCATACTCACCTCGTAAGATCAGGCAATCATTGACAAGGTTGATACGAATGTTTCCTTCTGAAGGAAGCTGGAAGCAGAGCAACGTCCCTGTTAATGCCCAGATGTTTTGCTTGCTGCAGCATGAAAACCTTCTGATGAGGCCATGCCTTAGGCACAGGCATATTCCAGTTGTCAGCAAAATCAAAAGGTAAAAGAAAGGTGCCTCCCCACAGCGTCCACCCATCAGAAGTTTGTACATTTTATCTGTCAGCACGTTCGATGGGAAGTGGAAGGTCCCTCACTGTTGGTTTTGTGAATCTACATTCTACCTGTCAGCACATTTGATCAGGGCAGCCAATGTCACAAGACCATTCTAAAGCACTGCAAGATGCAGTGAGTTAGAATGCTTCTGTAGGTTTCATTTTCACCCTGCAGCATTCTGTCTGAAATTAAGGTCTCCCTTTCTGATTATTGGAGCATCTTTATTCATTTCAGGTTCAGTCTGGAAAGGCAAATGGAAGAATGAATGTATTTCTTTTTACAAATGATCACTATGAAGTCAGAGGTAACCAGAGTTTTTAAAAAGCACTCATTATCAACAAAGAACATTTTGTCAGAAACTTCTCGACTGTTCAGGTGTCCCTACGTTAACTGGGGCTGCTAAACAAGCAGGAAAGAGCTTGCATTCATATAGTGCCTTTCACAACTTCAGGATGCAATTAAATGCTTCACAGCCAATGAAGTAATATTGAAACATAGTTGCTGTGGCAAAGGCAGCAACCAATTTGCACATAGCAAGCTCTTACAAATGGCATTGGTGCTCACTTTGCACGCAGCAAGTTCCAACAAACAACACTGAGGCTCAGTTTGCACACAGCAAGATCATACAAATGACAATGGAGTTCAGTTCCCACATATAGCACCAGTGTTCAATTTACACACAGCAAGCTCCCACAAACCACCAGTGCTCAATTTGCACACAGCAAGCTCACATAAACAGCAGCAGTGCTCAATTTGTACACAGCAAGCAATGAGCTGCTTTAGCAGGCTCTGCAGAAAACTATATGCTCATCAAAATTCAACTCTTTTTTTCAACGCATATAGAGCAAGATGGATCCTAAGGGTTTCTCCTTTGCTGCAGGCCAATATTAAATTAGAGTTATGCAATCCACCTTTGTTGATTCGATAAATTATTAATTTAAAGATCTTTGTTTTGCTGAATCAGATGTGTTCAACAAGCATCCAAAAAGAAAGCCTCACTATTGAACTTTCCCCAATGACACTGGACGTCAAATAAAACTAACTACACATTTACTCTGTCCATCAGAAATTTTACCTAACGGGTTAAATCTGCAATGGCCTACAATTTATTTTCTGCAAGATGCTTTATTTACTTAAGGTGTAGTTCAGCATGATAGTCAAAGAATCTTAGAATCGTTTATTCCCACATTGTAGAAGGAGGCCATTCGGCCCATTGAGTCTCCACTGACACCAATCCCACCCAGGCCCTTTCCCCATAACCCCATGGATTTACCCTACTAGTCCTCCTGACATTAAAGGGCAATTTTTTTAGCATGACCTATCCACCTAACCCGCACATCTTTGGACTGTGGGAGGAAAGCAGAGCACGCGGAGGAAACCCACGCAGACATGGGGAGAACATGCAGGCTCCGCAGAGACAGTGACCCAAGCTGGGAATTGAGCGCAGGTTCCTGGAGCAATGAGGCAGCAGTGCTCACCACTGTGCCACCATGCCACCCATAGTCAAAGAGTCAGAGGGTGGAATCTTCCCGTCCTACTAGCCACAGGAATTGTATTGCAGACTTAAATAGGTATAATATCTTAGGTATGATAGCCCAGCCATTAGCGCTGTGACACTTCCTCTCTCACACACACACACACACCTCAAATATATAACACACACTTTAAAAATATAACTCACAAAGAGGGAACAGTATATTTTTCTAACTACAAACTTAAGCCTCAAAACTGAAATGTGTATACTAATGAAATAGTTGCCTATGAAAAAAATGAAGAGAATAAGATAAGATTATCGTTAATTTATTAACGCCCTGTTGAAAAAAACATTAGCCGACATTTTCTGACTATTTTCGCCAGCGGGAGTTTCTGTTCTGGTCCCAAAGTCGTTGACACCCCCCACTCTGGGTTCTCTGTTGGCAATGGGGGAGGGTGTGAACAGCAGGGAATCTATTGACAGAAGATCCCATTCACTTGCCAATGGTGGACTGCCTCTTCCACCACTAAATACGCAGTGGGGGAGGCAGAAACTCCCACCTGAGCCAACAGGTATTGTCAAGGAGTGGGTTTTTTCAAGGGTTTCAAAGCGAATTTTATTATTTTATTCCGTGAACATTGGCTACTTATTCACTGAAGGCCCATTCACACTGCTGGTGTGAATCATTTTTTCCCTTTACATATTTCAACAAGATATCTGGAATGATCACCACAGATCAAGTATCCCCATGTTGTAGTTTAGCGTTGCTCCTGTATGACCAAACTATTCCTTGTTCACGTCTTACTCCAAGTCTGATACTACCACACTGTGCAAGGAATTAACAACACACAGCTGGGAACTGGTAAACCGCTGTACAAAATCCAAGGTTTTAAATGTGTCTCAAATGCTAAAAAAAAAATCCTTTTAATATCTGAGACATTTAAATTCAGAGGTCATTTATGATCAATGATAAAATGAGGGGAAGATTTTGCAACAAACTGATAAAGCACTTCTTTATACAAGCTTGCTTTAAAAGAGGAATAAAATCAGATTTCTCCCCTCTTTGTGTTGCAGCCATTTCAAGGGCACTGACTGGCCTCTTGTACCTCATCCAAGTGCCCATTCTTCATTTGTGAACCTTGACAGTGAGTAGCAGCAAGCCGTTTGATGCTATTTCAGGTAGAGCAGTCCTGCCAGAATTGGTATTTAGAACGTGACTGGGCTGAGTTGACTGGAGCAGTGCGATCCCTTGTTCGTGCAGCCTTGGCCTATTCCCACTGGCAGCAGGTGAGACAATAACAGAAGCAACGTGGAGGCGCCAGGGAGATTCCCCTTGGTTGCTATGCGGTAACCATATCATGAACATCACAGGAAGAGTACCTCCGACGGCTATTTTGAGAAAAACCTTAACATGCTCTCATAACATGATTTTACATTCCAAAAGAGCAACCAGAACTATTCTTGCCAATGGGTGGGAGAGAACCAGATGTTAAAGATGTAGTGAAATTATGGAAAATGTCTAGATACAAAAAGCTCATAACCATTCTTAAAAATAATGGCAATAAAATAACATGAGAAATCATTGAAACTATTAGGCTTCAATATTCATTTTGCGATCAGCATTTTACATCAAACAACAGGACAGTTTTGGTACTAAAGCTGTAATCTGAACGGTGAAGGGGAATTTCAAACATCATCATCCCCAAACATGACAAAAATTGTAATAAGACAGATTTCTATCTGCCAATGTAATATCCTAGCTGTGTTAGGGTTTGTGGGTTTTAAACAAGGAAAATATGTGGTCTCTATATGTAGATTTGAGCTAACAACAACAGATTTATTATGGGAGCTCTTGCCTGTTGAGCACAAACTGAAACTAAAACAGCAGCCTGTGCAACACCCTAATGACATCACCATCAAATCATGTGACCAGATATTAGAGCAATCATGCAACCACTTAAATATATAAGTATCAGCTGCAACGTATAGCGGAGCCCTTGTTTCGATGCAGACTGATCCTAGTTTAGCAGGACTGAGATCCAGTAACAATGGAGCACTTAACCTCTTTGCTTCAATACAACTGCAAAGTTTGATTACCTTGCAGCTAATGTTTAATTGAGGAGATCGTGGGTGAGGTGGCCATTTCATTCAATATTTTACAAAATGCCAAGCTAGTCCATTGGACCACGTTGTTGCCTTTGAAGTGCAGATTAACATGCAGGTTAGAATGATGTAACCTGAATGAACTCAAGCCAGAATGAGATGGCTTCTTGAACCTCTTGACCACAGAGCTCATGGGTGTCAAAGTCAGGCACTTCCCTTAATTTTTATTGTTTGTTTTCCTGTCACAGAATCACAGAATTATGGAGTAGACCATTTAGCCCATAAGGTCTGCCCTGATCATTTTTCCATCAATCATCTTATCTAATCCTCCAGCTCATTCCCCATGCCCTTTAATAGTCCTCTTTTTCAAGCAACTATCTAATTCCCTTTGAAAATAATTTATGAACTATGCCTCAGCAAATGTTTGTCGCAGAGAATTTTACATTCTTTGAATAAAGGCATTTTTCTAACCTCCAATTCTTTTTGCAATTACCATAAATGGAACCATAGAATCCCTACAATGCGGAAGGAGGCCATCCAGCCCATCGAGTCTGTGCCAACTCTCTGAAAGGGCATCCCTCCTTGGCCTCCCCTTTGCCCTAACCCCATAACCCCCCCCTCCCTTATTTACCATGACTAATTCAGCTAATCATCCTTGGATATTCAGGGGCAATTTAGCATGGCTAATCCATGCACATCTTTGGACTGTGGGAGGAAACCTGAGCACCCGGAGGAAACCAACACAGACACAGGGGCCAGAATTTTCCCATCCCCTCCGCCATGAGAATCAAAGTGGGCAGGACATGGACCACGCAAAGTTCTGTTGACCTCAGGTGGAATTTTCCGGCCTTGGGGGCGAGCGTGGCTGGAAAATCCCAACCACGGAGAACATGCAAACTCCACACAGACAGTCGCCCAAGACCGGAATCGAACCGGATCCCGGGCGCTGTGAGGCAGCTGTGCTAACCACTATGCTACGTCTGCTGCCCAGACATGCACCAACTCTCTGTAAAATATACATCCACAACCGTTTCACATTGACATGAGCATGTGATGTTGCTGCAACGTAGAAAACAGACGTTTGTGAGATTTAAAATATTTTCCACTATCATTGAAGGAAAAAAAAGTGAAAACCATTGGTCCTGCTTTCAAAACAGATAATAACAAACCTTATGAACAATCAGATGTTTCAGTGCTTTGATTGGGAGGGGGAAGGTGGTTGCTAAGTAAGAGTCCACACCATTATACATCCAAATCAAATTGATTTAGTTTGAATACTTTATAGCAACTTCAATATTGTCGAATTTGCTTTTGGGTAATACTTCTCTCAAGAATGCAGTGAAGCTGGATTTTTTTTAGATGATTTGACAGTAAAATTGGTGGCTTCTGATTTTCCTTAACTTCCCTTTCGAGGCTGGTTATATTATCAGGCCACGATGATGCTATTGTTCCACATTGGCAACAGAGAGCAGGGTCACAGATGTGGAAAGATCAATTTGCTGATTAGCATCAATGATATTTGATGGACTGTTTAAATGCGCACATAAAACATAGATTAGTAACATTTTGTTCATCTCTGAAGCCTTTCTTTGAAATTTATGAAGACATGTCAGCTTCTCCTGTGGGGCACGGACTGTGCAAAGGTGACCCTCTGATACTTGTCAGAAGTTGAAGTGTTCTGGTTTTTGTCACTAATTACTGCATTACCACCCCTGGGGCTTTTCTTGGCTTCAGATGCCCTCATTCTCTCAGTTTGAGTCTCAATTGCTACGCATCTGAGAATAGAGAGATTAAGGCCTCATTACTGTGGTTCATGTTCAAGTTCTTCTGTATGTACAGTGTATCATTTGACTCCTTAACACCATGATAATGGTGTATTTACTGCATAATTTTAGCCAGAGGAGTCTTAAGCTAGGATCTGCTGAGGGTGCTTAAAAAGGATGAATTTATCTCGGAATTGGTTTGCAGAGATGTCGTTTATCTCCGTCTGACTTAGCCCCACTGTTGCAGGTCCTATAATTCAAACAATTGTTTTCCAAAGACAGATACCATCTTTTTTTTTTAATTTTTATAATGGTTAAATAGTCCTTGAATAGAAAAGAAATCAACATTTTGTTTAATTGAATTAGCAAGTTGCGGTCATCTCTGAATTGTAAACTCCCAGTGAAAGACGCCAACAATTGTACTGAAGGTTCAGCTTTAACCCATTTTTATAATTGTACAATATGTTGAAGTGCAAGACAGTCCCTTGGCTCAAATGCAGTCACATTTTCAGATAATGATACATAAGTTTCGGATTTCCCAGGTTTCAATCGTGTGCAGTTTGTGAATGCGGCAAATGAGAAGAGTGAAGTTCGGATTCCTTGCCCCTTAATAATAAGGAGGCAAGAGTTATGAATTCTATAATTTAAGCTCCTCTATGAATAACCAAGTGCCTGGGTTTGGCTCAGTAAGTTGCATTCTCACATCAGGGTTGGAAGGTACGTGTTTAAGCCCCACTTCAGAAAGTTGAACACAAATGTTACGGCTGACAGTCCAACACTGTACTGAGGCGACACTGCACTGTTGGAGACATTAAACTGAGTTTCCACCTCAGGTGAATAGAAAAGATCCCACAACACTAGTTAAAAGAAGAATGGGGAAGTTCTCTCTTGCCTCCTAACTAACATTTGTCCCTCAACCAGCACCACCTAGTCCCTCTTATTGAGCACAAAGATGTGCGGGTTAGGTCGATTGGCCATGCCAACATTGCCCCTTAGTGCCCTGAGATGCGTAGGTTAGCGGGATTAGCGGGTAAATATGTGGGGACGTGGGGGTAGGGCCTGGGTGGGATTGTGGTCAGCACAGATTTGATGGGCCAATCAGCCTCTTTCTGCGCTGTAAGGTTTCTATGATTCTATGAAATTGGTTGTTACATTTCCTGGACTACGTCCATAAAAAAATTGTTACTGGCTACAAAAATGCTTTGGGACATCCTGAGATGGCCCAGCAGCACAGTGGTTAGCACTGCTGCTTCACGGCACTAGAGACCCGGCTTCGGGGGTGCAGCCCATGTGGTGTTTGCACTTTCTCCCACGGGTTTACATGGGTTTCCTCCAGGTGCCCCGGTTTCTACCCACACTCTAAAGGTATGCAGGTTTGGCATTGCTAATGGTCAGGAGGATTAGCAGGTTAAATGTGTCTGGTTACAGGGATAGGGCCTGGGTGGGATTGTTGTGAGTGTAGGCTTGATAGGCCAAATGGCCTCCTTCTGCACTGTAGGGATTCTAAGGCACAATAAAATTATGAGGCCTTTTTTTTCATTTTTAACCTCCTTTCCTAACAATTGCAAAAGTTCTTTCAACACTCCATCCAGGAGAAATGGAAAACTGTGGACCAATTTGCAGCATTTCCTGTCACCTTGAAGTATTTTTACACCTAATCCCCAGAATGCAAGATACCCTGCTACAGATAGAAGCTTGGCTTCACCCTTTTGGACAGCAGGAGTAATAAAGAGAGAGAGAAAAAAAATCAAAAGACAGGCCACACAAAGATTGAATATTGAATGCAGGTACAACTGTCAGAGACTGAGCTGCCAGATCCCGACCCACAGGGAATGAGCAGGCATTCTGTACATTTCACCGCTTCATTTCGACAGGATTTCATTTGAGAAGCAAAGATTGTTTCCCTACAAAGTAAATAAATCTCTCGGTGCACGAGGAGTTAAACGTAATTTGGTCAGGCCTACTTAAAGCAGTTATATTAATAATTTACTAAAACAATCTCAAACCATCAAGTACTCCTGTTCCTATTCAGCCACTCATTAATCATGCTGGGAACTACTGCATGGCACCAATTTTACACCCAAACACACAAAATAAAACACTGGACTGCAGTTTTATAGTTTATTCAAAGAATGCCAACAGTAAGGAAAATGCGCTGTCATCCCATGTACTTTCCTGATTTTTCATTTGGAAAGGTAAAGCATCCGAACTTCAGATTTTTCTGGGGTTATACGATAGCTGGCATGGCAAACAAAAAAAAATCAGTTCCTACAGTGGCAATCTAAAAGTCAGATCTAGACAACTCATAACCCAGCTCCTGAATAGCCAATGTACATTATAAAACCAGACTTTAAAAGGCCAAGTACGTGTAAATCACTTGTCTGAACTGAATCCAAGTGAACAGACATTTAAATAATGTCAGTGTTGAACTGTAACAAAGAAGGTTTTTCTCAAGAAAAATAATTTAAATGCCATATTTTCCCATAGAAATGTGAACGGCACATTCTGAATACCTACCAACCTTGGAGCTTTACTGCTAGGCATTCAACTTCTTTGACATTTTGACTTTAAGCTTAGGACCCATAAAGAACCATTTAGGACATGGCAAAGTAGCCAAAGAACATTGCTCTCCTGAATTTGCCTTTGAGTCATTTACCTGGTGCATTCCAAAGGGAGTTGCAAGTTCCAAGTGCCGGTGACAAATGGCTATAGCGCGTAAACAATGTAGCGTGTTACTACACCATCGATCATTGACATCATGATGGCTAGTACATACATGGGACGGGGGTGGTTTATGTGACAAGGTCATGATAAAGTGTTATCATGGGGATGTGCCAATACATTGCAAAGATGGTGCAAGTATTCTGCTGAGCCTAGTTAATCTGGCCAAAGGCACAGGGAGCCACAAGAAGAATAGACCTCCTTGATTAACAGTCTAAAGAGATGCAGCATCTGCCTGGAGACCAAGGCTACAGTAGCCAGCAGCTGAAGAACTGGAAAAGAACAGGCAGCTTAAAGTTAGATTAATTGCTCTGAGACCACTAGAGCAAAAAATAAGTTTGCCAATGACCAGACTGAGAGGCACCATGTCATCAGCATACTCATCAGTGCACTAGCAAGGATTGGTTATATATAATGCTGCCTCTGCCATCTAAACCAGTAAGAACGCCAGAAGGTACAGGCAAAGAAACACTCCCCTCCCCTCACTCCAACCCCCCACCGCCCCTCCATTTGATTGCAACAGATTACATAACTTGGTTACTATCACATCCTGGATTGGAAATATCAATGATCATAGTATGAATTTACCACTAAACCGCAAGGAGGGGCATATATAATGTAATTCAATCAGTCTTTGGCTTTCTAATGCTGAGATTTCAGGAGCTTCATTCTACATGTCCAAATATGTACAAACATTTCCCGCTTTTGTTCTTGTCTGAACATACATCTCAAACATAGTACATGACAAAATAATCTTAATGATCTCATTTGAGTATTCTCAAAGAAACTCAAACTTTGAAGGACTTTGCTGCATTTACAGTTACTCAAGTGTCCAAGGGTCACTGCCCCCCACCTCCCTGCACCCAGAGGGGCCTCAATGGCCTTCAGTCCACCAGTGAAGCCATCATGTCTGGTTGGTGGGGGGAACCATGATCCTTGCCAGTGAGGACCTCCATCGGCGAAGCTGTTAAGGCAAGTGGGCCCAGGCGATTGTGTCCTGGGCTCACTAATCATTTTGAAATCAGCTTATGAATTTAAAATCAGCTTCACGCCCTTCCACCAAAAGTCAATAAGCTGATTTCAGGGCTTTGGAACTGCAAGAGGTACCATATATGAACGGGTGCTTGTAATTTTGTGACACATATTTGTGTTATATCAACGGACAGCATGGTGGCACAATGGTTAGCACTGCTGTCTCAGAGGGCCAGGGATCAGGGTTCAATTCTGGCCTCAGGTCACTGTCTATGGAGTTTGTACATTCTCCCTGTGTCTGCGTGGGATTCCTCTAGGTGCTCCGGTTTCCTCCCACAGTTCAAAGATGTGTGCATTAGGTTGATTGGCCATCATGAATTGCCACTTAGTGTCAGGGGGTCTAACAGGGCAAATACATGGGGTGAGAGTGATGGGGCCTGGGTGAGATTGTTGTTGGTGCAGGCTCAGTGGGCTGAATGGCCTCTTTCTGTCCTGTAGGGATTCTAAGATTCTAACTACTCAAGGCAGAATTTCCCTTATCATTTGAGATATAATTTGCCTATTAATTCATATCTCACTCACATTGATTCTGATTCAAGTGATTAAAAGTGGCAAGTTCCTTCCTTTGGGGTACATTCAGTAAGTTTGGTTATTTTGGTTTACAGTTCTCCCAGGGAAATCGTAACAATGTCTAGTCCACCACAAGTCAATAACCTGATTTTAGGTATCTGAAAAAACTTTTAAGATAACTATTTACTAGTTACAATACAATCTGAATTTTTTTTTAAATTAAAATCTTTTCAAAAGGTGCCTATTAGAATCCTTGTGCCAAAAAATGCTTCACTTTGCAAGATTCCTCCTTTGCAAATGGCAATACCATTGGAAACTTGCCATGGTGATTCATTTTTTTTGGTGGGTGGTGGGAGAGGAGATGGCGAATCATGTGCACTGGGCTAGATTCCAGCAAAATACCTTCTGAAACGCGAAAGATCGGGAAAATTTGATTTGTGTAATTCACATTTGAAATTCCTCATTCTTTTGTGAGGATGTGACTGAGTTTGTCAAACTGCACTGAGAGAAACAGCACAAGAATAAATGAATTTTCTAACATTTTCTTTGTTTTTAATGTAACTCATCCTGAAGTCATAAGTATGCAATTCAAAGACACAAAAATGCATTGTCCGTCTCTGATGAGAACTAAAACAAAAATTGCTGATGAAGCACCAGGAAGTATGACTTTGAGTCTTATTGCACTCGTAGCTCTAATGGGCGGGATTTTACAGACTCGCTCACCCCAAAACTGTAAAATTCCGCCCAAGCTCAATGGACCTTTCCATTGTCCGCCCCTCGCCCGCTCCGATTCCTGCGGTAGGTGGGGCAGTAAAATTCTGGCCAATGTTTGTGTTCATGTCCTGTTGAGAGCTGAATAAATTCTGGAGATTTGCATGAACCTATGATGTAGGAGGAATCAAGTAAAAGTTTAAATTTTATCGTTTATGTATTAGTGTCACAAGTAGGCTTACATTAACACTGCAATGAAGTTACTGTGAAAATCCCCTTTTCGCCACACTCCGGCGCCTGTTTGGGTACACTGAGGTAAAATTTAGCACGGCCAATGCACAGCCAATGGCATGTCTTTCAGACTGTGGGAGGAAACCAGAGTACCCAGAGGAAACCCATGCAGACACGGGAGGAACATGCAGATTCTGCTCTGATGAGAATTGAACCCAGATCCTTGGTGCTGTGAGGCAGCAGTGCTAACCACTGTACCACTATATATACAAGAGACAAAGATATTGATGGAAATTCGGAAGAATTGGCGTAAAAGATTGAGGAAAATCGATGCTGCAAAAGGAAAAGACATTTGTGTCCAAATTTCCTGAATTGTCTGTGCTGAATTTCAGTATTATGCCATACCCATACTGTATAAAATTTCAGGAAACTCTGGCCTATTATGAATTTGTAATGTAATATATTGCAGTTTAAATAGCAGTGTTCTACTCTCTGCATTATCCAATAAACCAGATAACAAACTGTTCATTTTTTATTTCATCTTTTTCTAACACCTGACACTTTCTACATCAATCATTTCTAAAATAAAGATAGCAGTACAATTTGCTTGGGATAATTAATGAAATTAGCTGATTTTCACTGAAGCAGTAGCCTTCAAATTGGAGGAGATTGCCATGTATGTGTCTTCACACGTAAGATGGATGAGAGTGGGATGCAGGTTCAAACCTGTTCCCCTTCCTCTATGCTGATTCCTATATAAACTGCGTGTTACTGAGAGTTATCAAAAATCCCTGCTGGTTTGTACAAGGTTATGTGTTGCATGCTGGAACAAATGCCTTTGATCCTTACCCTTGGGAAACGTCCACCGGTAGACTCATTGAAAGCCGCACAGTGTTTCCTGAAGGTGATATTTGGTACATCAAGATTTGCAATCTTTAACGGGAATGAAGTTTCATAATTTATTCCTCTGGTAAAATATTTCATAAGCTCGTATTGCTGGTGTGGGCTTATGATTCCTTCTGCAATAAATTTATTTATTCGTGTCCAAATTGTCCCTGAAGAATGCTCCTAGAATTGCAGGTAATGTCAGAGTGAGGGCAAATGAACGAGTGGAGATCAGGGGAGTGGAGTACTCTTGTCTTAAGCTTAAGTTTATCACAAGTAGGCTTACATTAACACTGCAATGAAGTTACTGTGAACATCCCCTAGTCGCCACACTCCTGTTCGGGCACACTGAGGTGGAATTTAGCATGGCCAATAAGCACATCTTTCGGACTGTGGGAGGAAACCAGAGCACCCAGACGAAACCCATGCAGACATGGGAAGAATATGCAGACTTCACACACACAGTGATCCAATCTGGGATTCAGTGTCACCTATGAATAAGATATGCTCAATTAACCCATGCGTTCACAGTTGTCGACAAGGTATGTTTTGTTTTTTGTTAATAATATTTTTAAATGTCTCTTTCACTACATCAGGCAAATGCTGGATTGTTCTTTTGTGATAAGAAAAGATCCCTGAGATCTCTACAATGCGATCAGTGTTCACCTCAATTATACATGGATGTTGAGAGTTGAGGAAAATAATGAAGAACAAAATAAGGCAGTAATGAAGTGTAAAAATGGGCAGGATTCCCACAAACTCTGGCATGTTTCCTGGCAGTGGAGCCTGTCACCAGTCTGCCATTGGTCTTCGGTGGAATCTTCCAGTCCCACTGATGCCTTCACGGTTTTGAATGCTGCTCAGCACCCCCCGCCAGCAGGCAACACTTCATGGAGAGGGTCGCCATCAGCAGAACCAAACGACCGCACTGGCGGGAAGGTCAGAGGATTTCGGCCACAGAGCTGTTAGGAAGTGGAATGGTGAGGGAGATTAATTAAATGTGCGCAAAGAGATGGTGGCTCAGTGGTATTGACATCATTCTATTAATCCAAAAATCCAGACCCGGGTTCGAATCCCACCATGGCAGATGGTGAAATTTGAATTCAATGAAATTAAAAGTCTAATGATAACCATGAAACCACTGCCAATTGTCAAAAAAACCCATCCCATTCACTCATGTCCTTTTAAGTGAGGAAATCTGTCCTCCTCATCTAGTCTGGCCTACATGTGACTCCAGGCTCACAGCAAAGTGACTCTTAAAATGCCACTCAGTCCAAGGACAATTAGGGATTAGGCAACAAATGCTGGATTTTCCAGTGATGTCCACATCTCATCAAAGAATAAAAAAAGGGGATAACTGAGTGATCCAATGATTTAGGAAGCTGCTCTTGCACCTCTGGTAGGATTTGAATCCAATGTGAAATTATAAAATGGAGACTTTGGGCTTAATTCTTGCTCCTGAGCATGGAGTGCAGAGTCGGGGCTCCCCAAACCAGACTTGGGGGAAAGTGCCCTGAATGTTCTGATTTTTGTTCTGGGCAAAGTGGGTGCTAACTGGATTCAGGCCTATTGCCCCCTGAAAAACTTAGAGGTGGTCACAGTGGCTGTTGAGTGCGAGGACAATTTGGTTAAAAGGCTATCCTGTGTGCTCCAGGGCTACATTCCAGTTATTACAAAGAGGCAATTAAATCAAACTTAGCACTCAACCCCTTACCCCTCACACCCCCACATTCCCCAAGCCCCATCCACACCAATTCATGCCCCTCACCCATTCCCAAGATCTTTATAGCCACTATGCCAACTTGGTGCCATCTCATGCCAATCCATGGCACCCACTCACCTGGTGGCCATTTATATCCCCTTTACTAACTTAGTGCCAATGCATGCCAACTCACACCACCCCTCCAACATACCATCCTTTGCCCTACGCGTTCCATGCCAACTCACCCAGAATCCACCTTGGGCAAATCTCAGGAGCCATGCTGAGATTAAGTTAAATAAAGTTCTGAGTGTATGTTGCAGACTTCACAATTTAGAAGAAAACACACTCATTCATAAAAACCCATTCAAATGCCAAAATTTTGCACGCGTGTTTGAGAATCTCACTAAGGAAGTTTGGGAACCTCATTTCAATACATTCACATTTAATTAATGGCTGTATTGTCCCCCCAGTATTAAGAAATACCCCCCTCACCAACATAACATGATGCCGGCGAGATTTACAACTGGTTTTGAAAAATGGGAACCAGGTGAAGGGCAGGAAGAGGGCCATGGATGGGCATAACCCTTGGTACTCTGGGACTGCCCTTGGCACAACCCTGGCATTGCTAGAGAGGGAAGCACCGGGGGGGCCCCATTGACAGTTCCATGAGGGGTGAGTTTTCTTTATCAGTCGGAGCTGTTTGTCTTGTGTTTGTGGGAGCCTCCCCCATGTCCATGGGAGGGTGCCCGTTGTGCATGGGGGAGATGAGGGTTTTGTATGTGTGTAGTGAGCAGGGTTCCTATGTTTGTTATTGGAAATTGGTGCATCCTTTAAAGTGTGCCCAATCCCAGGATTCCCAGCTGCCAGCTTCCTCTGGCCCCAGCTTGCTAACGTGATAGTGTGGGCCATCCCTGTCATTATTTATGCAGAGTCCTGGATTATCTGGTGAGAAATGTCAGCTGTGCAACCTGCAAGATCTAAGCTGGTTCTCTTGCCTCAGCCAACACTCTCTGCAGAAAATGGAAAATGTTTCAATTGCTTCAAATACTTAGTCCCCCAAGTATTAAATCCCTTATAAAGACAAACCTTTTCATCAAGTACTTAATCCTCTATGAAAACAGACATGTGTATTCATGGCCCCACAACAAAGATGTCTAATTCTTTATAAGCACTTGCAGTTGTCAGTGAAACTGTGAACCGTGAGCAGCCACACACCCCATTCCAATTTGATAATGATAGGTTGCAGAGACAGTCAAGCAACACTAATCCTGTAACGATAACCTACAGATTTATGTCAACAGACAAATGATGAAATTGCAAGCAGTCACTGTAGGCTGGTTTTTTTAATTTCACTAATTTGATCATTTAAACATCTCCATTAACTTCATCCTTTTTTATGTACATTCATGTCTATTCTTAACGATCCCAAAAGGCACCCTACCTCTCTCACAGGGCATGGAACGACACCCAAAGGGATATCTTACCTCTCCTAATTGGACCTTACCTTTCCCAAATAGGTATCTGGACCTCTCCAAATAACTCTGGCAGCATTAGACTTCCTCAATTTCTAATGCCCACAAGTTGCTTTCATGGACATTTCAATAATGAAAATTATACCTGTGTTAAGGAAGCTGAACTATTACACAAGGGTGCTGGATTTCACAGTGAGGGGGTGTTCGTGGGACTTCTGGAATCAGGGCCATTTTGGCTAAAGTGTGGAGACCTTCTATCTTTGTGAAAACTTTCATTCCATCAGCTTTAAGAATCTAAAGTGCAATGATGTTGAGGAAGTATTACCCCAGTTCCAACTGGACATGAATTCTCAGCTCACAACTGCTGAGAACCTGGCAACATTTTCACAGCGAACCAGTAATCTCAGTCACAGAGATCACAAGGATGATTGGTGTGGAAAATAAAAATCCTGAATTGGAGGATTAGGGAAATCTTCCAAGATTGGCATAAAAACATCATGTTAATTCTTATTTTGAAATACCTTTACTTTTGCTGGAAATATTGGCATAATTATCCGTATTTATGTAGGGATTACAGTCCCCATGAAAATCATGTAAAACATCAAAATTTGCTGCCTGCATTATTTAGTCGAATTAGAATCTACATGTTTATAATTGAGGCAGACCAATAATGTTCCTCAGGATGTTTGATCATTTATGGCCATATTTACACTTTTAATCTTCAATCTCTTTTACAACCAGATAATCATCTAGCACCTTTGCAACTGAGCTAATCACTGATAGGAGATTTTCACAGTAACTTCATTGCAGTGTTAATGTAAGTCTACTTGTGACCGATAAATATTCTTTATTTTACTTAATTTTATTTCTATCATCTTTGGCTCTGAATTTGAAGGAGGTGGGCAGGGGTGGGGGGGGGGCAGGGGTGTGGAATCTGTTCCCTTACAGTTTAGTTCACCAATTCTGTAATCGTATCTTCTGATGACAATTTAAGCAATGTGACTTAGTCAGATGACACTATCCCAGCCTATAAGTATTTTGAAGTCTTGGATTATGTCCCACCTTAAGCTTTTTCATTGGAAATTTTTGCATCCAATTCTCATACATTAAAATTTTGAAAATCATCCCCATTGTTCCTCTTTGAACTTAGCAAGCTGGGCAGATCAAATGTGGTCTTACTAAATGTTAACTGTTGTTGACAATCACACTCAAATCTGTATTATCACAGGTGGATACTAATCCGCTGTTTACATGTTTTGTCAGTTTGCTTTACTCCGTAATAATTGCCATTACATTTTGTATTTGTATTTGTATTTGTTTACAGGGACTACCTCATTTGTCTGCAATGTAACCCATATTGGATTCCAGTCCACATTGCCGGGTGCCAGGCAAAAGGCGGGGAATTATAGGCCGGTTAGTTTAACGTCTGTGGTAGGTAAAATGTTAGAATCCGTCATTAAGGAGGAAATTGCGAGGCATCTTGAAGGGAATTGCTTGATAGGGCGGACGCAACACGGTTTCATTAAAGGGAAGTCGTGTCTGACAAATTTACTGGAGTTCTATGAGGATGTGTCTAGGGCAGTGGATAGAGGAGAGCCGGTGGATGTGGTCTTTCTGGATTTTCAGAAGGCGTTTGACAAGGTACCTCACAAGAGGTTATTGCAGAAGGTCAGGGGACATGGAGTTGGGGGTAGGGTGTTAGCGTGGATAGAGGATTGGTTGTCAAATAGGAGGCAGAGAGTGGGGGTCAATGGGTGCTATTCGGATTGGCGGTTGGTGACTAGTGGGGTGCCCCAGGGGTCGGTGCTGGGGCCTCAGCTATTTACCATTTATATAGATGATCTGGAGGAGGGAACCGAGTGCAGGGTGTCGAAATTTGCTGATGACACCAAGATTGGGGGAAAGGCAAATTGTGCGGAGGGTGTGGAGAGTCTGCAGAAGGATCTAGATAGGCTGGGGGAATGGGCCAGGAAATGGCAAATGGAATTTAATGTTGGCAAGTGTGAGGTGGTCCACTTTGGTAGGAAGAATGGTAGGAAGGACTATTACTTACGTGGCGAAAAACTGCAGCAGGCGACGGTGCAGAGGGACCTCGGGGTCCTTGTGCATGAGTCGCAAAAACCCAGCTTGCAGGTGCAGCAGGTGGTCAGGAAGGCGAATGGGATGCTGGCCTTCATAGCGAGGGGGATTGAATATAAAAGTAGGGAGGTCTTGCTGCAGCTGTATAGGGCATTGGTGAGGCCGCAGCTGGAGTACTGTGTGCAGTTTTGGGTGCCGCACCTGCGCAAGGATATTTTGGCCCTGGAGGGAGTGCAGAGGAGGTTTACTAGGCTGATACCGGAGTTGAGGGGATTGAGCTATGAGGAGAGGCTGAATAAACTAGGCTTGTACTCGTTAGAGTTTAGAAGAATGAGGGGAGATCTCATTGAGACGTATAAGATGATGAATGGGATGGATAGGATAGAGGTGGAGAGACTCTTCCCGCTCAAAAAAGACAGTAGGACTAGGGGGCACAGCCTCAAGATAAAGGGGAGGCGGTTTAGAACGGAGTTGAGGAGGAACTTCTTCACTCAAAGGGTGGTGAATCTCTGGAATTCTCTGCTCGTTGAAGTGGTGGAGGCTACCTCGCTAAATATTTTTAAGATGCGGGTTGATGGGTTCTTGATAAGAGAGGGGATTAAGGGTTATGGGGAGAGGGCGGGAAAGTGGAACTGAGCCACAACAGATCAGCCATGATCTTATTGAATGGCGGGGCAGGCTCGAAGGGCTAGATGGCCTACTCCTGCTCCTATTTCTTATGTTCTTATGTTCTTATGTTCAATGATGCTTAATGTGATCACATTAGCAGAAGTACTTTCCTCCAGATCAGTTCTTACACCATGTCTATTTATCACTATCTTTTCAACAACTGAATAAATTTCTAATTTCTCCAACTATTCAGGCATTTGTGGCTTTTTAAATTTTCTTTCACCGGCTCAGTTGTGGATGTAGATCCTTATTAAGTGCCCTTGAAACTTTCAAATGCATTAGATCCTGTTTATATTTCTTGCCATTTCATTACTGGGCAGGCATATTTTCGCTGTGTGCTATTTACAGCCACATCATAAACAAGAGTGCAAAGGTGTTTCCAAATATTCAGCAGAAAAATCTTTGCTTAGTTACCTCCTCAAAGAATTCCAGCAGATTTGTGAGGCATGGCTTATTGCATCTAAAAATTGCTGACTTCCCTTTTAGGTCTCCATGTTGTTCAGATGAACACTGATACTGTCACGTAAACCATTTTTGACCAGTTTCCCCGCTACTAGTGTTAGAATAACTAGTCTCCAATTTCCTGACTAACGTCATGCTTTGAACATTAAGATACGTGAGTCACAAGCTAATCTCCAGCTCCAAACATGGTTACCATAACCTCACAGAATAGGCTAAATTCCATCACATCCTCAGAAGCAGTACTGAAAAGATCTTCCCTTCCTTAAAATATTTGCGATGACAATGTGAGTTTCCCTTTGTCTTTCCTCAGAATCATAAATGGGTCCTCAAAGCTCTGGAAAATTATCAGTTGAATTTAGCCTTCTGTACAATCTCAAAACTAAAAAAATTCCTTGGATAATATGCACCTTTTATGTTTGATTATGAATTTTCAGGGAAACGTTTGGGTATTACATAAGTTATTTTTCCTGTTAAAACGATGTCGCCATTTGCCCTTGAAAGAGCACAGTGCAACAGGGAAACTTTACTGTTAGTGCAGTCTGATGCAAGAGTCAGTACAAGCCAGTTGCAGATGAATAAAGCTAATTTGCTGCAGCAGCACTTGGAAAACACGCATGTTGTCAAAAATACGCCTGTTGTTGAAAAACACAATAATAACCCAACTCTCAAAATCCATGAGTTATTATGAAGGGGTTTCAAAACAGACTGAATATGCAACACCCTGAATAACACAGAGGATGATATTCTGTAGGAATGGACAATATTTGCTCTCACCCATTGAAAGATGCAGAGAACAGTGATAGGATTTTATGTACATACATTAAACATGACTTTCATGACACTGATTTGCATGTTGCGTGGGATGAAAATGATCATTGTGAATTTGAGGTTTTCTATACATTTTTTTACTTGTAGCTTAATTGTGTGCTTTAAACCCTTTAGTCAAGGCTTGTTCCACCATTCCTAGACCACGTGCAAAATGATTTTCACCCCAATCACTAAATACCTATCTGATGCATGGTGGCACAGTGGTTAGCACTGCTGCCTCACAGCGTCAGGGGCCCTGCTTCAATTCCTGGCCTTGGGTCACTGTCTGTGAGGAGCTCCCCCCCCATGTCTGCGTGGGTTTCCTCCCACAGTCCAAAGACATGGTGGTTAGGTGCATTGGCCATGGTAAATTCTCCCTCCGTGTACCCAAAAAGGCGCCAGAGTGGTGACTAGGGGATTTCCACAGTAACTTCATTGCAGTGTTAATGTAAGCCTACTTGTGACACTCATAAATATACTTTAATGTAATCTGCTATATGTCTCATCTGATATCCTAGGTAATTATCATTCACAAAAGCAGCTTGGTTGGTTAATTATCTCATTAGTGCACGTGGAATTTTGCTGACCGATTGACTTATCACAAGAGCATAAGAACTGGAAAAAGGAGTAGACCTTTCAGTACTTGGAGCCTGCTCTGTCATTCAATTAAATTATGGCTGATCTGGTGTGGCCTTATATCCACTTTTCAGCCTGTCCCCCATAACTCTCAACTTCTTTATCAATCAAAAATCTGCCTAACTCAACCTTGAATATATTCAATGAGCCTGCAGCTCTCCGTGGGAGAGAATTGTGAAAATTAACAGGCCTCTAAGAGTTGGAATCCCTCCTCGTCTTTGTCCTCAATGGGATATGCACTGTGCCCCCAGTTCTATGTTTTCTCACGAGGGAGGGAAACATCCTGTCAGAGTCCCCTCAGAATCCATTGGCTGGATTTGACGTGAGGGAAATTAGGAAAGTCATGATCGACTTTAGAAAAGGCTGCCCCACGATGATATCGCACTGCAGACGGCCTAAACAAGCAGACAATGGGTCTTGCATTCAATGCAAAGAAACCCGGCCCTCGAGATACCAGACACTCTGGGAGCAATTCTCCCAAAAGTGCCGAATTGGTGGGAAAACTGTAGTAAATCCCGTCTATTCTGACAGTTCAGCTTCTCATCTGAATCTCCGCACTCTGTGCACTGAAGAGGTCCCAGTCGTGAATCTCATTAAAAACACAGTGGGGCAGGGCCCATTTGCACCAAATTTGACAGTTCTGGAACTCTACGCATGCGCAGTGGCCCCAAGATGTCAAACTCCTGATCGCTGGCCAGCCCAGGCCACCTGCAGTGCTGTCCCTCCAGACTCCCCCCCACTCCCCCACCCCACAGTCCGATCACGGCCCCCACAGCAATTCCTGGGCTAGCTCCCCCCCACTGCCCACTGTCTCAGGGTCCCCGTTGTCCCACCCTCCAGCAGTGGCGATCCCTGCATCCTCCCTCATCCTGGCAGACACCCTCACTGAACCCACCCCCACCCACGGAGGCAGGCTCGCCCCCAATCACTGCCCTTCCTCCATCCCAGACCAATCCCAATGCAGAATGACAGCAGGACCCCCCCACCCCACCAATTGTATCTAGGCCCTGTCCACAATAGGCTCCACCACCTTAGTACTGCCCCATGCCTGGTGGGCAGTGCCAAGGTGCCACGTGTGCACAGGCTGGCACTGCCAGGATGTCCATGCCAACAGGGTACCACCCCACTCCACCCAACCCTTTGGGGGGCCCTGATCGCGCTCCCCCCCCCCAACTCATTCCAGCAGGGTCTCCCGCTAGTTCCCCAAATGTGGGGAACTAGTCAGAACCCCATCGGAATGAAGTACTCCTGGGGGGGTGTGAGGTTTGATCAGGACCTGATCTTTCACCCTCTTTTTCTTTTTCTCTCTCTCTCTCCCTTTTTATCTCTGTTGCTCTTTCTTAATATCTGCCACTATTAATTTATTTGTGCGTTGTTCTGTTCTTTTCAATTTTCTATTTTACAGCTAGGGTGCAGAAATCCCCACAATTAACTTGCCATGAGCAGCTGTAGCCTTTCTTATTTGCCCAAAGTGCGCACTATTTGCCTGTTCGCTTTGATATTTCCCCTTGTCGATAAGGCAATGTGATTGTGAGAACATCTACACCAGAGTGTCCAATAATATTTACTCCAGCAGTGCCTGACTTTTATTACTGGAATTAAACCAAAGTTTAATTTGAATCAAGCATATCTTTGATAATTAGCAAAGGAAGATGGGTGAGGTTTTATATAAAGCCTATTGTATTTTAATGACTGAATCAGCAGTAGGTATAGTCCACTAAATAAAGCAAGCATCTTTGGGGACAATTATAAGGAACATTAATTTGATTTATATACGCAAAGTTCATTTAAAGCAGCCAAACATTTTGTGTTGCTATTGCTATTTGTCTCATAAAATATTTTATCTTTTTATCTCATCGACAATATATTAACCATATGCCATCATAAAGTTGTGTTCTAAAGAGCTTTGTCGTATAAACACATAGTAAAAAAGAAACTCGTTCTTTAAAATGACTACACATTCTAAAGTATTACTCTGGCTTCACATTCCCTTCTTCAAGGAAGCAAAATTTCTTGATGAAGAACTATTTTGTTTTAGTATTGACTGCACTAACGGCACTTGATGGAGGTCATCTTTAGGATAGTACTGGTGACAATCACAGAAGCTGTGGCACAGAAATAGGCCATTCAGCCCAATTGGTCTTCATATTACAGACAAATCCCCTTACTAGGAGATCCTTGATTATTAAACCATTGCAAGAAGTGGATTGTTTTGGAAACCTCCAAGGAACATGAGAAGTTATAGTATTTTGGAGGCATTTGGAGAGAGAGGTGGTTTGACAGAGACATATTTTGAGAAAATTTAGTGATAAATTGTTTTGGGAGCATTTGGCGAAACTGCGATAGGCCTTGTCACCTTCCACATATATCCATAAACAGAAAATATACACAAGTGCCTCGATTCTGCATGGGATTCAAAGACAAACTCAATTCAATCTTCATCTGATGTACCCGCAGTATATTTTCCATTGTCACATACAGAATTTTACATGTTTTCTTCCTGTCTGTGATTATCAATCCCCCATCCCGCCCCAGAAATTGCCTCCCACAACCACACCCCCTCCCTGATCCACCGCCATCCCCCATTCACTCTATCCTGGTTGATCCCTGCCTCCATACATTCCCCACCCCGGACAATCGCCACGCCAGTGATCCACAATACAGTGTGTGTAATCCCCATGCATTGCCCCATCTTCATGTCCTGCCTCACCCCTTGGCACTGCCTAGTCTCCGGTGCCTGGTGGGCACTGCAAGGGTGCCAGACAGGCACTGCCCGCCTCTACCCCCGACCACATGGGGGACCTCTATCTCCAGTCCAACCGAAAAGGACATCGTATCTGGTCCCCATTGAGAGATAATCCAGTCCAAGGGTGAATTGTTCAACAAAAAGTTGAATAAACGGTATATTAATTTTTTTGAAATAATTTGATAACTCCTACATGGTGGAAGTGTAAATTACAAGTGGGCACATGTGCAAGGTGAGAGAGGGAAAGTTAAAGGGAGATGTGCGGGGGAGGTTTTTCACACAGAGAGTGGTGGGTGCCTGGAAGGTGCTGCCAGAGGAGGTGGTGGAAGCAGACACATTAGCAACATTTTGTAAGCATCTGGATGGGCCCATGAATAGGGAGGGAATAGAAGTATAGGGACCAAATAAGGGCAGAAGGTTTTTATTTTAGTTTAGTTAGGACATCATGATCGGCTTGGACTTGGAGGGCCAAGAGATCTGTTCCTGTGCTGTAGTTTTCTTTATTCTAAGTTCTTTGCTCTACAAAGAAAGGCTCAGACACAATGGGCTGAATGGCCCCCTTTCGTGCTACAAGAATTCTATAAATTGAATGTAAACGTAGATAGAATGCACACAAGTAAATTTGGCTTCAGTCTCCCACAACTGAAATGGAACATAAATATGCCTTCATATAATGAAAGTGCCCCTCCATCAGTGCTCTGCACAAAGCTATAAATAAACCTAGAAATACACCGTAGCGAGTCAGACCCCATAACAATTCCGTGATGAGTACTGCTTCACCATCACTGAACCACGACCTACAGTAAAATTAAAACATATAAATAAAAGAGCAAAATGGCTTTACGTGGTGGCCTCCATAAAACTCTTCACCTTGTTACTTCGCTCTCAGCTTTTATACCTCCTCAAAACTCACCCTTCCCGAATATGACTCCAGCCAAATCTCCTAAATCGTCAATGGCCCAGCCTCCTCTAGAATACTCTGTGATATTTTAAGGCAGTGCACAAATGCAAATTGTCGCTTATGATGATTTAAACATTTTTAGAAAATCATTCTTTCATGGGGTGTGGATGTTACTGACACAGCCAACATTGGTTGCTCATCTTATAAGAACATAAGAACCAGGGGCAGGAGTAGGTCATTTGGCCCTTTGAGCCTGCTCCACCATTCAGTAAGATCATGGCTGATCTTTTTATGGACTCAGTCCCACTTACCCACCTGCTCACCATAACCCTTAACTCCTTTACTGTTCAAAAATTTATCTATCCTTACCTTAAAAACATTCAATGAGGGTGCCTCAACTGCTTCACTAGGCAGGGAATTCCACAGATTCACAACCCTTTGTGTGAAGAAATTCTTCTTAATTGCCTATGAACTGAGAGTTAACCATAATGCTGTGGATCTGGAGTCACATATCAGCCAGACCAGGTAAGGGCCACAGATTTCCCTCCCTAAAGGATATTTATGATGGGTTTTATAACAATCGATGATAGTCTCACGGTCATCGTGACCGAGACTAGTTTTATACTCTAGATTCTTTACAAATTAAATTGAAATTCCAAGAGCTATCATGGTGGGTTTTGAACTCATCCACGGAGCATATGCCTGGGGATGGGATTCTCTGGTCTTGATCATTCCTGCCCACTCCTTAAACTTTAACATTGCAATGAAGTTACAATGAAAATTCCCTCGTCGCCACATTCCAGTGCCTGTTCGGGTACACTGAGGGAGAATTTAGTGCAATCAGCACGCCTTTTGGACTGTGTGAGGAAAGCAGAGCACCCGCAGGAAACACATACAGACACGGGGAGAACGTGCAGAGTCCACACAGACAGTGATTTAGCTGGGAATCGGTGCCGGATCTCTGGGCTGTGGGGCAGCAGTTCTAACCACTGTGCCACCGAGCCACTCCTGTCATAGAGAATGGAGAATTTGACACTCAGCCAAAATTCCATTCACTGCAGCTGCACTGGAGAATCCCAGCCGCGAAAGAGGTCGGAGAATTCCAGCATGGGGTCTGGGTTATTAGCACGATGACTATACCACTAAGCCACCGTCTCCCCAGTAATTTTGTGATCCTTTAATTATAACAAACACAGGATAACTCAGACCAGTAAGTTATTGACTATGAGACTTAGATTAAATCTGATGATTTCTGAGATGATGCAGATGCACTGTTTATGCAGTTGTGCACTTCAATGGATCCTACGCCCTCATAGGTTTTGCTACCACTGTGGATGGGTCTGCGGACCCTAATAGCATGCATCAAATTTCCTCGAGTTTTCTCAGTGGGGCAGCATAGTTGTTAGCACTGCTGCCTCGCAACATCATATCACTGGGTTCAATTCTGGCCTCAGGTGACTGTCTGTGCGGAGTTTGCACATTCTCCCCGTGCCTGCCTGGGTTTCCTCTGGGTGCTCTGGTTTCCTTCCACAGTGTCAGTTAGGTGGATTGGCCATGCTAAATTGCTCCTTAGTGTCAGGGGGATTAGCGGGGTAAACAAATAAGGTTAAGGGGATAGGACCTGGGTGAGATTGTTGTCAGTATAGACTTGATGGGCCTGATGGCCTCCTTCTGCACTGTAGGTGGAATTCTGATTAATAATGACATAGACTCTTTGACAAATTGCTGGGACATATTTAGCTGTTTCTTATTTCTTGGGTAAAGGCAAGTTGTTGCATTTTAATTCAATCATTAGTTTATCGGTGTAGTATTCTGCAATTCAGATGGTTCATTTATTTTAACAATCTATATTAAGATACGCCAAAGGTCCAATAGAGAGGCTACTAGTCTGCACCAGTTCCACTTGATCCACAAAAGAGCAGGTTGAAAGGCTGTGGAAAGCAGTCAAACAGTAATAATAAAATAAAGAAAGCATTTAGTGTTAGGTCAACAAGCAGTTATCAAAACTGTGAGAACACTTTTCTACTCTCACAGACACAGGCAGACTTTTTCTCAATTTTTAAAGGGCAGTGATTTAAATTACATGACATCTTCAGAGTTTTATGCACTTTATCCACCCTTCAAGAACATACATGTCTCCACCATAAAGTCAAAGATCACACACTGGATGTTGAGGCTATTTCTGGAGTGAAAATCAAGTCTGCTTGTCCTGTGCACTGAATTTAAATGGCCCAGTTGGTTTTGTAATTTATACCTAACAGATCCATCAGAACCATCAGTTATCAGCAGCTTGAAAACCCTGGGTGGGATTTTCCAGCCAGGCATGCCCAAGACCAGGAATCCCCACCCGACCTTTAAATCATCCAGCATATTTTCTGACTCCCCATTATGATCCCCACTGACAGCAAGACAGAAAATCTTTGGCGCAGATTCTGAAACTGGCTGCAAACTATCAAGCAGGCAGAGCGCTTTCCCTTTTGTAGTTTCAAAGTTCACCTGATCACCAACCTCCAAGACGTAGACAACCAGGTAACTCACAAACTGCTGGATACCCTTTTCTTTACTAGACCTTCACTTCCACTTATTACATCAAGTCAATTAAAACACACACACACACACACACACACACACACACACACACACACACACACACACACACACACACACACACACACACACACACACACACACACACACACACGTACATTTTATCTCTCCTGCCCCTCCACAACTCCAAACCCACTTTCCAGCTTTGATTTATTGTCATGTGTTTTAGTATACAGTGAAGAGTATTGTTTCTTGCATGCTATACAGACAAAACATGCCATTCATACTGAAGGAAAGGGGAGGGTGCAGAATGTAATGTTACAGTCATAGCTAGGGTGTAGAGAAAGATCAACTTCATGCGAGGTAGGTCCACTCAAAAGTCTGATGGCAGCAGGGAAGAAGCTGTTCTTGAATCGGTTGGTACATGACCTCAGACTTTTGTATCTTTTTCCCAATGGAAGAAGGTGGAAGAGAGAATGTCCAGGGTGAATCTTGCTGCTAAGAGGAGGAATAAGACTGAAATGTCTTCATTAGATTCCTGTGAAACATCTTGGAATGTTTTCTATGATAAAGGTCGTACTGCATATAAATGTGCATTGCTGATTGCATATCTTCCTTGTGTCTCAATGATCAGAACTAGAGAGAGTAATAAATATAGAAGCTAGGAGCAGGAATAGGCCATTCAGCCCTTTGAGCCTGCTCTGCTATTCAAGATGATCATGGCTGATCTTCTATCTCAATGACATAGTTCTACTTTCTCCCCAGACCCCTTTAGGATGTGATCTGTCCTGAGCAATATGCAGTTTGAATGTGACCCCCTCAGATTCATACCCTATTCTTTTGCCAGTGTAATTCAACGCGCTCTTAGCTTTGCCATTTGCTACTGTGCAGTGGCAGTGCATGTGTGCTGTCAAGCCTAAAAAGACACATAGATTGGGTGCAATTTCCTCTTCAGCTATTTTGATACCACTCAGAACATTCTAAAATCAGTCTTGTTAACTACGTTATAAAAATAAAATTGGTGAGGTTCTCTGGCCTCCCAGCCGCATGTTTGCCGCCAGCGGGAGGTGGAGTATTGTTTGCCAGCAGCAGGATTCTCTGGTCCCGTGACTGTCAATGGGAATTCCCATTGATGCCACCCCATGCCAGCAGGAAACCTGCGGGCGGGGCTGTGCTGCCGGCATGACCAGTGAATCCCACTGGCATGAGTGGCTGGAGAATTCCAGCCAACATTTGGCAGCCAGAAATTATTTATGGTCTGTTCTCTCCCCTTATTTTTCTCTTTAATTTCCAATCTTCCACTGTTGACTGATTATCTTTCAATCTTCAGTTCTGACAATGGGCACACACAGTGAGATGCCAGAACCTGCCTTTGTGTTTTATGGATGTGGACTAATCTGTTGTGCACTTCCACTATTCTCTGTCTTTATTTGGCAGCCACCTGGCCCCAGCTAACTGGCAAACTGAGAGCGCGAAAGCATTCCGATCCATCACTGGAAGAGGACTGTTGCCTTTTTAACGAGTGCACTGGGTTCACAGTTTGAAGATAATACTTGGCGTGGCACAGACTGTAATAGACCCTAAAGCTTAATTGACTCCTGGAGAATATATTGGTCCATTCACTGACAGATTAGAAAACTTGTTAACAGCCAAACCAAATTGCAAACACAAAGTCATATCATTTTGACTTGTTCATTCAAATTTTCCTATTCCCTAAATTTGACTTGAACTCACATCCAGGCAGTCAAATGTATGTTTGCCAGCAGTCTAATTAAGAAGGGGTGGAGCACTCCAAAGATGTGAAGGTTAGGTGGACTGGACATGCTAAATTGCCTCTTAGTGTCCAAAAATATGTAGGTTAGATGGTAAATATATGGGGTTACAGGGATAGGACCTGAATAAGATGCTCTGTCGGAGAGTTGGTGCAGACTCAATGGGCCAAATGGCCCCTTCCTGCAATGTAGGGATTCTACGATTCTATATCTACTGGCAGTCTGGAGCACTTCCACAACATTATCTAGTATCCAGGTGAGAGAAAAGCTGGGGGGGGGGGTGTATTTTCCACGCAACCCATCATAGTTTTCCATTGAATGCACCCCTTCTCTCTGGGAAACCTGCAATAGTGTGGCGATGTTGACTTAATTTCTAAAGTTTTTCTGGATATCTGCAGCATGGACTGACGATTTTCCTCTTGCTCCACCAGATTTCGGCAATTCTTTTTCGGATGTTTTCAGTGTGGATCAACCACCTTGTTGCCAGTTTTCTTTGAAGTATTTTTAAAGGATAAGCTTGCAAACCACTAATGTGCAAACAAACAAGAGCTGTATTGGAAAAGTGTTTACTTGACTGTGACTAGTGGTGTTCCACAGGAATCAATTCTGGGACCTTTGTTGTTCATAGTGTCTCTAAATGATGTGGAAGAAAATGTAACTGGTCTGATTAGTAAGTTCGCAGATGACACAAAAATTGGTGGAGTTGCTGAGAGTGAAGAGGATTGTCAGAGGATACAGCAAGATATAGACTAGTTGGAGATTTGGACAGAGAAATGGCAGACGGAGTTTCATCCAGACAAATGCGAGATATACATTTTGGAAGGTTCATTGCATGTAGGAATTATACAGTAAATAGTAGAACCCTTCGGAGTATTGGCAGAGAGATCTGGACATACGTGTCCTCCGATCACTGAAAGTAACACGCAAGTTGATAAGATAGTCAAGAAAGCATACGGCATGCTTGCCTTCATCGGTCGGGGCATTGCATATAAAAATTGGCAGCTCATGCTACAGCTGTACAGAACCTTAATTAGGCCTCATTTAGAATATTGTGTACAATTCTTGTCACCACACTACCGGAAGGATGTAGGTGCTTTGGAGAGGGTACAAAAGAGGTTTACTAGGATGTTGCCTAATCTGGAGGATATTTGCTATGAGGAGAGGTTGGATAAACTTGGTTTATTCCCACTGGATCAACGGTAGTTGAGGGGTGACCTGGTAGAGGTTTACAAGATTATGAGTGGCGTGATAGAGTGGATAGTCAAATGCTCATTCTGAGGGTAGAAAAGTCAAGTACTAAGGGACATAGGTTTAAGGTGTGTCGGGAAAAGTTTAGAGGAGATGTGCGAGGCAAGTTTTTTTTACACAGAGGGTGGTGAATGTCTGAAATATGCTGCTTGGGGGGGTGATGAGAGCAGGTAAGAGAGCGGCATTTCAGGTGCAATTAGACAAATACATGAATAGGATGGGAATGAAAGGATACAGCCTCCATAAGTGCATAAGGTTTTAATTTAGGCAGGCATCATGTTCGGCGCAGGCTTGGAGGGCCAAAGGGCCTGTTCATGTGTTGTACTTTTCTTTGTTCTTTGTACAGACTGTCAGGATAGACTGCCCGTTTGCACACGTAAACAGATGATGTCATCAGGACATCACATGTTCGGTCCCTTAAACTGCCCTTGTTCCAACTAGGAACAACATGAACACATAACACAGCCTATCTGCATGGAGATGCAACATGCATAATAGTAACCTGGGAACAGTGAATCATAGAATCTCTATACTGCAGAAGAGGCCATTTGGCCCATCGAGTCTGTACTGACTCTGTGACAGAGTATCTTACCCAGGCCCTCTTCCCCTGCCCTAACCTTGTGACTCCACGCAATTTCCAAACCTAACCCAACTAGCCTACACATCTTGGGACACTAAGGGGCAATTTAACATGGCCAACCCACCTAACCTGCACATCTTTGGACTGTGAAGGAAACCAGAGCACCCATGTAAATAGTTAAAAACTAATATTAATGGCTCATGTTTAAATATACAAGTCTCCCAAGAACATTAAGACATCACCATACACCATTTCAGAACATGGCTGAAAGCAACGGGATCTCCTAAAAGATATCACATCAGAGATAATACCATGATCAACAGTGATATGGAAGGTTCCAGTTAAATGCATGAATCCAGAACAGTATTTCAAAGTATGAAAAACTGAAGCCATTCTAGAGAGATAGACATCTAAGAAGAAGAATTGCAAGACGCCTGAGTGAGAGACCACAAGGTGGGAGAGTGAAAGTACAAAATGAAGCTGTACTTACATTTCCGAATACATTGCGGTTGCAAGGCTCAGCATACAAGGGGTGGCTGAAAGTAAAAAACAAGTTAAAAAGGCTGGCAGAGTTAAATACAGAAACTTCCAATGCACAGTAAGGAAAAATAAGAAATGCCTGCAGTGTTTTTTTAAAAAATGAAGAGTTGCCGCTGCTGTGAAGATTTAAAACAAACAGCAATCAGAAGGCTGTAGCTTTAAGTCTGTGAAAGAGCACATCCTCCCCCCAACCCCCCTCTCCCCCTACCCGCTCTCCCCCCACCACACCTACCCCCTCCCCCTCTCCCCGAACCCGAAAAGCTCAGGAAAATCAAAAAACAATAAACCTACAGCTCGCAACGTTAAAGTGAAGCACACCCACTGAAAATCCCAAAGCCCAAAGTTCAAACTAAACAGAACCTGCCAAGATAAAAGGTCCAGAGAAAGAATCATCTCAATTTTCAAAGTTTAAAACGTTTAAGTAAAAAGAAAACAGCCACATTTGCCAGGATGCCCACTAAATTCCCAAAAAGCGTGGGGAAATCACAGAGCCAGAAACAACAAGAGCATCTCACCCTGATTGGTGGAGTATCTTAATGCCCATGGTGGAATTGACCTTTCTCTGCCAAGGACAAGGTGTGTCTTTATATGCCCTGTTTGTGAACAGAACTCCCACTCACCTGATGAAGGAGCAGAGCCCCAAGAGCTAGTGGCTTTTGCTACCAAATAAATCTGTTGGACTTTAACCTGGTGTTGTGAGACTTCTTACTGTGCTTACCCCAGTCCAACGCCGGCATCTCTACATCAAGGACAAGAGATCCCAGAGAGAGGCCAACTCTGCCAAGGGCATCAAAATACTCCACCAAGGATAAGAGACTCCAGAAAGAGGCTGTCTCTGCCAGGTGGATTGCCCATGCTAAATCACCCCTTATAGAAACATACAGTTCAGAAGGAGGCCATTCAGCCCATCGAGTCTGCACTGACCATAATCCCATCCAGGAGGATATATATAGTTGAGATAATTATTGGAAACGGGATGGGCTGGAGGTGTAAAGGGTTAACATCCAATACACATGATGCCAAAGTCATGAGGATGGAACATCGCATGATAGAGTAAGAGAGTCCAGAGGGAGATGTTCTAATCTCCTGCAGAGTTCCCAACATGTACACTGTAGCTGTAAATAAAGAGTTACATTTTTAACAAAATATAGTCTTAAGCAGCTTACTCAGGGAAAGTAGATGAGCCCCAAAGAACGCCCTCTTGACCCCAAACACACAACAAAACACATATGTGGAATGGTGGCAGGACAGGTTGAGAGAATAGTTGATAAAGAATATACTGTCTTGGACTTTATTAATATGGCCTTGGAGTACAAAAGCAAGGAGGTTATGTTAAACTTTTATAAGGTACTACTTCTCCCTCAGCTGGACTGCCGTGACCAGTTCTAGGTGCCTCAATTTGAGAAAGATGTGAAGGCATGAGAGAGATTGTAGAAAAGATTCCCGAGAGCAGTTCCAAGGATGAGGAACTTCAGTTATGAAGATGGATTGGAGAAGTTGAGGAGATTTGATAGAGGTGTTCAAAATGCTGAGGGGATGAGAAAGAGAGAGAGAGAGAGAGTACAGAGTGAAAATTTGATCCCTTTTGTGAAAGGATCGAGAACCAGAGGACACAGATTTAATGTCACTGGGAAAAGAACCATAAGCAACATGAGGAAAATCCTTTTCACACAGCAAGTGGTTGAGTTCTAGAATGCACTGTGTGATGGAGGCAGGTTCAGTCAAAGCATTCACAAGGAAAGTAGATTGTTATCGGAAGAGGAAACATGTTACCTTTTGAGTTACAGATAGTTCTATGGCTTGGTAGGCATAGATGTGATCGGCGCAACTTGTGGGCTGAAGGGCCTGTTTGTGCTGTAGTGTTCTATGTTCTATGTTGAGGGAGCTAGGTCTCTTCTCCCTGGAGAGACGAAGGTTGAGAGGCGACCTGATAGAGGTTTATAAAATGTTGAGAGGAATAGATAGGGTGGATTCTCAGAGGCTATTTCCCAGGGCTGAAATGGTCGCTATGAGAGGACACAGGTTTAAGGGCTGGGAACCAAGTACAGAGGAGATGTTAGGGGTAAGTTTTTCACTCAGAGGGTGGTGAGTGAGTGGAATCGGCTGCCGTCGGTGGTGGTGGAGGCGAACTCGCTGGGGTCTTTTAAAAGACTTCTGGATGAGTATATGGGATCTAATGGCATTGGAAGTTACAGATAGTTCTATGGCTTGGTAGGTATAGATGTGATCGGCGCAACTTGTAGGCCGAAGGGCCTGTTTGTGCTGTAGTGTTCTATGTGCAGGTCTACAGGGAGATGGCATTGCTCATTCAGAGCCAGTAGACATGGAGGGCCAAATAGCCTCCTTTGGCACTGTACCAATTGTGTGATTCTATGATATGGTGTATATATGCAAAGCATAATATTTGGGCCCAAAGAAATGGGGTCACCTTATATGCTGGTCAACTTGTATTCCATGACCTACGGTAGAAACTTGTAGCTGTAATGTATGAAATGGGTATTATCGGCTACCATTTTCTCCTCTTGAGTTTGTTCTACTGAAGACAATAAACATCAGGAAATGTGTTGAGAAATCAAATATCACTCATTTACGGTAACAACTGGGGAGCTGGTAGCATTGTATTATTGTCACTGTACTAATAATCCAGAGGAACAAGGTTATGTTCTGGAGGCCCACATTCAAATCTCACCACAGCAAGTGGTAGAATTTGAATTTTAAAAAACAATCTGGAATTAAGCAGAATGACCTTGAAACTATTGTCGATTGTTGTAAAAACTCATCTGTTTCACTCATGTTCTTTAGTGAAGGAAATCTGTTAAGTTTACCTGGCCTTTATATGACTCCAGATCCACAGAAATGCGATTGACTCTTAACTGCCCCTCAAGGGCAAATAGGGATGGGCAATAAATGCCAGCCCATCCAGCCATGTCCCATGTCCATGTCCCATGACCGAATGCAAAACACTACCATTAATCCCATGTAACACTTTACACACTTTGCCCACTGAAGCAGCAGGCTTCAGCAGCAGAGGCCTGATTGATCTCTTTCTCTCTGTCTGTCTCTTTCTCTCTGTCTGTCTCTTTCTCTTTCTGTCAGGCCCCTACTGTTGCTATCGTGCATGCATGGCATCAGAGTTCTGCACATGCGTAATAGCTCCCTCTGCTGTTGCTATTGCACATGTGCAGACACTGAAATATGCGCATGCGCAATAGCTCCCTCTGCAGGCTGGCTAGTGAATTAAGCCCTGCCCACTACCTGTAGTAGCTGAAAACAATCTAGCCCATTTTTTTCATACACTATGTGCACAAGATTAGGCAGAAAGAACTGCTCAAGAAACAGATTTGCAACTCTCCCATTTTCATGTAAGCTGGACCCTTAGAATCATTCTTGTAAAATTGCACCCAATGCATTCCGTGGAATATTTTATAGAGTAAATATCTCTCTTTTAATTGTGTTTCCAGTGTTTTAATGGAGGTTTAAAGAATTAAGAAGGACGGTTCCACTCCCTGGGCAGAATCTTGTTAGGATACTGGAGAGAACTGCAGAGAACTGGCGAGAGACCCCCTGCTGACTGTTTTCTGGATGTCCCAGTGAACATAAGCCAATCAGGCAGTGGGGAGCCCAGCAGCAAACCTTCCCATGGAAACAGGTCCCCTTGGATGGAATTCTCACCAAGCAAGAGCTACCAGGCCATCAAGGCCAGTTGCTCTTCTGCTCAGCAGCGCCATTGGGAAGGCAGTGGCTGCTGCTGAACTAACAAACTCCAAAGTCCCAGGATCATGGAGTGAACCAGGCCACAGATAAGTAATGGGGGAGAGGGGAAGGGAGGGGGGTAGATTGCAGTGCATTGAGATACAGAGGGATCTCGAGGTCTTAGTGCATGAATCACAAGAGGTTCATATGCAGATACGGCAAGTAATTAGGAAAACGAATCGAACGTTCATGTTTATTGCGAGGTGAAAGAGTGTAGGGGGTCAGCAGCAAGGACAGCTGGGTGGTTCCCAACCCCTACCCCCCTTCCCAATGTTCAGCCCCTTAGTCAGACACTGAGTCCCTTTGACTGAGGGATGCCATTCTCACTCCCAGGTGATGACAAGTGGACAGCATGATTTTAGCTGCCATGCACACTATATGGCAACTGGCCCACCTGCATCTAGATTAATACCAGTGGCAGCGGAATGAGGCCTATTAGTGGTTATTAATTGATGACTTAAGGACCTCAATAGGTGACAAGATGGGAGGATTGACAAATGGCTATCTCAGCCAGGACTTCATTTTAGCAGAGGTGGGAAGGTTCTAGCACGCTACTACCCAGCCTAAATACATTCCTTTCCTGCCTCCTAGCTCACCACCACTAAGAGCAGCAGATTCTACCCCTTCTGGTTGTTAGTGAACAGTAAACTTTAAGCTAACTGTTTAGATGGACAATCAGTCAAGTTGTGTTTGGAAAGTGGAAGGCAGGGCTGTTAACTACAAGTTTCTACACAATTCCTTTCGGTATATTACATTTCAATTAAAATAATTGATTGGAGGGTGGTTGCGTGTAGAAATAATGCACATACTTTGCTTAAGAAGAAAGATCGAACAAAAAGTGTTGGAAGCATTCGGTCGGTGAGGCGACGCCTGTGCAGTGGGGAAGGGAAGGTTAACGCTTTAGGTTTCAGGTCAGTGGCCTTTCATTAGAACCAGGAGATGTTACAGATGAACAGCTGATAAGGAACAAGATTCAGGGAAAAGGGGGCAGGGAGGAAACTGCGATGAGATAGAGGACAGGAAATGATAACGGCCTTAAAAAAAAGGAGGAAATAATGAGAGACTTTAGAGAAATAAAAGACCCATTTGAGACCCAGAGGATTTACGAACAGCAGAGAGAGTGAAAAGCATGTGAAATGTGGCTGCTGCAAGCCATGGAGGAGAAAGAAAAGGTAGGTTACACCTAGGTAAGGAAAGGACCACCGGAACAGCCACCGCTAAGGGTGGCTTCATCCAATCACTTGGATGAGGGACCAAAGGCATAGTTGCTAAATTTGCTGATGACCCAAAGATAATTTGGATAGTAAGATGTAAAAAGGATATAAGGTGGCGACAAACAGTTATAGTTTGGATCTGGCAAATGAAGTATAATGTGGGAAATCATCCATTCTAGTAAAAAGAATCATAGAATCCCTACAGTTCAGCAGGAGGCCATGCTCCCCATTGAGTCTGCACCAGCAACAATCCCACCCAGCCCCGATCCCCAGAACCCCATGTATTTACCCTGCGAATCCCCCAGACACTAAGGGTCAATTTAGCATGACCAATCAACCTAACTCACACACCTTTGGACTGTGGGAGGAAACCAGAGCACCCGGAGGAAACCCACACAGACACGGAGGGAATGTGCAAACTCCACATAGACAGTCACCCAAGGTCAGAATTGAACCCATGTCCCTGGCGCTGTGAGGCAGCAATGCTAACCACTGTGCCATCCCATAAAAAGCAACACATTATCTAGATGGTGAGAGATTGCAGTGCACTGAGATACAGAGAGATCTCGGGGTCTCAGTGCATGAATCACAAGAGGCTCATACGCAGATACGGCAAGTAATTAGGAAAGCTAATCGAACGTTAATGTTTATTGCGAGGGAAATTGATTACAAAAGTAGTTAGGCTTCAGCTATACAGGGCTTGGAGAGACTGTATCTGGCGTACTGTGCTCAGTACATCTCAGTAAGATGTAAATGCATTGGAAGCAGTTCAGAGAAGATTTAGTAATACCTGAATTGGGCGAGCTATCTTAAGAAGAAAGGTTGGACAGGCTAAGCTTGTATCTGCCAGAGTTTAGAAAAGTTAAGAGGCAACTTGATGGAAACATATAAGATTCTGAGAGGTCTTGATAGGGTGGATTTGCAGAAGATGTTTCCTCTTGTGGGTGAATCTAGAACAAGGAACACAATTTAAAAATAATTAGGTCAGAGATGAGGAGATTTTCTTTTCTCTCAGGATTGTGAGTTTTTGGAACCCTCTTCCTCAAGATGCGGTAGGAGCATTGTCTTTGAATCGTTTTAAACAGGGTTTGAAAGCTTATCGGGGTAGGCGGAAACATGGAGCTAAGGTTATAGTCAAATCAGCCATGATCTTACTGAATGGTGGAGCAGGCTAAAGGGGCCAAGTGGCCCACTCTTGCTCTGAACTCATATGTTCGTATGTAAGGGAGTTGCAATTCTCCACCCCCACCCACAACATCCAGTGCTGAAGCACCACCAGTTGGCCTCAGTATTTTCTTGTGGATCAGGCAAATGGAAGAACAGCTACAGTTCTTATTCCTACACAATGACTATAGCGAACCCTGCGTGTGTGGGGGTCAGGTGAGTACAGGGTTAGGTTCCTCTGTAATGCCCTCTGCAGTTAAGTAGTCATTGGCTTTTTCTTTATTCATTTTATTGGACACTAGCGTTGCTGGCTGGGCTAGCATTTACTGCCCATCCCTAACTAACCTTTCAGAGCCAACTATATTGCTGGAGTCACATGTAGGCCAGATCAAGTAAGAGTGGCAGATTTCTTTTCCTAAATGACATTAGAAAACCTGATGGGTTTTTACAACATTGGTTCCATTGTCATCATTAGACTTGGAATTCCAGATTTTTATTGAATTCAAAATTTCACCATCTGCCATGGTGGGATTCGAACCCGAGTCCCGACAGCATTACATTTGGCCTCTGAATCACTACTCCTGTGACAATACCACTATGCCACTGCCTCCACTAAGAAGGGGTGAGGGATGTCAAACACAAAGAATAACCAGGTACCAAAGTCAACCAGGTACCAAAATATTTCCAATGTCTAGGGAATTAAACTGTGACTCAGATGACTGCTACGTTCCAGAAGTGGAGGAGTTAATTTGATGGAAATGCTAGAAAAGTTAGAGACAGTGGCTGCTGTAGTACAAACATACCATGGTTACTATAATAACTCCAGGAATCGTGGTGAAGGAATTGTGCTTTTACTGCACAAAATGAAAATAAACAATAAACACAAGCCTTTGGTGAACATAACAGTCCAAACTGGGACCAAAAGTTAAATGGACCCTCTCAGAGTCTTACTTTATACAGGACTCTGAATACGAGCTCCACCTGTTTGACTAATTACCAATCTGTATTCAATGAACCCAACTGGGAGGTCAATTAGAGATTCCCACACAGATTGTGGGGCTTATCACAGTTACCAACAAGGACGCTGGACAGGACAGGACAGCACAGCAGGCCTTTCCTGGCTTTTCCAGAATGGAAGTTGCCTGTAAACTTCCCTTGTGAGGTGCAATGCCCCTTTAAGAGGAATAAGCAACTCTCAGTTGTCAGACAGACACCAAGGAGGTGAAGACAATATATCAAACCGAGTTATGTATCTCATTATACTGCAAAAATGCCACTATAGTTCTCAAGAGGACTATTCCTGGACTGACTAGCTGTCAATAAAAATGGGGGATGGGAGGCGGGAAATTATCATTCCGTATGACAATATTCATATGATTATTGTTTCATTTATTCCAACAGACCCAAAGAAAGTAGACATCCTTAATTTTCACTTAGTGCATCTTATATTTACCTCACTATTTTTAACTCACCGCACACAGGTGTGATTCTCTTGTTGCCTCTCCAGTTCCTCCAGTGCTGTCACATTCTTCCACCTACATTCTATGCAGCATAAATCTACACTTTTATTTTTTCTTTGCTTCTCTTGTATGCAGACAAATGTACCTGGGAATAATATTGAAATGCAATTAAAGTGTGCCTGTGCTTTTGTTTGTGGTTATACTGCATGGCGAAGGAATTTAAGATAATAATTTTTGTGACTTTTCCTTTATTCTCAGTCTATCTCATGCTTCTCTTTTCTGACTTTTGGTATGGTGATTTTTTTTGTTTCTTTCAATTTTTGTTTTCCTTAAGGTTTATCTCTTTCCTCCATCTAATTTTCCCTTTGTTCCATTTATTATAATCCAGAAACTCCAGGATATTTTATGAAGCCAGCCTAGACCATAAGTTTTGCACTTGAACTTAGTGCAGGTAAGCATGACATGTTTCACTCTGGGGATGATTCAAATGACTCACTAGGGAGCTTTTATCAAACAAAGCTTATTTGAGAATATAGTTAATATATGGAAAGAAAATTAGCTATGACTTTTACCAGTTACAAACAAGAAAAAAAATGATGATATTGTATGAATTAGCTAAATGCACTGTTCCAATTCAACAAAACCTCCCCATAAACATACACCTGTCCAAGTTTAGCACAGAAAATAAGAATGCTCACCTGGTTTTGCAGCTCTGCAAACCCTGCAGTGAATTAGTCCTTTGTTTGGAGAACTAAAACTCTGGTTTCTCCATTCACCTTGAGGTAGAGATTGTGCCACTGCTGGCCTTGAGTTAGCAAACCACAAACAGCAACATTTTCACTCCAGGAAGGCAAGAAAACCTGCTTCCAGCTAGCCAGTAAAATTTCTAATAAAACAGAGAGACAGAGAGAGAAACAAACTGCATCCAACCTGGAGTCCAAACACCTTCTAACAAGCCAGCAACCCTAAAAGAACTCTTGGGAAAGGAAATAAACTGTCCCACATGACCTGCCAATCAATCTTCCCACAACAATTTAGAAAGGGTCGCAAACTCCCAGAGAGTGCATTAGGCCCAGATGAAAAATAAACAATACCCCATTTAAGCAGCAATAAAAGATGTCACTACAGACTTCACAGTGCCAATAACAAAAAAAAGACTTGCTGACAAACCGCAGAGAACATGGTTAAAAATACATTTTTTAAAGGCACAGTAGCATCACATTTCATTTATGTCTTTGACTTGCTCTCAGGGTGCACTGCCTCAGACCCTGGAATGTCCATACTACAACAAAATGGCCACCAGCTAGGTAGTCAAAGAATCCTGGCAAACATTGTACATCGTTCCATTGGTGCTGACAGGTCAAGTGATCTGGAAAATGTCGAGCAAATCTGCATTTACATTCCCAAAGACAGAAATTCCCATAAGCTTGTTAATACACAATAGGGATATATTTGTAGACACATGAATGTGACTCACCTATTACTCTGAAGAGATTAATCAAATCAAAGTTTTGAATATCTTCTTTTTGCAATCTAAAAGTAAAACATGTCATGACCACGGTTCGTGATGTTATCAGAATGTCTCTGATTAGATTACGTTCTTGTAATCACTTCCAGGTATCAATCATCCATCAACTTAATGATTTGTTTTGTCATCTGGGGGGGGTCTATCTCCAAATCAATTCCCCAGTGTATGTGGGTAGGAAATGAAGAGATTGTTGCAAAGCGGTAAAAGCAAATCGAAACAAGAGTTGTCCACATAAAACATTTAAAGAAATGCTGAGAGGGAAATGCTGCATTTCTTGTCCCAGTTAAAGTGCAGGGGATCGATATCAATTGTGTCATTAGCAAAGTGTGCTGTAATATCCCAAATGCTGCTTGTTGTAAGAATATTTATCACATGCCTTTTAATTTAATTTTCTCATTCAAATTGTCCAAAGCCTCTGATTTTCGTATCATGTATACAGGCGCGTTTCAGTCTGTCTTTGCTGTTCCAGTGGCTCTGCATGGGTGACAAGACAGTAAGACATGCATGTAGACACCTACTCCTCTTTACACTGCCAGAAGCAGTTATGCTCCTCAAATTATCATCCAGTTCCGCACTGCAGCCATTGTGTTGTTGACAGCATCAATACAGGAAGTTAAATCAGGGGAGCCGAAAGCAAAGTGATGTTGTTGGAAAAGACAAGTTTGAAAGGAAAGTTTGATTCAGATATATTCCCTGTGTGCATGAGTTTCGCACAAGCCCCAGACATCAAATACTTGCAGGATTTTTTAAATGAAATTTTTAAGCCCCTCAACTATCAACAGGGTCAATGATCTACTTGCCCCATCACCTCCTGTACTTTTACAAGTAAAATATAAGTAGGTATAAGTGACATTTCCAACAAGAGCCTATAAGCTAGACTGGGGAGATGAGTGAAAATCAGCCTCTTGCACAAGTTTTATTGCTCTCAGCTGAGGTGGGTGATAATCATGAGAGTTTTAAATGAGATAAGACCATTCAGCCCATCAAACCAACCCCACACATCCATGAACAAATGCACCATGACCTGGGTAATTCCAACACTAACAATTAATATTTAAAGAGAAACTCATCTGTTAGATATATATTAGATAAGTGTTTCCTATAACAAGAGTAAATGCAGATAAAAAGTAATCTCTCTTCATTTTGTGAGACATTACCCACTGGAACTCCAAAAAGAATGCTTGATTTGATCTGATTTCCAAAATGTCGGAATATATCACTTCATACTATATAACTGATAATGAAGATACTTCCTATTATGTTGTCCCACCCTTTGTGCTACTATCACATGCTATGCCATCTGTACAATGCTGCACCAATTTAAATCATGCTATACATAAGCCTTGAAGTTTGTTATTTCTCTTCCCACACCTAGATTTGCACAGACTTTCATCTGCTCCCACAGCAAATTTTTCCAGGTACAGGTCACTAGTCTGTTGCCAGAGGCTTATAGCTTGAGGGGTGCCACTCTGCATCAAGACTGGCTGAACGCAATTCTCTCCCACTCTTAACTGCCCATTCTTATCACCTGCCATTGGTGTGTTGGAAGGATTTGCAGGGTTGACAGTCAACCTACTTGGCCTCATTATGAGTGCACCTTCCATGACCTTCAAGTCCTGGGATAGGACTCAAATCTGGATCTTCTGGCTCAGAGGTAAAGTTTATTTATTAGTCACTAATAAGACTTACATTAACACTGCATTGAAGTTACTGTGAAATTCCCCTCGTCGCCACACTCCGGCACCTGTTTGGGTCAATGCACCTAACCAGTACGTCTTTTGGACTGTGGGAGGAAACCAGAGCACCTGGAGGAAACCCACACAAACACGGAGAGAGCGTGTAAACTCCACACAGACAGTGACCCAAGCCAGAAATCGAACCCAGGCCCCTGGCTCTGTGATCTGTAACACCTCCACATCGTAACACTTCTGACCGAGAGGCAAAATTTAGATGTTAAAAAAAGCATGATTCACTTCAACTATTTATATTTTCATTGACAGGTAGGGACATGACGAGAACTCCCATTACCTTGACATAGTACCACTTAATACAGTGCCATAAAGAGAGAATCATCAACCCTTATTCAAGCCATAGTATGCAGTGCCTTGTATATCATACTAGATATTGCCCCATACCTTGGCCATAATGGATCACCTCATCCCATCTTATTTCAATTCCTGACAGGAGTACATACCCCTCCAATGTGACACCAGGAGCTACTCATTTTTGAACAAGTTATTCTCGTGCTATCGAAGACCAGGACAAACAATGTTGCAGGCTGGGAGCTGCCTTCTACTCAAATAAATGACAGGCTGCGGAGTCAAATTGAACAGGATCGTTGAGGTTTGCTTCTGCGCTGATGGATAACTACAGTAGGTCGTGTGATTGCATCCCCACGGAGCTCAGGACATTCAGCGAGGCCATGAAGGAACTGTTACATTTCCAGACTACGGGAGCATCCAACCATCTAAACTTATCAACTTTGTGATTAGTTAATATAGTCTTTAAATTGGGTGCAGGGGAAAAGAAGTTTATAAAATTCCCTCTACCCATCCACGCGGAACCTATTTTCTTCACAATGCAATTAACACCGCCAACATTTACAAAATATTACTGCAACTGCCTTGGCTGAGCACGGGAAACAATATTAAGGTAGCTGTGAGGGGTTTGTCATAATGTGCTTCTTTTAAGAGACTTGCATTTTCTTTCTGCAAATAGAGAGGTGGTAAATTCTCTATAGGCACTAAAATCAATGCACTGGAACAATGATAACAAACACAGACTCTACTTTTGCTACATCCCCAATTAATTAAGCCTTTCACGGGCATGTAATTAGGAACATTAGCAAGTCATAAAATTGCTGTGAGTCTCTAAATTATGCCCCAGTCCTCAGCAATTTGTTTTTAATTCCTTTCTAAGACAATGGTACTGCAGGGTCCAATAGATCTTCATACCAGCCTACTGTTTACTTCTTTATGGGTTCGTTCAGAACTAACTGTTTACTACTGGTCCCGAAAGAACATGTACCACACACAGTGCTCTGTCCTTTTAACTCCTCAGTGTGTACCTGCAACTTCTGCGCATCAGGGCTCTCTGTGGGATTTAGAACCTTCATTACGAAATGAACACATAAAATTCTATTGCATTAGTCACCATGAAATTTCTTCTTTGTACCCTTCTCATTGGTGGAAAAGCTTTTCTACCACTAATAATTACGTTCAGCGATATAATAGACCCTTCCAACTCCAGGTCAAATCAAAGATTTGCACGCGGAAAACAATGAAATTTTAAAACCATGGATTAATCTGGTTAGGAATCGCTAACAAATATCTCAGCTTAATTCAGCCCATTCTTGGCATCATCATTTACTGTTTAAAGTTCATTTATTTAGTGTCACAAGTAGGCTTACATTAACAGTGTAATGAAGTTACTGTGAAAATCCCCTAGTCACCACACTCCGGTGCCTAATCAGATACATTGAGGGAAAATTTAGCATGACCAATGCACCTCGCCAGCATGTCTTTCAGACTGAGAGGAAACCGGAGCATCCGGAGGAAACCCACTGAAACATGGAGAGAATGTGTAAACTCCGCACAGACAGTGACCCAAGACGGGATTTGAACCCAGATCCCTGACACTGTGAGGCATTCATGTAAATCACTGTTACATCATGCCACCCTTGTCTGGGGTTAAGATTCTTCCATTAAACAATGCATCTGGCAATGCATTTGAGTTAAATCTCTGCAATGAATTTTAATGTAGCTCTTAACACGCCCTCTAAGATACAAAAATTTGTCATAGATTGAGAAATACATGCCAGAGATTGTCAAGAGTACTGTAACTACATAGATTTGAGACATGCATTAAATTAAAAAAGTGGCAGTTCCCCAGCCTTGTTCTATATTCATAGTTCTTTGTAATTCTTTCCTTAAGTGGGACCCTGCACAAAGAAAGAATTTTCATTTATTTAGCATCATATTATGTCATCAATCTGTTGCAGTGCGTTCTATAGTTGATATATTACTTTTGAAGTGCAGTCACTCTTGTTCTAGAGCCAATTAAAATTCAGCTGAACAGCAAATCATATCAACGACCCAGGTAACAAAAGCAAAATCCTGCAGATGCAGGAAATCTGAAATAAAAAACTGCAAAGATATTTCCAGCATCTTCTGTTTTTCTTATAAGTGGGTAACCCTGCTTGAGCTGGTCAGGACCCAGGAGAATTTTTCTTCAGACTGCACCACGGATCGGATAGACAACACATCGGCAAAAACGTTCCCTCACTGACAAGGCAGCACTCCATCAGTACTGCACTGAATCATTTGAGAGCGTGTGTACAAATCCATTGCGGAGTTTGAACCAACAACCTTCTGGCTGAGAGGCAAAATTTAAATGTTCAAAAGGTATGATTCACATTAATTATTTATATTTTCATTTACAGCAGTTTCTGGCATCATTTCGGAATTGATTCAGCGGAGTTACTGAGCCCAGAATCAGAGGATCCGTACAATGCAGAAGGAGGCCATTCAGCCCATCGCGTCTGCACCGACCACATTCCCACCCAGGCCTTACTCCTGTAACCCCAGATATTTACCCTTCTAATCCCCCTGACACTAGAGTCAATTTATCATGGCCAATCAACCTAACCTACACATCTTCAGACTGTGGGAACAAACTGGAGCACCCGGGGGAAACCCATGCAGACACGAGGAGAAACTGCAAACTCACCCTAGGCCGAATCGAACCAAGTCCCTGGCACTGTGAGGCAGCAGTGCTAACCACTGTGCCACCCAATCATAGAATTCCTACAGTGCAGAAAGAGGCCATTCAACCTATCAAGTGTACACCGACCACAATCCCTCCCAGCCCCTATCCCCATAATCCCACATATTTTCCCTGCTAGCCCCCTGACGCAAAGTGGCAATTTAGCATGGCCAATCTTCCTAACCTTCACATTTTTGGAAAGTGGGAGGAAACTGGAGCACCTGAAGTAAACTCACATAGACACAGGGAGGACTTGCAAACTCCACACAGTCACCCAAAGCTGGAATTGACCTGGGTCCCTGGCACTCTGAGAGAGCAGTGCTAACCACTCTGGTAGATAGATTCCTGACTAACAAGGATTTTAAAGGTTACTGAGACTAGGCAGGAATGTGGAGTTGAGGCTACAATCAGATCAGCCACGATCTTAGAATCAAACAGCACAGCAAGAGGCAACTTGGCCCATTGTAACTTATTAAATGATGGAACAGGCCTGAGGGGCCAAATGGCCTACTCCTGCATCTTATTTATATGTACGCATATATGTTCTCACATGTTGATAAGGTTACAAAGTGGTGAAATCTATAAGGAATGTGATATCTTTCAGCTTCTCAAATCAGAAGCCTATGAATTTCTACTTCAACTTGCAGTGCAGTTTGCTGCCCACTTACTGCCATTTGCATGGAAATAATTGCGGACATGGTGAAAATGTCTAACTCCCATTAGATCTGAATAAGAACTTGCTCGAATTGATTGATAATCAGGGTTTAAGGGGAACATTTTGGATTGATAAAACTTCCTGACAGTAGTTCATGACCGGAACTGTACCATCTCGCCTGCCACGGAATCAGTGTGGGTGAGGGTACGACAATGGAAATCTCTGTAAACCTCGGGCGGGAGTTTCCAGTCTTGCCCGAGCGAGGCTGTAAAATCCCACCCTATGTCTTTCTTATCACTAATTCCTAGGTTCCCTGATACTAAATTTTCTATAAATTTTTATATTGTTATGTGGTCGACTTATTTTCAATAAAAAAAACTCATAACCTTTCTGATTTACAGGAAAACATAACTTTTAGGTTGGTAATTCTTTGCATGTAAAGCACTCCCGCCACCTCCCCCACCTCCCTTTCCAATGCAGTCTACTTAAAAGCAATGTTTATCCATTGTCCCACCTGTCAGCAGAAGTCACACATTTGATCATTTATTGTTGACTGCTGGAGACAGGCCATGTAGGATCTCACAGCTGGAGGACAGCCATTCCACTGATATATGTGGCAGCTCCATCAACAAGTGGTTCTTGTCATAGATCAGTATTCTCGCCACTCACTAAACCCAGAAATCCAAACAGATCCATTGCTGCCGCAGCCTTCATGATGGTGTTCCAAGCTGTGATCTTTCACTGATCACTCGGAGAGGAGGAAACAAAGATATTTTTCACATTGTCCGTAAATGGAGTCGACAATGTTGGATATTTCTTCCCCGTCTACAAATGATCTTCCCTTCATTCTATGAAAAATAAAAAGGCAAGAAATTCAGGCAAACTTCCTTTCTCCAGAAAGTGGTTAGAATATGAAATTCGCTGCTACATGGAGTATTTGAGGAAAGTATCATAGATGTATTGGATTGGTAATTAGGTAAGCACGTGAAAAGAAAGGAATAGAAAGACATAGAAAGGGCGATGCAGTGACACAGTTAGCACTGCTGCCTCACAATGCAAGGGTTCGATTCCTGTTGAGTCCTGTTCGTGTGGAATCATCATGTTCTTTGTGTGGGTTTCCTCCAGATGCTCTGGTTTCCTCCCACAGTCCAAAAGACGTGTTTGTTAGGTGCATTGGCCGTGCTCAATTCTCCTTCAGTGTACCCGAACAGGCACTGGATTGTGGCTCCTAGGGGATTTTCACAGTAACTTCATTACAGTGTTAATGTAAGCCTACTTGTGACACTAATAAATAAACCAATAGTATCTTGCGAAAGAGCACTGCACTTGCTATATCTGGGAAAGAGTTATGACTCCTCGATAGAAAAAGATTAGTGTCATGTGCTCTTTTACATCCACACGGTGGCACAGTGGTTACCACTGCTGTCTCACAGTGCCAGGGACCCTGATTCGATTCCTGGTTTGGGTCACTGTCTGTGCGGAGTTTGCACATTCTCCCTGTGTCTGGGAGATACATGAATAGGCAGGGAATAGATCACGTAGAGGCGAGAAAATATTAGATTAGAGAGGCATCTGTGTCAGCACAAACTTGGTGGACTGAAAGGCCGGTTCCTGTGCTGTATTGTTGTTTATTCTTTGCTCCGGAAGTCCAACTCGGGACCAGGAATATAAGATTGTCACTAATAAATCCAGCAAAAAATTCAGGAGAAACTTCTTAACAAAGAAAGTGGTTAGATAGGAATGCATAAACACTGTAGACTAGTTAGAGTGGCCTGTTACAGTGGTGTAAATTCTCTCTAATTGTTAGGAACAAAAGCCACAAATTGCTTCCCCCTATCCACCCACTCCTCCAAGGATATTACATTAATTAGAGAGATAAATAGAAACAGTGCATGTCAGAAACCCTGTTCAGGATGTAAAATAAATTCTGAAATGTAACATTCTTGTCTCTGTTTCACTAACCTCCCCAGATATGAGAATCACGGTATTCGCCCAGCGAGAATACATAAGAACATAAGAAATAGGAGCAGGAGTAGGCCATCTAGCCTCTCGAGCCTGAACTCCCATTCAGTAAGATCATGGCTGATCTGAAAGTGGTTCAATTCCACTTACCCGCCTGCTCCCCATAACTCTTAATTCCCTTATTGGTCAAAAATCTATCTACCCGTGACTTAAACATTTTCGATGAGGTAGCCTCCACCACTTCAATGGGCAGAGAGTTCCAGAGATTCACTACCCTCTGAGAGCAGAAGTTCGTCCTCAACTCTGTTCTAAACTGACCCCCCCCCCTTATTTTAAGGCTGTGCCCTCTAGTTCTTGTTTCCTTTCTAGGTGGAAAGAATCTCTCTTTAGTATAGAATGAATTATACTAAAGCAAACTGGAGAGAAAAAAGAGGTAATTAACTGGGCCAGATGGGCCTGACAGGTCACAAGTTTCATTGGGAACCTATGCTGAAGCAGATGATCTCAGTCAGGATGCCAGTAGTCATAGCGATTGACCTTATTGACTTTACAGAGAGGCAAAGTAGCCAAATTTCTCACTCCCGATCACGACTGAGTGACCACTGCCGTAAACATACATAGATCCTAGCCGAGCTCAGCTGGTTGCAAAGTAGCATTGATTTCCTGACTGCAGGTAACTTTGTTCGCTAAACAAAGCACGTCGCAAGTCTGGACGGCATCTCACAATCACTCAATTGAAAGGAACGGCTGGCAAAGGGTGAGCAGTGCAACGAAAGCAAATATTATATGCATAATTAGAGGGAAATTGAGGCTGTCCATGTGAGCATGGAATCAGGAAATGGCCACTAGTCCATCAGAGGTACAGAAGCACAGTGGTTAGCACTGCTGTCTCACAGCACTAGGAATCGGGGTTCAATTCTGGCCTTGGTTGACCCATCTGTGGGGAGTTCACAGGTTCTCCCCACGTCTGGTGGGTTTCCTCCAGGTGCTCCAGTTTCCTCCCACAGTCCAAAGATGTGTTGGCTAGGTGGATTGGCCATGCTAAATTGCCCCTTAACATCCCAAGATGTGTAGGTTAGGGGAACTGGCACTGTAAATGTTAAGGGAATGGGGAGGTGGGGGGCCTGGGTAAAATGCTCTGTCAAAGAGTCGGTGCAGACTTGATGGGCTGAATGGCCTCTTTTTAAATTGTAGAGATTCTCTAGGGCGGCACGATGGCACAGTGGTTAGCACTGCTGCCACACAGCACCAGAGACCTGGATTCAGGTGTGTGGAGTTCGTATGTTCTCCCCGTGTCTGCGTGGAGGTGCTCCGGTTTCCTCCCACAGTTCAAAGATGTGCGGGTTAGGTTGATTAGTCATGCTAAAATTGCTCCTTTAGTGTCAGGGGGCTAGCAGGGTAAATACATGAGGTTATGGGAACAGAGCCTGGGTGGGATTGTTGTTAATGCTGATTGTTCTCGATAGGCCATAGGGCACAGAAACCTGGCTGGGTACTGAGTGCTCATAGACCCGTACCCCAGCCGGGAGTCAATACCTGAGGGTGAAAACTGGCAGGGGAATAAAGAAATAAACACTTACAAGCTTCATAGCATTGCATTAGTCAAATTTACCCATGTGCCGCACTGTAAAAGCCATTGTAATGACCCTGTTAAGGCTGTGGGATCACGGTGACTTGTAAATGAAAAGCAAACTCATTTTCAGTTTTTGCATTTACTGTAATGAATGCTGCTTGAAAACTAAATGTACTGTTACTTTAATTCTATCTGAACACGTTTAAGCACAAAGAACTCACACTAAATCATTCTTGCGTTAGTGTCACCGAGAACACAATTTTGATGTAAGCAGAAATTCAGTGAGCAGCAGGAGCAGAAATGGTTCATGCTAAGGGCTTTATTTATCTCATTCATTCTTCTCATAGAATATTACTGATGTTGCACTTGTGCAGGCTGCCAAAATCAATGTTTAAGGTTACAACGAATAATCTCATGTTAATAACAAAATGATTTCCATATCTCAGTTCAGAGCAGTTCTTCAGTCTCGGGGGAGAATAGGGTCCGTTGACTTGCCCTTCCACCTTTCCACTTAAAGATGGATGTGCACTGGTTAACAGGCAGGCTGAAGGAGGAACAGTTAAATGTAGTAGGGTTTGGGTAAAGCAGAGCAGCGATACAAGTAACAGGCATTTACCCACTCCTGCACAAGCAGCTGGACACCCACTTAGAGAGTCGGTGCAAATGTACAAGGAGCGATTAAACAGTTTGGGCTTATTTTCACTGGAATTTAAAAGGATCGGATCGAGGTATATAAAATTTTAAATGGGATTGATAAAGTAAATGCAGAACAAATGTTTCCTCTGACCAGGCAATCTCGAACAAGAGGACACAGGTATCGATTGAGAGGCAGTAGATTTAGAATTGAGATGAGGAGAAACTACTTCTCGCTGAGGATGGTGAATTTGTAACTCGCTGCCCCGTAGCACGATGGAGTTTGAATCATTGAATGTCTTCAAGAAAGAGATAGATACATTCCTATTTTAAAAATGGGTTAAAGGGATATGGGGAACAGCTAGGTAGGTGGATTTGTGACCAGGGAGAAATCAGCCACGATCTGATTGAATGGTGGAACTAGCTCAAAGGGCCGAATTCTCCTCCTAATTCCTAGGTTTCAATGTTGATGGGCCAAATGGCCTCTTCAGCAATATAGGGATTCTGTGGAAACCCCTCCCTCTGACACTGGCTTTGACTCTCACCAACAGTTCTGAGAGCCGGAGGAAAATGAATGGCAGAGAGATATTTGTTAAAGAAATGATTTTAAAAGCCTAAACCTCAGAGGTGACGATTCGCCAGGTTTAGCCACTTGTGTCAGCAGGCATTGCTGGGCACCAAGCTGGAAGCATCGATACCAATGTGAGCCAGCACCAAAGCCAAATCCCAAACAAGGCCGCGGATTCTACAATTACACACTGCATTAATCTGCATCATGGGTTGTTTTCAATGGCATACCTGAATTTTCTATCAAATTCCTACCTCAGCCCTTTTTTTTGATTTGATTTGATTTGATTCAGTGTTGCCAAATGTATTAGTATGCAGTGAAAAGTATTGTTTCTCACGCACAGAATACAGACAAAGCATACCATTCATAGAGAAGGAAATGAGACAGTGCAGCATGTAGTGTTATGGTCATAGCTAGGGTGTAGAGAAAGATGTGAGGCAGGCCCATTCAAAAGCCTGACAGCAGCAGGGAAGAAGTTGTTCTTGAGTCTGTCCTGAGTGTCCTCAGATTTCTGTATCTTTTTTAAGAACTGGGCTGAAAGCAGTGGATCCCCGCTTATCGAAGTCATAGAAGCGCTTTGCATTCTTAGGGTTGAAGCAGCGATTCGGACAAAACAAACAGTTTAACAGGATTACAAATTATTCAAATGGTAAAGTGGCTAATCAATAATGCTGCCGTTCCTCGGATTCAGCTTTGAACATTATTGAAGTTTCAGTGTTACACAAAGTAGATATTCAAAAGTAAATGAAAGTGGGATTCAGTGCTGAAGGGGTTAATTTTAGGTTGCCGGACTGGGGACATATAAATTGCTGCAAATCTCACAAATACGCAGCCCAGGCTCTTCTGCCTTGATTCCCTCTCCCCCGTGTATTATTCTGCTCTCGCTTTCTCCCTCCAGTGACATGCTAGGAGCAACCTCCATGACTGAGCACTTATCTCAGTATCTCAGAGGGGAAATGGTATCAATGTATGGCAGGGGATCACGCGGTTTGACTGAACTCTTCAAAACAGGACACCAGTTCACTGGAGATGTAATCTACATTTAGTCATTCACCGGCTCAGCACTGTGGATTTAGCATGAATCCTACTGGGAAAGATCTGCCTTCTGTTCGACAAGGCCAAACTAGACCAGACCAGAGCCTGCTGTTGCTCTTTAGCGATGGTTCATACACACTCATTACATTCTGTGCAGCGCCGAGAGGGAGAGAGAGAAAAAAAAAGGATGAAATTGGAAGGGAATAAGGAGCAGAGTAAATCAATAGGGGACCATGGGTGATCACAGCAAAGCCCAAAGAAAGCTGTGCAGTCACTGCCAATTTGCACAAATCCAATTGCCTCCTACTTACATTGAAAGGCAATATCCAGTCTCACTGGGCATTGATGGGAGCCTCATCATTTCTGGGCTGTGTTTGCAGCTCATTGGAAATTTCCCAAATTGCACCATTTCTTTCTGACTGCACTATTTTCCAGTTTGTGTATTTTGCATGCCTGTTGTTTAAAAAAACGAAAGTTCTGCCCTTTCGATTGTGTGGAGTTTAACATTTCTAGCACCTGAATCTTTCCTAGTGGAGCACTGGGATGGTACGATTAGCACTGCTGCTTCACAGCACCAGGGACCCGGATTTGATTCCCAGTTTGGGTCGCTGTCTGTGCAGAGTCTGCACATTCTCTCCGTGTCTGCATGACTTTCCTCCGGGTGCTCCAGTTACCTCCTGCAGTTGAAAGAAGTGCTGGTTAGGTGCATTGGCCATGCTAAATTCTTCCTCAGTGTATCCGAACAAGTGCCGGAGTGTGGTGACTAGGGGATTTTCAGTGCATTTTCATTGCAGTGTTAATGTAAGTCTACTTGTGACACTAATAAATAACTTTTAAATTTTGAAACTTGTTCCTGGTTGCCTTTTGGTTGGTCCAACCCATTGAACTGACATGAAACTGGAAATAGGTGATACAACATATTGGGACAAGCTTACCTTGAAGGCATGCCAGCTAAGACCACGGTATGCCTGACACCAATACATCCTGATATCCAGGATCCTGATAGCACCCGAGCTCTGGTTCTTCATGGATCCTGAGAAACCCATAGAGGTTTACAGCATGGAAACAGGCCCTTCGGCCCAACTTGTCCATGCCACCCTATAGTTTTAAACCTGAAGCTAGTCCCAATTGCCCGTATTTGGCCCATATACCCATCTTACCCATTTGAATGCTTTTTAAAAGACAAAATTTGTTAGCAACACAGAAATCAAGTGCCTTTTCTTACCCCTATTGTCCTTTCACTGTTTGCACATTCACCAATGGCTTGCTGCAGAAGTATAAAGAGGGGTAAGAGTATCTGAAGGTCCTAAATTCCTCTCCAAATGCCGTTTCCTCAGAGCTCCAGAGGAGATACAAGTTCCTTTCAACTTTATTCTTCAGCCCTCGCCAACAGCACAGTGATGTTATCCCATGCTTTGCTCAAGTGCTCGGAGCAGGATTCTCTCTGGTTCGATCACCATTCCATACTGACCTCAGCCAAAGTGATGGTACCACTGGCCACATTTGTTAAAATGAGGCAAACCAGCCAAACCTCCCGTCTCCAGTTGCTGTGCAGAGAATGCCACTGGAAGCAAGGATGTGTCGACATCGGGTGAAAGATTTGGGTCTGATTTGAATAGGCTTAGTGACCCTTTTACTTGGATGAAGTTAAATCCTGCACAGAACCTGTACCTTTTCAATGTACAAGTGTCTATTTAATATAATCTCAATTAATGAAGATTTTCCTGAATTTGCATCACCAGCAAGGAGCTTCTCAGCACTCATGATGCCAGCTTCTGCCCTGCCCTTATTCATTCCCTGTCTGAGCTTAATCCAACTTAAAAGGGGTGACACACTGGCACTGTGGTTAGACCTGCTGCCTCACCCAGGTTCATTTCCAGCCTCAGGTGACTGTCTATGTGGTGTGTGTACATTCTCCCCATGTCTGTATGGGTTTCCTCCCACACTCTGAAGGTGTGCAGGTTAGATGGACTGGCTATGCTAAATTGCCCCTTAGTATCCTCAGATGTATATGTTAGGGGATTAGCAGGGTAAATAATGGAGTTACGTTGGATAGGACCTGCATATGATAAAAAGGTGGTTTGGTGCAGACTCGATGGGACAAATGACCTCCTTCTCCTCTGTAGGGATTCTATGATTCAATGAAAATCTACTCAGCAAAATCAGCACTGTCCAAGAAACCTCATAAACTTTGATTTCTTTTCATTGAACCATCAAATGGTAGCAGCACAGTAGGAGGAATTCCACACCCATGCTGTGTGTAGAAAATGAATAAAGTTAAAAGCAATAAGCTTAAATAAAATCATTTTATTTTGCAACATCTCCCAAATGAACTTGGAATCAACTTTGGCTCATGGGTTGCAATCATTATCAAGCACCAATACTCCATGTAATAATGAACACAGCAGTCCTCCTTGGTGGGAGGCCCTTGTCGGGATGCTCTGGGGTGAAATCTATTGACACCTTTGATCTCCCTCTGCAAGACCCCTATTGCTCAGCCCAGGTGTCTACATTAGCTTGACTCGTCCAGCTTCCCCAGCAGGACACTGTCGACTTGGAAGATGAGTCAAGGACGAAGGTTAAACAGATGGCAAAATAAAGACAAAATGTGTACAACACAGTAATGTTAATTTGTCATTAAAACAAAAATATAGTTGATCTAGACTCAGCCGTTCAAAGCTTTCCTGGCCAACCTCCCATCCTCCATTGTCCATGAACTTGACTACTCCCACTTTAACTCACCCCAAATCCCATTCACTCATCAACTTTGAAGTTAATATTCCGATCATTATTTTCAGATCCCTTTCTGGCCTTGTCCTTCCCCCTTATCTATGAAACCTCCGCCCCCAACTCTGCGGAAACTCTGTGTTCCTCACGTTCCGGCTTCCCGCGCACCCCTAAATTCTTTCCCAACACCATTGCCATCAGCTGCCTTGGCCCAAAGCTCTGGAATTCATTCCCTAAACGTCTTTCTACATTTCTTGCTCCACTGAGGGCACTCCAGAGGACCTACCTCTTAGACCGAGTGTTTGCCCGCCTGTCCTAATTACGTGGCTCGGTGCCAGTTCCTGACTCTTGGGAAAGCCTTGGGATGTTTCACCATGGTTAAATACACTGTTTGTTGTTTTTGTTGTTGATGCACGTGCTTATAAATCTGAGCAGTCAGCCTGATTGTTTGATGGTTTACGTAAGGAAGACATGGCTGTGGCAAGAGACTGCAGAACTCCATTAGGAGTGGGCAGTAATTTCCATGAAGGATAGTAAGGGTTAAAGGCAGGTTGTGGCCTTCATTTCCCCTTCACTTTCAATGCCTTGATACAGTAGCTGCTCTCATTTCCTTTATTAAGGTCTGAGGCCATTATGCCACAGCGCCATGACATTTAAAAACTTCCTGGACTCCCTGACTACAAAGGGGGAGAAATAATTATATCGGGTACGGAGATTCACGCTGATGAGCGGGTCTTAAGAGAGGCATGAAATTAATAGGTCAGCTAGAGAGAAAGAGTTATGGGTGGGGATTGGGGGTGGGGGGAGGAGCTGGTTTGGGACGGGCGAAGAGTGAAAATAAACAAGCAGGAAGGAGAAAAATGAAAACTACAAGCTAACCAGTAGAAAATTCTTTCATCCTTTTCACTCGCTCTGCAACTACAAACAACCTTAACATGGGAGGTTGACACGAGAAGTAAACACATTGGAGATAGCGATAATGAATGGAAATGAGAGCGGTGTTCTCTGAGTGATAGGACACAGTGTAGGCCTTGGGGTCATGAATGCTATTAGCATGGAATTTAGGTCAGACATTTTCAAATATTTTATTCTTTCGTAAGCTTGTGTAACACAGCAGCATTCGCGATTAAGTTGTGATTCTCGACCCGATTGACGGCGGAAAAGCAAAACGCAACAATATTTACATTTAAGCCTGTTTTTACCTCACAGCGATTTAAACACTTTTTTTAAAAAACATTTATCGAATAAAATACAGCATGGATTGTGTGCTATAATTTCAGCCTTTCGCACAGTCGAAGTTTGTAAAGTTTATTTATTAGTGTCACAAGTAGGGTTACATAAACATAGCAATGAAGTTACTGTGAAAATCCCCTAGTCGTCACACTCCGGTGCCTGTTCGGGTACACTGAGGGAGAATTTAGCACAGCCGACGTACCTAACCAGCACATCTTTCGGACTGTGGAAGGAAACCGGAGCATCCGGAGGGAACCCATGCAGACACAGGGTGAACATGCAGACTCCGCACAGACAATGACCCAAGCCGGGAATAGAACCAGGCGCTGTGAGGCAGCAGTGCTAACCACTGTGCCACCGTGTTCTGACATCTTTAAGAAGACCTGGCTTGGAACAGAGAGTAGAGAAAGAATGAGGAGAAAGATTTTCTAAGGTAGCCAGGGCCAGAGAAATAGGTCAGAGTTTTCATGCCCACCACCACTGCAAGCTCCTGTGAAGTGCCTGGGGAATCTTTCACCATGGTTAAATACACTGTTTGTTATTTTTGTTGTTGATGCATGTGCTTATAAATCTAAGCAGTCAGCCTAATTGTCCAGTGGTTTACATAAGGAAGACGTGTCTGTTACAAGAGGCTCCATTAAGAGTCGGCAGTAATTTCCATGAAGTATAATAAGGGTTAAAGGCAGGATGAAGATTTTGGCACTCAGGCAAACCTCTGTTCACTGCAGCAGGACCAGAGAATCCCATCGACACGAACATCTAGAAAATTCCGGCCATAGACTTTGAGGCAGTTTCTGAAAGTGGCTTTGGCAAGGGAGAAGGCTTTTTACCATCATTATTTCCTCAAGTTGTGTTAAAAATGTTTCATAACATGTAGATCTAAGTAGGAATGTGTAGGGGTCAGCAGGGGGATGGAGAAGGTGGGGAGTGGCACTGAGTTAGTTGCTCCGATGGAAAGCCAGCACACATATGATGGGTCAAACAGCTTCCTCCATGTTCTAACAGTTCTGAGATTCTGTGAAAAGCATATCTTTTCCAGGGTATTTCCATCCAATTAAAGGCATGTCAAGGTAACTTAAGTAGTGTTTATTATAATAGTGAGTTCCTTGCTTCCCAATTGACTGTCCAGGCAAATGTGCCACCTGATGTGGGGCTAAACCACACAGGCCAGTGGGGTTCCACAACCAAGGATATGCCTTTATCTAAGCTCGGGTGGCAACATGAGGGTTACAATTGGCTTCAGTGTTCCTCAACCCAGGAAGCCTTCAGTGAGGCTCTTGTTTTCATCCAGCAGGAAGAATCGTCCAGCAACAAGCAATAATACGCCAACTTCACAAAGTAAGTTTACTAAAGAAACCTCATTACACATAAGAGGTTTAGAAGGCCAGAGTATGAAACACAGGATTGTTGGGGTTAGAGATTTAAGATGCTCAGTTTCGTCAATCATGTCCCACGTTCATCTGAGTTGGTAAACATTGAGGTTACAGTTGGTGTCTGGTCCTATTCAATTACTGTTCAATTTGATTAGTAAGTTTGCGGATGACACAAAGGTTGGTGGAGTTGGCGATCGTGATGAGGACCATCAGAGGATACAGCAGGATATAGATTGGTTGGAGACTTGGGTGCAGGGATGGCAGATGGAGTTTAATCCAGACAAATGTGAGGTAATGCATTTTGGAAGGTCTAATACAGAGAGGAAATACAACAAATGCTCTCCACTAAATTCCTATTTGCTTCCTACTTCTATCTGCTCAACTGACAAGCACAGCTTGTTGCCATTGGTTACATTGCAACAGGTCAGCTGACCACTATGGCCTCTTGCCATTGGTTACATTGTAATAGGTCAGCTGACCAGCACAGCATGTTGCCTGCCATTGTTTGATTGCACTGTTCCTGCTCACTATGCAGAGACCC